>NC_084988.1:7990973-8615973 GCF_963691925.1 Scomber scombrus | reverse complement strand
TATATATATATATATAAATATATATGTATATATACACGTCTATATAGATGAATAAATAAAATATTCTTGTTTTTGACCAAATCAATTCTTGATTAAAGCTGTGGTTCTTGGACTGCATTACATAATAATAAAATATATATCCCCATATGGCCCATAATTCATGGATGATGAGAGTATCAAATTGCAAAGAAAAAAAAACTTGAATAAAATGAATATCCTATCAAATATGATTTACAATAAATTAAAAAAAATAAGTAGGTTCTATAGACCTATATCTAAAAAGGTGTTCTGCACAGTTACACAACAGACTGCAGGTACTGCAGGCATATTAAGGTGATCATTCTTGTGTCAGGATTGGAGCGGTGTAAATCACTGGGTGGGCTGGAACAAGTACGTCCGGTCAGCCTGGTCTGTCCTGGCCTGTCGAGGGTGAACGGGAAACACACCGGATGAAAAATACATAGTGTCGGCGGTCACATGTCGTGCAGCGGGCTCCTGAATGATTTAAAGCTTTTTACATCACCAGCCTCTCCCTCCCTTCATCCCTTCCTCCCTCCCTCCCTCCCGCACTGTCTCCAGCCCGGAGATGCTGCTGCTGATGCTGGTGATCGACTGCAGCATCAGACATGGGCATCCTTTAATCCGGTCGCGCACACAAGTGAGTGCTTTTTCTACACTTTTCTCTTCCTCTCATTCTCGTTATCACGTAACTAGATCACCCCTCTCTACCCATCACCCTGAGCTATTCCCCTCTCACTCCTCCTCCTTTTGTTGTCTTCCTTTGTGCAGTTTTTTTTCATGAGCGATGGCGCATAACGCGTCGGAAATCGTGCGTCCTCCTAAAGGTGATGTTTGGTGACTTCGCGGAGTGAACGGAAATGTCGGGATACGGTCCCTTCCTGTATGTACACTTCACCTTAACGTTGTGCGTCTGTGCGTGAGAAAGAGGGAAAGAGAGAGAGTTTAGGGCGGGTGTCGATTCTCCCACCGGACTAGGGCTGCAGCAGGAGGGTCGAGAGTACAGGAGGAGACAGAGGGGCGGCTGGGACAAGACTGAAGCAGGGTGGGACGTTTTATGAAGTGTTTTTGCAGGTGAGAGCATACGTGGTCATTGCTTAGACTGTGTTTAGTTGTGTCGAAGGGAGAAGAGACAAACAAAGATGCCATAATTATAATTATTGTCTTTATGCTCAGGACAGGCGAGATGAAAAGAGAGCTTTGTCAATGCTAGTGTAAAGATATAGAGTTTATTTGTAATAGTTAAACCTCGCTACTCAAAAAGGAGCATATAGGCTACAAAAAGCTTTTTGCTGTACAATCAAAAGCTGAATCTGATCTGATGTTTTTTTTTTAGTTTTTTTTATCATAGCTTGTCCAGTTCTTTGATATGGCACACATTCTGCTCTGTAAAGAAAAATCTATCTATCTATCTATCTATCTATCTATCTATCTATCTATCTATCTATCTATCTATCTATCTATCTATCTATCTATCTATCTATCTATCTATCATGCATGCAAACAAACAGTGGGGCTGCTCATGCTGTGCTACTGGATGCATGTGTATGTGTCTATGTGAGGACAAGAGCACTCAGACACTGAAAGCCTCAAGCTGTGGAACTGGGCTAATCCCCAATGACATGGTCAGATATCTCTCTCTCTCCCTCTCTTTTTCCCCCCTCTGTCTCTCCCTCTATCTGCCATAAGGTCTTTTTCCCCTACTTAATTCTTTTTTCCCCTCATCCCTCATACTTGGTTATGATGACGTGCTGTCCGTGGTGCTGAAAATAGTCATCAGCAGATCACTTGCTAATACATTGGAGCTTGATGGCCCTGTCAGTACTCAACAGGTGCCTATTACTTAACTCAAGAGATAGCTGCACAGTTATAAAGAAAATCGATTTTAGTTTTAATTCGCTCACTTTTAGATGGAGGTTGTATTTACACCATACACATGATGAATGTGATGAAATTATCAAAGGATTACTGATAGCACAAAAGCGATACTTTTATGAGGCACAGTATGACTATTCAGCTCCTTGCTTGGTAAGTCATATGTAAACACATTTTAATGATGGGTCATACAATTTTAAAATAATTTTTAACCTAAGCAATATCCTGGAAATAACCAGCCAGCAAAAACATAGGGAAGGTTTTCCGCATTACCGTTTGACAATATTATTATTGTAAATTACTTTGTGAAAAGACAGTTTTCAAAAATACGCAAGGGAAGCATTTACACAAAGTTAAATTTAAACCTCCCCCAAATACCAGAATACCAAATAGTTTTTAATCGAGATATAATGAGCAGAATCTAGAGTTAAGTCAGAATCAGTTGTTGCTAAAATAAGAGATGCCGTTATGTAAAGAGAAAGAAGAGGAACGTGATAATGAAGAGGAGAGTGAAAATAACAACAGTGAGAAGTACCATCAGATGATTACATAACTGGCGAATTTAGAAACTGCAGTTTGTCTGTCTGCATATTCCTCACACACACACACCCAGACTCACACAGACACACACATACACAAAGCTCCTCCAGGTCTCACAACAGAGGACAGGGTCACATGTAGGGTCACACCACTGGAACAGCTTGAGGTGCACAAACTTGCTTAAGGGCACTTCACTTGTAACAGTGTGTACGGCTGTTATGACTGCCTTGTCGTCAGAGCGTTGAGGTTTTTTGGGTTTTTTGGGTTTTTTTGTTTTGTTTTTTTGTTTTTTTACATCTGCTGAATATTTTCACTGTGAGGAGGCGATATATTTGGTGATAGGCCTTTTTCACAGGTGTTATTTCGACTTGTCATTGCAGCACAAGTCTAACTTTTAACATGACTCCCTGATAATCAGTGTCTCTGAAACTAAAGCAGTTAAATTGAATTCAGCCATTATTAACATTATTTACACCTGTGCTAGGAATATAATGGGTTGTTAAACCGTTCCTAACACATGTTCTATTTATAAATCTTCCTTTCTAAAACTTGCAATACAAAATAGTACCTCACAGATTATAATGACATGTAGCAGCCAATGCACTACTTCATTATGTGATGTGAATAATTGTCATAAACCCATACAGACAAATGTCAATTATATGATGTAGTTTTAAATTTCAGTCAGTATATTATAGTAAATAATAAAAAGAAAGCTCAAAATACTGCAGGGTTTATGAAAGACTACTAGCCTCTCATCTTTATTTAGAATAATGGATGCTGATGTGTGTACGTGTAATAGATACAAGACAGACGCCAGAGAGAGTGGATGTTTCTCTGAGAGATGATGATCATTATGTGTCAGTTTGGAAGACTTCTTTATGGACAATAAATTGTTTGACTTACAGTATTGCGTTGTCATTAGTATATTCTTACTCTAAAAAATTGCTGTGACTCATGCAGCAGAAACGCACACACACACACACACACACACACACACACACACACACACACACACACACACACACACACACACACACACACACACACACACACGTAACCCTTTATATCAATGGCTGAGTGGCCCCCACCACCCTTTCTCCATCAGATGCTGCTCAGCACTGACGTCAGTGAACTTGCCTGCGCATAAAGGCTAATATAATCAGAACCTCATACACACAGACACTCGTTGCATCCTTTTCTTTGTTTCTGTTGCCCCCCCCCCCCACACACACACAGCCCTCAGGTTTTACACAGGCTGTCAAGAGAGAAAAGAGAGGGAGAGAAAGAGACTGGAGGGTCAGTGTGTGGGAGTTGGGTAGCCTTGATTATTATCATTACAATGTAATCAGATCTCTGTTATAAATTTGTGGCTTGCAGTAGCTTCCCTACAGGTATAACTGTAGTTTTGCATACAGGGTCTGTTCTGCGTTTCACATTGTTCTCTTTTAACTTAAGCACTCTTGAAATGAGATGGGGCAATTTTCCTTTTATCATATTGATAGTAAGAGACTGGCAAAGCTAAAAGCTGTCGCATTTTAAGCTGTTTAAGCCACAGAAAATGATGTCTCTAAAGAGCAGAAGATTATAATGGATAATAGGATAATACCTGCAATTTGTTTGTTCTATTGCCTTCTATGAAAAGACTGCACTCACTTTTGTATTAACCTTCTATTGAGGGTTTGCTGTAGTTTTCGCAAGACACAGGCTCACATTGTTTAAATCATTTAAGTAGCAGACGGACTCTTGCTGCATTGACGAGCGCAGCAAAACATTTTCTAATTGCATAAATGTAGCAAAAAATCTGTAGGACTGATTGTGAAGAAATCATTGCATGTCTCTAAGGCTTTGTCACATAATAGTCCTCCCTACCTTCATTTAAGTGCTGTCCTCAGTTAAGAGTCGCCCTCAAAAAGACAGCAACAAGAGGAAGTGGAAAACTAACCCGCTATTTGCTGCTTCATCTGCTCCAGTAAAATGTAGCAGTGCACAGTCATGGAACAAAATGAAGTCCTATTGAGTATAATAATTATAAAGTAATATTACTACAATTGCCAGCTGAAATGTGTGGCAACAAACCTCTACAAAAACAGACTTTAGAAACACATAAATGGTCATTAAACCAACAAAAAAGACCAAACTATATCGCCATCCTTTTTTACTCTTTTTTTATACTGTGGATTGCAAAACTTGATCTACAGTTTCAAGCTCATAAAACTATTGTTGTGTACTATAACTGGTACGTAATGCTTCAGTCTGGAATTGCTCTGTGCTCCACCACAGTGTTTTAAAAACCACCAATTTAAGAATTCCAGTACAGTAGTTTGTTTGAGGTTCACAAAACAAGGCTGCCAAGATGTCACCCTTTTACTAATGTACTAATATATATTAAGACCTGTTAATACACACAAAGTACACATTGTTAATCCCTATACAACATCATTACAAATACACTGTACATATAATTGTTATCTTGACTTCTAGACTTCAAGTAAGTGAATAAAACATGATCTAAACTCACATAAAACTGCCTTTGTACTGCCTTAATGAGAAGATATTGCTTCATTTGTACGTGTCAGTTTACATTTTAATTGAATATCACAGTTTTATAATATATCTGCTTTCATCTGATTTCATTTTTCACACATGAATCCATGAAGAAACGTTTCATCAAACTCCAGGAGAAAAGGAAAAGAGCGCAGTGAGCTTCTGGTTTGGTGATTTGTTGGACCAATAGACTTGTTGGTGGCCATTGCAGTTCAGGGAGATTATCTACTTCGTTGCCATGGTGAAGCACTCCAAGGCCGAAATCTGAGAGGATATGGAGAAAAAGCAAAACGGAAACAAAGTCTGGCAGAGAGTGAAGGGGAGGAAACACAATTGAGAATGTAGGAAGGGTAACGGGGAGAAGTAATCGATGAAGGGCCATCAACTGTCAGCGAACTGTCTGAACATGCAGCAATAAAAAAACAAGCAATATAAACTAACAGACAACTATATTGAATATAGAGAAAGTTGAGTGGAAATGAAGAGGTTAGAGGATGTTATGGCAAAAAGATGGATACTATAGCACATGTGGATCTGATGGTCTATGACAAATGCATTTTCCTTGATCTCTCTATTATAAAAGGTCATGGAAATATATGTTTTAGTGAAGTGATACTACATAGAAAGCTTTCTCAGACACTACAGAAGGACCACGATGCCCGCAGAAGGGATAGAGACTAGCAAGGATCGATACATACAATACTGTGGGGGGAAAATGTTTTTTGGCAACCACTGGCAATATTTTCCTTTTCCATTATCTCTGAGTGTTTCCAACATTTCATGGTGTTTAGTGATCTTTGTCGAAGAATTAGTCTGCCGCATATGCCTAAAGTGTGCTACCAGAATGAGTTCTATGGCCAGATTTAAATCTTAAACGTCTTTAGTTGAGGTTTACTGTCAGATATCAAATTAGTTTACAACTGGTGTAAGTCTCTAAGTGTGTGAAATGGCCCTGTTGTCTGTTGCACTTAAGGCTGCACAGACAGAGATTTCATCGATATGGCTGGTTAGCCAGGGAGCCAGAGGGAATGACACTGTTGTTTTTTATTTATCTTGCAGTCCAGATCCAGTGCTCTTTAAGCTTTAGGCTCCCATTGTGCTGCATTAGAGCAAAGATAGATGGGGATGCGGCAGGCCAAATTGTGAATGAACTGGGCTGGCTGACAGGTCAGTCATGCAGAGCAATTTGTTTGTACCTCAGAAACGGTGCCAACACTTTCCACTTTGGAAAGTTTCGACAGATTGAGACGACACACCTCAAACAGGCAGCATTTCTTATTCTGTTTACTCATTTCTTATCCCTTATCAGATCTATCAGGAAGCCAACATATGAGTCAGTAAATGAGCAAATTGGTTGGTCAGCCATCTAAATGAAGCAGAGGGATAATGATGTTACTGTACATCTTTATATTTGTCCATTACCGGTTTCAACAGTGTCTGTGCCTGAGACATTACACTAAATAGATAAGAATGACAGTTAACTGAATGATATGCAGACAGTTACCCCAGGTCACCAACATGCAATTTATCTGTTTACAGTATGTGCATGGCTTAGCATATACTGTACGTGCTAATTTAATGCTCTGTTTTACCTATGACCACTAATCCAATGTTAACTTCAGACAGATGGAGATACACAAGACATTTCTCGACCTTGTTGAATGATAATGGCACGATGCAGCCACCCTGAAATAAAAAACAAGGGAACTGTGAAGCAATGGCTATGGTATCATTAAACTAAGAAATGAGGCATTTATTATTCTAAGAAGTTGGCCTTGGAAACTGTTTGGGAAAGGGCAGGCTCTTTCAAAAAATACTTGGCGGGTGATTGAATGAAGCATCTGTGTATCATCGTTTATCACTGTCTTACTTATCAAAACATTAAAGTTATGTGTAATAAAGTGGAATGAAGCAGGAAAAAGTATTTAACACAATAAGAAAAAGCAGTACACCAAGCCAAGGAAAGGCAAGGAACCAGCTGAAATCCATGAATAGTTAGAAAGTAATTCTACCTCCTATCTGTGCAAGTTAATATCAGCTGGGTTAGTACATTTTGAGGGGCTATAAAAATGTTTTTGTTACCAAGGTTTCACACAAGAGACATATCATGATGGGTAAAAGCAAAGAGTACTCAATACTTATTCCCCCCACTGTAGATAGTATGACATTATTAAATCAAACAAAAAATCTATCTCAAACTTATCGAGCCTGTTGGGCAGCTTTCTTATTGACAAAAAAAAGGAACATCACAGTTCTTGTTTAAACTGTACAGTTTAGATTGACAGGGAAAGTGTCTGATGAGTCAGGGAGGGAAATCAACCTGGCAGGCGGCGATTTCTCTTTTGTGTTAAATGAGAAATCAGATTCATTTGGCTTGTCAGATATGGATACTGTGGCCAGTCAGCCAAGGCATCAAGTCAGCCAGACAGTCTCCAAAGTCAGTCAAGCAGAGAAAATTGAAAGTAGGACTCCACATCACCTCTTTATAACCCACCAATTACTGCTGATATCTGTAAGACTCCTCAACTGTATCAAGTCTTTTAATGGATAATTTTTGTATCTTTAATTTGACTTTGGAAAGAAGAGACATTTGAAGATCTGTGGTCATGAATCTTGTTTATTTAAAGTTGCACATAGTCATTACACTGTCAGGTTTTGACATAAGAGAACACAGTATTAAAAATCTACTTTGTTTTATGTAACACCACATTTAATATAAGGTAGCTGTGATTAAAAGAGCATGGATATCCTATGTGTCATATCGATCGATAGGGATGCATAATGGTGTTTTAGAGATTAGACTGTAGACTATGCTCTGAATACTGCTGTGTAACACTCCAATGAGGCTGGCCTCATAAATCTTAACACAGAGAGGCACTGGAGTAGAGCCGTGCCCACATACATGAATTATGCACATTCATTTTGATTTTTCACATGAGCAGTTTTTTCGCACTGTCTGTCTGCCTGTCTGTCCGTCCGTCCGTCCGTCTGTCTGTCTATTTATCTATCTATCTATGGCATAATGTTTACAGTCTGGTAGTACAGTTAAAGTAAAGTTGAAGGACCATTAAGTGGCACACATTTCATGGAAATCCCTAAAACCTTTGCTGAGATATTCCACTCAAAACCAAAATGTGAACCTCACAGTAATCAGTAGGATTCACTTTAAGGGAACCATTAATGACTGTACAAAATTTTGTGCCAATCTATCCAATAGTTGTCAACATATTTCAGTCTGGACCAAAGTGGTGAACAGACAGGCAGACTTCCAGAAGCACCCTTACAGCAAGATTGGGGCAGCATTAGTGAGAGAGAGACAGTGAGATTTATAGAAAGAGACGAAGGCAAAATACACAAAGTGATAGAGTTTTCCCTGACTCAGGTGTTCTACTAATGATGACTTAGCTTCTTCCTGTTCTGTCTGTAAGCCATCAGAACGGGGCCAGGGCCGCTTGCCAAGTTTGGTTTTTTTGTTGGGGTCAGGGTCACGCAAGGCCGGTTGCCAGGTTGGCTTCGAGTGAATCAGAGGGGCTCTTAGCTTTATTAAACCAATGCAGCTCTTACTGTAAAGGCAATGAAAGCTCAATCAGGTTATTCATCCAGTAATTTAGACGCAGGCAGGGGAGGACACAGAGACAGGCTTAGTCACGGATGATTAGATACAAGGATGGATGTTCTGACAGCTTGCTTATCTGGAGAGGAAATACACTAACGCTAAGATGCTAAAGGTGGCGATGATGATTACAACAACAGGTATTCAACTATTGATCTTTAAACAGCAGCACTCTGGCAGAGCAGATAATAGGTTTTTGTTTGGCCCTATAATATTAAAGAAAGGTCTTGTTTGAAATTCTATTAAACTGCTTGTCTGTGTGAAACACCTCTGATGTAAACAAATCTTTCTCATACACACTGCTTTGCCTCATGGATTAGTTTTCTGTTCATGCTGTTTTGTTCACATAACACTTATACTTCCAATGGCTCTTCCCTTTGTAATGAAATGACAAAGAAAATATGAGTAATTCCAGGGCTAGATGTTTGAATAAATATAAAATTTACTGCATGCACCCTCACTCCATTAAATAATTCAGTAGCTAACAACGCCACAGGCACTTTAGTTTGTGCTCGGTAAAGGAGCAGGAGAACAGCACTGTGTCTGTCTCTGTCTTGTTCACAGAGTCGCTGGAGTGCAGCATGCAGATGTTGCCATTAGAGAAGTGCCACCTGTCACTGCACTCACTGTGTAATGTAATAAATTGATGCCTGTGAAATAAGCCTGATAGCCTGATTTTATTTGGAGTGATCTGTCAATCATATGCTCCTACTGATTATTGTGCATCAGTTTCAAGCAGCTGAAGTACATTTTTTCAGCTGCAGCAAGGGCAAATATTTAAGTAATAGTCAGACTGTTTGGGAAATATGCCAATTTTCTTTCTAGCTGAGCATTAGATAAGATCTGTGCCTGGGGGTGATTATTGTAGCTTAGCATAAAGAGTGAATTCAGAGAGAAACAGCTTGCCTGGCTCTTTCACCTGTACTGACTAACACTTCCCTTCTAATAAGAACGCAGACAGAAATGTAAGATAAACCAGTTGTGAGTTTAGGTGATTTAGGGGATCACTTTTCCAGACAACACACACTTTTGAGTGACAATGCACAAAGAGACAAAAGAGTAGCTTTTGTTTCGCCAATTCTGTGTCACTGAGCTGGCACTCCCTGTTTTAGCCAGTGCTTCGTCTTAGCCCACAATGGGTAGCATAGTCTGGAAATCCTGTCAAACAAACTGCAGTGATAAAAACCCTAAAAAATGGTTTTGCTGTAACTATTTCTCAACAAATAGCAATAACTGAATATTCCTTTTGCACCAATTTGTTCCTTGACACATGTCCTGACTTTCCCACTAACTTTCATATAAAAGCCTGCTAACAGCCTTTGGAGAAATCCTGCTAACAAGAAAAAACAAAAAGTAGACTGAGACTTCAGTGACCATCAGTGAAACAACCTCAGTATTTTATCCTCTTTTATTCCACATTTAAAACACATACAATTACACTGGCATGATTAATCCTTGTAGTATTTTCAAAAAGTGCTATATAAATATAGTTATTATTATAGGGAAGATGATAACTGTAATGTCATTGATAGTTAATGTACATGTAAATGATGACCTGCCTTGACTAACCTTTATCCTAAGTAGGACTTTTAGTAAACTCAAGTCAGCTTTCCAGCTCGGAGCAGATGGAACACCTGCTGCCACAGTGCTTTGTGCACCTCTGTTTTGTTGATCTACGTCTGTTCAAATAGCGTGCAACATAGGGCAGGTGGTGGTCAATGAAACTAGCCAGAGAATATTAAAATGTAACAGATGTTTTTGGAAAACAAGTTGCTTAGATGATTTGATTTGTGATATGAAATGATGAAAGGCATGTGTGTGTGTGTTTTTGTGTGTGTGTGTGTGTGTGTGTGTGTGTGTGTGTGTGTGTGTGTGTGTGTGTGTGTGTGTGTGTGTGTGTGTGTGTGTGTGTGTGTGTGATCACATTGTCCATAAACACAGCTCACATCTCAAACAGAACCTCTTGATCCCAAGCTGCCACTTGGTAAAGTTTTGTTGAGTGTGATTGGATTCGTGCATAGATATCAGTGTCTCGAATTAAAATAGTTAAGGTCTGTCTGTTAATTCCACAGACACACACACGCACACACACATGGGTATTGATAAAGCTGCACATAACCTTCTCTGCTATGACAAGCAGGAGGATCAAAGCTTGGTGCTCTAATGAAAAACAGATTCGCTGTTTTTCAGTCTGCTCATCCTCCTCATCCATTTCTACTAATCTGTTCATCCTCTCCTGTCCTCACAAACACACACACACACAAACACACTAATGCTCATTGGAGAAAGTGTTGATCAGTGCGTGTATTTATGTCTTTGAGTCTTAAATTGTGCATGCTAGTGTGTATCCTTATTTGTCACTGATGTGATTCAACAATAGGGTGAAAAGTCATTTATATATATATTCAGTTTCTGGTTTAAGGATGATATTATTATTACTTACAGGCAAGGTCCGAAGAGATGCATCATGTTGGGATTCAAGATTTTTTAACAGCTCCTCATTTTACTGTAATCTGGTAACCAGCTGACAATCAAACTTTAGTTTACTTAAGTTTTCCACCTACTAATTTCCAATTTGAAACAACTTGCTGTTATTGATGAAAATCAAGCAGGGAAAAGTGCAAGCTTCTTTAATTTGAAAAGATTCACTACAGTAATTTGGAAATATGTAACAGTCTAATGTCTGTATGATAATAAGAGTAAGGAGTACTAATGAAATGGAGAAATATGGAAACAGGAGTTGGTGTTGCTGGTCTTGAGACATGCACTGGAGTCAGGTTGTGCCATGCTGTCCTACATTACCAGCAGTGGAAACTCTCCTCTCCCCTCCATGGAAACCTATCATAATCCACAGCGCTGTGTGGGGGCAGGTCATCACTGAACTAGGTTTTAGACTGAGGATATTTTCTTTGTGTGGTCAGAGTTGGCTGGAAGCTCTTATCTGCTGGACTTTGCTAACATTATTCTCTCTGTGATGTCTCTGCATATGATGTGAGCACTCGGATTTGTAGTATTCCCAACGTACTTAACCTTTATATTGCAAAGCTTGCATATTGTGTAGGCCATGTCAAGTTCAGTCTCCCTTGATCTGGAGATTGTAAAATCCACAATATGGCTGAATGTTTGCTTTCATTGAAGTCAAACTTGACTCTAGTGTGTATGGATGGTATAGTTCCACCCTTCCCATTCTATCAACATTGCAAGAAAAAACCCTAAAGTTATATTTATATAGTATATATAGTAATAATTAATTCAAATTCAAATTCTCCCAGCCACACCTTTGAGTTTAATGAAGCTTGATATTCATACTGTGTGTGACTTTGGACAATTTTAACCACTGTATTACATCCCTGCAGGGGGCACTTGCCATTTACTTGGACCACTGTTCACTGTTCTGTCACAGTTATTCTTCCATAAGTCTATTTGGAAATTGAATTTAATTACAGTATAATCAGGATACCTGTGAGTCAGCCTTGTGTCAGGGTTAGAGCCTGTCCCCACCCGAGACTCAACATCACACACAAATAAAATCACCTTTTGAGAATTTTCTATCAATGCACATGCTCGTACAGCCACTAAGTGCAGTAACAATAGCAGCCCGGGCCTTCTCTGGTTAAACAGCTGGGTAATTGCAGTTATCATTTGAGTGGTTCGTATTATAGTTGAGAGGCAATGTGGGTGTGCTGTGTATGAGTGTGTGTTTGTTCAGTAGAATGGTGAATGTTAGTTCAATGCAGTTCAGGGAGAGAGAGATGGACTGTGCTACAATTGATGACCATAATAGCTCTATTTTCAATGGCAACTCCTCATATGTCACCAGAAACACCATTGAAAAGCTGTTATAAAAAGTATAATAAAGCATCTGGAATATGGCAGAATACATTATTGTTAATTATTCTGCACAAAAAGATAATAATGGTTTTGAGTGATTGCATAGATTTGTATGGCTATGTATATATATGTATATATATATTTTTTCTGTTCACCAATATACTCTGCACACAGTTTTGTTTTGTCTTTTTAAACAGGGCTTTTACAATTTGTTGATTTACTATAATTTCATGTTGAGGAAACACATTACTGGCCTATTTCTCTGCTGCTATACTTCTAAAAATACTCAAATTAATGTTTTCAAAGCATCAAAAATGTTTTTTAATTCATGAAAAATGCCCCAATCAGTTACATTTTACACTAATTAATTACAAGTTTGTTTTAGTAGTGGACAAATTACCACATAATTATGTGTTTTTAATTTCCAGCCTGTAATTTAACTTTTACTTAATCTCAATATTTCCCTCTAAAACATAACCGAGTAAAGGTATAAAGTGGCATAAAATGAATATACTAACTATAAATGAATAGCAATGATTTCTAAGATGTACTACAGTACTGTAAGTAGAGTGATACAGTATAGCTGATTTTACATGCATGCACCTGTAATATGAGTCAATCAATTAATCACATTATTGAGCTGACAAGCTGTTAAATAGATTTGTCTGTACTAGCAGCTGATAAGTGTATAGGCAGCATCAGCAGGGCCAGTTAAAGGTTATTTTAGGGGTCATCTTCCCCAACATGGGAAATGTTAAATACAAGCAGGATGTGGCAGTGCACACATCAGCACAATGAAATCAAGAGAGGCCCAAAGACACTTTACACAAACAATCTGGTAGAGGTTTAATTATATAAGCATGTACATATGATTACGCATATCGCTCTCTCTCCATCTACAAACATAAGAAACTGATTTAGCGTCAGTTGCCTTCACTAATGAGCTTGGCTACTATAGCAACAGGACTACGGGGAGAGGATTGCTAATTAGCTGCTTCCTCATTCAGGTACGCTTCATTTGCGGACAAGCATGTAATACATTCACCACTGGGCTCCTTTGTCTTTGCGTGTGTACTCAAAAATAAGCATTGTGTCAAAAGAATAACAGAAGGCAATGTGCTGAGGAATGCTGCAATAATCATGCTTTTTTGTTTTTCAGGTAGTTTTCTCTCTCATCATGTGGGGAAAAACTAAGATGACATTCTACTAAACCAGGACAAGAGAAACGGACGCACAAGCGGCAAAACAAAATCTTCTGAATCTTCCATCATTTGGATAAGGAATAACTTTCCTCCAGAGTGTTAATCCATTGTTTGCACAAGAAAACAGTGAAATTGCAAAAAAGGAAAAGTATCAAAAAGAGAACTTCCCACTCTTCCTTGTGAATTTTCTTCCTTTTGACTCTAACCTTTGACCTTAAGCTCTCAATATGAGCAGTCTAGTAAGGAAGCTGGACCCTCGCAGGGTACAGTGGCGCTCGACATGGAACACCTTTGCCACCCGTGTCCTGAGGACCAAACCTGTGGAGTCGATGTTGGATTCGGCCACGTCAGGGACCGGCGCACACGGCACCAGACTGGCCCGTGTGCTGTCTACGGTGGACCTGGTGTCACTGGGTGTGGGCAGCTGTGTCGGAACAGGGATGTACGTGGTCTCTGGGCTGGTTGCCAAGGAGATGGCTGGTCCAGGGGTCATTGTGTCCTTCATTATCGCCGCTGTGGCCTCCATACTGTCAGGTGAGAAAGGACCAAATGCACATACACACATTCATGTAGTTGCTATTTTTTTCCTCTTAAACACTCTAATAGTATATCTTACTCACACACACACTAGGCTAACTGTAACATATAATAGGCCACGGTATAAAGCTTACTGTCATTCTTATCACTGTTAAACTCCTATGAATTATTATATGGAGAGCCTTTTAATAACCATGCAATTATTACAAGGGCAAAGACATTATAGGGGACAAATCTATAATATAAAAAGCACTCAAGGGCTATATTAATACTACCGTAATGCTTCTATCAATACCTTCAAGTCAACCTTTCACTTGGATGTTAATGCTGTCAAATCACTGATATGTGTGTGTATGTTTATACTGATTATCCCGCAGGAGTGTGTTACGCAGAGTTTGGCGTGCGCGTGCCTAAGACCACAGGTTCGGCCTACACATACAGCTACGTGACTGTGGGCGAATGTGTAGCATTCTTCATTGGCTGGAATTTGATTCTGGAGTATCTGATTGGCACAGCGGCAGGGGCGTCAGCTCTCAGCAGCATGGCGGACTCGCTGGCTAATCACAGCATCAGTAACTTTATGATTACACATATCGGAACGCTCAAAGGTTTTGGTAAGTGAGAGAAGGATGTGGGTGTAGCTTCACTACAAATACAAACTGAAGATTTAAAGAAAATTAGGATATGGCTGGTGCCTTGTTTGAAAGGCTGTTATTCCAAAAGTTATTTGCAGGATTTAGATTAAAATTAGTACAGTTTGAGATTTGCGTGTATTTCTGGATGTCCCTGATACAGTGGGGATGGTTTAGGGAACCTATGTTATCAATAGAAACTTAAAGTTACTGTTATACTTTTTTTTCCCCTTTTAAAAATATATGAAACTTATCAGCTATCAGAAACACCATCTTCGTCTCTGCCTATTGTCGAACAAGGATTGCTTTAAAACTGAACAGAAAATCAACTTTCGAACTTCACTTAAGTGATCTCTGTAGATGAAATATTAATTTCCCTCCTCATCCTCAGCCCAGTTTAACATCAAATACAGGAAGTCTTTACTGTAGTGGCTTGAACCGGAGTTCTCATGGGTTGAATGAGAGCTACATTACAACTGTTCCTTTGGTATCATTCAATGTTATTGTAGTAAGATTGTCTTGGATTGTCATCAGTAACATTCTCAACATGTAAAAGAGGCATTATGTCACGGAACATATTCTGTCTGACATTAGCAAAATGGGGTATTGTATTTAAATGGCCGCACATCTTTCCAGAGAAATAAGAAAGAAACAATACTGAAAATAAAACCATCTGGGAAATGGTCCAACCCACACCAGATATTTTTCCAGGAAGCTCCCGAATGATATGTTACTGCTCACCTTGGAAGTTTTGTCAATACAGAAAGAAATGATTCATGCAACACAGCTTTCCAGGTCAAAAACACTAGCATGAGGGGAATGCCTTATAATCCGGTGTAATACTATAGCTGATGTGTGTGCCAGCTGTGACTATCTGGGTGACAACGCCCTATCAGTCCCTTCCTGTTGGCCACTGACAAGCAAGTCCTAGTGGTCACATGACAAGCAGCATGGCCAGCTGGACACACCATAATAGAAAGTTAATGTTTCCTCTTCCTGCTGAAGAAAAAAAAGAGGCAGTTTCTCCTCTCTATCCTGGGATAGAGTGGAATTTAGCTCAAAATATGTCTCATTATGTATTTACTTTCTGTGTATAAGAATGTGCCAGCCTGTGTGTGTTGATAAAGACTGGGTGCCTGTGTGCATTGCTGAGCTTGGCTAAATGGTAATAATTCATCTGGAAGTTGTTTACTGTGCTGCGAGATCAACCAAAAATTGTTTTGTTGACGTGCTGAATATAAATGTGTTTCCAACACTTTGGTTGACAACAAAGTTCCATTCTTTGAAAGCCATTTTCTTCAAGAAATTATTGCTAAAGCTATTGCTATAAAATATTCAAGAACCCTAATCATCCAAGACTCTTAATAGATGTTGGATTTATGGCCACTACTAACTCTTTGGCATATACTGTACTGTGCTGAGTAATAGCACAAGCATTATTTAAATTGATTAAGGTTTTGTTCTTAATTAAAGTGCTCACAGAGTGCTGAATCAGTGGCAATTACTTCTTTTTGCATTGAAACTACAAACATTTGATGGCCACAGCTTGTCAAATGTGAAGAATTGCTGATTTTCCCTGTTATAGCACCACAATAGCCTGGGCTTTCAGAGATAATGAGGGGCCTTTATCATATTTGCATATACTAATCAATGAATCAATTACCCAAAATCCAAAATTAGTTTAGCAAAGCTGTAAACATAATAGATATATCCATAATCAATCATTTACACTTTTTGTGTTGCACCTTTTGTATTAATTAGTGCAATTCAAAGTGCTTTATAGATGATTGACAAGCTGATAAGACAGAGCAACCGAAACAGTAAAAACTATTTGAGACTAATGCACACACACAAAAAGATAAAAATGTAATAAAAACAATCAAATATACTGAAATAAAATAGGACCTACATTTTAACAAGTCAATAGTACAATGACAAATAAAGTAGGTTTTAAGCATGGTCCATATTTCTACTGATGTATAGAAGGTATTTTTCACCCATTACCATCAAAGTGATTGGATGACTTTCATCATGGATCACCTCACCTGCATGTGTGTGTTAACCCTTTAGGTAAAGGGGAGCAGTCGTACCCAGACCTGCTGGCGCTGCTGATAGCACTGATAGTGACAGTGATAGTGGCTTTGGGGGTGAAGAACTCTGTGGGCTTCAACAACGTGTTGAACGTCATCAACCTCATAGTGTGGGTGTTCATGATGATCGCCGGGCTGTTCTTCGTCAACGGGGAGAACTGGGATGAGGGGAGGTTCCTGCCCTTTGGCTGGTCTGGGGTATGCACACACATGCACATGCGAACACACACACAAAGTTACAAACTCATCTGGTTGTTTCTTTTATTTAGACCATCATTTTTCATGCTTTTTTCTGTTCCAGGTGATGCAGGGTGCAGCCACCTGTTTCTACGCCTTTATTGGATTTGACATCATTGCTACAACAGGGGAAGAGGCCAAGAGTCCAAACACCTCCATCCCCTATGCCATCACTGCCTCGCTCATCACCTGTCTCACTGCTTACGTCTCTGTGAGTTACCCTGGAGACCATAACACACACAAGACACTTACTCACTGTATGCACAAACATCATATGCTTAATTTTTTTTCTCCAGCTAAATTCAATTATAATTTTTCCTCATTAGCATTTGAGTGGTTACAAGTGGTGCAAGTCCGGCACTGCTGCAGTGAACACATTTTTTAAAGCTAATATGATTTTTTAATTTGTGAGTTTCTAATGCATCGAGAACAGCGATTTCCAGCTGGCCACCACTGTGATACTTATTTTTAATTTATGCTTTGAGACGACAAAAAACTGTATCTGTTTTAATATTTAGACTTCTTCATCTTCACGCCCTGAAACTGAGGCATATCTTTCAGTTCTTATCGACGTAGTTGTGAAAACAGACAGACAGAAATTTTATCGAAAAGTGTGAGAAAGTGTCTGACAGTGAGATGGAAAGATCAAACATAAAGATGCCTCTCTCTGCATTCCAGCTGTGTGGGTGTATATCTCAGCTCTGATCTTTACGTATTCTGCTCGCACAACCTACCATACTTCTTACTTTGACACGTTCGTGCTGGATGGCTGTTGCTATGGGTACAGTGTAACAGCGGCCTATCAGGAATGAGAATTTTTAGGCATTGCCTGAGGCAAAGATTGCATCAACTTCAAAACCCAACTACTTATTTTTGAATATACTTCTCTCTCTCTATCCGTCTGTCTTCTCATTACATCCATTCCTCCATACCACCTTCTCTCTTGTGCTCCAACATCTTTTTCCTCACCCTCTCTCAATCTGACTCCACCTTTGATCCATCTCACTGTGTTCGGATCTTCTAGCTGCTGATGTTTAACATTCAAAATCCCTTTAATTATGGTGACATTGGTTTTATAGTGCACCCAGTGAGAGAGTGTGACTCTAGCTTTGTTTAAAATTGTCCCCCAATATTGTAGTTAGGTTTCTCACACCAGTGCTCTTAAGTGGGCATTATAGCAGATTTACTAAATGTGGGGGTGGATTATGTTTAATAAAGATTTTTAGTAACACTGAATCACAGTGGGGAGTCACACAAATGTGCAAAGTGAGTACAAGCTAACAGTGAGCTAAAGTGGGCGTTGCTATGAGATGCTCTCTCAAACACAGATGTTTAAGCAGGATTGGTTGTGGGATTCCCTCTAGATTAGAATAGTCCCCTGTAGTCCAGTTCACACACAGCCGGTTAAAGGGCACCAGGCAACTATGGGTAAAATTATCCCTTTGTCTTTCTGTCCGTGAGGTTTAGTCTTTTTATTACTCCTCTATCCTCCTGTAATCTGTTCATGCAAATCCATCTGTTTTTCAGCACAGTATCTGTGACAGATGGCGCTGCATGATTTCACACATCAGATGCAGAGGATCAAAAATAGGCTCACACACACACACGCACACACACACACGCACACACACACACACACACAGTGAGAAACAAACATGACTAATGAACGTTTTGGATGTGATGTGCAGTATGCTGAACATGCTAACTGTCACTAAGTTAGGTTGTGAGACTAGCTCAACAGTGGGGTAGAATAATACAGTGTATGTAGTTTTAATGCAAGGGTAATATAGAATTTTGATTAAAGATTAGGTTGTGTCAGTATATAAAACTGAATATTAGTAGTATGTTAATATGCCTATATTGGTTAGATTATTATGAGTTTTAATTTGTAGAAAAATCAGGTGGTTTCTTTGAAAACTGGTAGGTATTAGTTTGCATTGGTGCCTACCACAGTGTCTTTTGTGATATTGCCACTGGAGAGGGCCAACATGGGAACTATTCTAAACATAGTGGCTTTAAATAATGCAGCAAAAAATGTTTTTAACAGTTCAACTTTGAAAATGAAAACAAGTAACTATTTCATAGAGCATGTTCATATGCTATTCGTATTGTGTCTATTTTATGGCAGGTTACCATTTTTCTTTTCAAAGTTGCTATTTTTAACATAAAACTCTTTATTGTCAACCAACTCTGTTTGCATTCTTACCAGGTTTCTGTGATCCTGACCCTGATGGTACCGTACAATGAGATTGATGCAGACGCCCCACTTATGGAAATGTTTGCCGTGCACGGCTGTATGTTTGCAAAGTATATCGTGGCAGTTGGCTCCATAGCTGGACTCACCGTCTCCCTCCTGGGGTCCCTGTTCCCCATGCCCAGGGTCATCTATGCCATGGCTGGGGATGGCCTGCTGTTTAAGTCAGTCCCCACTGGTATTAATTGTTCATTTTTCATATCCATCTGGATAATGTGTGACACTGTGTCTCAATCTACTCATCTTTGTGCATGTGTAGGTTCCTGGCCAATGTGTCCTCCTACACAGAGACCCCTGCTGTTGCCTGTGTGGTGTCAGGCTTTTTAGCTGCCCTGCTGTCGCTCCTGGTCAGCCTCAGAGATCTCATTGAGATGATGTCTATAGGAACCCTGCTGGCCTATACCCTGGTGAGTGGTGGATAATGATGGTTAAAATATAACATATAGACTGGAATTGACCTATTTTTTGCAAACAGTTACAGATTCAGATTTGATGAGAAAGCCTCTGCTCTTAGAGGGCACTTTTACATTTTATCCAGCCACAGGGACTCTGTTAGGAAGACAAATTCCTCCAATACATGAATTATACAGAATTAAGAGATAGCTTTAAACATACATAGACAGTGTCTTACTGTAGCAAAGTCAAGAACACCAAAAGCTATATGGATTAGGGGGATGGAGAAAGCTGCAGCAAGTGATGTTGACATGACAGTATCAGCTAGGTAATTAGTCTGTCAGGTTGCATTTCTGTAATATTGGATATTTAGCAGCTGATAACCCAGCAGCTTATACATCAATGACCCACTGATACTGACAGCTGAATAAAAGGTCATTAACTACTCCAATGCTTAATACGTGTAGTGACTACGTAAAACGAAAAGAAAGAATTGTGTAAAATTCTTGTGGGTTTCAGTGAGTACTAAACAAAAAGTATGTTTGAGAGCTATATGCAATACCACTACACTTTTCTTATATTCTGTGGCATAAGCCTTTCTGCTCTAAAGTAAATAAACTAATTCCTAACAAATTCTTCTTGCAGGTGAGTCTGTGTGTGCTCCTGTTACGTTACCAACCTGAGGGTGACATCCACGGCTTTGTGAACTTCCTCTCTGAGGAGCAGAACAACAAGAGGAAAGAGGGTGTTCTGGCTGAGTGTGAGAAAGAAGCCTGCTCACCAACCAGTGAAGCCGATGAGTACGGAGGTCTGCCCACAAACACCTGTGGAGCCAAAAACCTGCCGTCGTTGGGTGACAACGAGATGCTGATTGGCAAACCAGATAAAACCGTCTACACTGCCAGCCACCCAAACTATGGCACAGTGGACATGACCACTGGCATCGAAGCTGAAGAGTCAGAGAGTGGGATGTCCCGCCGGTTGAAGAAGCTGATTGGGCCACGCTACTACACCTTAAGGATTCGACTGGGCCTCCCAGGAAAGATGGACAGGCCGACTCCAGCAACAGGGAAAACTGTCACTGTGTGTGTGCTGCTCCTTTTCATCTCCATGTTTGCTTTCTGCTCTTTTATCATTTTTGGTGAGAACACATTAACAAATTCAGACAAGAATTTACAACATAGTGTAACTATAAATTCATTAATTCATTCTTTATTTCTTCTTTTTTCCCCCAATACCTCTTCTTCCAGGAGCAAGCAGTATTGGTGAAGGTAGCTGGTGGGCGTTGCTGCTATTAATCCTTTTCATTATCTTCATCGCCTTGCTCGTCATCATCATCCTGCAGCAGCCAGAAAACCCTAAGAGGCTGCCCTACATGGCACCCTGTGTACCCTTTGTACCTGCTTCAGCCATGCTGGTCAACATCTACCTCATGCTTAAACTGTCTGCCATTACCTGGATACGATTTTCAATCTGGTGCATCGTTGGTAAGCTACCATCTTACAGAACAATAGTTAGGTTTTTCATTAGGTTTTTGTGTTTTTTTAATGTTCTTATTTTAAGACAAAATTAATTTCTATCATTCGGGACAAATGTTTTAGTTGCAATATCTTAACTGAGCTGACTTTAAATAACGAAGGGATGCATTTCATTCCCTAGAAATGATTCGTTTTCCAGTTAAATCGACTGGGCCACCCTGTTGTTTTTTTATTATGGAAGTACAAGGAAGTCTCATTTCACTTTTATTTCCTCCCTCAGTTTCATCTATCTGTGTGTGTGTGTGTGTGTGTGTGTGTGTGTGTGTGTGTGTGTGTGTGTGTGTGTGTGTGTGTGTGTGTGTGTGTGTGTGTGTGTGTGTGTGTGTGCTTGAATATATAATAAATCTTGCCATTAAAGTATTTTAAATGTTTTGCTGCTATGTTGAGGCAGAATTAATACTGGCTAGTGTCCAGCATCACATTTTGTGTTGATACATAGACACGTAGACATCTGTGTGTTTATTTTTACTGTATGAGTAGGATTTCTTCGTTATTCTGACTCACTCAGAGTGGGATGAATTGTTTTTAAATTGATAGAAAGTTTACTCTCTTTCTCTGTGCTTTTGATTTTGTGTGGTCCCTTAGGTGTGCTGATTTACTTCGGCTACGGCATGTGGAATAGTACACTGGAGATCACGGCCAGAGAGAACGAGGTGCACGCCTCCACCTACCAGCGCTATGATCAAGGCGTGGACGAAGGCTTCTGCGGCTTCGATGACGATTTCTACCCACCTACCAGTGACCCCTGGGGTGCGCCGGAGGGGGGATCGGGACTGACCCCAGCACCAGAAGCAAAACCAGAAAGTGACGGGACGCCATCCAAAGGGGGAGGCAGGACCGTTGCCAATCATGGCCTCGCAGAGGAGGATCCAATGGATTTCTGAAGGGACTGACTCTGTGTTACCCTGAATGTACTGCCTTGTCTGCTGCCTGGGGAAAGGGAGGGGAACAGTAGTATGAGTGCATGAATGATTGTGTGTGTGTGCGTGTGCATGCCTGCATGTGTGTGGGTAGTTGTTTGTGTGTCTAACCCTTGGGCTAGATTGTTTCTTGGCAGTGGAACGGCTTTACTTTCACCTTTTTCTGCCCCGCCTGACTCCCCCACTAACACAGCAGTGGACATCAAGGTCATGAGTGTCTTGTCACAGTTACTTGTTATTCACTTACTGGAATCCACATCCCACACAAAGAGACGTAAGATAGGAGAGTGCATACTTCGCAAGAGATAAAATTTGATGCAGTTCACAGACTTGTGAACCATGCAAAATTGTGTAGCAATCATCCAGCTGTTTATACCTTAGAATTTACAGGATATGGGAGAGGAGACGGTGATGAGTGAGGGAGGGATGAATCTTCCTGTTTCAGTACAGTCAGACAGGAAAAGTAAAATGACATGATAAACCCAAGTTATTTCCTATGCCCAGGTCTGACTTTCTCTTCTTGTTTTAATCTCAACACACAGGAAAACAGCTACAGATGCTCATAAAAAACACAAAAGAAAACTTAGTCTTAAAACTAACTTCCTCTAACCCCAAACATCTAGCCCAAGGGATTTAAGAGTGGAATGGGAAAAGGGTGTTGATGTTTGCTGTCACAAATAGTACTTGGACTTTGCTTGCAATAGTGCCTTCATCTACTGTATGTGTGTTTGGATTATGTCTGTTTTCTACTTTAATTTTGCCTGTGTACGCGTGAGGGTGTACGTGCAATCAAACTCCACCTTTTACATTGATTCTCATGTCTGTGTGTAGATATAAAATGTGTTCTTCAGGTTGTTTTGTGTACGTGTAGGTATTTGTTTCGTTTTTCTGTTCCTCCCACTCTTTGCCCCAGCATGAAGCTCAAAGACATCCACCCGCAACAAAGCTGCTCACAGTGCAATATAACACAAGCTCGTTGGCTCATCGGTGTACCTAAAGAGAGGAGAGAGTAGAGGTTGTAATGGAGAGCGACAGAGACAGAGAGAGAGAGAGAGAGAGAGAGAGAGAGAGAGAGAGAGAGAGAGAGAGAGAGAGAGAGAGAGAGAGAGAGAGAGAGGTTGAATTCAAATTGACAACCTGCATGGTTTACTGTGATGAATGTCATATTTTCTTTTATGTGCTTGTCTCTTTATTGATGCAGCTCTTGCATGTTAACCAAGGATGGGAGGGAATTTATTTTTCAGTTCACTCAGTTCAGGGCATAGATTTTCCCATTACTTTATTCTTATATAAACTTATTCAGAAGTAAGGTTGTTTGAAAACTAAGCAAACTGAAATCAAATCCCTCCTCTTCCATTTCTCTCATTTCCCCCTCCCTTCAGTTGTTTCTTTCTCCTCTCTACATTTTTTCATCCTCTACTTCCACCACTTGTTTGCTCTTCCAGCCCAACTCTTCCTTTATCTATTTGCCACCTCACTTTCCTCATGATATCCATGGGGCCATGCCAGCAGGGAGTTCTCACTTTAAGTCACAAGTGATAGAACCAGGATTGGTTTTCAGTCAGGATTTGAGACAGCAATCTGTTCAAGGCCTGAACATCCATTAACTCCTGTTTCACCTCAGGGTGTCTGCTATCGCTCTTTTGATTTGTCACTAAAGCATTTACTCCTCTCCCTGGGGTTCTGCTCCGACCCAGGTCCAAACCAGTCTGAGTGAACCTCCCTTGTGGTCCTTCCCTCTTCACTGTTTTTAATGCATGTAGCTAGTGTTGAAGTCCCACTCTTTACATGCTACCTACACTGTCACTGCATGCCTGAAGAGGTATTGTGAAAACCAATCAAATCAAATCATGATCCTGTATAGCTCAATGTGTAGGACATGTAAGCTAATGCTGCCTAGGTTAAGGGTTTGATTGCATATTAAGAATGTACGAACTCATGGCACTGTAAGGGATTCTGGCATACACCAAATAGCATACTATTGCGTCCTTATGTTGAGGGTGGGGGCACTTCTACAATAGCTGCTGCTGTATGCCCTGATTGTCCTCCTTGTACCTTTTCCTCGTGCCCCCTGTTGCTGCATCAGTCCCTTCCAGGGAAGCCTTATTTGTCTAATGCACTAAATCTAAGGATGCCACGCTAAAACCCCCACCCTACCTCTGCTCCCGTCACATCCAGTCACAGTCACAAAAAAAGCTTCCTTCCTGTAGGAGTAGGCCCTCTGATACCATCCCACCAAAAAATGCATGGTATCTCTAGAAATGATGCTGATATTGGACGATTCTGCTGTGTGCCGGAAAAGCATTTCCAACTTTCATGCATAGACTGGAGTGTTCATCACAGACCAACCATGGCTGTAGCTAAAGATAAGGACAGATTTCTGGGAATTTGGCAGTTTATTAGACCTGGGGTAGTTTAAACTTACCCATGTTGGGTCCTTTACAAGATGATTCCAGTACTTTTATATTCAATGTATCTAAATTTGACCATCTTTAGGCCAACAAAAAAACATCAACAAAGGATTCAGTATTTCCTGACCCAAATTATGTATTTGTTGGTGTGGAGAAGGCTTTGTCACAGCATTTTGACCTTCATATAGAGAAAGAAAAAAAAGGTTAAAA
The DNA here is from genome assembly GCF_963691925.1 of Scomber scombrus. NCBI lineage: Eukaryota > Metazoa > Chordata > Actinopteri > Scombriformes > Scombridae > Scomber > Scomber scombrus. Next base: position 8,591,125 of record NC_084988.1, on the reverse strand, counting down.
AAGAAGAAGAAATCTGGATATTGCTTTGGTGTCTAAGGGACTTAGTCTCACTATTTCTAAAAATCCTGGCTACGGCCCAGATCCCAACAATAAAAGTTGCCTTTTTCTTACGTGCTACAATATGCATGGATGTTGCAGAAAGTTATTTTAAAAATTGTTGGCATTGATGGTAATCTGATGTGCTGAATTGTCTAATACCAGCACTTTGTCTAAGGAAAAGGTTAGAAAAAACAGAGCACATCCTAAGCCATTTGCACGCTGTATCTCACACACATCTAATATATAAACCCATTGTTCTAAAATTCAGGCAAAATACCTTACCCGCCTAAATCACCTCCCGACTCAGCCAAACGAATCCAACCGCTTTGCGTTCATAGATCAACCAAAACACAAAGGCGAATTCAGGCGTTGCCCTGCCTCAGACACTGGACTGTACAGTCAACTTACTATACTATCTGCTCTGAGTGTATGCATAAGAGTGTTTGAGTGCATGTTCAGTATGTGTGTATGACTGATGTGTGTTTGTGGTCTACGCCTTCGCCTCAATGTGAACGTCTGGTGCATGTGTAGCATGCTCTCATGCACGAGGCCCAGACTGTAAATGTTGTACTTGCATGTGGTGACTGATCGCAACGAGACATAATAGAACACTAAACCAAACCAAACGCAGACTTAGCTCTTATATCTGGGAATCTCTGAGCTCCAAGTGGATTAAACAGGTGTATTACAAGAAAACTCAGCTTCAAAAACAACATTGTACAAAAAACCTTACCAGTGAACTGAGCAAACCGCTATCATTTCTATTCAGATTCAAAGCTAAACCTTTCTTATACTTTATAACTCAATATTATGTTAAATTAGGAATACACTTTATGAGCTAAAAGGAGATTATTTGCTGGATTCAATTATATTTTTCACATATTCTCTCTGATATTTCAATCAGTAATCTCCCCACCCAGGTATGGGAACCAGGGCTCCGTTGGAAAGGGGAGTAGAACATGTAGCAACACACTGTTATGGGGGTGATTCCTCTCAGATCCTCCCTCAACGACTTACAGTATATCTACTTTCTGTATATCCCTCCTCTCAATCACAACCTCTGCAAGCCAAAGTCCACGATGTTTGTTTACTTTTCACGTACAGGAGACAGTAGTTTCTTCAAAGTGAACACTTAAGATACAACAGAGCTAACGTTTTTTTCTTGGGGGCGTCTGCTAATAAGCTACTCGGTTTATCACAAGAAGACTTGATTTTGTTTTCGTTTTTCACAGTGAACAGTGCAATGATCATTTTTAAAATCCAAGTATTTAAATGAAAGAATTGAAAGTATTGTTAGCCTAGACTCCGACGACTACAGCAGACGCGTTCATCCAGCGTGGACACGACGCAGTTAAAAAGTACAACACTGAAGGGAGGAGGGAACGAAAACAAAAGTATTTTTCTACAGCTGTTTCCCATCCACAGGCCCTCCTCGGGTAGGTGTGCACAAGAGAGCTGGGTGGAGTTATCGGCCTTCACTTTCTGTGTTTTTGTTCAATCACAAGAAGGCCTGGGAGAAACTGCTAAAAATATATTTTTAACGACCGTAGTCTCTCTAGAGTGATACAGTTCCTTTATAATCCTTAATCCTTTCCTTTGAAGGATTTTGAAATGGTTGCTCTAGACGTCAATAGGACAGTAGAAGGTTTAGGAGTAAGAGTAGTACAGAAAACATGCAGAAACTATTTTAATACAATTCTATAAAGGGTAAACTACAAGCATAATGAAATATTGCCACTATTACTTTTAAAATCAGCTACTATTTGTTTATTTTGTCTCGGAGAAGGCGCCATGTTCTTCCTGTGCTCTGTGTTTGCAGTGGCCAAGTGTCCAGTCAGTGTGTGTCGGACTTGTTGAGATTGGCTTCTCTCGCAACAACTAGATATTCCTTTTCTCTTCTGTATATTTTGGCACAAAGCTGTATAATGTTGTTGTTTTTATGTTAATTTTTTAATGGTTTCTTCCATATGTGTAGTTATTTTGGTCCTGGGTGCACTGTTTTTGCTGAGTTGTTGATATTGCTTCCATGCAACAATGAAAGTTATTTATTGCAAATACCAAAAAGAGGCTTTGTTCATTTTTTGGAAGTTCCCCTCTCTGTCTGACTTTCTACACATTACCTTCAATGACATTCACCAGTTAATTTACATTCAATCACAGAGTGACATGCACATTATGCTGTGCCATTATTCATCGTTGTAATATGATGGACAAGAAGAAACATGACCCAGATGTTTTCAATATTTTACCAGCTAATGAGGGGCTTAGTTTCCCAAATGAAAACGATTTCAGGTACATTTTGGGCTGATGAGCTAAAGCTGGTATCCAAAATCTTTTCTTAAACTCCTTGAAGCCTCCTAAAGCTCCTTAAAGGTCACACCAACCAGCAAAATGTTAGAGCCAAATAAATGCATCTCTTTGGAATCAATAGCGCTGCTTGAAGGGACAAAGTCAATCTTTCATGTCGAGTTCACCTCTGCTGAATTTTGATTTGCCAATTTACGCTATTGACCCACAGCCATCCATCTAAATTGTGCTGACCTTAGAGAGAGAGCAGAGAACAGGATAACAGGAAGTTACCATGACCTATTAGCTGTCTTGCATCAACCTTGCTCAGTTGCTCAACCTGTAGCTAGCTTGCTAGGCCTACAAGCCTGGAGAGGTATTGTTACTGACTAGTGTGGCATGTGTCCCATGGATGTATAATAGGAACTGGATACTGGTCTCAAAGATGACGCCTATTGAAATAGCTCGCCTGTCACATGAGCCAAAAACATTTTCAAGCTTCTGGGTTTGCTTCCATGTATTACAGAGTGGTATTTCTCCCACTGGCCCCACCCATGGATTCCTTCACTGCCCATAGATTTTACATTGGAATGACACCACAAATTTTAAAACAACTCTTCTAGCAAAGTTTCACAAATATAAACTTTTCCTGCATTAAAAAAATCACAATACAAAGAGTAATAATTTACCTTATTTACAGTTTGAGGTACTCTGTCAAAAGGTAGATGTTTCTTTTACAATGGTGGTCTAGGGGGAAGATTTGTTTTCTTCCCTGCAATACTGCAAGTGGCCAGCCTGAGTGGCTCTCTCAATTAGCTCATTTATGATGTGTCAGTCATTACCTTGCCAAGTCAGAATTTGCCAAAAGCCCTGCAAGTACTGCCACCACACTTCTAACTCAAACTATTTTGTCACCATCCTTCAAACAAAAAACTCTGCAGATCCATGCATTGCTTTTGTTCATTATTGTTATTAACCTTGACAAAACATTGTTGATGATGAAACATATTGTAGATGATACTGTATGACATCACTTCGAAATATATGCAGCACAGACAGGCTACAAAGGAACTGCAATTTGGAAATATTAAACCTATTTCAGTGATTTAAAAATACATACTAATTATTAATAGTAGTTTTAGTGTCTCACTAAGAATCAGAGAACACGTTTCATTCTTCAGCAACATCAACAATCAGACTGTGGAAAATCTATCAGATAAAAGACAGAAATACCTATTTGTGCACAAGCAATGTAGCTTCAAAAAGCCTAAACACAAATCAGCCATAGGAATATGTTGTGTTTTGACTCACTCTCAACTGGAAAACTCTGTATGCACTGTAACATTAACATCACCACCCCCACAGAAATACACAGCGGAAGGGGAGAAGTTTATGGTTGTTCTGCTGGGTGTGTCACTAAATGATATTCTGGGAAATGAATTGGAAATTTCAACTACAATAGAAATAGACAAGTCAGGTTAATGGAGAGTGGATATACGAGAACAGAAAATTAAATACTGAAATAAAACTATTTGGTGGAAAGGATTGAATATCTCAAAGTAATGAAGCAAGTTCATGAGAATATCCAAAAACAGAAATTCAAAGTTTCATCCTCTGTTCACACTTCCTCTTATTTTATATCATTATTAAGACAGTAATATTTTGGCATAGCATAGTATAACACTTCCTCTTTGAGCATTGGAGGACAGCTTGGTTGTCCACTGGCCTCCTGTGGACGGGATGGCCTCATGCCTGGAAAAGCATCACATTTCAGGGAACACACAAATACATGATCACACACAGACAAACACCTGCACACACAGGCGTGCCAGGAAATATGCATACTGTAAAGTGACGGAATGGTAAAAGGGAAAACAGTAGCTGAGTGGAGATAATTTAGGCCAAATGATTGTATATCTGCATGCCTGTTTGAAGATAAGCTGTGGACAATGAAATAGCACAAATTGTTTCTAAAGTATCATGTATTATCTATGATATGACTTGGTGACGTTCATATGGACACATTGGAGCACACAGACAGACACACAATGAACATCATTATCTTTCTCGGTGGATACTGTGTGTATGTTTATGTGTTTCTGTTCTGAACACTTTCTAGCTCAAGGTCACTGAGTCACATGACAGATATGATACACTAGTAACAATTTATGTTTTCACACATAACCATAAAAAAACGGTGTATAAGACATGATAAGACATAAGACATTTAACACAGTATTTTTAAAAGTGGTATCCTTTACACCGGAGAGGTTGGATCTGCATATGATGATAGGTTTGTAAAAGGCCATTCACACTAAGAACGATAACTAAAACAATAACTAGAACTCTAAACATAATGACGTGAGCATCCATACTTATGAACTATAACCTCCTATAAACAGCGCTGTTTCGGCAGCTGATGAAAATAGACTATTGATGACCTGTTAATGCTGTATGTTGTACGGAAAATGATTGTGTGTTGATCAGAATTATTTCGGTACACTAGTTGCTGTGATGATTCAGTATTTACATACCAAACTGATGTTGAAGCGCAATGTTTCAAATAAAAGTAAACTGGGGAAGTTTTGGAGTATAAACATATGAGTTTATAAATGAATAGGTACAGGTGCATTCAAATAAACCAGTCTTTAATAGAAAAGTGTTTTTCCCAGCATGACATATGTGATTACGGTACCGTAAATCATACACTGACACACACGTCATATATAGTACAGTGGGATGAAAACGCCTTATCAACTAAATGTGACGGTCAGGAGTCACAACTCAAGGCAAAGGGCAGTTTTAATCATTTTTTCTTTATTATAGAAAATCAAACAAAGCAAATCAGTAAAACAATAAATAATCATAGCTAACATTGCTTCCACAAGGATCTGAGTGGAAAATATCAGATTCCATCTGGTTGGATAATATTGTATCAGATTGTCTGTGTTCAGAGCATTTTTTTAGATATTGAGCATTCAAGTCCTCACTTTCCTTAAAGACAAGCTAATCTACATAACACTGATTTTTTTGTACACACTAAGCTACAGATCTGTTTAAGAATTATTCCATGTGAAGATGTTAAATGGAAATGTATAATTCCACAGTTACATGATTAACTGCTTTTCTTTAATCACTCATTTGTAATTCAAACTTAAGATAGAAGCATATTAGTCACAGAGAAATGTTTTTGTATAATTCATTCGTTTTGCCAAGTCAGTGCACATACCATGACTCCAGAGGAGCGCACCCATGCCACAAGATATAACTTTCTGCCACAAATGATAGAGTGCACCATTTGGTGTTAATACAGTCTATAACACTGCTGGCTAGAGCTTTCCTGTGAAATGTATGTCCCCATCCTGCAGTGGCTACGTTCTATAATCAAATCTATCACTCAAGAGGCAAATGCACTGGAGGGTTATACAATACAGTCAAAGAAAAAAATCAATGTACACAAACAATGTTAGTGAACCCATTTTCATTTCCAAATGTAACACTTTCATACCCTGCTCTTATTAAAATAACAAATCATTATTTCATATGATTTTAAAAAAACATTTTTTAACAAAGGCACTCGTAATCTCTATGAGCATTTGCATAGAAAAATATAAGTAATATAAAAGATCAATATCTCAGTCCACAAGCCTGTGGTGATTAGGACCTCAGGCTGCAGTGCAGGCAGTTACTCAGGAGCTGTACTGTATGTAAAAACGGGGTGAGTCCATACCACACCCAACATGAGTAGGCTGGAAGATGAGCTCTGCGATATAAAAACAATCCATTGGATAAAAAGGAGCTCCAACAAAAACAGCCTTTGTGTGTTTGGATGTGTGAACTGTTTGTTTTCTCATTCAAGAATGTGTGTATTTTCCTGCACATAAACCAACATGGATGATTGCGCACATCTGTCTCTGCCTCTTCCATTAAAGGTTTCATGTAACTGTAGTTGTATGTGAACATATATGTTTGTGAGTATGTGTGCTTGTGTGTATCTCTCCCTATATACATACAGTCCACTACACATCCACTTGGGATTCAGAATCTGTTCCATGTCAGACATGGGCACTCTTTGCGTGATTGGCAGAAGTAGTGGCTGCCAGACTGTCACCTCCCGGTTTGGAGCTGTAGAAGCGCTTGTTGTCGTGGTAGGAGCGGGATGAGGAAGAAGGCTCTGAGGAGCAACAGGTGAGAATACACCCACCCAATAGGGTGAAGATGGTGCCAACCCAGCCAATGTAGAGGGAGAAGCCAAACGACATCAGGCCATACAGATGGTGGGCCCCGGTGGGAAACCACACTGTAGACACCATACTACACATTGCTGTGAGAAGACAGACAGAAATACAGTTAAAGTGGGAATATAAAGCAACACTGAAAGCAACATATACACACATACAAAAACAAGTTACATCGAAAAAACACACAAATTCAAAGTATAATTAAATTAGGAGGGCAAAGCGGTGCTGCTGGTTATCATAAACACACGTGCATCTTGTATCACCACACAACACTAAGTCAGAGTGGCAAAGTACATAATAAAACATGGGATGCAAAATGGTGCTCCTGTGTGGTTTTGAATGTCATAATTACATTAGGTCAAAAATGGGGTGGCAAAATGGTGCAAAACACCTACCTTATAATTATCACACTCAGGGGTTACAAAAAGAGAGTAACACATTAAAATGTAATTTAACCAGGGATGCAACATTGTGCAGCTGCACAAATTCTGAATGAACACACACATGATTAGGGAGACCAATGGCTATTTGCTGTCGTCAATTTACAGCACAAACACACACTGCAGACACTTCCTGTAAAGACCCACAAGGTCTGAAACTATGAGTAAATGCATTTAGTGCAGTAAAAAAAAAAAAGATTTAGCACTTTAATTAACTAGTGCTTTAATACATCTATTTTATATTAATGCTGCAAGATCTTTGAGAATTTATAGTAACGGAGCACTAAAAAGCATTTAAAAAATAACACTGTTGCAGGTTTGTCATCTTTATATATTTCACTCACATACAGGGTACGCGGGAAGGACAGACTGGACAAAAGAATGGGTAGAATAATATTAGTGAGAAGGGAGACTTAATGTTGTTATACAGTATAAGCTCTGCCTTGAACTACAGAAGAGCAGCTTAGCTTAACCTCCTCAAAGACCTATACAAATATTGTACAGCTGACAGGGACACATCTAGTATATGTTGGGTTTTTGCCAGAATGCACCAGAAACTAACACAGAACATAAGTGTGAAATCATTTAAGCACCAATGAAATTTGAAAATACTACACCATAGGTAAAAACTGAAACCAGAATGTGTGGCTTGAAAGCTTGCTGACTGGTACTTCAGAGGACACAGTGAACAAAAATCATTAAAGTTGGACTCAAACTACTTGTTACTGGGATGTTTACTATGGCAGTATGGACGCAGCGATAGACAATATGGCAAGTGGAATTTTACTCAGCCGTCCAACAAGCACGCAAACACTCAAACAAATCCTCCCTGATGGTAAAATATCCCCAATAACAAAATATAAAATCTACTAACAAAAACAGGGCTTTAACTATTTTGTATGAAAGCAATGATCATTGGATGATGTTTGTTGATGCACGTGAAATAGTTTCCATATAGAAAAACATGGTAAATGGAAAAGTCAACTTATGGTCACAGGTACTGAAATTTCATTTGAGGAACACATGTGCTGGAAACACAGCAGCACCAGTCAAATATTTATAAGCACAATAAATTGGGCATTTCAGGGAGTGTGTTTCCATGTGGTTCAGGACAAAGGCAGGGTGTGGATGAGAGTAGGTGGAGGAGAGGAATGTGATGAGATCTGGGGGGGAAGGGTTCAATGGAACAGAAACATATAAGTGTGTGTGTGTGTGTGTGTGTGTGTGTGTGTGTGTGTGCATATGTGTCCACCCCAGGCAGGAAGACAGTCGTATTCCACATCCTCTGCTCTGAGCACCTCGTGAGCATTTGAGGTGGGGTTAAAAGAGGTCAGAGTCATGGAGGTTGGTGTGTGCATGTGAGCGCAAAACAATTTGACCTGCTCTGATTTTCATTTTGTCTGACCATGGCATTCAGCCTTTTTCCTCTAAAATTGTTGGGAATTAAATACAGTCTCTTACCAATTATGAGTATAAGGACTCCTCCCAGGATGGTGCGTTTGTTCTTGGAGCTCTGTGGTTCGCTGCCCAGGTTGATGCAGGGCATGGACATGAGGAGTATCCCAACTGCTGGGAGACCCAGGATCGAAGCTGTGACCATCAAGGCACGAGTTACCTGGATGTGGGCTAGAAACATATGAAACACACATGATTAGGCTATCAATAAAAAAAGGTTTGTGGGTAATACTTCACAATCAGTGGGAATAAATAACAACATAGAACTAATAAGTATATTTATAAATCAAACAATGAATCTATCTATCTATATCTAATTAATGAGGAATAAGGTCTAATTTTACATTGTAAAGGAACGGTTAAGATATGAAAAGAGAAAAGGTGTAATAAAGTTGGTATCATATCAAAGAACCAATTAAGACAACACAATAAATTAATCAAAATGTAATACTAAACACATCCAACTACTGTCATATTGTGATATAGGCTACACAGAACAATGTTTACCTGGCAGGTCCATAATCTGCGTTAGCACTATGCAGTGGTATTGTCCTGTGGAAAGGACACAGTCCGCCCAGGGACCCTTGGCTTCCAGCTCATCCATCTTTTTGCAGGTGTTCACCCCGTATTTACACATATACACCCAGTCATTGGTGGCTGTCGCGATCACGATGCACAGCCAGCCGAGGCAGCTGAGGAGACAGGCGGTCAATTGGAGACATGGGTTCGCCATGGCGCAAACTGTGCGTAAAGACCAGATCTGTCCCGGGTTCAGAGACCGTTATAAACTCAAAAGTAAAGCTGTATAAAAATGTTAAAAATGAAATAAATGTGGAATGATAAAACACCAACTCTGACTTTCTGATTTATATTCCCGCACACAAATTAATCCAGTGTTAAAGTTGACTCTTCCAGTTCAGTAATTCCATCAATTGGGCTCTGTTGCGCACTTCATGAGACTGAAGCTTTCACTTCATCATAGGTTTTATAGAGGGAAGTTCAGTGGAAAAAATACCCTAAACGTTTCAGCCAATCAGATAGCTGCCTTTAACGGGAGAAAACACACACATCCACTATTTATTGTCTATTCAAAAAGTCGGTGTGCACTGCCCACCTTTTTTCTTTTGCATCAAACGATACGATGTGCCCTGCCTGGTTAAGTAGATTGTTGAGTGAGGAGCTGAGGAAAACTATTTGAGATAATCTGCTGCCATCTACTGGCCGCACTACATTTTCGTAAATTAAATGCCATGCATGTGCATCAACGAATTGCCTCTATTGGTTCTCTGAAATGGCATTGCAGGCAATTCTGAATGCAGTGATGGAAGAAGTAGGCTTATAACTTGAGTAAAAGCATGAATACTATAATGTAAAATTAACTATATAACAAGCAAAAGAAGTCAAGTCAAAATTCACATTACAGTGGTATCAAAAGTAAGAGTGCTTATACATACATACATTATTGTTCTGGTGAACTGCATTAAAATGCTGTTCAAACATGGAGTCAAAGTGGAGATGGTACAAATAATTTGAACTACTTTAGATACTGTTATGAAATTAATTGATACAATCTTAATCTACATCTAGTAACAATAAACTGTAGCAATTAGATTAATGTGGTGCAGTAAAAAGTACACATTTTGCCCTTGAAATGCTGTAGAGTACAAGTATAATGTAGCATAAATGCAAGTGTAGCGGTAAATTTAATCCCCACCACTGTCTGAACATATCTGAGAAATTTATTTTTTACCAATTGGTAAAAAAAACACAAAACAAGAGAGAACAAATATCAATCCTACAGTAAATACACGTACTGCTACCCACCCTGCCCCTATCAGTCATGCTCTTTATACTTCTCCCTCTTAGTGATTACACTCTCATGCATGCAGACATACATACTAATGAACCTGCTATTGCATAAAGACACAGCCAAGGCAATTAATTTATTGACCTTTTTGCACTCTGCTCAACCTTTATAGATAATCTTGTATGTCCGCATTCTGCTTGTGATTGGTGATGTTGTACCATATGGCAGTTGCTCCTAGGGGGTCACAGGATAAGTATGAGGGGTCACAAGATGATTAACAGGAGGGGGAAGCATAAAAAAGCTATTTCTGAAACACAAATTTAGGCTTAATAAAAAAAAAAAAAAAGTTTTCCGTTTTCTTTTGAATGACTGGATTGTTTGACCCTTTTAGCTCTGAAAATGTATTCACATAAAACAGGGGCAAACCACTTTCAGACAAACTGGCCATGCACATTATATATATTTAGGAACAAGAGATTGCAACAAGTAGATATGGCTTTGTTTTAAGGTGTCACATGCCATAGAGGTTATGAAGCACTGCTACACGCTATAATGGTCAAACAGTATGTGGTGCAGTCATTAGGAAAGTAATGAATAAGCATTAATGCATACTAGATGAGCACAGAGAGAAACCTATTATAAAAACAATTATACAATTTCCCGTTGTACTTATATTGCTTTTCTCTTTTCCCCATATCACCAACTGGGGGCGATAAAGCACAGCAATAGCCGGCAGTTGACATTCAAGGTATTGTAGGACATATTGTATCCTTCCTCCTGTCCTTCGTGGATGGAGTTAAGTAAGTCCTCCATCACTCACATTAGTCCAGTGAGGCGGCAGCAGCATAGCAATCAGTCTGAGAGGAAGACAGACACAGACTGAGACGCATCACACAGTTCCACAAGGTCACAGACTATAACATCATGTTTGGCCCACATCCTTCTGTCATGTTCTGCCCTGTGCTGTTGTGTCCGGTTGCTCATCTGATCGTATCAAATTAATTGTTTACAGTGGGACTGACACAGGTGATATATCTGACCAAGTCTCTTTTTTTCCCTTGTGATTCAGGCAGGTATGTGTTATGAATACCTAAACAGTCAATAGCATGTAATCTGATATGTTCAGGTCTATTTTCTTTCCTTATATTGACATAGAAACAAACAAACAAACAAAATCCAGACAGGTAAGGCAATATTCATCTGAATGCACCTATCCATATTTTCAGGTCAGTACAATTTATTTGAAGTACCTGCAATTTTTCACTTCAGTGGTATCAGTATTACCTTACCCTGCCTATCAAACTAACAATCTAACATTGACTACCTTTTTTCTCTAACCAGCTGCACTGAGAAGAAACAGAATAAGGAGAGAAACGAGAATACTGATAGAAAAAAACCTGTGGAAAACAAAAAGTTGCAGCCAGCTGTTTTTAAGGAATCTTGTTAATACAAGCCCTATATGCCGCTGCTTCAAAGTGAATGCCTTGCACTGAAGATAATCAATTATGGCTTATACTGTGGATCCACATTCATTCAGTGTAGCTTTGTTATGTCTTAACAAAGACTACAAGCTGTTCTAAATCAATACTTATTCTCTTTTTGACTCTTTTTTAAAAAGTTAGTTGCTAAGGTGAAGTGCTGCAGGCACTTAGTCGAGTTTAGGCAAATACAAAGCTCAAACACACAATCTTCAAGCAGTGGATACTTGTCTGCCCTCCAGCCCTTACACCTACCCAAGCTGAAAGTCCAGCATGGATGATTATTTCTGTCTTTTTCTGGTCACTGCAGATGGCAATTTGGCAGTGCTTTTATTAAAGTTAAGTGTCTTGTGTCTTGAGATTATTCATGCATTTATGCAAGGAGTGTTGAGTGTCAGTAAAATAGATGAGAATAAATAAGAAAGAAAATGAACATTTTGACAGGCCAGTATCACATTTAGGCTAAAAGTGGTAAGATATAACCACATTATAGATCATTGGGGTAAGTGGTTTGAGTTAGTCAGCCATGTAGACAGACAGTGTTGCACTTCATCTCTCCCACCATTACTCTGTATCTCTTTCATATGCTGTATCTCTCTAGACAGACATGTCATGTATGTACAGTATGAGAGTGGGTTAGCAAAACGAATAGAGAGAGAGACAGAGTCAGAGAAGAAGTAAAGTCGCTTTGAGCAGGGCATATCCCACTCTGATTCCCAGAGCAGTTTGTCTGATACAGGAGGAGTGAGGCGGCAAGGGAATGGGAATATTATGCTAATGGGGTGAGGATTGCAACAGCGATGCTGACATGGAGGGATGATGGGATTTTAGCTCTCCTGGGGAGGGAAAGTGTGTGTGTGTGTGTCTGTGGGGGTGCATGGGCATTTGAACACAGGGGGAAGTTTAAAGCACAGCGAAGCAGAAGGGAGAGAGGAAGCACGGCAGAGTAACTCTTCTTCTACCCTTCATGCTGTCGGAGCTGTCAGTCAGGAAATTGAAAGAGATGAGAAGCAAGACTAGTGGTCCAGTTCAGAATCGGAGGGGGAGGGGGGGGGGGGGGGGGGGGGGGGGGGGGGGGGGGTGAATGAATTATGAGCAGGAAGGTGAAGAGGTGCAATGATAGAGTGATTGGAGGAAGAAGGGGACCTTTTTAGGACCGGCCCACTGTGATGGAGCGGCAGTCACACTGGATGAGTCATGTGGCTGAGAGGAATGATGGGTACTTTTCAAATAGTTGTTAAGTCAGATTTTGTGATTAACAGGAGGCAGATGCAGAGGAGAGGAGGATCAGTTTACGCTACTGTGCAGCAGTGATGTTACTGTAACTAATGAGGCTTCTCTCAAAATGCCACATAGTTTATTTGTTAAGAAAAAAACATAATTTCACTCTGAAATACACATAACATCATTCAGTCTGCAAATGCAAGCAAGTACAATATCGGATTTCTTTCTTTAAACAGCCGGCCTATTTACCTTTGTTCCTTCAACTGCTGATTCTCGACATGCCCTCTGGTTTAGTGTTTCTCATTATTATTTGAAACAAGGAAATCAATTCAACTCGCAGGCTCTGATTCTTTTTTCCCCACAAAAGCCTGTCTCAGTTGGGCTTTAGTGGGTTTGGTGGTCATTTAACACAACACTTAGTTGACAAAGTATTATTGAGTTGTCAAATTATGTGGAGGTTCTGTTGAATAAAAGAGAAGCTTGTATATTAGGGGAGTTTCACCATGGTTTTTGCTGACATTTCTATATTTGAGAATGTAAGGAATTATCACATATTAAAGTCAAAGTCTAAGCGAGTACATCTCAGAAAAATCCTTCCCCACAAATGTACTGTCGCTGATAGTTCCTGTTCCCTCCACCTAAGGGTGGGCTTCTTAATTAAGCTGGTGAGAACTATTTTGCAGCTATAGCTCTATGCGTGGTGTTATCATGCATCTCTTGTTTGGAATTTGCATAGACATGATTAAGATGGATTACAGTTACATCCTCATTTCTTTTGTAATATGGACATCCATCACTCACATCTCTTCTTGTCATAATGTTGATATCAGAGCTGCCTGCCACCTGTTGGGTTTTTGGACAGTTATGGATGTCAACAATTGCACATCTTCTTTTTGGTGAAAGGACTGATTTCTTTTTCAAATCTTACAAAAAGAATCGTTTTTAGGTATCATATATTTCTGTTATTTTTTTTTTCCAACAGCTAACTTTTCTTGAAAGTTATTGTTAAGTCATTGTTAGCCACTAGGTTGTCAAACTGAACGTCACAGTTTGGAACAAGCCCCTCCAGTGAAGCTCACATCTACCGAGTGGCCAAAGTGCTGCTTTATGGTCCCACACAGATCTTTTTTGTTCCCGACTGCACTGTAGATGACAGAGCAGACGGAGCATGTTGCTGCAGTGGGAGCCGAGTCGCAACTTGATTTGTGTCTAATCCTCCAGTTTGTCTGCGGCGTAGCAGCCATCACTCACCACTAACTGTGTTAGCCATTAGTATCAATTAATCTCAACAAATGCTGTTGGCCATTACACTCAATACATCACCACAAGCTCTGCTAACCATATACTGCACAGAACGTTAACAGTGCCGCACAGCCCCGCCACTCTGTGGGAGAGGATGAGAGATACGTGTGTCATTCCCCATATGGCTAAGCGGGAGAAAAAGAGAGTTACAACTAGAAACAGAGGCAGGGGGAGAAGAATGAAAAAGAAAGTGATGTATAACTCACTCTGGCCTTCTGGGACTGAGGAGCACAGCCTCTGTCAACACAGTAAATATACTCTTGGTGTTTGTCATAATAGTTCATTAATGCTGAGAAGAGATTTACATAGGTAGCAGAGTGGATTAGCAAAAGGGGCATTTTGTTTCCCAAAATACATGTTCTGAAACTCTCATCTATAAACATATTTCAGAACTCCTCGACAGTTGGCACCTTACCACACACACTTATTTCCATTAAGCCTTAACTCCCTCCTTTCCACTTACCCCTCGCTCCAGCATCTTCAAACTGCTTAAATTAGCCTCCTCATCATTCTACTCTTTATAATCCTCCACCCCTCCCCCTTTCTCCTCTGTTGTCACCAGGAATAGAATAATCTATTGCTCTTTACATGGTGGGCTGTGCATTATCTAATATAGGAGATGGGAATGTGTTGGGCAGTGAGACAGAGAGAGAGAGAGAGAAAGATGGAGAGATATAGAGAGAGGGGGAGACGTCATGACTCGTACATCATTTTGATGAGAGGCTCTGCAGTCCTGGACTGAGTTGAAGTTGGGCCATATGTGGATCATACACTATAACAAATTTCCCGGTAAAATTACAGTAAACTGCTGGCAGCTGTATTCGTCAGTATTTTAACAGATAATTACAGAAAAATTATTATAATGCAATAGTTATATTTTGATACTGCAGCTAGACCTGCAGTGATATACTGTATTTTTATGTTGCTATTGCAAACTACATTAACATTATCTTACTGTAAATGTTACAGTAAACAACTGAAACGATTTCTTATTTATATTAATAAAAACAAATATAAACTAACCCTAACCCTAGACATACTGTAAAATAGAGCCCAGCCAATACTGGATTTTGGGGGCGAATGCCAATAACGATATAGTAAAAGATAAAAAAAAATTTAAAAATCCAATATCGATATATCAGCTAGTACTTATTTTCATGGGATTATACACTAATTAAAACATACTTATGAATATTATATTCCATTCCTGCCAAGTCCATTCTGCTAGATGCCACTAAATTCTACACATTGCACCTTTAACTCTCTTTCAGTTGATTGTTTTCATTTTATTGCCTCAACTTTACTGTTTGGTTCACTCTTACTTCTCTAATTTTCAGTCACAGCAGGCAGCTGTTTCCAGCAAATAAGCTCTGATAAACACTCAAAGTGAACATAGTGGAGCATTTATCATCTAAAAAGCCAGATACCTCCCTCAGTGATGTAGTTGGTGGAGACCACAAAAGGAGAGTAAACATTGAACAACATTAGTCAGGTTGCCAGATACTTGACTCCATATGCTTGTTAACATTGCTATGAGTTTTCTGGATGTGTAAATAGGCAGCTGTTTGTTGACAAGTTAACCTTATCAAGTTTGTGAAATGATATGTCAATGTTGTGTTTTTAGTTTATTCTGCAGCCCTTTAGTAGCCAAAGAAAATCAATTATTGTAATACTGATTCAAAGACAGGCAGGAAGACTGACGGACACACAAGTTGGCAGGTTGGCTTGCAGGCAGACAGTGATTCTTTGGTCAGTCAGGCACTTAAAACAGCTGTGCCCGGTCCTTATGAATCAACTGGCTTTTGCTGCGTTAAAAGGAGGCAATCGACACTTCTTAGTATGAGTGCTGACACATTGGCACAAGTGCTGGTCCACTCCAGGATTGCCTTATAGGTGAATTTCATTATTTATTTTTCAGATTAGATTAACTATAATGGACGGGGGTCAATGACCCAAGAAGATCATTACTTATCCACTGACTCAGGCACCTTGCTATTCCTCAATTACCAGCTGACAGACAGCTGTGTAGAAACAGGGTCATGCCAAAGCCCAAGCCTCCCTTCGTACTGTATATTAGGCTAAATCTCCTTCCTCTCACCCTGTACCCCTCTCTGGGACTCTCCAGGGAACGTAGAAGAGATTGAGTGCTCCATTGTTTCTGCTAATGCGGTTTAGCTGCCTGTCAAATAGGCAGTTGGGAACTGCTCCAGTCTTAACCACCGGCTTGTCTCTCACTGTCACTGTGTAAGCATGTTTGTGTGCATGCATGTGTGTGTCTAGTAGTGTGTAGATGCTAATGCGCTTTAGTGTGGTAGCATGCACTCATACAGTATATGAAATATATGCATTTCTTTGTGCATGCATGCAGCTATTTATGCCCTTACTTGCAACTATTTATTTCATTACCCATCTTCTTATCAAGGTTTTCTTATGGCGCCTTGCTATAAGTTCCTCTGCCTCTGTTATCCTGCTTCTATTCTTTAAAACTTGCATTTACTGGCTTTTATCTAACTTGTCCCCTCCCATTCCATATGTATGCTCAACCATAGAAATGCATTTAAATGTATTTACCCCCTATCTGCCTTTGCTCCTTGACTGCACACCCTGCTTTCCCCTCTTAAATAAACCAATTTAATCATGGAGACTTCTTTGCCCTTGTGCATTTGTGTGTGTGTATTTCTGTGTGTGTGTTTGCTTATTGGTGCCTAGAAGTGACAGCATGTGTCTATGAGTGTGCACAAGCGATAGAGGGTGAGATCCCCACAGGCATATGTGTATGTGTTTGCAAGCGTGCATGTGCATTCCCCTGTCAGTGTTGGGTTCAGTGATGCCCAGTATACTCATCCAAAATCTGCGTGACCTTGCCAGTCAGCTAGTCAGTCAGCCATAGCATGGCATCTAGTACACCTGCCCTCTTATGCTGTTTCCGTGTGTGTGCCTCAGTGTGTGCGTGCTTGCAGTATGTGCAGTATGTGCAGTATACAGTAAGTATGAACGATTTTTCCTCCTCCTTCCTGTTTTATTTGAGTAGCTTCAACTGTAACAGGCAAACAAGACTCTATTTTGTCCCCTACGATCAGATGATTATCATCTGATTGGGCCTTTAATCCTAATGACTTTTTCCACCACACGCTTTAAGATCAAACTGGCTTTGTCACTCAGTTCCAGCCAATAAAACATACTCCCCTCAGGCCTGTCCTGAAGTGACTGTAGTGATAGCATAATGTCACATTTTGAATTTATTTGAATACGGAAAATCACCACTTGAGATCAGAAGACAAGCTGGGAGTACCAAGGCAGCAAAAATTAAAAAGTAAATGCTTTCTTGTCCCAAAACAACAACTACTATTAAAATGTCCTGAAACAGTTAATCCCCCTTTGTTTCATTTAAACTGTGCAGCAGGTGACAATTTATAACTCTATTGGTTCTTGAAAACATCCCCATATTAATGTTTTAAAATCGCTATATAACTGTGGAGCAGAGTGTTACTTCAAAAAGAGCCTGAGTGCTGAGCAAACCTTCCCTGGATAAATAGAGATTAGAAACACACACACACACACACACACACACACACACACACACACACACACACACACACACACACACACACACACACACACACACACACACACACACACACACACACACACACACACACACACACACACTCTCTCACACTCACACACACACACACAGTTACCAGCCAGGTCTTACGTGAAATAGACCGGGCCCAAGGCAAATACCAAACAATATAGCAAAGGAGTTGCTATACTGTAATTTCGGGACAGACCTGAGTCATTTTTCCAAAGGAAATCCTGATCTTGCATCTCATCAGTCATTTCTGTAAGAACAGTTGCACCTGCTTCTGTTTTGTTCTCATTCTGTTTAGTTCTGTATACTTTCTGCCTCTTGAGAGGGGGGCTCTGAGCAAGTAATCTGGCTCCGGGCCCTTCAGTGGAAAACCAGAGCAGTGTCTCCATCATCCTTATATTAAAATGGCCTGCATCCCTCCCTCTGCCCCCCATCCACTCTACCACACCCCGGGGCCGTTTGTCACACAAACAGCATCTCATATGAGAGTGCGTTTGACACCGGTCCACCAGGAAAGACAGATGACACATTTCACTACACCTTTATATAATTGCAGAGGCATGTCTGTCAAACCACTGCAGAGATGAGGAATGAGTGAAAACCCAGTGGGTCAAGACAGGATTAAAATAAATATTAGCTCTGATTCTTCATTTTCCCTTTTTCTCTGTACTTGACTCAGCTGCCATCTTCCTTCCTCTCTTCTCATTCTGTTGATGTAATGGCTTATGCAGACCGAGCACAAGCACTCCACAGTTGGCTCAAACGTTATTACATGTTGATGCTTAATGTGTTCTAGGATGAGGCATCAGAGTTCATATTTAATAATAATCCTGTGCTGGGAAATGTAATATTAAAATTACCCTTAACGAATTAGCTCAATGAACAGTAGTGGCTGGGAATTTGAACTCATCACCACTGATGTCTTAATCAATTAGCCGCCTTGTCAAATATTGTAAATCTGTAATTTTGGAGCCCCAATTGCTCACTAATGCAGGTTATTCATGCACTTTTACACCTGTGAGAAAAACTCTTTTTACTGACCTCACTCAATACTATTTTGTTTTCGAGTTCAGATTTATATAGTTCTCATCACTGTCTTACCCAACAGGTAACTCTCATATAAAAACTGAGCTGGTGCAAAATCAATAGCAAGATTTTTTTTTTTTTTAAAGAAAAAAAGAAAAGCTGACGAATTTGACATTTGCATGACTGTCCCTGGTGTGCACCTGACATATTTTTTTGTTTTTGTAGAAATTATTCTCTTTTTTTCCCCCTCCCTTCCTCCTGCAGGCTGAGATAACTGTTGGAGATGATTTAGCATCAGACGAGCTGGTGGGGAGGAAGAGAAAGAGCAGAGGGGGAGAGATGTCTTGAGGGGGAGTAATAGATGGACGGGCAGGGATCACGAGAGGACGCAGAAGGGCTGCCGAGCTGACATGGAATCGTCTGAATAAGGGATTCTCAAGGACTTTTGTAATTCACAGTTTGCTCTTGGCCTGAGGGATAGTGGTGAAATGAATGGAGGAAAGGTAGAGGGGAGGAAAGTGAAGGAAGGAAGGAAGGAAGGAAGGAAGGGAGGGTGGGGCCCTTACTGGAGCTGAATAAATTGAGAGAGCAATCTGGTATTTTAGGGAGAGGAGATGGATTGGTATCTGATACGGTGCAACTACGATGACAAATGGGCCCTGTTGTTTTTTCAGAACCACGGAAAGCAGCTCGGGTGATACTTGGTGCTCCTCTGTTATAAAAGTGTGTGGAGAGGTGGCCAGTGTTGACAATTAATGAGACCGGGGGGACTGTCCAACACGGGAGATTAATGTTAGATATTCAAGCAAGCAGTGGATAAATCAAGCCTCATGCTGCCAGTTTGAACCACATAAATTAATGAATGGCAGCAAAATAAACTATTCGGTTAATAAACAGCTCAATTGTTACTTGGCACACCTGTTACAACAGTGTTATAAGACCACAGTGACAACAAGTAACCTATCATCATACTAATTCAATAGTGTCCTCTGTTTTAGCTGTGCAGCAGCAACTTTATTGATTGTAAAACAACAGAGCACTAATTGTCTCTTCAATTTGCAGTGTATTTAAGTCTTGAGAGGATCGCATCCTTATCAGCACTGAGCCAGGCACCAGGAAATGGCGCTGGAGTCTCTCACACAGAAGCACACTCCAATGAATGTATATACACATATAAATACACACATGCAAACACAGGAAATGCACATATGCTTGCATGTACATGCATACACATATGCTTGTATGGACACACACACACAAACACTTGTGAATACACACAGCCCTACCTGCAAGTGGAGAGGCTGTTTCATCTGTCCAGTCATGTATGTGTGTGTTTGAATACCTCAAAGACTCGTGACGTAGCCCGCCACTCCGCTCGCTCTGCAGCCCTAAGCTGTGAGAGTCAGAAGAAAAGGGATTTGTGAGTTCACCACTGACTGCTGAAATGACTGCGATGCTTTGGCGAGTTCTGCTCATGTGGGATTTAAGTGGCTGAGAAATTCGAGGACAGTTTTTACTCCTTTGATTCAATCCACTGACTGATCTGTCTTTGGCAAATTTAATACATGAATGTGAGATTTAAAACCTCAGGGGAGAAAGAGGCACTTGACTACTTCCTTTTCAGCATGTTGTAATAAAAAGTGTCATTGTGAGGGAAAACACTCTTCATAGCCCTGCGGGTGCAATTCACAATATATTTGTATATCATGAACCATGCATACACAGCCAATCCGCAGACTTGGAATCACAAATTTCTAACACTGTGTGTTTAAGAGGTAACTACAATGCATTGTGAAATAGCAGAGTTCATCATTTATGGCTTGTTGAAATTCTATATTACAATTTTTTCCTAAATCTATCCAAAGTGTCAGTTCCAGTGGTTTGCTTATCCTTAAGCCAGGACCGGCTTAGACTGATAAGAAGAGTTAGCCGAGGGTCATCAGCTGCTTACCCTGTATAGCCCTGTGTGTGTGTGTGTTTGTATGTGTGTGTGTGTGTCCATATACTGTATGGACATGTGCATCCTTGCATTTCATTAGGATAAATACAAGTTTGGTTGCGTACATGTGCATGTATTTCTGTGTATTGACATTCATTATGTGCCTGCATATATGCACATATGTCAGCAGTGGTGATATGGACTGTATATGTGCAGAGGTGTTCAGGGAGGTTGGGGGTGTGCTTTATCTCAGCTCTTCGTTGCTGTAAAAGAAATCCTTTCCTGACCATTTTCAGGGGCCAATTCTATATTCAGTACCTGCACCTGCACTGATATATGGTCATGCAGGTAAATAATATTATGCCTGCTTTGCTATGTTGAAATGTACTGATGTGTGCATTCCTCAATATTACTGTGGTTGTATTCTGCGATGTGCTTGAGGACAGGTTTTGACTTTTATTTTTTTACACAGGTAACAATTTTTCTGTTTCTACTTAAGTCTGCTCTCCATCTCCTTTTTTCATCTTCTTCAATATTTCTCAGCTCATCAAAAGTAAATTAGGGAACAAACAAAATGATGAAAACTTTGGAAAAAATGATAACAAGCTGTACTGGCCAGCTTGTGCACATTGTACTAATCAAGGCCATTGTCTGTGAGGAGACATAACATTTTTTTGTTTTGTTTAGTTTGGAAAGTTCTGAAGAGAGTTTACCCTAAAGTTAGTTAGAAAAGGGCAGAGACCTAGTTGGCTGTGTTTGCTTCACACCAATAGAATTATGTGAGGACAGACTTGTTTGAACTCAGTCTTACAAACAACAAGCTATTAGTGCTGTTTTCAGTGATGGAGAATTCAAACTCATAACCAATCAAATGGTTTCCTCAGCGGGTCCAAGTTCTCATTATTCCCTTTGTTTATGGAACATCTGCTTTCTTACTCTAATATACAGCTGAATATAATCATTTAGTGAAATCATATTTTTCATCTATGGAGTGATGTATTCAATTCCCAATCCCTTTCTGATATTTAATGAATAGCAATAACTTGAAATGGAAAAAAAATGAAAAGGGGCTTAGATGTTTACCAATCTGCATAACCAGCCTATGAAAGGAGCCGTAAGTGATGTGAATGTTTCTTTTAAAGGGGTAAGAACACAGAACTGTCTTTTCTGTTCTGCTTAAAGTATGGTGTGATCTGCTCAATTGCACTCTCATTTTCTTTAGTAAGCCAAAAACAAAAAAGAATATTTAACTTCACAGTGAGTTTCAACAATTTTGTATAAATATAGTATTTTTAAAGCACTATTGAACACATAATGTAGCTCAGTGATACCAGTGCGGATTTTAGAACATTTCAAGGCCCTTAAGAGACTGAATGACTTGAAAGAGATCTTGCATGACAATTTGCGTATGAGCTGTACTACATGCACATATAGAGATGAGATGATATAGGAGAGGAGAGGAGAGGAGAGGAGAGAGAGAAGAGGTCCTCATATACTAATGGAGTGCGGCAGAGAAGAGCAGCAATGGCTGTAAGGAAATTATGTGGCTTTTAGATGATTTAGAGTTCTCTCTTTTATAGTATTTCAGGACTATCAGATTCTTGTGTAAAAGTAGTTTACAGGACACTTGTAAATCTTTCGCCTTATTTACTGTGCAAATCCATCTAAGGCTCAAAGTGTCATTATTCTGGGAGGATTATTATCTGAGGTGTAACGAGGTCTGAACCAACTTTCCTGTTTGCTGAACTGAGGCTAAACCTTTCTTTCCCTGCATATGGTAACACGACATAAATTACATCTTGCTCCTCTGTGAACAAAAAACAGCAGCAATAAGCAACACACAACTTTATGGAGCAATGAGGATCATCTGATATGAAAGTTTAATATTGGAATTTATGCCGGTGGTTAATAAACGCGTCTCAAAGTGGTTGTAACTATTTCTGAACTGCAGAAATTAATTGGATTGCTGTAAAAGAGTTAAAAGCACATGTCAGCCAGATATCTACTTTATATTCCTTACAGTTACAGAAATGTCTGTCTTTGATGTTAGATTTTCCATGGCAGGATTATTGATTCCCTTTAATTCCAGCTGTGAATCAGTCCGGCACGGAGGAATAGTCATGAATGAAATATGAAGAACTTTAAGATGCATACAACTCAATCTCATCCTCAGTTTTAACATGCACCTCTACACATGTATCTTAAGCCTGTTCTATTTATATTACAAACTTTTCTTTCCCAAAGTCAAGGAGATTCCCAAATTGGATTCACTGGGTTGGAATCATGTTTCTCATTAGATGCAACTTTAATCTATTAGGATCAGTATTTTTTCCTGTCTGTGTGACTGAGTGAGTTCACACCAGTGGATCAATAAATGTCTCTGTTTACTATGTGAAACAAACACACCCAGAGCAGGCCATTATTCTGTCCCTCACTGTGATAGTTAAAATACACCACAAACATCTTCCAACTGGCCTGATGCCTGGAAATTGATTATGGCTTTATTGATGCGCACAGAAGCATGTCATAGAGTTGGTAATGATATGAGGCATTTTAGGCCACTGACAATATAATCTTCCACCTGTTTTCCAAATGCTAACCTTGATTTGTGCGTATAGATACACTTTAGATCACAGTAAAAATGAGTCAGAGTATTGATCTCAGAAATAAGCGTGATGTATTTGTTCTGGTCATGAATGGAAAGCATTGACTATTGTTCCTCCTGTGAGATCAATATTCATTACTTGTCAGTTTAGAGGTTAATTATGAATGGTTATAATTAATGCTCTGCGTGTATGATGAATGGTTATCATTGTGTGGGGTAGTGCCATGCACCGGTGGCAACAGCAGTTTACAATATCATTTCTCCTCTGAGCCCTTGGCAAGTTCATACCCTGTGACCCTGTGCCCCCCATGCATTTTGTGCTCTGCAGACTGACAGTTAATCAATGATTTATATTGTCTTATACATAAGAAATGATGTGGTAGCACCTTAAGGTGATGCATCACTACTACACAAGTATCTTTTTCCAAAAAATGTGAGATTGTATTTACTGGCATGACTATAACAGAGTTGTGAAGTGGAAGGAGTGAATTCTGGCACACACAGGTCTTAAGTAACTGGCAGTATTGGGTCACTTTTAAGGCTTGGATGCACATGAAACTCTCCTGGTAGAAGTCATCAGTAAAAAGATAGAAACTGTGTTAGAGAATATAAAAGGTTTGATTATTTTTTTAGGACAAAACAAATCATCCATTCACTGGAATTTTTTTGGTGCTTTTAGCCACATCTTACAGCCTCAGTTAATGGGTTTTAGCACAGTTGTTATGGAGATAGTTCAATGTTGACACATGACCTATGTATGACATTTCAGTCACTTGATAACATGTGGTTCTGATTACCGTTCCTGTCTTTCTACTCTGCGTGCTTTCTTCTCTCCTCTGCTTGGAACATATCCAGCAGGGTTGAGGTCATTGGCGAGAGGAGGTTCAACTCGGCTGCTTGTTTTGAAAGCCTTTAAAGTCCAACTGAAATGAAATTGCCTTTTTT
This sequence comes from Scomber scombrus, assembly GCF_963691925.1. NCBI lineage: Eukaryota > Metazoa > Chordata > Actinopteri > Scombriformes > Scombridae > Scomber > Scomber scombrus. The sequence continues at coordinate 8,566,746 of NC_084988.1, read as the reverse complement.
ATCTACTACAGCAAACATATCTGCTCTGTAAATCATTTGTCATGTGTTCTCCTTTATAATTTATATTTTACATTTTTGACTTCGTAATGGTGCCTTCAAGTTTTACATTATTTTGATGAAAAATCATTCCGTCATTCGGTTACAAATCTGGAGTCCTTAACTCAACACAGCAATTAAATTGGTCATAGGCAGAGCAGTCGGTCACAGTGAGCCTGATAGCATCCTGGTACCACCCACATTAGCTTTCCTGCAAAAGTCTCCTTCTTAAGTGTTCCTGCACCTTACTGAACAAGCTGCCAGACAAACATTCACCAGGGAAAAGTGCACTGCTAATGTCACTAACATCACTAATGCATCATCATATAGGCTACATGAAAATGTCACTTCTGACACATTACATGCTGGTTTAGTCATTGCTCTTCAAAATCACTGTTAGCAACACACTGTCTGCTCTTATCACTTTACTTAACATCCAGCCAGCTTAAAAGAAGCATTCTGATATTTCCCCATTCTTCAATCTAATGATACAAATGTACTAACAATATTTTTTTTATAAAAGATGTTGCCATTATTTTTGACTGCATAGAGGGATGAATCAATGTGATTTGAGTTGGACTTTCAAGCTGGTCAGCACAGTCTGCTTCTCCCACTCAGCTCCCACATACTCTCCTGTGTTTGTTTATTGTTGTTTTCATTTCTTCTAGCACCCAACATCTTCATACTTCTCTCCACTCACCCGTGCACTCACCTACATTACCGATTTCTCACACATCATTGACTTGTTTTTATAAATAATTGCACTTACGGTAATAAATGATTTCAGTTTTTGACCTCCAACAATGTGTGTGCTCCCCACCTTCTTTGAACCATGAGCCAGCAGATGTTATTTTTGGGTAAGATGGTCCATTTTGGTGGTCCTTTGATTTAAAAAGTACACGATATACAGAAATATATAAGGAGAGAGGTCAAATAAGACTCCCAGGGGCAATTCGTCGAGAAACATCAGAGACTAAAATTCTGTTGCTTCACAGCAAGCTGAAGCTAAAGAGTATGCTTTGAAGAAATCTGATAATACATTCAGCAGTTTAAATCAGTTTATTTGGGGATTCTCAGTGTATTTTGGCTCATGAGTATCATAGTATTTAAAGCATGAATGTATCCATGATCAAAATATAATTTCTTAGAAACTAAACTGAAATTCTTAAAACTAATGGTCATAATATTAACATACAGCACTTTTTAATTATCCCAGAGACTGCCATGTTTCTCAGTTAAGGACCATTGAGGTTATCACATCACCACAAATATTAGAAGATTAGATATATTTGAATGCATACAAATGAAAGAACCATAGAAGAAAAGAGATTCAATTAAAAAAGGACAAAGAAGGGACACTATTGCTTTAATATTCATCTAATATTCATTTTCAAATTTCTGTTTCTTATAGTTCCACAAGTGCAAGGGGAAAAAAAACATTTCCTTCAAAATTGATCTCAGGATGTTTGTCTAGGCCAAGTATCTGGAAGCCAAGCTTGGGTAAACAAGAAGGTAAACAAGTTAATGGGGTGACGTGGGACTGGCACCATATGTCATGTTTCCTTCTCATTCTATTGCCTTAATGTTAGACTCAAAATATGTTCCGTTGCTCCAAGCGAAGGGATCCGAAATCATTTGTTTTTCTTGCTTCCAGTAACACTACATCTCTTGATGTGCGTTTTCCAACAGGAAGCTTCATTTAGGATTGTCCAGGGAGATCTCTGTAACTTCTTTGGATTGAACAGAAGCATAGGTTTTCAAATGAACACTGACAGTCCTCCACCTCAGTGAGTTATCAGTCACCATCAGCTGCGCCTCGAGCACTGGGAGGGGTGGAGAGGTCTTGCTGGATCTGTATATGTGTGTCTATGTGTGTGTCTGTGTGTGACTGGTTATTGACACCAGCAGAAGGACAGAAATACCCCTAGGTTAAAAGGTGATGCAACCATCCTCTGATTTATTTTCATTTCTAGACCATACCTCAAAGGAATATGCTATCGCATTTATATACATTTACAAAAACAGCCACACACTGCTCAGTAAACACATATGCACTGAAATCCGAGGATTAAACGCCTCTTTTTGGTCACAAATTATATGAGTGTGCCTTTCTGTGTGTGTGAGAGAGAGAGGGGAGGGTGTGTGCAGAAAGAAGGTTCAAGGCTTTGGGCTTTTTTTTCCCTCCCTGCTTCAGTATGTGTGCCACCAATGACCTCAATTAGCTCAGCGTCTGATAGACAGACACAGTGCATTCTCAGATCACACACACATGCGTACACTTGCAAAATACAGAGATATAGTGTAAAGAGAGAGAGGAGGAGGAGAGATTGGGGACAGTAGTGATGATAGGATTAGTGGAAGGAGACCATTTGAATGTGCGACTCAAACATGTTTGTGTACTCTCTGTTTCATCTGTTTCATCATTAGAGATAAGCCCTGGCTTTCCTGACATGCCTTGCTGCCCGTCGGCCAAAAAGAAAAGGAGTGTGACAGAGAGTGAGAAAGTAACAGAAGAAGACAGAGAATCACAGATCCTGTCAACAATGAGGGAGACAAGACAGTGAGTAGAAGTTGGGTCTGGATCAAAGACAACCCATAAAGAAAGAAGAGAAGAGACAGAAGGGAGAATCACTGAGCCAGAAGAAGAAAAAAAAAAGAAAATGGATAGGTTTCATTTCAAAGGCGCTTAAAAAAGTAGGGGGAACAGTATGGAAGAGGAACCAAGGCAGAAAACTTTAAGTGAGGGAAGATGAATGAATGAAAGGCTATGGTAGTAAGGAAATGAAATAACAAAGAACAAGAAGATGAAGGAAGACGTATCAGCAAGAAGAAGAAGAACAGGAGAAAGAAGCAGGTTGTGCACAGATGTAGATGGAGGAAGCAGGGATCTGTCAAACGGCAGGCATACTGAGAAACAGTGCTCTGACCTTCACGGGACAAGCTGCTACCACTGACAAGAATTTATGCATGCTCTCACTTTGTATTATTGGCTTAGTACAGTGAGAGTGTATACGTGTGCACATTGATGCATGCATGCTTTTGTATGTGTGAGACTTTGTGTTTGTGTTGCATAGCCTAGGAGAGGAGTGTGTATGCTTGCTGTGTGTGGGCTCGTGGCAGCCACAGCGTGAATAAGGTAAAGATTGAGGGTTTTCCCTTCATCACACACATTCTCCGCCCTTCCCTTTCATTTTTGCTCTCTCTTCCTCTTTCTCTCTCTCTTTCTGTAGCCCAATCACTCTCTGGTCTCCACAGGAACTCCATTAGACTTTACACTATGTTATCTTATCCTGGAAAAATAGCCAAACCGCCTGTGGTTCAGAGCAATTATTGTACACCGTATCTCTGGAGGTGTTACAAATTAAACATGGCTTGGGTCACGCACATTTAGCTTTGAGCAACAACATACAAGCAAATGTTCATACTGAAACATCCTACTATATTACATGTAATAATACAGCATTTGATAAAAATGGCTGAACATCAGGAATTTTTCAATTTGTTGTACAATATTGACAGCACCTGAGGCATAGAATATATGAGAGGGTCACACAACGCTGATGGAGTTACAAATACTTAATAATGATTCATCATGAAAAAGGGATACTGTTAAATACAAACAAGAGATTAGTATTAGAGGCTGTAGTAGCCTCTGGTTCCCAAACCAGCTGGGAAATGGTAGAGAGGGTGAATAATAGTCTCTTACATCAAAACTCCTAAGGCATTTAGTTTAAAAAAAAAAAAAAAAGAAAGAAAGTGAATGATGAATGTTTTGTCCAAAACTTTTTGTTCCTCACAGGGAAAGTGGCTGAATTAATTGTGATGTAGCAGCTGTCTTACATTCCTTCACATCAACGACTAAGGTGAAGCTACATCAGTTGAGCTGCTCAGTGATCCTCTCAGTGGTCAAGTCTGCGATTTAAACCCTCTAGGTTTGAAAGAAAATGAAAAATACACAATGGCACTGAAGAAACAGCATGTGTGCTCGCTACAGCTACAATATTTCCTGGTAAAATTATAGCTGGTGGATTAAAGACAGAATGATTTTCTCTCCATAAACAAGTGGTTCACTTTTGATGGAAGCTCAAGATCTTCCAAGATATTTGGGGACTGAACATGACTGGTCAAGTTATGTGAATACTCCCTTCTGTGTATTTAATACTGAAGCATTTTTTAAATGTTACGTTCTAAAATCATTCTAGCTTATTCAGCACATTTGCTGGATGTTTTCATTGAGTTTCGAGGTTTATGGACAGTTACTTTACAGCTCAATATTACATAACTGAATTAAATGCAGCCCATGGGGATGAATACAGATGAACTAGGGAAGACATATTTTAGATGCTTTCCGCACCACTGCTGTACTTTCAGGGAATACTGTAACCAAAACAAATTGCTTCCTTGTAGTGATCCTGCAGCACTAATGCAGGATAGCTGCACGCCGAGTGGAATTTCTACAAAAGCCACCACTGCAGGTTCATTTTCAGCGAATTGAATAAATATTTGCTGTGCAGCTCAAAATGTCAGGGAACTTAAATAAATGTACACCAAGGGAGCGAAAAAGTCAGTCTGCAGACTCTGCTTTTTTATTGTTTATTCCCCATCTTGTATCTTTTCCTGATCTGAGAGTGCATATGAGCACATGTGTCTGGATATTTATCATGCCAGAGGACTTGTGAGTATCTGTAGATGTGTGTGTGTGCATGTGATTTAGGATGTGTTATTCTGATTGCTGGAAGCTGGCACTCACAATCTGGCCACTAGAGAAGCATCTGCATCTATGACTGCAGTCATCCACCTGTTGTGCAAGCCAATGGTGTAGGAGGCTTTCCAAGAGCTTGGAGAGTAGGGGGAATTATCACAAACACAGACTGATAGCTTCTTATGTCTGGCCATGAAGCCAGTTGGAGATTCATGAGATTAGAAAAAAAATGGACAAAACTTTTTGTTTCTTTTAACTTCTTCTCAAACATATGAAAACACACAAAAACACCTGGTGGCTTCAGTTTAATACAGCTATAATTGCACAGACTCAGCTTAGCTTTGAAACATACACACAGAAATAAACACACACAGGCCAAAGGCTCGCCTCTGACATGTGATTAGTGATGAGTCCTTAAATTGGCCTCTGATTGCACACACATACACACACATACAGATGAACACACACACTGCACATACAGACAGTCGGGTTAAGTTAAAGAGGTTTTCTACCCTATGGTTGTCCTTGGGCAATATCATCACAGTGAGAATCAATAGAGCCATCGCTCAGAGTGAACAGGAAGAAGGAGAGAGACAGAGAGACATTGAGAAATACAAAGGAGGGGAGGAGGGGGGTGTACAGAAAGATGGAGGTAGAGGGAGGATAATAGATGTCAGGCAGGGGAAAGGAAGGAGGTGGGTCAGAAAGCTGCATGGAGCAAGGAAGAGAGAAGAGGAAAGAGAAAAAACACAGCAAAGTGAGCAGAAGAGTGTAGAATCAGTAGAAGGAGCGAGTGTAGACGAGTATCACAGAGGGACAAAAGCAGGACTGGAGTCAGGAGCTGGCAAGAGTGTTTGAGGCAAAGGAGTTCAAAAGGAAGCCAGCAACATAGTGACAAGGATGGATGAGGGAAGCAAGTGAAAGGAGAGCAGATGGAGAAAATGGGGGAGGGAAACAGGGAGTGAGGTAAAGGGGATGAGTGAGTGAGCAAAGCATGTGAGCGAGTAAGTGAGAAAAGAAAGGAAGGTAAGGAGGAAGAATATGCTGTAAGTGCACTGAATGAATGTGTTATTCGGGGAGAAAAAAAGGAGAGAAGATAGAAGTAAGGAAATTGTCTAAGTGAGCTAGTGATGAAGAGACAGGGAAGGGTGACCCTGCAATCAAGTTGTGTCATATTTATGGTATACTGGACATGAATGACACTTTATTATGTCTGAGGATCAAATTGCGGTGTAATTGCCCTCATTAACATGGCCAATCTGAGTGACAATTTCAGCATGAGCAGTGATGAATTTCATGCAACAGAGAGTAAACACAGCAACAAATTTAGTACACATAGAAGAAGAAGAAGTGCCACAATTCTGTCTTTCAAAGGGTCTGGTAAGACCGACCCCTTTGATCATTAGTAAGCAATCAACATGACAAATGACAACCTGTAACCTGTTTTTTTCTGTCCTATTATTTTCTTTTGTCTTTGATGAAATACATTCACAAGCCCATGCAGGTATTTGATCTCACCAGCACAATCCCTGTCAATTATTTATTATACATCTTGGTATATTGTGCCTGCGAAAAACAAATGAACTAAACTCAAACCATGACAACATTTTGAATTTTTAAAGCTGCATGTATATTAAAGGTGTACAGAAGTATCATGATCTGTATTTGTTCAACTAACAAAAGTATCTGTCTCTGTGTCTGTATTTGGATAAAAGTGGGTGTGGTTCATACTAGAAGTCAAATTAAATCAGGCAAATGTATTTTCTAACTTAATATTCATTGGCAATGCGATTGTTGTGCCTTCAAAGCATCAAATTGATTTATTATTGGCATATAAGTTATTATGAAATACATTTCCACATCATCATACTGTACAAACACCACCCACAACCCCGCCCTTCTTTCAAAGACCCTTCAGAGTTTTTCCTAAATTACAATCTTCCTTTGATAAATGAAGTAAATGACAAACTCCAAAATCACCCATCTAATATATGGGTACAAATAGAACAGATCTTTTTGCAATTACTCAAACTCTGCTGAGTTGTATTTGGTGAAAATCAGCTGCTGCACAGGGGCAGGAAGCAGCCTGGAGCGATGAAGAGACACAACATCTCCTGCTGTGATAAATAGTGTCTCTGATGAAACAGTTGTTCTAGGACAGGTCAAATACTCACAGCCACGTACGTCAGTACTGGATGTGTCACCACTTTACTTGAACAGAAGGTGACCAGTGGACCTGAGGACAGTGACTCTCTGTGTTACAGTCTGCTAGGTAGTTATGTATTACACTACTGGAGGAGAAGAGTGTTAACACAGATGTCTCAGATTTCTTTGACATACTTTGCATAGCTCAATAACTGCAGCAGCCGTAGCAGCAGGTTCTCGAGTCAACTTATGATCCACCTCAGAAACAACGTCAGACCTCAGCCTATAAAGTCTGACTTATTGAGATTGACTTGGACATCATCTTGAATCTGGGATCAAAGAGGATAGCCTTGAACTAGGGGCCAGTGGGTTCATCAAAGACTTGCTGTAGCGTTCAACCAACAGTGTCTCTAAGGATGTTGCAAGCCTGCGAGCCTCTGGCAGATCTTGTACGGTTTCATTTGCCATAAAGTTACCCAAGGAAGCTTTGAGAGCCTGCACACACGGGATAACTGATGACTGAGATGTAACGTCCTCACGGAGATTATGGGTTGCTTCTTCAAAATGCTGCAATATCTTTACTGTGGCCTCCACTATGTGCCATCAGTGGTGCGAGAATGAGCCCCCTAAGTCCATTAGTGTCCCCATGGCAATGATTGCCCTTTTCTGCTCTAGCAGCCACTAAAGCATGTGGAATGGATAATTCCACCTGGTGGACACGTCATGCACCAAAGCATTCACAGGGAGGCCAATCTCCTCCTGGATCCTGAGTTTCACATTGACCTTTTTTGAGCGATGCACAAAACACTGTGATTTTCCTGCTGATGGTGATGGTTCATTCCTTGGCACTGTTTCAGGAAGTGAACCATGCACCTGATGTGCACAAAGTCACCATCAGCAATGGCCTTCACCATGTTTGAGTCGTTATCGGTTACAAAAACTGCACAAAAAACGGATTATTGACCTCATTTTGCCATGCTTCAATGAGGCTCTAGAGCTGACCTTGTATTCACTGCAGTGTGATCCACACATCGATCACGGCCGTTTTGAGTAGGGCAGTGACACGTCTGTGTATCACTGCCCCACATCCAATGATCTCACATCATATCCAAGGATGCCCTTTAATTGACATATAGGCATTAGTGGAAAGCTTGCAACATCCAAATGACTATGGTACAGTATACCATATGACCCTCCATGCTTAACAGGGATTTCCCCACCTTTGCTTTAACATCACTTTTTAGCACAACTGTACTTCAGAAATGATAGCATGTGGGTATCCTTTAATGTGGTGCAGTGACAGTTATGAGCTTACGGAAACCCACATTTTCCACAATTGAGGAGAGAGAAACACATTTCACCTACAGTTTCTGTAATTTACTTGGCAGTTGGGTGGTTGTCTGCAGTGTTTTTTAATTTAACAGCCACTATTGGTGGCTAAGAAGAATCTGGTTGCAGCTGTTCAGCCCTTGCTGTGGAGGTCTGGGCAGACAGTCCCAACAGGATGTTTTAAATGTATATAGTTGTGCATTACAGATGTTGATAAGTGGTGATGGTTTCTCAAGTAATTACTAACTGCAGCAGCCAGCTGTTTTTAGCAACAATCTCTGACAAACCCACTGCACACTACATTTCCACCTCCAAAAGACAGACAAAGTTAGCTATGAGTTGGCAGTTGGGAATTTAGCAGCTAAAAAGACATATTTTTCTCAGGAGTTGAGTGAATAATGGGCTTTCAGTTGTTGGCATAAATTAAGAGTAATGTTGCTCTGTATTTACTGGATTTCTAAGCAGGAAACTGTTTCACCAATTTAAGCTTATAATACATTGTGGCTTGTTCTGCTGTTGCCAAGTTGCCAAAAAGTCCATTAATTAGACTTTAAATATCTGGCAAACAAGTACCCAATCCTCTGCAGTGTACATGGCTGTACTATGACTTGCCAAAGCTCCATCTTTTTACAATTTTCTGACCATAAATCATGAATGGGAAGAAGAACTCAAGAGTGTTAAAGGGTAGAAAGGAGGAGAAGGGGGTTAAGGTACAGAGCAGGTGGGCTTTTGTGAAGACATAATTATATTGGACCAGTCCCGGCCAGGAAGGCAGCCTGTCTGTCATCAACTTCATTAGCGTGTCCCATGTTAATGCAATGATAAATGGCCTACATGGGAAAGAAGCTGATTAGATTGGAATAGATCATAGAAGATACCGATTAGCTCATATTAGCCTCATCCAGGACCTCTCGTTATTACCCAGCTGGCCTGTGCTCCTGCTCCGAGGTGAGCTCAGCTACCCAGCCCTCCTCCTCTCTCCCACTCTGCACATTGCAAAGTGCTGTGAACGCTTGGAGAAGGCATAGTGGCCTATATTAATGTAATCCCTTGCACCTAGCACTGCCAGCTCAGCACTGTACAGCCTCCCCTACGACAATGGGAGTAATGGGCACGGCTCTTACCTATTATCACAGCTCACTGTTAGCCAGGGAGACATTAACCTGTGGAACTCAACATGTACATCTTCCTCACCAGGACAGTCTGCTGCAGCTGATTTTCTTTTCCATAGCACAGCGTGAAGAAACTGATCCAAGAATGTTAAATGTAGACCGCATCTATACTGCTGTTCTAGGGGATTTTCTATCTTAGAGACAGAGTATTGGATACATTTCTCCACAGCTGAGAAAATTGCTGTCAAAAAAAACAGTTGCAATGTATAGCTAATCTTTTCACCCTGTAAATTAACAAAAAAATGTAATTAAACCACACTTCCTTCAGTCACTTGTGGTCACATGTATCATCCTGATCAAGGGCAACTGGCTCTATGTTTGTTTAGATCTTAAAGATACACATTTTTTAACTGAAGCAATCAAAGCTTAACTTTTAGCTCAATCAGTCTACAAAGATTGTATGGAAATGGGCAAATATTGTGGATCAAAGGCTTGAATGTGATGATGAAATGAAGAGCATGATGATGAAATGAAGAAATTAAGCTTCTTGAGAAATATAAGGCAAGAACTCAAGTTGGACAAACTATTTTGAAAGACTAAACTTGGGGAGTTTCAGACCAAGTGGACTCACAAAAAAATATTAAAAGCACAAAATAATAGCTTTGCAGTGTATAGTTTTATTTCAGACATGATCCTATATATTTACAGTCTTTGAATGTTAAACATCATATATTATTTTTCAATTAAGTCTGGAAGCCTATTGTAATTACCCCACATCTCATCCCATCTCATCCTGGTAGTCGCATAACTCCTGTGCTTCTCTAAATTAAGATCACATTTCCCATAAACCTCATTACTTACTAAAGTAAAGTGGCGTTGCTACTTGTCATTGCCTTCCCAGGGTTGTAAATATTTTAAAACTGTTTTGCTTATGAAGATAAATAAATATAAAGTAATCTAAAAGATTTTCTGTCAGTCTGGCCCAGTGACATGCTGAGCAGCATACCATTTTCTTTTAAATGGTCTGACTGCCTGCTGCTGCTGGAAACAAGTTTGATGAGAACGTGAGACTGAACCAAAACAGTCAACTTGTGGCATAAACCAAGAAAATGAGCTAAAAAAATCTCTTGGGGGAAATGCAGAAATGCAGAGTCAGGTGATAATTATCTAGCTAGAATGTATTTGTTACTATATCATGCACATTTCCGGGTTTATATTTATAAATTGGGATATCTTTGCATGATTTTATTTTAAAAAACTCCTGATTTATTTTATACTGGCCCTTTATGCAGCCACTCAGTTTATCCACTGTCTGGAATTAGCCTTTTTAGCTCTCTTTAGGGCCCGCTTCCCGACGAACCCACTCTTATCATTACTTGGAAGCTGCTCCTTAGTTCTGGGGGCTACATAAACAAATAGTAGTAGTAGGATTTCACTACTTCTTCTCGTTCTTTACTTGAAATGAAAACTACAAAACACAAATACTTTGGACATGTGCAAGCCAAAATCCAATCCATAATGTGCGAGTGAACAACATGAACAATCCATGGAACATCAGCGACAAAGGCTACAGAACAGACAGTAGTTTGACCACATTTAACATAGACGTCTGACATCATTTTAGCATACAAAACACATGTCTGAACATGTCTGATGTGTCCCTTTGAATTTTTTAAAATCTCCCTCAACTGAAATCCTCTTTAATCATATAAATAAAACATATGAACTATCACTATTTTTACAGCTGTATTTGTCTTGTAATTGTTACATTTCCCTGTGAATGAATAATTCAGTGGCTGTCATACAATCCCACTAGCAATGTCATGATTAGATAAAACATTTAATGACATTAACATTTAATTTAACCGAGCCGGGTCTTTTCACAGCACGGTGATGTGTGTGATTGTCAAAGAGCAGAATCACCATGGGAATTTTCAGTGGCCAATAAAATTGAGTTTGTGACAAAGAAAGAATGAAACAAAATGTCACCAGCCCAGATGTCAGTTTGGTGTCTAGACAATCTGTGTCATGTTACTGATGGCAGAAAACCTGTCACTGATTTGACAAGAGGCTTAGTTTTTGAACAATATGACATGTAGCTGTCTCATCACATTAGTACAAACGTTTCATACAACTCTTTAATACATGGCTCATATGAATTCTGCATTTCCACCTGTTTTTCTATCTATATAAAAATGTAAAAACCTCAACTCGCTGTCTGTGTTTTGGCTTACTACAACAATGCATCAGTCTCTTCTTCTGTTGTGTAAATGAGCAACAGGTGTTGTGTATGCAGCAACATAAAAGAGAGAGTAAATCTGCAGATGTCACTTGATACATATGCACTTTTCATTGTTACCTGCTGTTTGATTAGAACAAGGTTGTAATGTGTCAGAGACCTTATACTGAGTACACTGCAATCAAAGAACAAGGGCGAGCGTAAGGAAAAAAGGGCTGATGGCAGACTTCCACCTTGGGAAGGTTTTAATGATTAAAGATCATAGTATAACCCCTTCACCATCCTTTTGGTCATTATGCATTGTGTCCTACTATTGGACCTCATCATTTTTTATAATTGCGCCCATTGGCCGGACTCCTATCTGGCCTATTTTTTCCCATTCTGCAAAGAAATTAGAACATTCCTCTAGTGACCCTGACCTGTCCCAGGCCTCGTCGTTTGACTGACAGCCCATTAGCGGGCCATTGATTGGTTGAATCGTGGAATATGTGAGCCAACCTAATTACGACCGAGTCCCTCCTCTCTGAATGTCAATTGAGACCCTTGGAGGAAGCAAAAGTGCAGGAAAATTGGGCTTTTCTAATCCTCGGAATGGAGTGTGTTGTTTTAACAGAAAAAGATCAGTTTAATTTACAGTATGGGCTGTACAGTGTGTTTATGGACACACACACACACACACACACACACACACACACACACACACACACACACACACACACACACACACACACACACACACACACACACACACACACACACACACACACACACACACAGTCTTGATAATATTATGTACAGTATAATATGCATATATTAATCAAATATGAAAACGCAAACACTTACTCTCTTGGGTATTGACTGTGTATACCTTGAATATAGAGCTTTTTTAATCCTCTGAATGGAAACTGTTGTTTTTATATAACAAGATTATTTTAATTTACATGCTGTGCTGTGTGTTTATGGACACAAATTCACACACACACACAGTCTTATATCTGTCACTTTTGGGGTATTTACATAGTATTACATTAATTTCTTTGAAATTCATCCAAACCCTAACCATAACCACTACCTTTCTAATCCTAACCTTAATTTACTCCTAACCTTAACCTCTGATCCAAAAATCAGCATTTTACCAACAAGGGACACAGATTTTTTCGCTGAACAACTGGTGTTAAATCTAGTTTGTGTCCCCGAAAGTGGCTTAAGTCATACTGACGCACACACACACAGTCTTAGATAATGTTATGTACAACATGATATGTACTAATTTAATAATAAAATGCAAATACTCACTTGGGTATTGACTATATATTCCCTGTCTTCCACACAGGTGTTCATTGAAAAATTGCCAGAGGTCCTGATTAACAATTCACCACAGTCACCTGCACAAACCTTCGATGTCTCATAGGGATGGTGATTGAGCGGACACTCATGCACAAGCACACATTTGCATGCATAAACTTTAAAAAAAACCCTCTCTTCTCTATTTCAAACACAGACGCTCAGTTTAGATGTGTGTAAGTGTGCTTTGCTGTGTTTAAACACACACACACACACACACACACACACACACACACACACACACACACACACACACACACACACACACACACACACACACACACACATACATGCTAAGACACACATGGAGATGGGATCTGTGCATGCCTGCCATTGTTGTTCTGGGAGCTGGTTTTGCCTACAGCATGTCGGGAGACTATTTGGGCTAATCAGTGCGCTTCTCCACCACAGATGGTCCTTGACTAAATCTACCACTATATCGCCATTAGTCATGTCTGCTTCTCCTCTCTGTTCATGCAACAACAACAATGTATTCCTCCCAAAACCTACCTTGACAGTTTGGGTTTTAATGGGTTTGTGAATTCAATCATGAAAATGGTACCACTCGTGTGGTCACAGGAGTGCTCGAGAGGAGGCGAGATGCTAATGAGACATGTTGTTGATGATGCCTTTGTTATGAAAAATTGGTACCAGTGTAGATGACAGTTTAGATTTAGAGTTAGAGTGATATGGATAGGCGATAAGAGAGGACAATCTATTAAACAAATACCAAACTACTGCATATTTCTAGTCATATCAACCATATTGAATATTTCTGGAATTAATTTCTTTGCGTAGCAGCTGTTATAGAGCCAGCCAGCGCTACATTTGAGGTTTTTTTTGTTTTGCATCTCAACACTTAAGATCTTTCTCAGGACACTAGCTTAACTTGATTTTCTGATCAGCCGGAAAACAGGGACAAGTGATCAGGATGTATACCTACAGTATACAATGCAAGTGTAAGTTTAATATGATGCTCAAGTGACATGAAATGTTTAAACCCTATTTGAAAAATACATACACAAACACCAAGATTCAAGATTACTCATCTTTACTTTGCTACATTTTAATATTTCAGTCCTATATTCAATTATTAAAAAGCTTTTTGCATGAAATAATTTAACCTAAAAAGCATTTCTTTGTTGTGTTTGTTTCTTGCCAACGTAATAGAGACAAGTTTGATTAAAACTTTAATTTGATGCTTTTTTCACATTTGTAGCGACCCAGCAATTTAGAAAAGCGAGCTTACACAAGAGAAAACTTTATCAACTTTTTATATTCAAGATACTTCTAGGTGAGACATGAAACATATTTTACTAACAACTCTGTCAGCTGTGATTCTGGATTTGGGGTCATCTCCTACTGAGGGCAAAATAAAATTGCATGGGCAATACCAAGTAATAAAAACATGCATTAATCACACCGCAGGGGCAAAATCTGTTCCCAAAGTCACTTTAATTCTCACAAGGTTCGCCATTGCATTTTACGGGTTAAGACTTGCTTTTGGCTGAGGTTAGGGTAAATCTCACAATAATTGATGTTGATCTATGCACGTGACAAATAACAAATGTGTATTTGTGAGTCTGGGGAATGGAGCATCGAGACACGAGTCAACAGCCGCTGGCAGCTCTGTGAAGCTGTACTTTGAGCTAAATGTACTGCCAGCCTTCAAACATGCTCACAATGACTATACTAACATGCTGATATTTAGCTAGGGATGTTTACCATGTTCACCGTTTTAGTGTTTGCATGCTAACATTTGCTAATTAGCGCTAATGAGATGTACAGCTGTGGCTGAGGGGAATGTCAATCGTTTTGCAGGTATTTGGTATTTAAACCAAAGTATTTGCCGAATTTGACCTGAGGATAGCGCTACTGTAGATGAAAGGTTAAGGGATGATCGAAGTTATGACAATCTGTCCGATAATTTTTGAGACATTTCACTCCAACCCATAAACTTTGACTTTATGGTGGTGTGAAAGGAAAAGTGAGGAGATCCCTTAAGTCATTATAGGATCCATCCTCTGGCAACTATGGCCAAAATTCACATATTTTTCTCGATAAAGAATTAGGAAATTATTTAACATCTACTGTATAAAACATCTCATCTTAGTAGCAGCCTTCAAAACTCCAAAACAGTGCAACTTGTTACCTTCACCTGACTGCTACCTGAGCGGCTGAAAAACAAAACAAGGCCATGCTGGCACAAAAAGCAACGCACGCACACACGCACACGCGCACACACACACACACACACACACACACACACACACACACACACACACACACACACACACACACACACACACACACACACACACACACACACACACGATGCATTAACAATGCATTCAGTTTGCCACACAGACACATGTATGTCACCATAGACATTACACATACACTCCCAAACACGCACATACAGTATACCACACACATGCACACAAACCCACTTAAAAAACAGAGACATGCACACACACACGCACACATACTCAAACACAAAGACACACACAGACACACACATGCAGGGTGCTGCTGCTGCTGCTGCTTCCAGATAAGTCTCTCTCTCTCTCTCCGTAGACCAGCGTTCTTTGTACATCAGGGGGTGCAGAGGGTGAAAAGAACCGAGAAGAATGAACTCATGTCATTAATTTGTTTCAACTGTAAAGACACAGTACAAGTCAATGCCAAATCTTCCTTAAACATTCCCACTTCTCCACACGTCTGTACATTCCCCTGCTCCCTACAACCCTTTCTAGCTTTGCTACACTTGATTATTTCTCTTCCTTTCTTCTCTCCTTTCTTCCCCTCTACCCCCCCCCCCCCCCTCCATCTCTCTTTCTTGTTCCTTGTTAGTGAGCATTGTGCTAAAAGGTGATATTAGTGCCTTTAGCGCTGTGCCAGGAATACTAACTCACAGCTTCCTGACATTTCAGCAGCCTCTGTGCTACCTGGGTCTGTACTGCCAGATTATTCAGGATTACACTGACACACACACAGACAGAAACACACACATGAATAGACACAGACTATTCCCCCTCATAGAAGAGCCTTTACCCTCACTAAAACTGGCAGTTATTGTTGGCACAGCCCTCAGCTGAACCACTATGTTCTCCAGCAGTCTTTTTACCAGTGTAATTGCAGTTTCGTTTCAAGAATGAATCACTGATTTGGTTTAATGGTGTGTGTTGTATGTTTGGGGGCAAATAGCAAATTTGCTGTCTACCTCAAAGGGACACAAAATATAAAAACGGAGAATGAGGGAGTAGAAAGAAAAAGATGAGAGGTGAAAAAAAGGGATGAAGCTGAAGGCAGAGAGGAGCAACGGAGGGGGATTGGGGTGGAGCCGGGTAGATAAACAAAAAAGGAAACGGATGAAGAGTATATGTGTGCACAATTAAAATGCAAAGACAGAGGGCAGGTAGAAGGAGGCACGGAACAAACAGGGCAGGAGGTGATGAGTGAACAGGAGAAGGGATCTCACACAGTGAAAAGAGAGACACAGCCCCCGCTAGCAGAGATGAAGGGCTACTTTAATTGGGTTTCTGATGCCTGCTTAATCCTATTCTCCATATTAATCCCTTACAATGTACACAATCAAAACAAATACACCCTTGGGGGCGGGGGCTCTTAATAGGAAACTGTAATACAGATAAAGTGTGCATGTGGGACACCTGTATACAACCTTTAGGGACAAACTAAGGACATGTCCCAGTCATCTCTCTCCCTGTGCAGCGATTGAGCGCCAAAGGGGGGATTCGCGATCACACTTGAGACCCATAATAAGCATCTTCCCGGAATGCATTGTGCTGCTGAAACATAATTGTACCAAGGAGCAAAGCTTGATATACACGCAACAGGAGCAACAAGTGGAGACAAGTCACCTTGCGCAGAAATAAAACTACATCTTCTTTTACCTTTTTTTCAGTTCAGTTTTTTGCCTGCCACTGAAAGATATCTATTCCCAGTGCTCCTGATGCTTCCATTCGTCATGCTGCCACCAACCAGCCTCTGTTGTGCCTGTATACAATACTACAATGTTTATAATAATGTCATACTTAATTCTTTTCACTCTCATTGTGGACTTGACTTGGATAGATTTTGCTATACTATACTTGTAAGCTTTATTGTATGCCATCGAATGACATGCCATTTATGACAAGCAATGATTTTATTGATGTTTTCTATTTTTCCAGATACTGTCATGTGGGTTACAATGTTTTGTAAAAGCTGATCCACCACTAAAATTACCAACATATCCTCCAAATTAGACAACCTCATAGGTCATTTGACCATACACTGTAGAACAACGCATAGGAGCGGTTTCTAATCAGGTGCCTCTATCAGCAGTAATCAGAAGGTCTGCTTAGGTATGGGCACAAAAAACACTTGGTTAAGGTCAGGGAAACGTCATGGTTTGGGTTCAAATGATGACTTAAAGCATGGTGTTGGTTAAAGTTACTATTTCCCTAAAGTTAAGTAACCTTTTTCGTCATGGCAATAGCCAACAGTTAACACAACAATAATCGTAGATACGTTTTTTAAAATTTTTTATTGTCCAAACTCACGGTTGAAAATGAGAAGCAAACAATGGTGTCCTGCAGTAAGGTCTACGTCTTGCAACCTGCACCCAACCTACCAACTCCGAATATGGACATTTTTCAACTTACATAAGTAGATGTCATCTGAATTGCACCACTTCTCTGGGTTATCATTACCACAACTGCTATGGCATCTGTCACTCAAATGTAACTATAACTGTTTTTTGGCGACTAGCATTACAACCCACTGTGTTGTTTTTCTTGGGAGAGCCGTCTCAAAATTAGTTATCATATAATCTTCTGCATCTAAAGTAGTAGATTAAAATATGTTGAATGAATTATTGTGATTTACAGTATTCAACATATATAATGTCCTTTTTACCTTATTATCAATATACAGTAAAAATAATAAGAACACCTTTTAAAATGTGGCTTCAGATTAACATGTAATAATATAATGTCACACCAGAAAAATTGCTTTTAATAATAGGTATTTTCTCTGTGGATATAATGTTTTGGAGAAAAAGGGCATTTTAGTTATAGTATGCTTGGTACAGCTACAAACTTTCACATGTTCTAAGGTACATTGTGATGAACTTGGCTTGACCTAGTGATCACTACATTCGACGACTTACACAGACAGAAAATATATTTGGAAACACTTAGTTTGTACTCAGTGTTGCCCAACTTTAACAGGTACCTGAGGGAGAGTTGTGAAGAGCCATGCAAGTTTAATGCTGTTGGTTTCTGCGGTAGAACACAGCCCACAGTGTTGGGTTTTCATCTTTTCATCGAGCAAGTGGAGCATGAGAAGATGGAGGAAAGGTAAGAAAACACTTTCTCTCCCAGCTGTCTTAGATTTGTCAGTAAACCGCACCAGTGTCACACCAGGTCACGCAGCAGGCTGTGAAATGACTTGTTGATCCCAGGAGAAGTGTGTGTGAGAGAGAAAGAGACACACAGAAGCAGTGATACCTCTATCGCCTGTTAAACCTTTTAATGTCAAACCACACACTGAAATGGCCCCGCAGCTTCACCCCATGCCAAAACCACCAAGAGTGAGGAAGAAAGAAACAAAGAGGCTGAAAAAAACAGAAGGAGATACAGACATTTGAAGCATCAGTGGAGTCTGACAAACAAGACATTTTTCAGAAAGAGTGTTGGGATCCCAAAAACTACACACTGCTGTCCAGATTTCAGTCGGTGGACAAAGACATGTACCAAATTTTCTGCTCTAACCATAGGAAATTAGATCAGTGGAAAGAGAAGTGAGTGCAAAATGAATGAAGGGAGGACTGAGTGCTGTCCCTTGCATGAAGCCAAATTAGCATGCACAGTAGATCTCTTTTATGGCACTGGCACTGTCCATGGTGCTGAAAAGATGTGGTTACACAACGGATAATGTTCTACTTGGACAGCAGTAAGGAAGTGGGGATAAATCTCTGAGGAAAATTGAGATTTCAGCAAGCCATTAGCTTTGTGTTGGCCAACCTGGCAAGGACATCAGTGGTCTTAGTTGTAAAGGTGGTTAAAAGCAGTCCATTACCTCACAAAATAAATGACTAACATTAATAACAAGACTCCATTTCAGAAAAGACTTATTTTATTCTTAAAATCAGTCTGTGTTCAATTTACAGCAGTTTAATACTGCTTACTCTTTAAATGTGAGTTTTCTGTCAAAATCAGGGCAAAGAAATAAAGAAAGTTATGAGTTTATATGTTCCACTAAAATGTAGAAATACAAAAGTAAACCGTGCTCTAGAAGGAAGAAAACTAATTGGATTGTCTTATCTCAAATTAAAATTCATAAAATAATTACAAGCAAACATCTTAGCTTGCTTGTCTCTGAATGAAAACAGCAAATTCTCTTTGCGACCCAGAGAAGCGGAAGGAAATGTTACCCGACGAATTTTCATTAAAATTCAACAAGAGGCAGGCTCCGTGAGAGGTTAGATTATTGGCGGGCAGGCGCATGGACACACACACACACTCACTCAGTCAGACACACACACACACACACACACACACTCAGACACACATACACACTTCACAGCTGGTCTGCCTAACCCTTCCTCCAGCAGAGACTGACAGAAGCGGGGCGACCGCTCTAAGCTGTGAGCGCTCATCTCTCCTCTCTTCTCCTCCACCGTGCGTCTTTTACTGTTGACATAAAAACTTTGAAGAGGTGAGAGGCAAAACCGCCAACAGATCACCGTCGGCAGCACATCAGCTAAGAAAAAAAAGGGGAGGAAAGAAGAACCATCAAGTCCGAGAAAAGCGTTGGAGCCGGGAGAAAGAGGGAGCTATGCCATCTCCCGCCGAGCTGAGCCCAGTCCTCCTCTGTTGTGTGTCGGAGCTGCAGCATGGTGTCTCTCTCTGGACTCTGGACCTACTGCCTTGCCCCCGGGAGACCTCATCTCCTTTTCCTCTCTGCCAGGCTGCTCCTGCTGCTTCTCTTATTAACCGTCTTCACTTCCCCCGAGCCCTGCTTACCGCACCCCCAGCCGTGCCACATCCTCGCCCGGATAGGTCATACCGTACGCCTCGGTGCGCTCTTGCCGACCCGCCAGCCGGCACGGATACAAAACGCGCTCAACCGCGCCCTGGCTAGCCTCCGGCACCAGAGCGGAGGGGCAGATTCCTCCACGACACCCTCTCAGGCACTACCCCTGCTGCCCTACAACCTGAGCCTGGAGATGGTGGCTCGATCGCCCGCGGGTGGGGACCCGGAGTCGCTGTCCCGCAGCGCCTGTCAAGACCTGGTGGTCAGGGGGGTGTCCGCTATGCTCGCCTTCCCCCGCTCCAGGGAGGAGCTGATCCAGGTGGAGTTCCTCTCCTCTTTCCTGGAGATCCCCTTCATCTCCATCCTGGAGGACACAGAACCTCTTGTGACCAAGGTAAGCATGGGTAGTGTGTGTTTGTGTGCGGTGTCTGTGCACCTGTAGCAGTCATCTTTAAAAAACAGAAATGCATAAAACACTACAGGTGATTTGGTGATATGTTATCGTTTTTATGCTGTTCAATAAGCACTAACCCATGGCCAAACATACTTTAATTTGAAGCGTTATCAGAGAGTTGACTCACAAGGAAACTTTGACTGACCCTGCAGCAAAGATTTTGGTGGTTGAGCTGGTGCAAATCTCTTCACAGACATCTTTTAAGGCTGGCTAAAGCCAAAAGGAATAATGTGAGTAAAAGTAAGTATTACAGGGGATAATAAGAACAATCATTCTTAGGATCAACTTTAAGCATGACGAGAATAACTATCAAGAATAGAAATGATTGAAAAATAGCAGATTGAAATAGCAATTAGCGTCCTAAAATCCTTAAATGCCACTAAATGGCTTCTGCAGAAGAGTCTCATGTTCAGATTGATCTCAGCTGAGCTTTGCTGGTGAACCTGCAGGCCTTTCACATGCATGTTTAATATCTGGTAGCTCTGCCTTGGTATCGGACTGAACCCTAAAGCCCTCCGGCAGCAGAGGTTTAAAGTGAAATGCTTTTTTTTCTCCCTTTAAGCTGGCTCCTGTTGTGTGTCTATGTGTGCGTGCATGCGTGTGTGTGTTAACAGAGGGTGGCTCTGTATGATTGTGTGTGTGTGTCTGTATTTGTGTGTGCATGAATGTGTATGATTGAAGACGACTGTTTTGGCACCTTTCAGAGTGAATCATTCAAACAGTTGAGATACTGATAGATTGATGCTGTGGGGAGGTGTGGTGCCTGCAGCTCGTGTTATTTGTGTATTTGTGTATGTGTGTGTGTGCTCATAGTATAAATGTTTATACGTGTGTGTTACTCTGTACCTGTACAAATTTGTAGGTAGGCAATAAACACGTGTATGTGAGTGCGTGTCATGTTAGTATTCCCAGCAGTAGACGAGGTGTTTGCCAGTCACTCAATCCAGCTCCAGTCATATCCTCCTCTATCCAACTGAGCAGCCAACTGCATCTCTTTGTCACACACACATGCACACACCCATGCAGCCGTGCACACACACACAAGTTCAGATAGGGGTATGTGTAAATAAAAAGGACTTTCAACTTTCGTACAGGTTAAGCTGAGAGACACACACTCCCCTTGCCGCCACCTCCAATACACACACACACACACACACACACACACACACACACACACACACACACACACACACACACACACACACACACACACACACACACACACACACACACACACACACACACACACACACACAGGCTGAACTAAGAGGCTTCATTAAGGAGACAGGGAGGGGAGAAAGAGAGTGGAGGGGGGGAAAGATGTATAGTTTAAGTCTGAAATCTTTGTTCTGTTGCATCTCTTTGTCAACAATGGATTGCTTATTAGATTTCAATAAAGCCTGCATGAATGAGAAGATGAGAAGTCACACCACTTGACAAATGTGTCAGCCATGCAAGGAGATAAGCAGACTGAGAGAGAGAGAGAGAGAAGAGACGAGGGGAGAAAGAGAAGGGGTGGGACGGAGGAGAGGTTGGTTTTTTTTTAAGCTGTGGGAGGCATTTCAGTTCTACATAACTGTGCCAAGCAGTCACCGGGCAAGAGAGAAACAACATCACCCTCTTTCTGTGTGTGTCTCTGCCTCGGTCTGTTCAGTATTTTTAGAAAATAATTTTGAAGCAACATATTCATATAAATGCATCTCTGTTTTGGGAAGCTTTTGTTTTTAAAGCAACACAACAGTGATTCAGCCTCATATAAAATTCATGTAGTCATTTTTTCTCTGTGTCAGGCTAGTCTTTTTTTAGGTTCATAAAAGGTGACGTGTCTGGCAGCGGTATTATCTGTTTGCGTGTCAGCTGTAGAGCAGGATAGCTGCGATGAGTAGTAATAGCTAACAGGCAATAGAAAATAATGAAATATGGCAGAAACTCAAAATGAATCAACAGAAAATCCATAGTTAAAGACACAGTATTGAATGCAGAGTGTGACCATGGAGCAGCTTTTTTGAAAAATTAAATGCAGAAAAATTGCAGCCGTTAAGAACATTAAGAGCATCACTCATGCCCTCTTTCTGCTCTTTTAACAGTGTATATTAATGCTTGGGCACATATTTTAGTCAATAAACTGATCTACAGTATATTAATTGACAACAAATTTCATTATCAGTTTGTCTTGTGAGTCATTTATTGAGCAAAAGTGAAAAACGTTTGTTGTTTTCATCTTCTCATCTTTAAGGATTTGCTAATTTTCTCTGTATATCATTGTAAATGGTCTTTTGGACTGTTGGTTTGACAAAATTAGCAATTTGAAGACATCTTCTGAAAATTAAACAATGAACAACTGATCGGTTCCTCAGAGAGATACTTTATCAAAAATTATAATACTCATTAGTTATCTGCAGCCTTTAAACAGTATCGATTTTAGTTTATGGCCAGTGAAGGATTTTAATGTGTTCTCCTTCTCTAGCACTCCACTGTGCACCTCCATATAAAGGGAACAATGTGAGAAATAAGATAAAACGAGTCTGGCAGTAGGTGGGACAGGTTCTTAAACACACACAGAGAGGGCAGTGACAAGTGGGCTGGGTAAACAGGGAGGCAAATTGTTAGTTGCAGGGAATTGTACACTGGTTTCTCTGTTGATAGCAAAATATGCAAACAGAAGATAGAATTGTAATTAAAAATGCTATTTACATGTTAGCAACAAGGGGGAAGGAGTGCTCCTGAGAGGAGGGAAGGAGAGCTGGAGAAATCCAGAGACAAAACAAACCCCTCTGCCAAAAATTTGCTGAATCTGTCACAGATTGATCCAAAAAAGGAGGCTGAGTATTTTTTTTTCTCTTTGTTTTTGGAAGGAGTTTTTTCCCATGTGTTTTTGAAATTGTGGAGATTTTCTGCGGGGTATTGGGAATTCAGCCCATGTTTTTTTCTGGTGAACAGATCCCTTCCCTGGACATCAGAGAGAGGTAGATAGACACACACATACACACACAGAGGGAAAGAGAGAGATGCTTGCAGATTTAGACAGAGACACAGTTTTCCAACAGGAAAGTGAATTTTACAAAACATTTTAAAAATGTCACTGAAATATAAGGGGACGTGTGTTTTCATTACAGGCCGGAGGGCGTAAATAGACATCATCAAGGTCAAATAATATGACCATGAGAAAAAAACAAGGAGTCTTTCAAGATTTAATTAAAATTTGCTACAATATGTTTTTTTTCTTTACTGTCAGATAATAATTTTCACATTCCATGTTTTATCTGAAGACAAAAAAGAAATGTCACAGTCATGACTGGAAAACAATACAGCATGTGTGACATTTCTTGGAGGTGGTGATGTTAGAATTTTTCCAGACGACCTTTCAGCACATCCAAAGCTGCTGCAGAAGGGTCGTCATTATTATGTACTGTGACAAGTAAATTCCTCTCATAAATTATTAGCTATCGCCAAAATATTTCTGTGTTGCAGTACAGGGGAAATTCCAGCACCAGTGAAGACTGAGATAGAGAAGGACACAGACAGATAGACAGATGGACAGAGGGACAGACAGAAGCAGAGGTCGGTTGTCTCTGCTTAGTCAGACAGAGCTGTGGGACTTGGTGATGTGTCTTAGCAAGGAAGTGCTTATTCCTCCCAACCTACTTAAGCTAATTAGAACCACTGTGTGACCCCTAACTGTAAATCTCTGCCGTCCATCTCTAGCAGGGAGGATGGGAGGATGGGAGGAGAGGAGAGGGGAAAGGAAGAAGGGTTGTATGGGGAGGAGGGGACAGTTAAAGGAAATGGGCTTCTAATTCCCATCAGGGTCATTACGGGCATTTTGGCAGGTGATTTGTTCATCAGTAGATTTTGTTGAATGAGAAAATTGAAGATATTTGATCTTTAAGCTAAGGAATCCAAAAATAACCCTAATTAACCTAAAAAAAATGAATGAAATTGGTTTTAGAATTGGTATTCCAGTAGCATGCAAGGGTGTGTTGGTAATATAGCATAGTCATTATAGCATGACATAATTCGGTTGCGCAATTCCAAACAGATATAATTGAAAAGGGACATCTTTGCAATCTCAGTTCATTTCTAATGCGTCCGGCATTTTTTAAAGCGTCAGTCTCACCCAACAATTCTGGATTCGCTGATAATATCACTGGAATTATTTTGTGGATCATGATTTTTTTCTTTTCTCTCTTCTTTTTTTTTTTATTCGGGAAATGTATTAGCAGGGGGAACGGGAGGAAATGGTTTTGCTGATTCTTATATGTGATTAGGTGAGAGGGGTGGTATGGTGTGAATTCATTATTTGTCATTCTTCACAGTGGAAGCTGTGTTCCAGCAGCTCAGTCACTTTATTCCCAGCTTCACTTAATACTGTTGAAATACACCCTGAAAATCGCCCATAAGGTACAATGTACAAGACTATATTTCACTTACTCAATTTGAATGACATTCCTATTCTTTTCTCCCTGTGGTTCAATTAGATCACTTACGTCCAAATTAATTATTAAATATTCTTTGAATACAGAGAGCATTTTATTCACACTTATGTCTATTTTTTACTTGCCCTATTTCTTAACCAGACCTCTTTAATATGTATGCAAATTATAGCCACATTTCTTCGAATCCTGTTGCTTGTAAATTGTGTGCTTTGTTTGGTTGTAATGCTGATAATTTGATCTGGAACAATCTGAAATGTACGGCTGATTTTGCAGCAGTAATTCGGGCCCCCGCTGAATAGCAACATTAGTTGGAAATGTAAACTGCAAATGTTGATGTCATCATTATCATCATCGCTACAAAATAATCACTACAATAAACACTGTAAAAATACAAATATATTTATGCAGTGTATTATTCATGAATTTCACCGTCTTGTGATTCAGAATAACCTTTAACGTTCCGGTGGGGAACTATTTTCCCCACTGCAATCAATCCATCCTGCATTCTTTCATTAAGTCACTTCTTTTTTTAATGACATACCTCATTCTGCTTAGTAAAATGAAGATTAGTACAGTAAAAAACCCAATTTGCGACTTTGAATGAAATTACATTTTAATCCAGAGACCCTGCTGAATAAGACGCATTGTGGCTCTGAGCTAGCCCTGCTCTCAGAGGACACACACATATTCACACACACGCACGCACATTCACGCATGCATGCACACAGAGAAGCACCCGCAAACGCCCCACACAAACGTATACCTACATGTATATGATTCACACATGCATACAGTAGAATGTATGCCCTGTGCTCACTAAAGGTTATTAAGCCTAATGAGGCTTTACAAGGCCATGCTGCCTTTAGTGTTTCCTTTGAGATGATGAGGGGATTTGTGCCCCAGCCACAGTGGAATAAACGAGTGGAAAGAGAGGGACAAAAACTTGCGCCGAGCCAGAGCCGCAGGCGAACTGACAGTTTGAGACAAGCAGGCCACTTAATGCAAACAGCTCAAAGCTTTTTCTTTATTAGTGTTATGATGACAGTTCAGTGCGGTCTTGACTGAGCCAGATTAATTGAGCACAGCAGCAACAGCGGAGTATGTATTACCAAAAGGACTGTGGGCCTCTTTGAGCTGCTCAGTATCACATTTGAGTTAGTGTTTTAAAGGCTGACTTGTGTTTGGTTCGTGCTTTTGCCTCTAGTGAAATGTGTCCAGTAAGTCCACACCAGTGTTATATTTTGTCTATAGAGAAACAGAATGATGGCCCTTGATGGATAGAAGCTGAAAGGAAAGTAAGGGCTAAGTGTATCAGGGAGCGAAGAAGACGTGGTTATCATTATAACGATATAATTGAGGGATAGAGGGAGATATGTAGGGATCAAGGAAGAAAGAAGGTGTCAGTTGATGGGAAATGCAGGAGGGGGGGATCAAGAAGGAAGGGTGGAAGGAAAATTAGGAATCAGGTGGTTGCAAGGCAGGAAGGGGGAACTGAGGAAAAGGAAACAAGGTAAGGAGGAAGGATCGAGGAAGATAATGGTTTTTCCCTTATGTTGCTCAGAGGTAAGGGATAAAGGACAAAGGGAATTAACAGGGGGGATGAGGTAAGGAGTGATCAAGAAAGGAGAAATCAGGAGGGGGCATGGGATGGAGGGATTGAGGAAAGAAAGCATGATAGGTAGGTAGTAAAGGACTTGGGAAGAAGGGATCAAGGAAATGAGGAAGAAATCATTAATAATCGAGGTGTGGAGAGATTAAAGAAGAAAGAATCAGGTAGTAGAGACGGAAGGATATAAAAGGAAAGGAGAGATGAGGGAAGAAGCCATCGAGAAAAAAGGGATCAAGGACAAGACAGAGGAATTGGTTGGGAAATAGGAAGGAGCGATCGAGGCAGGAAGGGAATAAGGAAGTATGAAACAGAAGAAATTGATTAATCTAGTCAAACAGGAAATGAGGGATTTGTTTGATAAGGAACAAGGGAAGGAGGGATGGGGTGATATGAAAAAAGAGGAGGAGAGGAAGAAAGGAAGGTGTAAGGGAGTACGGAACAAGGCAGTGACAGGTGGCAATGAAAAGATATGAGAGGAAACGGAAGGATGAAGGAAGAAAAGGAGGAATCGGGGCATAGGGAATAAGGAAAGTAGGGATCGAGAAGAGAAGGGAGAGATTGACGTTTGGAGGCGGGCGTGAGGGGATGGAGATATTGAAGGAAGGCAGGGAAGGATGACAGGAGGCCTGGGCCTTGGGCTTTTTCTTCCATTGAAGAGTTTGATGGAGGCAGTTTTATCTAAACTGTGCCGGTTCATTAGAGGATTAGTGAGTGATAACTTCAAGCTTTCTGTGATTGAAAAACAGTCTCACACCTGCATGCACACACACTGATATAGATAGATGATTGCACATACACACACATTCCGTCTGATGCTTACACACACTGTGCACCTATCGATTAAAGTCATGCAAACTCATTCAAAACACACAAAGATGAAAAGGCACACGTTGAAATACACGTCTCTGCTTTCTATTCCACTTTTCAAATCCACCTAAAGTTTGCTTTCATCTTTCCCTTCCATAGATTGTGCAGCAGTCATTTGAGAATGTGTTTTATGGTTTTACAGTAGGTGGCAACTGAGGCAGAACAGCAGGAATCTAGGCCAGGTGGGCTTCAGTGATAAGGGTAGGCCTGGAGACAACGCACCCATATGGTCTTATAGATGCTCCCACAGGTCACAGGTGAAAGACAAGCAGGAGGGAGAGGCAGACAGGAGGCGAGACAGGTGAGAGGAGGTGGGAGAGACATGTGCTGATGTGAGATTAAACAGATGCTGACAGATGGCTGTGGGACACGGTTGAGTGAGTGCCAAAGCGACAGGTTAGCCAAACACCCAGGGGTGAAGACAAGAAAGTGGGGTAAACATCTAAAAAAGGGGAAGACAAAATTCTTCAAGTAGCAGAGGATAAAGAGTGAGCAAAAGAAAGCGTTAGAGAAAGAAACAAGTTAAGACAGACAAACTGAACGATTCAGACAGGTAGGAAGGGGTGAAAGGAAGGATAAAAAAAGAGAGAGAAATAGACAGCAAAGTAAAATGAGCAAGCTAGTATGAGATAAAAGAGGGGAAAATGAGACTAGGAGGTGACAGAGAAAATGTGACAGAGAGAAAAGCTGTCAGAGAAGAAGTTAGTTGAGAGGCGGGTACGGCATAGACAGGGGATTGAAAGATGGTGGACCCCAAGGTAACTTCTGTGTTCCTTCTGGGATATTTATGTTGGGGAGTTGGCAAGAAAAAGGGGATGATTTAGAGCCCATCTGGATGGGCTTCAACACCACCTGCCCACAGAGGAAAAGCTGTCTGTAAGGAGACACATATCAGTGCACCGGTGGCATCCGTGTAACACACATAAACATGCATTGTTTACAACTTTTACATCAGTGCAGTCATTTCTCCCAGTTGGCTCTGCTCCAGGTTGTTGGATCGGAAATTAAATAATCCCTGTGACGTTAAAATGCTGACTTTCAGGACAATGCAGCACAACAATAATCCTTAGTACACTGACAAGTCGACCAAGGATTTTTTGGGACGAAAAACAGTGGTTTGTGCTTTACTGGCTGAGTCACCTGTCCTCAATCCAAAGGAGCATGTGTTTGACCTGCTAAAGAAGATGAAAGGACCATGAAACATGGAGGCGGTGGAAGTGGCTGCAGTACAGATCTGGCAGAAGAGTCTTCTGATGTCTGTGGGTTGTAGATCTCTGCACAGGACTTGCAGCCAAATATCAACTATGCTGACTTTATTAAAGTTACTGAAAAGTATCCTTTGGAGTTTTACTTTAAACAAACACAGTTACATTATTTTTTCCCACCAAAACACTGTGTGCTTAAGGCCAAAAAACCTGAATTAATTTCCTTCCTCTTAAAACATTTGTAAAGCATTACATCCTTGTTTGCTAACCAGCTAGCTAGTTCCTTTTGCTGGTGCATTTTTGCAAGTCTTTGGTGGTATTAGCTCTTAAACATTTGGCTGGTGGGATAGCATGAAAATCAGCAGGAATATATATCCCTATGAATATTATGTATGTATACATGTGTTCATCTGCAATGAAAGCAGGAGATACGAATGAAAATGGGAACTGCTCATCAAAACATACCTCAACTGGTGGTAAAAAGCTAAATTGGTACTATCCAATTACTTTTTGTCACCTAAAATTGGGTATTATGTATAAAAAAGGGCTACAATCCCTGAAAATTAGCCTGTTAAAATTACAGTCATTATTTCACTTTGAATTCAGTGTGCTTCATCAGAGAGCCAACACCAAAAAACATATAATTGTCCTAATTGATTCTGAAAGGCGTCATTGTGCTTCCAGTAAAGTGTTTGTTGGATTGTTTAAAAGCGTCTGAAAGTCGCTCTCGCACACAGTTCCAAAGATGGAACTGGGACGTTGCAACTGTCAATATTTTTAACTTTCCAAAATGAACTATCTGCCAAGCACACACAGCAATTAGCCTAGCAAGGGGTGTGGAGGTGGAAAAGTTTGCAAGACTTCAACTATGCACTGTTTTCTCCATCTGAACAATTGATCACATCTTGTCTACTCTCTATGACAGTGAGATAAAGTGTGG
This sequence comes from Scomber scombrus, assembly GCF_963691925.1. Lineage (NCBI taxonomy): Eukaryota > Metazoa > Chordata > Actinopteri > Scombriformes > Scombridae > Scomber > Scomber scombrus. The sequence continues at coordinate 8,537,287 of NC_084988.1, read as the reverse complement.
ACGCTCAGAACAGCTAGAAACACTTCTGCTTTCAGGGTAATCAGATGACTGTCCATACAAACTAGTATGTTTAAAGCATGCTGAAGTCCCACTTGCTCACACACACACATACAGTACGCACACATACAGCACACTGCACAATTCAATTCCATCTAATCTCCTGTAACCAATATATACTACACAGACATTGCTGTAGATGCAATCATACACACAGACCTCTACACAAAACACACTCAAATGCACACTCAGACGTGACAGTCACGGCTCTACCCCACACATGCATGGATACGCACGCTCAATCAGATTGTATCCGGGAGCATCCATCATACAAGCAAGCGGTTTATCATTTGTTAGGAAGTCTGGTTTCAGGCCTCTCTTTCTATTTTGTTCCCATTCTCTTTCTGTATTGACCTCTGTTCGAGATGCCTCCATAAAGCAGAGCGGAGTGGAACAACATAAATCCTGAATGATATCCCAGGCTGACTGCTGGTGCAGAGGAAACATCAAGACGATCTGATATTCATACGCATAACATCTAACACATGAACACTATTTATGGGCCGGAAGGAGACACGCATACATGGTACAACTGATAAAGAGAGAGAGAGAGTGTCTCACTGCGAGACGTGGGGTAGCGGGGGGAAAAAGAGATTTGAAAGCAAGGATTGAGGGCAATGGATGGGTGAATGAGGCAAGGAGACGGTAAATGAGGGCGTCAGGGTGGGGTGACACAAAAAGAAAAAGAGAAAAGTTTAGGGATAAAGAGAAGATAAACGGGATGTGATCAAGTTTCCTTCCTCATTGCCCTTCACAACAGAGGACAGACCGTCCTCCAGATAGCACTAAAGCAGCTTCCCTGTCGCACTTATCTCATGCCAAGTCACGCTACACAGCGGAGCAATATTTCACTCTAATTCAGGTCAGTAGCATGCATATATCTTGCATCTGTCCTGCAGTCACACTGCTTGAAGAACAGTGCTTGAGTTGAAGAACGCCATGAAATTACATAAAATTTGTTTCAAAAATTTGTGTAGATTTATTCTATGACCAAGATCTAGAAAAAAAAACATTTATTCAGCAACATGAACCAAAAGTGTACCAAAAGCAATCCCAACTAGACTCACCTGTGTTCTTACTGAGCTACCTACTATAACTCAAGGTCTTGGTTGGGTTCTTGGCTTGTAGATACGATATTAGATGATAAACAAGAATATTGTGTTTCTCCTGTTGTAAAGAGGCTGTTGCAGCAGGAAACGGTACAGAATAGAGCATAATCAATACATTCTGAACTACCTCAGGCAAGAAAAACAGAGCTTATTAAAACAAAAAGGGGAATAGACGGAATTTCTTTCAGGTAAAATGGCTGTGTAGCAATGTTTTTTTTTCTCTGTTTATGAGCGGTAGAGTGGACTATACCCTTATGTTAAGGTTAAGGTGTTATTATAATATGAGAGGTGGAGTTTTTGTTCAAGGTAGGCTGTTTGTTTGTTTTTTATCAGTCATGACACAAGAGTGAACTGAGTGAGTGAACATCGACACAGTCAGGTGTAATGGTTTGGTAGGAAGATTCTTTTCAGGCAAGACAGCTGGGCGTAATGGTTGAATGGAGATATCTTTTTCAGGTAACTCACTGGTGAGGACTGTGGTAGAGGTTTGTCAGGTGAAAAATTGGACGAGGTATTTCAATTTTGGTTGAGATGCTGCAGAAGAGTGATGATTAAAATCTACTCTTGCAATAATGTAACAGACATTAGAAGCATAGAAAGAATCGACTTCACTGTTAAGTCTCACCCACATGGCTTTGGGAAGAAGCACTTTGTGTTGCCTTTCTTCACCCAGCTGTCTACATCAAGAAAAGGCATTCAACACAGTGTCTAAAAATATTTCCCCACCCTTTTCAGTGCTGAGCGTTATCAGAGAGTATAAAAACTTAAATATTCAGAAAATGTCTCTTAGCCTTTCTAGGATATTGTGAAAAGTCCTTTACTTACTGTACAAGAGAATAAGATTCACACTTCTGTCCATGTCCAAAAGGGCCAGTAGGTCACAAAAGTTGGAATATCATTAGCGATCAATAAATATAAATCAATCGCAAGCATGGAGTGGCCAAAACATTTAAATCATTACGGAACAGCATAGGTTTGCCAAGATTATATAACACATTCCAAATACATTACTGCGGGACTGACTAGTTTGAATAATCATCCCACAATTCTCCTGCTGGCAATAACAATAATAATAATAAAGACATAGGATATATTTTCCATGAGAGATGAAGCATGAAAATTGAAATTTCATGCTTTGAATTTTTGTTATATTTTCACTCACATTGAATAAACAGTTGAGTTTTACATGTAAGTCAATTGGGAGATTTGGGACTCCATCTCATTTAGCCACTGGTGTAAATGGTTATCCAGCTATGGGGTGATATTTGTAGTTGTTGTTGTTGTTGTTGGCGTATGCTTCAGCAAAGCAACCATTATACTGGACACTCCATCTGCAGTCGCCCCCAGACTTTGTTAAACAGCGCTAATTTTCAAAATGGCACTGTATTACAGTCGCAGCACTTATTGGCAGCCTTGTCAGCTCTGGTTAAAAGATGCCCAATGGACCAGGCGGTGCCCGGTCTGTCCATTTCAGTTCTTTGTCCATCCTGTTACAGTCTGAGTCAGACTGTCCTGACTGGAGCAATGCTGGGCTACAGATTCACTGCCAAGACTTTCCCAACAGTGCTGATCCTCTGCCAGTGTTACTATTTGTGTGCAAGTGGGTCTATTATTGTCATAATGGTTGATGTGAAGAATGGTTTTTGTGTTTTGTGTGTGTTTGGGAGTATATGCATATGGTAATTAATCGTGTGCGCTTTGGTGCCAGCCCTGTCTACTATTCATGTGTGAAGGTTGGGTTGGATGTGTTTCAAAATTCACAAAATAATCTCATCACATTTAAGAGCTTTCGATTACATGAACTTCCTCAAAGGAAGGAGTGGTCATGGAATTGCAGATGTTGAAATTTATTTTTTATTTTATTATCCTCTGAGTACTTCTAAGACTTCTTGTTCATGTCGGCTCAAAAGTTCAGTTTGATTTTTAGTTTTTAAAGCTGCACCAATTGATTTTTTTTTACCCATTTGAGGATACAGGAACAAGATGAAAACTACACTGAAATGAAAAACTGAAAAATGTGTCAACAAACAGATCCCTATCCACACAGCCAGAAGACACTGAGCAATATTAGCATTCATCTGGAGTCATGTTTCTAGCTCTCTGATGAATGGAAGTCCAACAACTCCTGTGTGACACTGTAAATGTAAGATGCTCCATTATTTTCTTGCAGCTACAAATTTTGTCTTTACGTGGTTTGGTGTTGGACGGGTAGCATACTGTGGGTTTATCTGACACTTCTTGCTAAAACAGCTGCCTGATTCTGCTAGAAACAAGGATAATGGCGGTGAAATCTACCAAAACAATAATAACAATAAGCTAAAAATTCTAAAAGCAGAGCTGAGGGATTTGTCACTATGACTGGCATCTTTCACATATTAATTTTACTCGCTATCGACATAAAATATTAAGAAGAGCTTATTATTTCTAGATATGTTAGAATTGCTGAAAGCTAAACTTTGTATTTCATTGGGGATTTCAAAGCATTCACATTTAATAACCAAAAACAGTACTGGATTCAGTTTTAATCACATTCTTAAACATGTTAGTGTTTTAATACACTGTATGTCTTACAGTACACAGTATGAGGAGTGCTGGTCAGTTGTAGTTCCTTGCTGGCACTTAAAGGATGAGATATTGATCCCTGTGCATACAACTTCTTTTCCTGCTTTACGTAAATCAGTTTGTGATTGACAGACCCCGGACACGAAGCTGTCCGTCCCATCGACTGTTGATTTCATCAGCATACCACAGTACCTGCCTCTCTTCTGCAGTCCAGTGGGTTAACCACGCTTTCAAATCAGCATCAGCTGCTTTTCCAAGAGCATTTATTAACAGTGGATATTTTCCAAAACCTAATAATACAGCTGGTTTTCTCTCTATAGCATGCCTGAGATTGCACAAGCCTAAGTGATTAGTTTTGCAGCGGCACAAATCGCTTGGAGGTAGATTGTCAGCGAAGAGTGCAGGAGGTCCTAGGGAAGGAAGCATTCGGTCCTCCAGCTATTTAATTATGAGGGCAGTAGACCCCTGGGTGCATAGCTTCATTCTCCCACAACAGTGGCTCACTAACAAAGTCCGTTGAGTGCCTTTGATTGATCTAAAGCCATTTGAGGTGGCCGTGAAAAGACAAAGGCAGTGACAGAAGGAGGGAAGGGGAGAGGAGGGGGAGAAGTGGGCAGGGCAGTTGGTAGGGGAGGAATGGAGGCTGAAGGGATAGAGAAAAGAAAGATATGGAAGGAAAGGAGCAGGGAGAGGGATGTCAGCAGGGAGGGAGACACAGAGGCAGGGAAAAGGAATTAGGGATGAAGGCGAGCAGGGCGTGGATGGATGACTGGAGGGATGATCAGTGGGATGGTGGTGGTGGTGTCTTTCTTGGCACAGCACTTTCCTGCACAAACAACATCCACACACTGACCCAGGAGGTGCACTGTGCTGGGCACATAAACATTTACACAGAAACCAACACAAAACACACACTTTGTTAAAATGTTGTTAGGGCTTCCACAGTATCAGGGGAGCAGAGATGTGGATGTATTTGCATAAGTGGGTATTATACTCTGAGCCAGTGGACAGTAGCGATGGCTAAAGTAGATAAGATAAAGCTTTCACTCTCTTTCTCTTCCTCCCCTGCCCCATTACCACACACAGACTCTCCATTTATTGCTTACTCTGTTTTTTCTCTTTCTCTCTCTCTTTCACTCGGGACAGAAATTCCCTCCCTCTCCCCCCTGCTGACCGAACACACACTCGTTTGTTGTGCTGTAAACATTTTCGTTCCCTCCAACTTCTCCCCTTATCGGACTTGCTTAACTCCCAGTGTGAGAACTTTTTCAATTATCCCTGCCTCTACCTCTGAGTGTTTGGGACGAAGGCACTGTTTTGGCAGGATAAGAGTCCGCAGAGGAGAGAGGGAGAGGGAAAAAGAGAAGGGGAAAAATTAGAGTGAGGAGGGAGGGATGAGAGGTTGAAGGGAGAGATTCCGCAGTGACTCCGTTCCAACAAGTCATCTTTCATTTTTATGACTTCAATCAAGTGTCCTTGAAGCCAAAATATACTCAGATCATGCACTCTTATCCTGGCTGGAAGGCTATGATACGTTTAAGTATAATACCTGTGCCTGCCTCTCTATCCACTGTGCACACATTTTAATAACTGTCAGTCTAATGCTGTCATTTATTAGCAAACTGCGCCCTGTCACTGCTCTGCTTTGGCACAAATATCAGATTCCTTCTTTTTATTTTTTTCTCAATTGTTGTGTCTCACTGTGTATCTCAGTTTCTCTCTCGCTCTCTCTCCCATATCCCTTCCCACACCTTTCATCTACTACCTCCACCTCTCTCTCGGTCTCTCTTTCTCTCTCTCTGGCACACACACTCAATTCCTCCCTTGGCAAGCGGCCACTGCAGTTTGTCACACACTGTGCAATATGGTACAGATTGGAATCACTTAAATAATATTTCTATTTCTCTCTGTTTCTGTCTCTCTCTCCCTTTTCATCTCTCTGTGTATGTGTGTGAGTCAGAGTGTGTGTGTGTGAGGGTGTGAAGGTGAGACAGAGAGTGTGAACTTGCTAAGAAAGTAACCTTGCCCAGAGAACTTTCGCTCCAGAAAGTCAACTGTCGCCTTTGTGTGTGTTCCAGGACAGTTACGGAGTTACAGGAGTGTGTAATTCCATCTGTCAGAGTCTACCTCACCGGGATACACTCTGTGTGTACGCTGTGTGTTTTGGGTGTGAATGTATCTGTATGTGTACTCATCCAAAAAAGCACACAGCGGGACTGCATCCTGCTTCTTCAGCCATTACGATCCCATGTCCCATTTCCATCGTTCTTTTTTCTTATTAAGACTTTTCTTCTCCGCTCTCTGTTTCTCCTTCTCTCTCCATTTTCCTATGCCCCCCCTCCGCTCCCACCCCATTTACCATTCTCTCCCCCTCCATCTGTACTTCTTGGGTCATCCATCTCCTCCACTCCTCCACTTTCTCTCTCCCTCTTATCGCTTTCCTTCCCTCCCTTTTCCTCCTGCTCATTTCCCACCTGCATGGGATTGCTGTTCAGAGCCATCGAGCCCAGAGCTTGTAATACCCTGACCAGAGTTATTTAGCCGCGCTATGACAGGTAGGGAAATGAAATCACCACTTGGCTGTGTGTGTGTGTGTTTTGCTTTTTGTTCCCCTTTACTGTTCCTCCCTTCCCATTTATGAGACCCTGCTGCAGGGTTATTTTTAGTCGATTGCCACCTTGTCACTGGCCTGTAAAATCCGACCGCCAGACGTTCACTTAGGCAGAAATTCTCTATCATGATTGCGGGATTGATGAATGATATTGTTATCTGCAGTTGTGTTTTGGCATGAATCAAAAACTCCCCTCTCTCTCTCTTTCTCTCTCTCTCTCTCTCGCACACTGTCATTTTTTAAAACTACTTCGGAGGAGGAAGCTGTAAATAAGCCTATGGTTGATGACTGACTGATGATAAACTGACAAATTGATCAGTTGATTGATGGTCTGGGTCATTCATTCTGTGTGCCTGTAGTTTCTGATGAATACAAACTCAGCACATTTCCCATTTATATATTTCTTAATAGACTGTGTTAGGGACACAGAATCCATCATTTGTTGCGAAGGATATGTTCAAAAAAGTCGACAAATTACAACAAAAAAAGTGGGCAAACTGCCTGAGAGGGGACACACTTGTTAGACAAATATTCATTAACAAAGGCCATGCCAGTTGTGTGGTATTTAAAGGAATTGTTTATTATGTTTGGCAGTCAATTGCAGTGGTATGATTGGGGCAGAGGAGAGGGATGAAGAGGGTTGATCGCCAAGGGTGGGGAAGGTGAACAGGAGCCAGAGGTGTGACGAGGTTGTGTATGGTGTATGGTGGGATGACAGGGTTCAGGGATTAAAAGGGGTTCGATTGGAGTCATGACATGGCTGTAGCATCTAAGAATCAGGGGGTCAAGACTCAAGGTGGGGGCATATCTCAATGAGTTTTCCCCCAGTGGTTCCTATAATGAAAGATGAAGAAAGAGATTTACTGGAAGCGTTAACCCTAACATGCATGTCTTTGATGGTGGGAGGTAACTGGAGCACCCAGCAGAAACCCACATGAACATGCAAACTCATCAAAGAAATGACCTGGGACAGCTAAAGATGAAACCCAGGACCTTGTTACTGTGAGGCACAATAATTTCAACTTCAGTTACAGTAACTTTAACAATTTAAGAGATTTTAAGACTAAGATATTTTTCCAAAATCATGTAAGCCACCAACGTAAAATCCAAATCCAAACCCAGACCCCTGAGCTCTGAAGAAATGTATTTGGCCAGTAAAGATGAGCAAAGATGTAATGGGCTGATGCTATACTTCAAACCAGAGAGCTATATGCTTCTGAGGACTTGTTTGAATCACAGTAGTATGCTGACATTAAACTGCTAACATGAATACATCTTGAAATGTATCTAAGATGGTGCAGTTCAGCTAGTAGAAGGGTTTCTGTGGGTGCAGCCGTTAAGCCCTTGCTTCCTCTGTCAATTCTCCGTTCTCTAGTGTAGTGTCATCCATAGCGTTTACGTGTGACAGGCAAGTTGGTCACCTCTCAAGCAGAAAATGGTGGATTATGTTCCCTTTAGTTCTCCCATAGCTCCATGTTTTGTGTCCAAACAGAAAATAAATCAGAGGTGCTGATTCCTGAGTTCTCATTTTTCATTCAAAACATTTCACACTCTCTGAAAGGATCCCATACCACTCCTACCATAAAACTCCTAGGTGGATCCCTTTGGTCATGCTTCCATAAAGAAGTGGGTGTTGTAGCCTTGAGGTCAGAGAAGCAGGTTTGGATTGGGCGGTTGCTACAGGGGAAAATGTGGGGAGAGCACTATGTAAGGCGATTTTTAAGGAAAGAGGTGGAGGATGGAAGAAGACTGGTGTGAAAGAGCCAAAATGTAAATGTGAAAGGAGGAGGGAAAACGGGACAAAGCTCAGTTAACATTCCCTTACAGCTGAAAACTCTTCTGTCTACATAGAAAAATAGCTGGTACTCTATAGAACCCATTTTTGTTTTTTTGACAGCACATTTTTTCCATCTGCGTGTTTTTTTCCAAGCTCAGGGGCCCAGCTGAGGTGACAGATCGGTCCCAAGGAAAGGACAGACTGCCTGATGTTCAAGTATGAAAGACGTGTGAAGTTCTGATCCGTAAATGTCATTTTATCTCTTGGCTATCTTTCAAAAATTCATTTTCTCTCTATCTCTATTTAGGGTGTAGTTTTTACACACACACACACACACACACATAAAAACTCTCTCTCTCTCTCACTTTCTCTACCTCATCTGTCAGATGCTTAATCTGATATTAAACGTACTCCCAAATGCTACACTACCCTTCAGAGCTCCCATTTACCTTTGAGACACATGCGCACCTGCCAATGACACTCCCTCCCTCTTCCGTCTATGCTACCTCTCTCTTGCTCTCGGTCTGTCTCAAACACGAGGACACACCTGCCACAGACATTGATTTCTTACCCACCTCTCTCTCTCTCTCTCTCTCTCTCTCTCTCTCTCTCTCTCTCTCTCTCTCTCTCTCTCTCTCTCTCTCTCTCTCTCTCTCTCTCTCTCTCTCTCTCTCTCTCTCTCTCTCTCTCTCCTCTCTCTCTCTCTCTCTCTCTCCTCTCTCTCTCTCTCTCTCTCTCTCTCTCTCTCTCTCTCTTCTCTCTCTCTCTCTCTCTCTCTCTCTCTCTCTCTCTCTCTCTCTCTCTCTCTCTCTCTCTCTCTCTCTCTCTCTCTCTCTCTCTCTCTCTCTCTCTCTCTCTCACACACACACACACACACACACACACACACACATACATACACACACATGCACACATTTCTCTTTGAGCAGCCTCCCTACAAATGTCAGGTGGGGTAGTGGGGTGGGGAGGTTGAAGGAAGAGGAAGGAAAGGTGGATGGGGATTGACTGAGAGATGCACACATCAGACATGAGGAAGATTTCACTTTTGCGTGAAATCACGTTCTCAGACTGGCGCAGATATGCCAGCCAGGGAGAAGAAAGCAGTGGGAGGGGGGGCTGAGAGGCAGGAGGGGAAAAAAATGTGTTCTGTGATGAATTATTACTAGAAAGGCTCACATTCTGTACCCGGACCTGTTTAAGTGGTTCATTTGGACGTGGATGTGGTCCGGCCATTGAGATTGGGTGTCAATTTCACGGTTACTTTGTCTTTTACCGCAACCTAAGCTTCAAAGAAATGTCTTAGATAGAAAGAGGAGCGTATAATCGCCAACATAATATGCACTCACACATGCTCATGCATACTATACACAGGGTTGGCATAATCTCCCCCGCTTTGGCATGTGGATGCACACTCAAGACGTCCGCACACTTTTATGCATATGCTCCATATTAGACACAGCAGCTGAAGTGCTTGCAGAACATGGGTAGCAGAGACACAGTGTATGTTTTTAACACAAAGTATGCACATGTGGCACATACTTGCAGTAGATTCATTCGCGCATCGTGCTACTGTATTTGTTCTTTATTATTTTGTTATTCTTCTGTTTGCTTGGGTAATATTAATTATTCATTGCTTCTGGCAGCCCACAAATACCATCCCAGGAGATTAATATAAAATGTATCTGTCCCACTTCCTCAACAGCACGCAGACTTGGGTCCACAGTTTACCTGACACTGAGCTAGAAGCCTATTTGCTATGCAGGGGAACCTCCGTCAAGCCGGAGACCTAAAGTTGAGTTAATTAAACATTAAGCATTAATCAAAATGAGATCGTTAATCTCGACACAATTATCTGTGATATTTCCTAAGTTATGTGCTCGTTCTGAGGCATACTGAGTGCGAGGGGACGTACACTCGGCCATGCACATAAAAGTATACACACAGAGAAGACTATTTGCATGGCCTTCTGCGTACTCTGTGTGTGTGTGTCTGCGTGTGTGTGTGGGCTGACAAGCCACCTCTCATTGCTCTTTGATGCCCTTTACATGTTTCAATCAACATCAATCAGGGCTTGGGATGCAGCTCTTCATATTAATTGAGGGTGAAAAATGCAGGAGCAGAGCGAGGGAGGACATCCACAGATCAGTGAATATTGCTCTCCATTCAGTTAGAACATAATGGGGTCAGATGCCACTGTAGACCACAGTAACTTCGCTGACCTACGCACACCACACCCACACACGCACACAAATCATACACACTCACAGCTGCTCCCTTTAATTGAAAGATCACACATCGCAGAGGTGTTTGCCAACTAAGGAAATTAAGTTTGGCTCCTAAAAGACCCAGTACTTAGGAAGATCTGACTCATGCAATCTTCTTTATGAATCTAAATTGGAGGTGACTTTGTAGAGTGTTAAACTCTGAGCTGGCATTTAAAGAAAGATTATTGCCTTCTCTTTTTCCCTTTTCTTTTGCTCCTATTCAAGCTTTTGACGAGCAGAGCTGCAGTTATCGCTGAGTTTTGTCAAGAGAGAGAGACGAGGTTTCTGGCTCAGAGGCGAGTCTGGGCCTTATCACTGGCTGACTTTGTTTCTGGATATGCCTTTTAGTATGCGCACCACAAGAGCAACACATTCTTCCAGACAGGGTTTTTGATACCTCTTTCATACACTTATAGAAACATCAAAGACCTGCGTTTTGTCACATACATGCAACAACACCCGGGCAACTTGTTTCACCCACAGCTCACACTATTATACACATGTACACACACATAAACTCAACATTCAGAGATTCAGAGAAATTGCCATCTAATCCCTTTATTTTGATCTGAACTGACAATACTGTAGTTGCTGAGCTCTAAGTGGGCCACCCTTGCGCCTATGTTGATGATAACACCAAGTTATTTTCCACAACTGCTCCAATTATACCCCCTGGCTGGAAGCCTTATTGGCAGATAAGTGATTAGGACCTAGTGCAGAGATTTGCCCCATTTATTTGATGCAGCAATTAATACTGAAACTGAGGTAACAGAGATCCAGATTAGTGAGTTCATTTTCCTTTAGCCTAAAGAGAAGAGGAAACATGCCCAGTGATGGCATAGTGATTACATTTATACATAAATGGGGGGTCTTAAAGTCCCGTAGATATAGAATCGAATGGATATTGCTAGAAAATTCTCTTCAATGTTTCTCTGCTCTGCATCCAACTCAGCTTTCCAAAACAATGTCTCACTTAAGAGAAATTATAAATTCAATTTGACTCTCCCTTTACAAAATCCAATCATAAAAGATGATTATGGGCTAAAATATCTATCACATATTCCCCAAGTGGCTTCAAAGGCTCCAGGTTGCAGTCACAAAGTTTGTGATTATTTGAAGGAATTTCTTCTGTAAAATCAACAAAACTTACACTATTGTATTGCCTTTCGGCACTTCTTGAAATTTTACCAATCATGTAAGGAACCATGTGTATAACTGTGCTTCAATTTGATGTTTCATTTGTGTCAAAAATTCTGGGACTGAGAGCAAAACGCATTAAAGCTGGCTGTTGTAGTCTGTGCCAACCATTTCCAGCAAATTAAACGACAATGTGTTGTTTGTGATTGCCCTCTGGAACGATACTGTATAAGCATTTTCTGATCTGATGCCCTCATTGGCAGGAGGACATCATTTGTCAATGTCTTTCCAAACCAATACAAGTCACTGCTACAAAAACAAAACTGTTATATGGTTTTACACAACTATGGCTAAGATTTGGTCAGGTTAAGCACAAACCACCGTGACCTCTACCCCACTGCAGGCTTTGTGGCTCTAACATATTCCTCTTTTGCTCCCAAAGGATAAACTACTAGAGATCCTTGTCCCTTGAATTTAACAATATGCTGAAACTACTGATGCTGACTGATCGTTTTTCTTGGTATGACCTAATCTTTTTTATATGCTCTGTACCTGGAGACTAAAGGAAACAGGATGCATACATATGCAGTGCACAGAGTGGAAGAAAGGCTGGAATCAAAACAGTCCCACAGCTATTTTCCTCTCAGATGCTCCCCAGTGGGTTAATTGACCCTGATATATACAATGATTACCAATGGGCCAATAAACAAGGTTGAATGTAAATAACCGGTAAAAACTTTGTACGTGCTTTCACCAATCTGTGTTTGTATGTGTGTTTGATTCTGATGTCATGATGAAACAATAGTGTGTTTTTTGTCTTGTAAATGATCCCGTGCATGTGCCTTTTTAAGGCTGCTTAAAGGTTACATCTGAAGGGAGAAGTTACTGCAAACAATTAGAGATCTATGCAGGATGAGTCACCACAATGACTAATGGCACATTTACAATGAAAAAAGGGCTCAGGGGCTATGTTAAGTGCAAAGATCTTGTAATATTACATGCATTTTTTAAAATCTGTATCTTTCCCCTAGAGCATGTTAAGTATACCACTTTAGCCATGAAAAATCTTTGTTTGTTTAATGGGTTCCTTAAGTGGGCAAAGCGACAGCTTATTATCTTGTTAAATGCCATCAGTTACATTCACCACTTATGCATTTATATGGTGCAAAAATCTGGTCTACCTTTAAAAACTGGATGAGAAGGTAAGGATCACTGCTTTGCTCTCAAAAGGAAGTCTTATACTGCACATAAAGCTGGGGATGCATGAAGTTGAAAAGTTACTTCCTATACTTGGGTTATCTGATCGTATCTGTAACCACTTGGGCATTGGACCAACTTTTTTTTATTACAGCAACAGAAAGTATAATATATCAGAAGCTTCACAATAGCATTCTGCATCTACTGCAGGTAAACCTTACTCTACAGTGGTCTGACCCTGAGATCTACATAAGCTGTGAGTGAACTCTGGATGAATGATCAAGCAACCTGTAAAAAAAAAAAACGGACATTTTATTATTATCCAAGGAAGGGAACAGAACATTTTCCTCTTGAGAGCCATTTCCTACAGTTTCACATTTGCATTTGACGACTGTAGAGTTGCTATTTATGTTTTGTAGTTTAGGTTCTGATAAAAAAGGACATAGTATGATGGATGCATCATAATGTAGCATATAAATGTATAAATGACCACTGTACTGTCCTTGAACAAGGTTCTTACTCCTGTAGAGCTACAAAGTGGTCAAGGTTAGAGGAGGATATGCTTGTGCTGTATAATTCTCTGAATATGACAAATGTGTGTGCAAATGTATAAAATGTGAACTATAGTGCATTGCCATAAATAAAAACATGCATGCTCAACAAACCATTCCATGATAAACACAGGCTTAAATATAGATATTACAATGGCAGCTACTGTAGGAAGCGTTCTTCATTTATCTTGAATTAGCACTGCAACAGCCACTGCAAGTAAACCTGTCCTGAAAGTTAATCATTAGAAGAACATTAGCCCAGTTTATTCACAGTTTATTGGCAGACTGAGCTAATGACATGCCCAGATGCACAAAATTTATGTGGGCAGGTGCCTTATGTTTGCCCATGTGTCTACACAAGGAAGTCAGTAAAGGAGAGCCTAATCTTTAAGGAAAGGTCTAGTTTAAAACAACGTGTGTCCTATTTTTGTGGTTTTGGTCATGATTGCTTTTGCTATTAATAACATTGTATTCCCCAAGTTAGTGTAAAGTGTAGTTCAATAGGGCAAGAGCGAGTCAGAATAGTCAAACTTTCATTAGAGCCAAAGGTAAATGTTGAAATGATTACTTTCACTACTCTTTGTGAACTTCCATCACTTTACAGACCGATTTCCTCCTGCAGCTTTGACATACCGTTGTTGCAGTTGCTGTGCAGTCATGCAGTTTTCTTGTGCAATGAAGGATTTTTCCTGACACTTTGAGGGCACTCACTTTCAGTTTTTTACCTCAAAATACAGTGTTTGAGATAATCTGGGTTAACCTGTGTTTACAACCTGTCTGACTGTCTTACTGCTCGTTTCTTGCCCCAGTTGAACTTTGTCGAAGTGTCGCCATGTTCCCAGCTCTCAGCAATAACTTTGATATGTACAATGATCAAAACTACAAAAAGATGAAAACTACATCCAGACCCAAGTTGTAATAAACAGAAGTTTCTTTCTATAGTATCCTAGTTTCAGTGCAGTCATACTGCTTGCATAGTTTTCTATCTGACAATGTCCTTGTCCCCAGTTTTCTAATACAGAGCTGGTGTCTTTTTAAATTACCTTCTCTGAGAGCTATTTTCTTGTGCCTTTAACCAAAAACTAAAGTTGACGCTGAGAACAAATCAGAAATCTCAGAGCCATTCCCCTAAGGGTGGGTGGGGTACTTAGGACAGCGGATTGGTTTGGAACAGTGACAGCGCACTGCAAGGGCATTTTACTGCCGCATTTCATTTCCTGCAAAATGGTAAACACAACAATTTTCCGAGCAATGGTATTCAGATGATTCATGTTTATAATAACACTCACCTGAAATGTGCCTCACGTTGATACCTGAAATCATTTTCATAGTAAGTGTAGCATTGTTTTTGTTTTTTCCAAATGATTGATACTCCATTTTGGAATTAGACTCTTTATTTATACATATTCTGTATCCGCAGTGGTTACTTCTCAGCAATACATATGTGATCATGTAGCATCAAAAGTAGGCTGAGGCCAAACAACATGCTCATCTGTGTCCCAAATCAATTCACCCCAAATGGCATCTTAATCGACTGGAACTCACAGTCACATTAGAGAGGCACTTCTGGCGTTTGTCATACATATTACCCCAGATTCAGATTAGAGACTAATAGTCTTTTTGTTCACTTACACTGTCTCTGTCGCTCTTGCTCCCAAATTTTTCCCTCTTCTCTAATTAGCCTCTTTATGCTCGCTCTTGCACTTGAAATCGTTCACTCCCTTCTGTGCATGCTCTTCTCCTCTGTCTCTCTCGCCCTGCCGCTCCATCTCTTCGTCATCTCTCTCTTATAGAGATGGATGAAAGGGGATATCAGGGAGTCTGGGTGGAGAGCTCAGCTGATAGGCTGAATCAAGGCAGGTCATTTACTCACCGCAAGCTCATCCATCCTGGAACACACACATACACATACACATACACATACACATCCTTGACTCCACACACACTCTTGCACAAACACACTGCCCCTCTAAATGTCTCTAGGTATAATATTTTACTTCTGGGAAGTGTGGTCTGAGTTTCAGTTCTCCAGACGACCAGAGCACAGAGATTATTTCCATTAGGAAGTTGTTTGTTTTTCTGAGTGTTGGTGACCAAACAGAAAATTGCTAGCATACCCTAAAACTAAGAAATATCAACCACATTCAGACATGCACCCAGTGCCCCTAAGCTCGAGGCACCTCATTACTGGCATGATGTGCTTTCACCAGTGGGGTGTCATGAATAAATGTGTCCCCCCTGACGTTTTTGCTGTTTGCGCCTATGTTCCCCGTGGGCGGACTGTTAATGACATCACGCCACTTTGCATTTGTACTTGGGGAACTGTTGGTATCATTCTCCTGGTTACTAAATAATGTTGCCATCTCATTGGTCCAGCTGCCTGCTGGTGGAATTGCAACCGAGCGAGAGGCTATTTTCTACCCTGACAGTCTCTGTGCCAGCCCGGAACACCTAAAACAGCTTATTTTACCCCCAACATGATGGCATGATTACTGAAAATGCTTGACGCCACCTCCAGCAGGTTAGCAAGTGAGCGAGAGAGGAAGATAAAAATGGTTTGCAGGCAGGGAGAGAGAGAGTTATGATCTAGAAAATCGTAGTGATGGAAAACCAGCGGAAGGTGTTCACGAAGGAGCGGGCGCACTTTATCCCTCCATCGCACGGTCTTCATCATTGACAGATGTGCAGCATAATCAGAATACAGCATGTATGTGCTACTGTGGGACGGATGGATGAGTCAGGAAAGAAAATGCGATTACAGTGGCAATCATAACTCAGATTAGCCTTCCTCTGTACCTCTCTCCACTGTTCAACACAGGAATCAATCACCATCACATTCACTATGCCGCCTCATATCACACACAGGGCCGCACCAAGAGGACAAATATTATTCTCTCCGGCAGAGAAAACAACATTGTCTATAGAGCAAGGACAACAATCGCTCTTTTTAATAAATAACGGCAGCTATTATGATCATAAATAGCAAGGGGGCCAGAGGCTGTTTGTAGGGGGGAGGATGATACACGAATCCATTCAGCATATTTCAGCTGTGGGCTTGTATCTCTGCAACTGAGGGGATCAAAGAAGCTCCTGACAAAAGAGGCGCCGATGCAGCGTGCTGAGATGACAGCCTTCACCAATGCTAGCGGTGCACTCAGCACTAACATTGGCTGACTAGAGACCTGACTAACCAGTCCAGAACAGCAGATTCAATCCCCCCCGCTGTGTCCTTTATCTGATTATTATTGATGACATCAGGACGTTCGCAGGCCCGTGGAGGCTCATTAAATCAGAAGTCATCTGATAATGAAAGTGAATACAGTGCACTGGATTACTTCATTTACTTAACATTTACAAACTAGCAGGGAAGCATTTGCATACTTTGATATGCACTTGCATTTTAGTTATTCCCTCTGGATCACCATTTGATTAAACTGTGCGACTTGCAGACAAGTAGCAAAAAAAACTTCTTCATGGCTAATGTACAAAGCCCAAAGCGCTGGTTTGAGTATGTAATCATTCTGTCTGTGTGTTTGTGTGTCGTAATATATGTGTGTGAGTGTGTGTAGAAGCAGCAGTCATTTGGTTCTTTCAGTTCTTAGTCCGAGGGGGAAAAATGCTAATGCGCTCGCCGACTTGATCATTGAAATTAATTTGGAGCCATGCTGAGAACAATATTCCATCAAATGGTTTGTAAATCACAGACGTTCACATTTACACAGTCATGGACAGACTCAAATACTTTGAATACGTGGGCAAGTTTGTACTCACACATCTACACAAACGTGTCCACCTCGATATGGTTGGTTTGATACTGATGTACAAAATGAGCAAAATCCCATTTTCTCTCATGCTTTTCCTCAATTCGGAATGATCGCTATAAACTCGAAGCCTGGAGGAAAAGAGGAGACATGGCCCATCAAGACGTTTATAGCTTTACCCACCCACTACAATGGCATTTTTATGATGCTACTGTACAACCCCCCCACCCCCCCTCCCCAAGCCACCACACCACTAAGGAAACTAACAAGGTCCTTATGTTTAACGGACTCAACAAAATCATACCACCAGCACTTTGCCAAATTGTCACAGCTACGAGCAGCCTAAGCGACGAGTAACCATTCGCTCTAATCAAACCTAATTCAAAGTCTGCTTTACACTTTTCGCCTGCTGTTTCATTTCTTCTCCCCCATGGGCCACAATCTCCAGCATACTTTTCCGCTCGATAGCTGTATGGGAGATGGAGATGCAGAATTGGATCGAGTTAAGGTATTTGCATATGTAATTTAGCGGTGACAATCAGAGAGACATGGCACCATCTCCATCAACTGTTAACTGTGAAACAAGATTTAGCCCCTCTTTCAATCTGTGGCCAGTCCTGTGGTGGCGCCTAATAGTGTGTATCTTACTGCTTATCACTCTGTTTCTCTGAGCCAACAGGCTGTTATGCTTAGATAACCATAGTCATTTGCAGTGTTAAGTGGCTGATTGCCTCATAGTTGTGCTTTGCGTGCGTGTGCGAGTGTGCGCCATACTTTCATGCATGTGTAAGCGCATAAATGTAATTCGCTGCCCTCGCCTGTATATGTGTATTGTGGTTTGGTGTGTGTGCATATGCGCGTGTGTCTGTGCTGCAGCTTCTTTCTCCCTACCGAGCTTAGCTCCAGTCCCTGGCAGCATGGCTGAGTAAGATTAAAGTCACCCATATTACACTTAGCGCCAGGAGACGTAAGGAAATTAGGAGAAAATTAAACAATGCTATTTGCATACAATTACACAACAGCCCAGAAAACCGCTCCGTTAGCCACCGTCTGGTCAACTAAACAGTGCTGCTCAGCTTTGCTTCATTAACTATGCAAACAAATCTGCCTGGCCTTATTCAATCACTGCTGTTTATTTGTACTGCGAGGGAAAAAAAGTCAGGAAAAATTACAGACATTCAACAGTTTCTTTATTCATTATGTATGAGCTAATGTATGCGTATAATGCTAGCTGCTTTTGTTTTGCTCTTCTCACAGGAAACCAGGCTCTGCACTGCAGGTTAATTCAAATCGCTTAGGTTGAATTCAGATTAGTTCACGCGTGCATGCAAGCTCACATCTGCTGTGACATTTTCATCTGACATATAGGTTACAATATGCTCAGTTTTCATCTCAGGTCTTTGAAATATAAGACGTGCTCCCTGCTGAGAAAATCTTTCTCTGTCTTCCTTGAGACACAAGCACACTACTATCTCTGATTTCTTCCACAACACACACATTCACCTTTTTACCTTCTTTCGCAAATACGGATATTAAACCACCTATCAATTTCCCTTCCATCTTTCATCTCAAACATATATTCACATCCACACAACTCTCTGGCTCACTGTCTGTCTTCCTATATCTCCCTCCATCCTCCTTACATACATACAACCAACTCACCTGGTGACAGCGCTGGTGAAATATTAATGTGTTCAGTGAAGTGTTGTTGTTTGGAGTGCTGCCCTGACCATGAGCTTTGTTTCTGGGCATAGGAAGAAGCTAAGCAGTCATTCAGAGGCTCAGGCATGGGTCCACCCTGCTGGGTGCAACAGTGAGGACAACTCCGACCAACTCGCTTCAGTGGCGCTTTGCTCGATGCAAATCATTCATGGCGGAAAACTGTTAACTCAATAGTCATACTGGCTGTTAAGCTCATCCGGGGCCACAGTGGGCTTTCTAAATAAGTCAAGCTGCAGCGAGTTAAAGAGATCCCCAGCCTGAAGCTGTGTGGGAAGGAAGAGGAGAAGATATCCGCTTTTTCGGAGCTTCAGCCTCACATCTAAGGCCTCTTTAGCCTTCCTCAACCACCCAAACCGTGAAACACACACACACACAGACACACACAGACACACACAGACACACACAGACACACACACACACACACACACACCACCTCCAACTTGCTTTTAATAAGCTCTGAAACTGCAGGTGCGGCTGTTTCTTTTCTTACAGTTGTCTGTTTGTTTTTTCATACAGGCAAATATTTTCTTCTTTTTGGCATTATGCATTCGGTTTCACACGTTCCAAGTGTTGATGCTTTTCTTATAGAGGCCTAAATAAGGAATGAGCATAGTAAGTGGGAGCTGCTCTCTCCTGTTCTGATTCAACGCACTCATGTCAGTTTGCTTACTCCACATTGCCCAAAGATCCCTCTGGGTTTATGCTTGAGTATTCGCTCCTTGGTGTGTTTGTACTGTATCTGTGTCCTTGCACGGGTGCCTGTGTGCTTGTTTGTTTGTACTGCATGTGAACCTGCTTGTATGTGTGTATGTGTGTGTGTGTGTGTGTGTGTGTGTGTGTGTGTGTGTGTGTGTGTGTGTGTGTGTGTGTGTGTGTGTGTGTGTGTGTGTGTGTGTAGGTTTCAGGGTATGCACTTGTGTACATCCAGTTTATTTGAAGACCTGAAAATGTTGGGACAAGCGCATCAAACACTACTCTTGATTTGTTTGGTAGAAGCATAGGTTCAGTTCAGGGCCTCTAATTTGCAGATGTGTGAGAAGAGGTATGGATTTTAGATTTTATACTGTAATAATGCTGACATTCCTTCTAGCTGTGCTTATCTTGCATCCTTAGTTCAGAGTCTTTTCTAACCTCAGAGCTTGGCAGATGGAGCTTTTACCTGGGAATAGAAAAAAGATAAGAGCATACACACCAGAATACACACACACACACACACACACACACACACACTCTCGAGGTCCTTACAAGTCGAAAACATGTACCTCCTTAGTGAAAACATCCATTACATTCCTAACTAAACCTGAAAGACACCCGATCATCCTGAGTCTGGACCGACCTGAGCATCAGAGCTGGACTTAGACAGCACCATGGCTGACAGGATCAAGTCTGTTTGTGTGTACCTGGTCCCTGCACAGTGACAAATATTCCCAAACAGAATTGCCTCACAATGCTTTCAGGAGACACTGCTGGTATTCTACTAACTTTGCAGGTTATAGACAGTAAAGCCACCTTTTATCTTGTCTAGACTGTGACATCATAAAGAAATACTGCCTGCATTCCTCTACAGATCAAAACTGTATTCAGGTTCCCTCAGGTTCAGTAAAAAAAAAAGACATTTTAAATTCAAATGCCTGATAACTGCAGCAACAAAGTTGGGCCCGACCCAAAGCAAAAACACAGGAAGTCAAAAACCAACACAAATTTGTGGAGACAGCCTCAGCGCAAGATCTATCATAAGCATTCAAACACAACTATGCCAACATGTATAAAGACTTATATTAGTCACATGCATACATTATATCTGCCATGTCACAGGGATAAACATTGATGCTGCCAGCTTGTTTTTAAGACTTACTGGATTAAGCTGAGTGTTGACTGGCAGGGATTTTATTGTTCTTGATACATTTAAATGCTTTAAGGGGCTACATGTAGGCTGTAGGGTTTTGTCAAAGTGTAATTAAAGTGGCTATAATCAGTATTTTCATATTAACAATGGATCGCATGACTTCCAGCATATGAAAAGAGTTGCTTGTAGTGGTGAATTCGACAGATAAATATCCTCCCACTCCGCAATTCCACTCAACTCTACAGAGCGTTTTTGCCTCTTTCAGCTTATTGTTTTGGTTTTTACATCCTGCAGCTGCACTGTGTTTGATGTGCCCTCATCAACATAATTTCTGGCCGCTGCAGGCAGCTGTTAAGCTGTGATAAACTCACTCTATACTATCTGGCCAGCAACAAACTGCACACACACAAAGATAGTGACAAGCTGGTGAGCATAGTGGAGCATGTAGCATACTGAAAACAGAGCTAAAAGGGAATTAATGCAAGTCCAAGTGAATATTGGACTCCAAATGAATGCTAATGCTGTGCTGTAACTGCTGGATATGCAGGCATCTGTTTGTTAACACCTTTGCCATATCAGCTTTACAAGGTGATAACATGTCAATGTTGGGTTTACAGGTTGTGTCTGCTTGTTTAAAGACTGTTTCAGCCTGCTAATCCCTTGGTTAAAACACACCCACAATTAACTATACCAAATGTTTCCAATAATAAGATTGTAGGTGTGTTTTTATTCAGAAACCTTTTGGTGATCTTGCTTATTTGGTGCTTTTTTCTGGTTATAATGAATACAAAGTACTTACAACTAAACTTTTTTAGACAGTGCTGTACATCATGTTTTACCTATAACCACAGCTAAGAATGCTCTTTTGGGTGTTATTGCTCTCATATATCATGAGAATTAATTGTGCCGAAACATTCAAATGCAGAAAAAAGTGACTGCCGTTGTAATAGGTAATAACTCTCCTGATGTGCTGTTTTAAAAAAGATTTATTGGGTCCAATTTGGCGCTTGTCACATTTGATTGCCCACACTTTCTTTTTTTTTTTCAAAACAGCAGAGTGCTTCCCCATCTTATGGGCTGGAACTCAAAAAAAGGCTCATATCCTCACAATCACATCACACATCCCACATCTTCCTCCTCCATCGACTTGAATTAGCTTTCTCCACCAACAACAGCAAATCCAAATACAACTTGTATATTCCTCTGCTTACAGTAGCTCTTATTATTATTCTTATGTCCCAGCTCAAGGAGTAATTCTACTGTTGTGCTTATTTGTGAGTAACTCTGGATAAGAGCCCCGGCTATACACTTCAAATGTAAATAAAAATTGAAAGAGAATCCCTCCAAATCTCAATCGAGTTAGCCATAATTGTTAGTGCAAGAGAAATAATATAACAATGCTGGTACAGAACAGCTGACACAGCTGTGGGATGTGCTGCAGATGATCATAATTACAATTAATTTGACAATGATCTATTTAAGAAGAATCTTTCTCTGGTTTTCTAACACACTACATTCATTAGGAGCAGAATTTACTGCTTTTTTACAAGATTCACACTGCCATATGACCCATTTTTGTATATTTTTTGCCACCTTTTTGTCAGTACTGCAGCCTCATAACATATCCCAGCATACATTTAGCTATACATTATTATTAAAGGGATGGGTGGCTCTTACCCAGAGCAACTAAAAAATGAGAGCAGTTTTAGATTTATGTACTATTTCCTCCAGCTGCCTCAAGGTTTTGATCTTCCATCGTCACATTTTGGGCTCTGAGTCCTTCAACGAAATATTGATGATGTAAGTTTCATTCCCAATGGTGACATGCTGAATAATGGTAACACCTGTAGTAGGCACTTCTTTGCCATCTCCATTTCTCTGTGCCACCCGCTGCCATGTAACCACCCCACCCATCCAGCAACCCTACCTTTCTGGCACCCCATTGAGTTCAAACGAAGACTTCTATCTTTGTTTGTTCCCTCAAACGCACCTAGCCTCTCCCAGGAGGATAAGTACATACGCTGCATTAATTCATCCATGTCTCGGTGGACTTAAGTCAAATATCTTTTTCTTTCGCTCTTAAGAGACTCAAGGACTTTCAGCAGAGGGTCAGTCTGTTTACTTTGTACTCCCGGGTGGGATATATCCATGTGAATGAATGTGTGCAAGTGTGGGTTTCAGTTGGCTTTGGATATCTGATAGTCAGACACACAGGCGTGAGTGTGTGTATTCCACAAGTTCATCTACACATTCAGTATGTACCTGCATGAATATACAGTATGTGCAGATTTAATTAACTACCTGCGTGTGTGTGTGTGTGTGTGTGTGTGTGTGTGTGTGTGTGTGTGTGTGTGTGTGTGTGTGTGTGTGTGTGTGTTTGCACATACACTTAAGATGCTGAAAATGTGTATGCATTTGTGCCAGAGGGTGTTTATGTGCATAGTGTGTCAAGTCATGTTAAGCTCAACTTTGGGGTTCTCCATATAAAAGCAGTCTTCCCCTCAACCTTGCCTGGAGCACTGATAGGATGAAAAATGGATAGAAGCCCCCAAAGGAAGGAGGGGAAAGGTCCATCTGTGAGCTGCATTCAAGGACAACAGTGTTATCCATTTTGGAACAGTATGAAACAAGCCAGTGTCTTCAGTGGGGTTTGGAAATGCAGGCTTCTGGATGAACTGTGGATGCTACTGTTGTCTTGCCAAGCCAACTGTGATGTTGCAGATTAGATGCGAAGCATTGACTCCTTGTTTAAATCCGTGCAACTCTTCTCATTCAGGGAGAGAGAGATAATGAACAAATGTGACTGATTGTTTCTGATCAGTGTTGTGGTGAATTACTGCAGCAACAGGGATTGTTTTGCACTACTCTAGCTCTCATAAAAGCTGCGTTTAATGTGATTTTACGTTATTCAGCCCCGAGGTGTTGGGGCTTGGTTATATCTATTAATCTCTGTTTTGATCTTGTTTTCTCTTCTCTCTCCTCCCTTTCTTCTTCTTTCTCCCATTTTTGTTCGCTCCTCCATCACTGCACTTTTATGTTTTCCCCCTAATTTTCTCACTCATTTTTCTTTGTTTCTACTCTTTTTTAAATTTATTTCAACTCTTCCACCCTCTCTTTCCTGCCCTCTTTGATAGAACCGATTCCACCTGCAGATGTCAGCCCGTGTGCCTCCATCAACTCTGGGCAGCCTGCTGATGGCAGTCCTGCAGGGGGGAGATGGAGAAAGGAACAGAGGAAACTGGGGAGAGGGCAGCTGGGGAGGTGCAGCTGTGATTTGCCCTGGGTGGGAAGAAGGCGGTGATGGGTTGCTCTCTCACCTGCAAAAGCACAGTGGTTCTGCCTGGCATTTGTGGGATATCATCAACCTGACTCACATCTCAGGGGCCAGGGATAGAAGAGGGGAGGCCAGCGAGGAGAGGCGAGAGGATCAGAAGGAAGAAGAGGCTTTGAAGATCCTTTCCACTCGTTTTCTGCGCTCCCCCTCTCCCCTTTCCTCTGTTCTCCTCCTGGGCTCTGACCCCGAGTGTCTGTCCTCTGTCCTGCGTGCTGCTCAACGCCTGGCTCCAACACTACCAGCCCTACAGTGGATCATGGGATACCCCCTGTCGCCAGACTCGCTACACACCTTAGGGGGTCCCCTTGGCCTGTTAGCCTACGGCGAGGTCGGCCGCAAACCAATCAGCTTCTACATCCGAGATGCTTTGCAGTTGATTGGACGAGCAGTCACTGCAGCGACCATGGTGAGGCCAGACTTGGCGCTGATCCAGAACATGGTTAATTGTTACGACAAACCAAACCGACACGAGCTGCCCTCTTCAGGACAGTACCTGGCCAGGTATATGCACACATACATACATGCAGAATACACACACTAATTAAAGGGTCACTTCAATGAAATATTATATCTTTCATAAAGGTGTTTCTGAAAATAGGGTTTTGCATCCGTAACCTTAGTTTTGAAAACTTGTACATTTATGTTAATAACTGTCTGTACCTGTAAGCTGATTGGTCAAAAGTTGAAGGTCCTACCCCTCCTCCTTCTTACAAAGCCCAATATACAGAACTGCAACACGCAGTAAAGATGTCAAAAGACTCCCACTCGAATGTTTTTGCCTCACAGGTCATAAATAAGCTTGCAGGCCTGTAACTGAACGCACAAACTTGAAAAATGTTTGCAGGCAGACACAAAAATGTTCTGCCAGCGAGATTATATATGCAAGCTTGCAGCACAGAATTTACAGTTACAAACAGAAATGTAAATACAAGTTTTCAAAACTATGCTTACAGATACAAAACTCTGTTTTCAAGTACACCTTTTCAATGATATAATATTCTACACAGTTCACTCAACTTATAAACTTTTACGTCTCGTGGCATCTAGCTTTGCAGAGAAGTTTTGGGTTAAAGTCAAACTGAGATAATTTTCGCTACAATATCAGTACGCATGGTGTTTGTTTTGATGTGTGAAATTATTAGTAAAAAGAAGAAATTTACAAATAATACATTTTTGTGCACCAACAGTGGGGGGAACTTGAAGTAGGCTATAATATCACATCAATTCTAACGGTTAAACAGGCAGTAACCAGCTGTCAGCAGTTGGTTAACCTCATCTTCCTACATGTTACTCTGTGACTCCATATGCCAAGTGTCATGATTCAAATCATAGGGTGGCGTACAAAGTGCTGAAAGAAATCCCATTTCCTGGGTGAGTTATGACAGTCTGCTCATTTCCCATTACCACATCTGGACTCCTGAAAGAGAGAGTAAGTGCTATATTTCCTCCCCTCCTCTGTGATGTAAAATGTAGGACGAACATAACCCTGAGTGTGCAGGGGCTGCCGATGACGCAGCAGGTGTTGAAACAACATGAATGCATGAAAATCTACCGGGAATCAGTGCTAATGTTAGTAAGCTAGGCCACCTAGCTTCCACTCTCCATGTTAGCCACTTGGAAAGTGGATGCAAGCTTAAGATGTTTGACTTTGAGATTTCTACTTTGAACAGATTTTGGTTTGTTGTGTCCTCAGCATTGAAAAATTACATTGAAAATGTTCACATCCTTTATGTCTACATAATCCACTCTCATCACTGAAAAGATCTAAGGGACTATTTCTTTGGTAGAAATACTTTAATATATATAGTATAACTCAGGTAAACTGAACCTTTAAGATGAAAAACAAAGAACAATGAATAATAACATTAATAATGTGGCACCTCACTAAAGTTCCGGTACGGGGTCAGTTCCAGAGCAGTGTCAAGATTTGTTCACGGAAACTTCAGCAGAAGCAGGGTGACTTAAACCTCCTCCACAAATTAAATGTACTGCTTAAGGCGACATGGGATTTGCAATGATACAGTCACGGCTGGACTGGCCCTTAAGATAGTCTCTATACCCCCTGCAGCCACTAGCCAACTGCTTTTTCTTAATGATTCTTGGACACCTAAAATGTGTCTCACATTTAAACCAGCCAAGATGTATGGAAGATGCTGACACAGTGCAATTAAATTACTATGGCCACACCACTAAATGTCTGTAAGCTCGTTAGCTTTCTGAGTGACACTTTGGCATTTTCGTGAGGAGTTGCTGGCTCCACTTGTGGTACTGTACGCTCCAGTTGCTGCCCTTGTCCGTCCTCTGCACCATGGGGGTGGCGCCTTCTGAATAGTGCTGTCATATTGGAGGTTGGAGAAGAGGTTTTTATGGCATACAGATTTAGAGACTGACACCAGAGAGTTTTGTCTGTTTCTTTTTGCTGTTGCTGCTGCTTCAATCAGATTTTAAAAGGGCCTCTGACAGCTTTCACGGGCTCTGTCAAGGTGTGGTGTGTGATAACAAATACACACACGCAAGAAAAAAGCCTATTGAGATACATATTAAACCAAAAATGTTTTCACTTAAAGCAGAAAAAAGCCTAAATCCTCACATTAGTAAACAGCAAGAAAAAAAAAACACACATACTCACATACTTTACAACCTTTCTTAAGCTATATGTGCCTGATACTGAATGATGCAGCGAAGCCCCGCGCAATAAACTCGCTCCAAAGTTAAATATCTCTGCTCTGCCAGTTGACATGGATATTTTTCAAACGTTGAAGTAGATAAAACAGCATGTATCCAACTTCTGTGGTCATGTGGTACTGTTAAGGGAAGGATTTGTGATTTGAGCTGGGCCCACAGCAAATATTGAACACACACACACAGGGTGCCTGCCAGCTGAGAGTGATCATCAACAACACCCACATAATAACAAGCTGGATTCTCACTGCGTTTCATCCATCTGCATTTTAGTCAAGCACAGGGATGCCTGAACAAATTGGCATGAAGTGCTAGAGGCTAAAACAAGTGAAGTGGATATTGCATTACAAAGCAATATTACTGGACATTTGCCATTAGATTTCCGGACAGTTTATTAGTTTTTGTGATTAATTTCTCATTTTATACTTTTATACTATTTTATACAACACATAAAACATGTTTTTAAACTCACAAAAACTTCATAGGGACACCAGGGACCTCACAATCTTTCTGTGGAGCTCCAATTAGCACATACTCTTCACTATCAGAATAGACTATTTATAATAGTCCTCCACAATATAATGTCAGTGACCTTTGTTCCTGGCCTGTGAGAGACTGATAAAAGAGGTTCTTCTATCGCACTATTCAAACCGGGCCAGTTAAACTCCTCGTCCTCCAGTGTAGTCCCTGATTCTTATCCGTCCCCTGCAACAGCCAGACATGCGATTGCTCCAAACAAAGTTGAAGGAAGTGCGAGACTTCCACATGGAGAAGGCAATTAACAGCTAAATGCCCAAGGGACAGAGCGAGGATGGCAGGGAAGGGAGAGAGGACGTCTGGAGATATAAACGAGAGAGGAATGTTTGAGGGAGGAATAGAGCAACAATATTACTGTTTCAGATTCAAAGCAGTAGAAATATGAGCCACTTTTGATGTCGTTCTTCTACATGTCCAGAATTTTAAAAAAATCCCTGGGTGCTTATTCCTAAAAATACATTAGAGAGAAAGGAAAAAGTAGTCAAACACAAACAGACAGATGAAAGACAGAGGAAGTAGGAAATAGCTAAAAGTAAAATGGGACTAAAGTCAAAGAAAAGGAAGAAAAGAACGTGAGAGTGGAGGGGAAAAAAGGGAGAAAAGGAGAGGGAATAGATAGACGGTTGCTGTTATCAGAGTGAAATCTGCCAATCTGCCATCTCACACAGCTGCCACACTGATTCCATCTCCCCTGAAGAGATTAAAACCATTGAAACAAGCAAGTCTCGTATCATCCCAGACACACAGAGGGAGTAAACCTTCCTCCAAACTAAAAGAGATGGAGTGATAAGGGAATGAGACACATGCCTGGGACTGTTATAGAGTCATCATTTACCGGCCACTCTGCTGACATTTACTCTGAGCGTGTAAACCGGGGCCAGGTGTTAGTGAGAAGAGACCATCCCTCTCTGACACCTCTGGCTGACTTATCAACCTGCTTTGACATCCACAGTCATTCATTAAATGCAGCTGCCCCTGGCCTGATGCAACACAACCCAGATAACCCATAACTAAAAAGTGACGCTGCTTGAAAGTGTTTCTTCACTTTTCACGCCTCCTGTTCTCATCACAGTCTCATCTCTCACTCATATCGCTCATTCTTATCTCTGGGCATGAATAAAGGTGTCACAAACTACAGAAAAAAAGGGTTTCGCACTCCTCTGCACAGATAGGATATGTAAAGTGAAGCCTGTGTTTAATTTCTTTGTGGCCAGCCACAGCTATATGAGTCTGGAGTGGGTTGGCTTGATGAATCTGCTGTCTATGGGATATGATGATTCAGCCTCCCTATTACCATGAGTGATTTCAGCTCAAGGCAAGGCTAGCACTTCCGCTTTATGGTCACAGAGACAGAGGGAGCTGATAAGTTAACGTGGAAAGGGATGGGAATGACTTTCAAATAAGAGGCATTTTTAATCAGGTTCTTGAGAATTATGGCGCTGGGAATGGGTTTATAAATTGATATTGTGCTGTTGAAGTAAATCACAATGTGAAGAAAGAGGGCACTGAGCAAAAGCATAAGAAGAATACAAAAAGGCTTACATGCACTCATTTCTTTCATCCTCTGTGCGGTGCAGACAGGCGTTTGCCCAGGCATTATTTGAGGTGAGGTTAATAACCATCATGATCAATTCAGTCTTTTATTTTGATAGGCATGTCCCATATTTAATGGAGAAAGTTCTTCAGTATTGATTATAGTCCATGCTCATCATTTCATACATATAACTCTGAGAAAAGAGGCAGACAAGGAAAAAAAAAGGTAAAGAGAGAATAAAACAAAGAGGGGAAGGGAAATGCTATTTTTCTTCTCTGAGAAGGCTACGGCCTCACCAACCTTTTCCATTAACAGGAAGGAAAACTTGCCATTTCTAGCTTTGACCCAGACATAATCAACAGTCCCTGCACGGTTCAACGCCCATACCGAATGCAGTGATCCCTGCATTCTTTAACATTTAAACAACCACCCCTACAATTTACAATGACCTCCTGACAATCCCCCACTAATCAAGACCTGATCAAACAGCGCTCGTATGGGTTCACATTGAGACATCACCTGACAATGTCCACATGATCAAATGCTAAGACAAGAGCTAACAATCCCAGCGTGGTTCAAGAGGCCAGAGCAGATTTATGTGCGAACAGGGATTGCTCTTCCTAATGTATTCCGCCGTAAAGACCAATGCTGGGCCATCGGGCGAGTGAGACGAATAGCAATGAATGTCTGTATGGACTGGCTGATAGGAGGAGACCCTCACTGCACTGCATTAACTTTTAATTATGACTTTCTGGGAGAAGCAATTACTAGAGACTAGACTTGTTAAAGCTACACAACCAAACCATGTCTGTCTGCTGTGTCGTTTGTAACTTGGTTTTTTGGTTCCTTTTTTTCCCCCTCTCTCATCTGACTAGTTTAGTGTTGTGTATTACTGCATGTTACATCCCTCAGCTGCAATATCCCCGCAAGGTTCTTGAGTCTTTTCACTGCGCTGTTGCCTCTTGCTTATTGTCTGCTTGTCTCTCTCTGTCCCTTGAGGTTTCTTGCCAACACTTCCTTCAATGGAGCTACAGGCCTGATCCAAGTGGATGCTGGATTCTCCCGAGTCCTCTCTTCCCAGCTGTTTCATGTCTGGAGCCTAAAAAGGGGCGCTCTGGGCCAGCCAGCCTGGGTTACCGTAGGCCAGTGGTCCCGAGGCAGGCTGGAGTTAGAGGGCGGGATCCTGGGGCTGGTGGGAGGATTCGGGAGCAGCCAGGGACAAGGTCTTGGAGCTGGGGTGAGAGGAGGAGATGGCCAGGGGGATTTTAATGCTGGAGGACGCTGGAGACCAGGACTTTCTGTTGAGGGAAACCGCCTGAGGGTGGTGACTCTGGTGGAGCACCCGTTTGTCTTCACACGCGAGGTAGATGAGGATGGATTATGTCCAGCTGGTCAGCTCTGTCTGGACCCCAGAACCAACCGCTCAGACATAATCCAAGGCCTCTTCAACCAGCTGCACAACCCAAACGCAACAACTACAGACGGGGACGGCAATGGTGAGTTTTGTTTTGGAATATTACCTCAGAATTTAAAGCAGATAAATCATGTAGTGATGAAGTACTGGTATGCCTCAGATTTACTGTAATCCATTTCAAAAACATTTGAGCTTGTTGGAGGTCATGCATAAGTCCTAATTTATGTCAACTCTGAGCTTCTCTTATGTAAACTCTTAGCTCTCTTAGCTTAGATCTCATTGCTATGTGACTGGCCTCATCTCTACTGCTCATCCTCCAGACTGAATTGGATTTTAGGAATAAAATCAATATGGTATCATGGTTGGTCAATCCAGTTCAAAAATATACAAGGTGCAATGTCAAGGCCTCAGCTCTACAGCTACATATACGTTTTATGAATGAAAAGGATTAAAGGCATTAAAATCAATAAGAGATCAGGACTACCGAATCAGTTTGAAAGAAATACCAGGAATCTCTGGCTCAGGAAACTATTGGGCAGCCATGCACATACACTATACTATGCAACCTTACCCTTTTTGACTTTGGTCAACAGATGGTGGGAAGTAAATAGAGGTTGACATTTGTATTCAAGATGACCCAGGAATTTGGGACAATAACTTTACTCAACAGTCAGTGGTTCAAGAGCTACAGATCTAATTGTATAATCTATTGTGGTAGTGTCCTCTATAATATAGTTACACTGTACCTCATCACAAAATTTCTATAAGCTGGTGCTTAGACAGAGCTATTACTCACACATTGGTGCCAAGTTTCAAGAGTAATTGGCACACACAAATGCATCTGCGGGCTTCTGAATTTTGATTGAATGAGTTTGCAAAAAATGTTTGCCAGAAAAATCAAAGTAGCAAAAAAGGCAGGATGTGTAACTTACATTATAGCGTCTTCACCTTGCCAACTCTACTCTATTCCTACACATAGTTCAAGGGTTGTTACATCTAGTTCAGGATTTAATGTGATTAAATGTAGTCCTAGCCTGCGTGCCAGAGTCATTAAACACACAACGCACAAGTGTCCTGTGAGGAACCATCAACATTTTCCATGATCCATAGTCAACAGTTGTGGACTAATTCCCAAAAGTGAAATCCCTTAACCTCCGAAGCATGAATATGGATATCCAAATGGATGCATTTCACATAATCATCACTTCTTTCCTCTCAGACCTACCAGAGGACCTGAGGAAGTGCTGCTATGGGTATTGCATCGACTTGTTGGAAAAACTAGCTGAAGATATGGGCTTCACCTTTGACCTCTATATCGTGGGAGACGGGAAGTACGGGGCGATGAGTGGGACAGGACGCTGGACGGGGCTGGTCGGGGACCTGCTGAGTGGAACTGCTGACATGGCTGTCGCCTCTTTCTCCATCAACTCTGCCAGGAGCAGAGTCATCGATTTCACCTCGCCCTTTTATTCCACCAGCCTGGGCATTCTGGTACAACTGCTTTAAGTCATCATCAGTTTGTTAGAGTTTAGAGTTTGCATTTTAATGATTGTAGAGGACACAAGGCATGACCTAAAACGATACTACATTGTGAGGCTCTGCAGCATTTCAATGTCGAGTGTTACTTTGATTTGTAAATCTCTCTTTATATGGCTGATAGTGTTTCAGTGTGTTTTGACAATATGGTCCGCAATTTCTTAATTTCGCCTTTATGCCCCTCTCACCCGGTCATTTGATCAAGGACCGGAGATCATTAGTTGGCAAATAATTAGTTTGCTGAGTTTTCTGTAGGCAGGCTAATTATGAAAGTTCAAAATGAGAGTTTAAGAGTGTATAATGAGTCTGAGAAGCATTTTGATAGGACATCTTAACTGAGTCGCCAGACATGCTGCAGTTCTTCTTTGAGTTGTTAAAATCTCCCTCTGTGGCAAACAAACTGCAGAGCATAATATGATCTGACAATATTTTTCAATTTGGAAATGAGAATCACATTGTTCAAAAAAGTTTTTTTGCCCTTAAAAATGGTGAATAGCACAAAATAAAAAACAATGCATTCCATTTTTAGAGGCTAATTATGCCTAGGAGTGTTTAAGAGAAGCTTACTAACACAATGTTGCAGACTGGAGGCAGAATTATAGTCACAATTTTTCACAAAATCCAATACATGTAACTCGTGGCGAGGAAAATCAACAGCATCAAGTCAGTTTCTTACACCACAATGTTTTTGACCTACCAGGTTCGTAGCCGTGACACTGCAGCCCCAATCGGAGCCTTCATGTGGCCTCTCCACTGGTCCATGTGGGTGGGGATTTTTGTCACGCTGCACCTCACCGCACTCTTCCTAACCTTGTACGAGTGGAACAGTCCCTTTGGCATGACACCTCATGGCAGGAACAGGCTGCGTGTATTCTCCTACTCCTCCGCCCTCAATCTCTGCTACGCCATACTCTTTGGACGCACTGTCGCCACCAAGGTAAAGTAGCTTCCCTCTGTGTGATAAATAGGCATCATGCAGGGTGGGGCAGGGAGAAGCAATTGCAAAGAGAAAGGGAAGGGGCGATGCACTATTGGAAAAAGTACACAAACAGTGAGTAAGAAAAGAGGAAGTTAGAGGGGAAAGAGGCATGGAAAGAGATGATAAAGATGGCCAGCGAGGGAAGAAGATGGATAGGGGAGAGGTTAAGAATGTAGGCAGTGATGAAGTAGAGAGGCACAGGGAGGATAATGCACATACTGGGAGGGAGAGGGGAAAGGGTAAGTGAGCCGACAGAGATTGAAGGAGTTATGGTGAGGATGATGGGGATGGATGAAGGTGAAAACAGAGGGGGTGAGTAGAGGTTAACTCCCTAGAGTAGTCAGACACAAAGTTGCAAGCAAGCCTGTGCGAGGGTAGGAAGGTGAAGAGGGCAAATCAGGAAATGGGCTTAAAAAAAAGGTAATAGGGAGGTTGACAGAAGGATGGTGAGATAGAGTTGAGAGGGTAAGTGGATGAGCAGAGATGAAAAAAGCAACAAAATGAAGGTGACATGGAGGTAGGCAGACAAAGGTTGATGTAAAGGGCAGAGGGCAAGTGGTAGGAGAGTAGGAGAGCCTAGTGACAAGGGTTAGTGTGCGAGAGAAATGTATAAGACAGGTGATCGCTGAAGATAAATGTAAGCTGAATCTCACACTTAAGCAAATCTGCCTTTAAATAAATACATGGCGAGATGAAAAATAATAATTTCCTTCCTTCTAAGATAAAAAAAAGATCTTTTTTATGCTGTTTGTTTGGTTTAAATGTGTTGAATATATTGTACATATCTTTGCAGTAACAGCATTCTTCAGAGATCCTGTCAGATTTGACTGATTGTGTCGCATCCACAGTAAAACTGTCGCACATACCCAGCCTCTACGCGGATGAAAAACAACTCTGTCCTTTGCAATCTTTATTTTTTTAAACAGCAACATACTGTGCCAAAAATCCATCATTATGATAATTTATGCTTGCTTTTAAAATTTACATGCAGCACATACAGATAAATATCTGAAACATAATTTACTTGAATAATTCCTATCCTACCAGTGCCTCACAGTGAGCGTGCATTGTAATTATAATATTTCTTTAAAACACATAATTACACTTTGTCCCTAAAGGAAAAAGCTCAAATGACGGGTGGAACAGGAGTCAAGTGATTAGAGAGACCTTCCCATAATTGAAAGGTCACAGGTTTGATCCTTGCAACTGGCAATGTGTCAATTAACAGGTTGTGTCCATTAGCAGCCTTGTGACCTGTTAAAATGTCCTTGAGCAAAAACTTGAACCTCTGTGTGCTGGGTCAGAGCCAGACAGTCGTTTTTATTTAAGCTAACGGGTAAACAGAAGGCAGGTAAATTGATTACTAAACTGTAAATAATAGCCTAGTTCCCTGGAGTCACCATTAGTGCACCTTAAAAGTATTTACAAGAAATGTGTCAAATGGAAAAATGCTTTTAAAGCTTAGAGTGCAGGATTTTTGTCTCCCCTTTCTGGCAGTGAGAGTAATTACAAAAAACGCTGTTGACACGCTCTTACATCATAGCCTACTGCATCGCTACTGTTAAGGCTGTAAAGCACTGGATAAATCTGCAAAATGACTCATTTCACTATCAGAATTTGATCCATTCAGTCCTATAACATTTGGAAAGTCCAGAAGAGCTGCAAAGTGCAATTATTACATCCCCATTCAGTTTAGCAGAACTAGCCAGAAGTTAGCTGCTTGGCCAGTGAAAATCATGTGCAGTATGCCTTTATCCAAACAGTGCATGAATTAACACCTGACACCTAATTAAAAAACTCTGTATGCTGTGAAATACAGACAGATTTATCTGGCGGTGATAGGCCTAATCAGCATTGTGTGAACTCATTTGGCTTGACTGTAACGGATGTGCATTTATATGTAAAAGTTCTGCACTGCAGGTTTAACAATTGTTTTTTTTAATTGTTTTTTTATTTCCCAAACCAAAAGCACAAGAGAAGAAGTTTGAGAAAAACAATTCTGTCTAATGTTCCCCTACTGTGCAATAGCCGGTCCTGCATACTTCGCAGCTCTGTCCTGATTTTTTTCCTTCTTTTTCTTCTTTTTCTCGGTTTTACACACCAGCAGCCCCAGCTCATGTTAACAGAGGTAGCATTACATTTGCCAAACTCATCTGTGAGTCCCCAGCCTCAAAGCCTCAACTTTTGTACTGTCTGAAAATATGAACATGTTAGATAAGCTGCCAAATAGGCTTGTGTTATATTATCAAACTTGAAGAAGTAGCACTACACTGCAATAGTTTCTCTATTTCTTCTACATGGTTTATCAGCTGGTACAGAGAGGAACCGCTTACTTTTTATATCTGGAGTGTGCCATTTTCAGTCCTAGCATATCATGTATGTAGCCATGGAGTCCATATTTAAAGAGACCTGTTAAGTTTTATTTTAGTCAGTTTCAAACATTAAGAAGCCAGCAAAAGACAATTTTTTCCAACCAATTGGAGCTAACGTTACCTTAACGAACTACACTTAGCAACCATTGTCATTTCAGACAATGAAAAATCTGTAGTAAGTGGCTTGAAATGAGAGGCCTTCATTTGTTTAACTCCGTATGAAATCAAGGACCTACTTTTAAAATGAACTCATGTGTTTTAGTGCTGCCACTACTGCTCATACACCATAATGTATGAAAACTTGACAGGACATATTAAGAGTAGCGGACAATTACACATCATGTATTATGAGATATGATATTAACTGCACATTTTTCCTTAAATGTAAAATGAAAGATCTTGTGAATAAAACACAGGCTATGTGGAAGCACAACAGGGCAACTTGATTGATCATCATTTTAAACCCCTCTTATTTTAAGTTTCTTCCCAATAATACTGAACAATTTGTACTTATAATGTACATGTCATCCTTCATTGTTCCTCTTTCAATTCACAGACTAATTATACTTTTAGTCTAAACTTTGTACACCTTCGTAATAATGGGTTACGACCCTGTTTGTATAATTAATGTCTCATTATTCTCAGGCCATTAAAACACTAGAAATTCATCTCTTTGTTTCTGTTAAGTGGATTTTAATTGGTGAAATAAATAAAAAATCAGTGTTAAGGTAGATTTACACCCCTAGGCAAGCAATTTCATGGAAAGATATTCCTGATGTGCCTCACAAACAGTCACAGTTTGTTAGACTTCATTTTCTGGTCTGTTTTGATTACCTTGATTATCTTTACTCTGGGGTTAAGTTGGGATTTTTAAGGAGGAGGAAGTGGAGAGCCTCAGGGGGACCTTTTCATTTATGTCAACACCTAAGCACCATTTTTTCACACATGTTGCGTTTTTAATTGTTTCAACCCCTGCCCTTTTTCCATGTTTACATTTTTGTTATTTCACTCACTGTTCGTCTTGGTTTAATTTCTGTCTTGACTTCATAACATTCTTCAGTTTTGATCTTAGTTATTTTTAGATTCCCTCTTCATCTTGATCTGCTGATTCTTCAGATCTTGTGCTTCACTATTTTTTATGTGATAATATTTGAACAAAGCAAAAACACAGCCATGCCAAACTATCTCTCTTTGCATATATCTTCACTCTGCAGACTCCTAAATGCTGGACAGGGCGTTTCCTGATGAACCTCTGGGCCATCTTCTGCTTACTGGTGCTATCCAGCTACACCGCCAACCTAGCAGCAGTCATGGTCGGGGAGAAGACCTTCGAACAGGTCTCAGGAATTCATGACGACAAGGTTAGACTGCATACAAGGACACAAACTTGCAACGGCACGCATGTCAGCGCCCCACACATACACACACATAGAGAAGCACAGCTACATGTGCACACAAACTAATCTTACACAAGGACAGGCTAATGAGTAAAGAACGGAATTATTTGAGAAGGATTATCGCCTTCCATATCCATAAACCCTGCTGGGAGTTCACAGCTACAGTGAATTTCATATGAGCCCCAACATGATATCCATTGCCCCCTCTCCCTCTCTCTTTTTAACACGTTTATCGCCATCTACACCCTCTCCTCCTCCCACTACTTCCTGTGCCGTGGATGCACCATTCCCAGCTGCACCATCCCTCCCTGGGCTTTCGTTTTGGGACAGTGAGGGAGAGCAGTGCTGAGGATTACATGAAGAAGAGCTTTCCAGAGATGCACGACTACATGAGACGGTTCAACCAGCCCACCACCCCTGATGGCGTACATATGTTAAAGTAAGACACACACACACACACACACACACACCCACAGTACAAAAACAAAATGATGCCATTTAAGTCTTGTCATTCAAATTTAACGTGGATCTGATCAATTGTGGTTGTCTTGTATTCTGTGAGCGTGTTTTTCATGCTCAGTGCACAACAATTGGGTGCGCTGACAACCAGAGCAAACAAACTGAAATGCAATTCTCATGCGCCGTTTTCCTGAGATTCTTCTATTCAGTTTTGAATATCAGTCTTTACTCAAGATGAAAAACAAACACTTAATACGGCTCATGATGTAATTTAGAGACAAATCCTGGAGCCCATCCACAGTCAGTGAATTATGGAACAAATCCTTGCGTATATGTGCACATTTTCTGATTCACCAGTTATGCCATCATTAATTCATTGTCAGTGGACAAACTCCAAAATATGTCAGCTGATTACATCATCAATTCAATTTTAGATGCTCAGATTTTCCAGCTAAGAGAACCAGTTGCTACTGACCATCCAAAAATCAATGTAATAGCCCCATGTAGCTCAGTGTTAAGTTGTGCTTTAGGCTTGATTTTTGTCTACCTGCAGTGGTGTTGCGTGTAACCCATCAGCAGATGTTTTCTTATTCTACTGAACACACTGTTTGCTTTTGCATCTGTGAGAGATAGGATCAAATATTCATCACTTTGTGAGCTGCATACATTAGTCTGAGTTTTCCTCATCCAGAGATACTTACCTTATAGCCTAAGGTATAAGTGGGATGAAAGCAATGAATTACACACATTTTATTAACAAAGTCCTTTCCATTTATGAGTGAAAAAATGGTGTTTATCAAAATAAAGTGAATGCTGGGATGATCGAGGGTCAGGGACAGATTGATGAAATGAGGGCCAAGGACGAACAGATGAATCGGATGTTGAATGGGGACAGCAAGCAGATGAAAGCGAGGAGGCAAGGCGTGGTTATTTATGTAACACCTTTAATACATTCAAGAAAAGATTAAAAAAGGTTAGAAAAAGAGAAATAAAACAGAAAGTACTTTGGGATGTTTACACAAGTTGGATGATATTGAGAGGTTACGGTACAGTCAAGGGCAGTGGAAAATGTACAATAGGCTTTAAAAGGTAGTAGAGGTTAAGTCTTTATCTTTTGGGGAATAGTAACAGAATGCTGCCTCTCTGTGTTGAGTATTGACCTGAGAAGACAACAATGTAATGTCAAGGAATCCAGGGAATAGAGATTCAGAGTGGGGTCAACATCTTGTTGAGTGTGACTGCTTTAATCTAATTTTATTTTCTTAAAAACTGAAATTAAAAGACAATAACTTATGTTGTAACAACTTAAATAACTAGATTTAATACCATCACATAGACTCATGATTACACAGAACACAATCTACAGATGTTACAAGAATGACTGAAATATTTTTAATCTGGCTCACTCCAGTGCATATACACATACATACTGTACTACACACTGCAAACACACTCACAGCTGTAACCACATACACTTCTCAGACACAATACGCACACCATAGAAGGACCAGCAGAGATGCTGAGATAGTGCATGTGCTGACTTTGTGATACAAGGGAGAAGATACAAAGCGCTTGTTCAGAGAAAGAGGATGAGAACAGGGAAGATGAAAGCAGCGTTTGTTTGCGTGCGAGGCAGAGCAGAAGTGGAAGTCACAGCAGTGCAGAGAAGCAGAGTGAGGCTGTAAAATACTGTGTTGGCAGAACTACTGACCCCAATACTGCACTCAAATCTAGGAAAAAATATCACAAGGCTTCTCCTGGAGAGACAGAATGCCAAGGGCTACACAGGCAGCCCACTGCACATGCACACGAATGTATAGGCCCAGAGGAAATACTGCACATACATACAGACAGGCTTATGACATACAGTGGTAACTAAACACTTTAATGCCAGGAACACACGTCACTCGGGCCCAGTATCAGATAACTTCTGACCCTCTTTAGTCCCAGAAGCAGTCCCTATCGTCTCCTCTCCCTGTGCCTCGACTTTGACAGGTCTAGACAGAGGAAAGACAGACTTTTCTGCTTTGCCAGCAGAGCAAAGACTTTGTAAAGTCAACCTTTTGTTTAGCAGTAAACGTCCTGAATAACAAGAAGTTTCAGGTAATTTGATCAGTCCAGTCTATTTTTCCCCCATTAGACTGACTATGTGGGTGTGCATGTGCTTTTTCGAAAACACACACTTATGCTTGTTCACCTGTCTGCTATTCAAATTTGAGTATGAGTGTGTGTGCAGATATGTATGTGTGTGATTGTGAGCTTGTGAGTAAATCTGGATGTCTGGTTGTGTGTCAAGAAATGTGTATCTTCGTGTGTGTGCGTGTGCGTGTGTGTGTGTGTGTGTGTGTGTATCTCCTGTTTATCCATTGTTAAAGTGTTAGCATGTAAGGTGTATTATTCAAATCTGTGTTGTTCTTTGTATCCTGAAACGTATTTTCTGCCAGCCGCGGTCAGCAGCACAGAGAAGAATGGTCTATAATTAGGGATCAATGAGGGTCAATTAGATCAATATTGCCAGAGTAGGAAAGTCTTCAGCAGTGTGTAATGCCTTATCAGGCTGCCACAGAGCCTGTTGGTTTAGGTAATGATGTATGTGTTTACACAGTGTATTAGAATGCAGTTAATCTCATGCTCTGTATAAATGACAAAGTGGGGTGACAGTCCCAAATACACGGTTCCTGCAGGGTTCTCAAGAGCCTGAAAAAGTTTGTAAATCTGATTTACAGGTCTATAAAAGTTTGAGTTCCTTCAATTAATACTTCTCTCTCACCTTTGTGATGTGATGTGATGTGTGTGTGTGTGTGTGTGTGTGTGTGTGTGTGTGTGTGTGTGTGTGTGTGTGTGTGTGTGTGTGTGTGTGTGTGTGTGTGTGTGTGTGATGTGTGTGTTGGTGGTGAAGGACAGATCCTCCTACATTAGATGCGTTCATCATGGACAAAGCCCTGTTGGACTTTGAGGTCTCTATCGACGCAGAGTGCAAGCTGCTCACTGTGGGGAAGCCATTCGCCATTGAAGGTACACACACACACACACACACACACACACACACACACACACACACACACACTTTTTATCACTTGTGAGGATATTGTAGTGACTTACACTCATTCCCTGTGGGCATGTTTTTTAAAGCATCTTATTTGTTTTGTTTGAAATTTTCATGATCTTATGACATTATTTTTTGTGGCTTGGGTCTTTGTTTTTATATAGTGAATCTTTTTTATTTCATTTTCCTTTTAGTTTTATTTCTCTCAACTGTGAAGCACATTTAAATGCTCCTTTTAAAAAAACGGCTATAAATCAGATCTGCTTTATTGCTTTCTTTACTTTTAAACAAAACACCAACCCTTATCATACTCTTAATATCCTAATATAAAATTACCTTGTGGGTGAATTGAGACCCTACAATCTGACCCAATGAAAATATTTGTCCTCATAATGTGATTAGGTAATAAACACTCACACACAACAAAACAGATTTGTTTTGGTGTTTGTGTTGTGGTGGGAGGCTACTCTGCTCCTCTTTGCTAAATAGACAATTGACTGTGAAGTTCACTGCTCATGTAATTAACATGGCCTTCCTGTATTTGCGCAAGCTTTTTATGTTTTTATGTTTTCTTTCTGTGTCCTTGACTGTACATATATTGTATACGGATAACGCGTCACCACTTCCTACCACTTTTTAAAATGGAGCCAAAATATCTCCTTTCCGGGAGCTGCCATCTTGCTTGTGTGACATCATTTGGAGCCAGAGTTTGCACATTAGAGACAGGTGGCAGGATGATGGTCTTCGGGAGGTTTGAGATCAGGTGTCACAGCTGTCACTCATGACGTCACACCCCCTTTTTATATTGTCAAATAACTATTCAAAATCAAACTTATCAGAGAAATGAAGACACATGGACAAGCATCAGTATTAAAAGAAGTACCTAAAGTCTTTGACATTAACTTTTTTTAGTTTGGCCAATCCCATCAGTTGACACTGAAGGGGGACTTATGACCTACAGATGAGGAACAAATGAAAGCGAAAACCAAGATAAAGTTTCTTACAGTGGTATGGAGTTGGGCCACCATGTGCCACCAGAACAAATTCAAGGCATTGATTCTAGAGTCTCTGTACTCTACTGGAGGGATAAAGATCATTCTTCCAAAAGATATTCCCTCATTTGATGTTTTGATGTCAATTCAGCCCAAAATCTCTCATAGGTTTTCAACT
Source organism: Scomber scombrus (assembly GCF_963691925.1). Classification (NCBI taxonomy): domain Eukaryota; kingdom Metazoa; phylum Chordata; class Actinopteri; order Scombriformes; family Scombridae; genus Scomber; species Scomber scombrus. The sequence goes on along the minus strand of NC_084988.1, from coordinate 8,496,233 downwards.
AGGTTGAGCTCTAGTGACTGTGAAGGCCATAGCATATGATTCATGTTATTTTCATACTCATCAAACCATTCAGTGACCCCTCGTGCCCTATGGATGGAGGCATTGTCATGCTGGAAGAGTCCACTGCCATCCGGATAGAAATGTTACATTATACGATAAAGGTGATCACGCAAAAAAACTTTGTATTGATTTGCAGTGACCATTACCTCTAAGGAGACAGGCTGACTCAAACCATGCCAGCAAAACGCCCTCACAGTAGGGGTCAAGCATTCAGGCCTGTACCATTCTCTTGGTGAACACCACACATGCTCTCGCCCACTTGCTGAGAATATGGTGAAGGATGTCTCATCGGACCATATCACTTTTTTCCACATCTCTGTAGTCCAGTGCTGATGGTTTTTGCACCGATGAACTCGCAAATGTGCATTCATCTTTGTAATGAGGGGTTTATGCACTGCAACCCTACTATAATATCTCTCTCTCTGTAATTGTCGATGGACTATTCTTGCTAACAGTCTTATCACGTCCTGCATTCACATTCTCATTTTTTCTTTACATATCGCACTAATGCACAAGCATCACGGTCATCAAATGTGTGCTATCAACCACAATTATCGACCCTATTTACTGATGTCTTTAACATACATCTAAATACAGGTGTCACTTAAGTCTGTTTCTATTGAAACACCAGCCAGTTGAGCAGTGTTTGTGACTGAAGCTCCTGCCATCCGTGCTCCAACAATCAACCGTCTTTCAGTCATTTACATCTTTTTCTCTTGCCATATTGATAAACTAAAAAAATCTGAATCAACTTGGGCTACTCAGCAATTGTATACAGTACATGCCACAGAGCATGATTGAATATTAATTGCTTGATTGTACCATGCAGTTTGGAAGTACCTGCACTCTTTATGTTTGTCCAGTGTCCGCACATTTATTCAGGTTTTTCCTTTAATTTGTCCCCCATCTGTGTACTGCAGCCAGCCACCAGGGGCAATCGATATATTTTGGCTTCAATTTTGGGGAGCTGTCATGACATTCATATTTATATACAGGTCTCTGTGTTTTGATCGCTCCCTGAGGTGGCATACACTCTATCGAACTGGTGGATTTTGGATTAACTAAAGTAAAGTACTACCTATCTTCTCTACAGGGATTTATGGATTTTGGATTATTCAACAAATGTGTTTCATACCGTCTTTACTGGATTTTTGAATTATTCAATGTTATGTCCTTCCTACCTGCTCTATTGGGATCCCTTTTCTCAAGAAGACAGCTGCTGTCTCATTCTCCACCCTGCCATTTCAGGTGTGCCACAAAGCTCTGTCCAGCTCCCCTGCACCCTCTATTAGCACAGAAATGATCCTGAGCTGTGCTGTCACTGACGGACTCTAGTGACTAGGATTCTTCTTCAACTGGAGCTCCCCTCATGTTTTCATGTAATGATCTCAACTGTGTCTGTTACCAACGCTGCCATTCTGCCAAAATGACACATCTGCTTTAATTATACACCTACACTCTCACACAGCTACAAAGTTGACACAACTTTCTAAGTACACCAGACAAGGGGTTTAAAACCCACTGCCAAGAGTCTGGGATATTTAGGAACAGTGACATCCATTGCGCCATGGCTTCAGTCTGGAATACGGAAGCAAAACAAACTTGGACATCATTATTGAAAACATTACAAAGACTACACTACTTGGCAAGATGCAAAATATGGAGTAGATCAGTGTATACTGCTGAATTTGCAGAGATTTGCATCCTTAGCTCTGTCTCCTGCCACCATGAAACTATTTAATACACAATCTCTTACTGAGAAATCCCTCCTCATACATGACCACATCTTGGACAAGGGGCTTGGTTTCATGTGCCTAACTGAGACCTGGCATAAACCAGGGGACTACTCTGTGCTTAATGAGGCCTGCCCTCCTTGCTACAGGTACATGGAAAAAGCCCACAGCTCTGGCCATGGTTATGGTTTAGCAATCATACACTAGGCTGAACTGAAACTGTCTTCCCTGCCAATGCCTAATTTTTTTGTATATGCCTTGTTCTAAAATGTAAACCTCCTTACTCCATGATGGTGCTTCTCATCTACTGCCCCTCCAAACCCAACTAATCTTTCCTTTGTGAACTACATGAACTCTAAAGCTCACTTTGCTCCATGTCAACACAGATCTTGCAGTGAACTTCCTGTGTCTGATTGGGTGTCTTGGGCTGAAGCATCATGTTGACTGACTCACAGACTTCGGCCCCATTAATTACCTACAGGTCTATGATCTGGATGTGTCTGACATCTCCATTCTCAGCGCCTTAATCACCCAAATTGTCAACCTCTCTCCTCAAACTGATTATGTTCCATTTGCCCTGACGGTCGCAGTCACCCCCCCCCCCCCCCCCCCCCCCCCCCCCCCCCCCCCCCCCCCCCCCTCCTCCTAAAGTAACCCATCTCAATGGTGTTGGAGAAAGTGGTTCCTTCTGAGCTTCAGGACCACCTTAAATACAACTACCTGTTGGAAAAATTTCAGATGTCAGATTTTCATTCAGCACACAGCAATGAAATAGGGCTGATGCAGGGTCTCCTTTTCTCCTGATTCTCCTTGACCTGAGCACTGCATTTGACAATGTGGATCACACTGTCCTCTTAGAAAGCCTTCACACCACCATTGGACGGTCAGACGCCGCACTTAAACAGTTACAATCCTACCTTTCCAGTAGGACTGAGTATGTCCCACTGGGAGGATGCAGGTCTGATCGCTACTTATCATCTGTGGTGTTCGGCAAGGACCGATTCTTGACCCCATCCCAGTGTTTCCCATTAATTATATAGACTGTGGCGGCCCGCCATAGTCTAATTTGTGCCGCCACAGTCTCACAGTGCACTCTGCAAAACGTTACGTTGTTTTAGGGCTGAGCGGTATATTGAGTTTTTTAAGATATATCAACATATTTTCAAATGAGATATAGGACGAGACGTTATCTTCTTTTGTGTAAATTATATTGTTAAATTACTGAGTGAAGTTGTGACAATTTTCCACTGTCTCTGACTCTGCTGCAAGGAGGTTCAGCTCCACCCCTCTGAGACAGAGAGGAGCAGCTAACGTTAGCCTCTGCTGCAGTTAACTGTTACTTTTCGTCGCGTTGCTCTCTTCTGCTCACAGAGAGTCTGTTCAATGCGGGAATACCTACTATTTTAATCTGCTTCGCTGTTCTGTATAAAAGGTCCGGACACGGAACGGGGGGACAGAGTTGCTCCGCCAGTAAGCGGCTACAGGACGCTGTTTTGTTAGTTCTGGTCGAGCGAGCTAGAGAGTGAATGAAGTGAGGGAGCGCTGACAGTAAGAAAGCCGGTGAATCAGATCGATAACACGTTATTTTCTGGTTGTTTTACAGCGGTTACATTCAACAGCAAAAATAAACTTCCCGACACACCTCCACTCAACCCTGCAGCTCAGCCTCAAACCTCTGAAACTGAAACTCCAGCGTGCTGCTTAAAAGCACAGCGGCAGCAGCTTTATACTGCTTTGATTGGTTCAGATTAAAAAAGCAACGTCTTAATGAGAGATCTTCTTTATTTCCATTTGTAAAATAAATCAACTCTGATCCTGATCCACTTCTATGTCATCTAGAAGTTGAGTCTTTTATTGATTAGCAGATCCTGATGATACCCAGCTATACATCAAAACTGCCTGAAGCCTTTCTGCAGCCATGTCATGCCTCGACACCCTGAAGCGTGGCATGGGGAAATCTTAAGGAAATAAAGGCCTGGATAAGCACAAATGTTCTCCAGTAGCAAGACTGAAGCTCTCCTTATTGGCACTCCACACCAGGTTCAGTCATACCTCATCTCACCTTAGACGGCCAAGACATCCCCCTTTCCTCCACAGTCACTAATCTGGGTGTTAGGTTTGCCCTTTAGCTGACTTTTGATGATCATATCTCTGCAAAGCCTCTTTCTACCATCTCAAAAACATCTATAAACTCTGCCCCTCTCTAAACCTGTTAGATGCAGAGAAAATGGTCCATGTCTGTATCTCCTTAAGACTGGACTCCTGCAATGCTCCTTTTACCGGGCTCCTTGGCAGAAGCAACCAGAAACTGGAGCACATTCAGTGCAGCACTGCCAGGATCTTGATGAGAATGCAAACACACAACACCAATTCTGTTTTCATTGCACTCACTCCCTGTCTCCTTCAGGATTGAATACCAAGTCCTGCTACTCACATACAAATTAATCAAGGGACACATGTTTTCCTACTACAGGAACTGATCATACCACAAACCTCCACCCACACCCTTAGATCTGCCTGCAACTCACTCCTCCACCAGGCTACCAGTACTAAGCTCCACACTACAGGGGATCAAGTCTTCTGCTCTGCTGCACCACACTTGTGGAACAGCTTTCCTAATCATCTGAGGGAAGCATAGACCCTAGACTCTTTTCAAAAGGACATAAAAACTTTTCTATTCAGGAAGGCTTATTTAATATTTTCTTCATGCTATGTATTCTATGTTAATAATACTGTAGCACTTAGAGTTTTTACATTGAATGAACATGCGGTATACATTAAATGTATCATTATGATTATACTGTATGTGCATGCACTCATATACATGTGTAGACATACTATACTCACACAGTCAAATGCACTGTACAGCATTCATACACACACAACATATATTGTATAAGCCCACAGGCTGTCTCTTTCATGCAACCCAGACAAACACACACACTCACACACACGATATACACCTTGAAGCATCCCCATCTACATACACAGATACACGTATATATATACAGATATACACTGTAGAGTCCTATGCTCTCACATACACACATTCAGAAAGGAGATCAAATACTGCAGTTAGCTACATGACTGACAGAATAACATAGAGAACTTAGAACACTGCAGGGTAAAAGTACTCAACCATCTATTATTAATAACAATGCCCAGTCAGAACATTTTGGACTTAACATGCACGTCAGACTGACTGCAACACAATCGTGAAGATTGATATACACACAAATCCACTGCCAGTCAAAAAGTAACTAATGACCCACACAGGGGGTTATCATATCCAAGTTATTTACTTTGCTACATTAACGTGCATGTATGGGAGGCCACTAATGACTGAATCCTGGTGTGTATTCTAGTGCTATTCTCAAAGGAAACTGTTGTCTTTTTCAAACATGAAAAGGGAGGACATTTTTCTAAAGTAAGGTCAATGTTTTTCCTTCTATCTAAAAATCACTGTGTGAACAATGGCAAGCAAGGAAGAGACATTTTTTTTAAAAGCACATTATCGAGCCAGGAAGCTTGCAACAGACATTTTACGCTGCTGTCATGCTTTCATGTTTAACAAAGTTGAATTTTCTGGCTCTTCTCTTTCTCCTTCTCCTTCTATGATTGTATGCTAATGATGATAAATTACAAGTACCAAATCATGTTTTTTAATACAGTAGTTCATTGCTTTACATGATTATTTAAGACAGTTCTACATTGTTATGATTAGTTGCAGCAGACATTATGGTAGCTGTAGAAGTAGTAGTTGTAGTCGTAGTATCCTTTGCAGTGATATGTTTGTGCTATATACTTATAAAAGCCTGGTGCTCACTTTCATTGAGGTAAATAAACGTCCCAGCCATTATTGCAAGTATTACAGTATTCTAGTCACATGCCATCTCCACATATCCACCTTTTGAAGGTGACTTTGAAGTGGAATTTCCACTGGCAGAACACATTTATTGGATGTATCAAGCGTTTAACCTCTAACCCAAACCCAGCTTAGTCACCCGAAGGTTTTTAGAGGTATACAATTAGTGTGTGTGCTTATGCGTGGCCAGTGAGGTACATTTATGCGCATTTATGCATATATACATCTGTGTGTGTGTTTTTTCTATGTGTATTTGTTTCAGCTCATCCTTTTCTTTTCTCCTTCTGTCACTGACACAGACATACAGATACACTGACAGTAAATAGATACTAGCAAGGTGCCACATGGGACCAAATGTTAACTTTGATACCAATTCTCTGTCAGTCAAAAGACCCAACTACTACATTCTTTACACACACTATACCTCTTGTTCACTGGAGATTATCTACTGCTTCCTTCACTGCATAAGATGAAAAGAGCCAAGAGAGACATCGCTGTGGCATTACTCATGATTGTTAAGATGAGAAAGCAGCTATCACTGGTGTGCAGAGTTGGTCAGTTTGATCACCACTGGATTCAATGTCAACATGAAAAGAGCAAGAGGAGGAATGAGATGGGATTGAATAACTGAATCAGTCTGAACGGTAGTGGAAGAAAGAGCAGGAAATGGCTCAGACAGGAAATGTGAGGGGGGGGGGGGGGGGGGAATATAGGACGGGAAGAGGAGATTGGGGGGGAGAAAGAGAAGGCATTATATACGATTTAATGAAAAAGTAAGTAAGAGCTGGAACAACAAAGGTAAAGACAGGAAGGGCCAGCAAGGGAGGTGGAGGGGAGGTGGGAGTTGAGCACAAGAAAGAGATAGAGGGCTTTCATTTGCCCACTGCCAGTTTGCGCCTTTCTGCACAGCTAGTGATAAAAGAGCAAGCCAACAGAGTCCCCTAATCAAGACAAACCTTCACCCCAAGCAGATGGAGTGAGGGAGGGGGAAAAGGGACACAGAGAGAGAAAGGATAGAGGAAAGAAAGAGGGGAAGTGCCATTTGGTCCATATGAGGATGCAGGCAGGATTTATAGAGTGGTTTGCGGTTAGGAGATACAGAGAGATGAAGGAATTGGGTCTCTGGAGTCGCTGCAGGCAAGGTGCTCTGCTGAAATCTTCAGGCTACTTAAGTGGAGAGAGATGTGGGGGTGTCGCTGTGTGCAGGTTTTCGCTGAGTGCTGTTGGGAGATGTTTACGACAGCCTAGACACACCCCATTAATAATATTGCGAATGAACACTGCTTGTTTGTATGTGTATGTGTGTGTGGGGGGGGTGCGTGTACGTGTGTGTGTCCCTGTGTGCATAAGTGGTCTACACAAGCTCAGTCAAGCAGGACAGAGCACGTCTGAAGATCAGAATGAGCCTGGCAGAAGATATTGTTGCTGGAGTGAGGCTGCAGTTGCTCGAGCAGCTCACGTCTGACTGGAGTGACGTACGCAAGTCTCTGTCGGCTTATGCTTGTACAGAGTGTGTAGGTGTTGTAGGTGTAGAAATGTGGATAAAAGAGTTTAATTCTCAAGTAAGATTAAAGAAATATATGCCTAATTCTTACAAAATGTACTGTTAAATGTAAAACAACATGGTTTCATTCATGTAGAACGTTTAAAGGTATGCTACGCGAGATTTGTCTGTTGCACACGCCATTCAAATTAGGCCCCTCATCCCCGGCTCACCTGTTATCTTGATATATTCATGACACAGACAGAGAGCAGGGGAGAAAGACAGAGGAAGTGATGTAACCTGGTCACTACACTATGAGTCCTAGCCTCACATTCTGTGCATTGTTATTGACTGGGGGCTACAATCCCACTGCCCAAAGGTTAATGCCCAAAAACCCTCACACATCCAGCAATATAATAAGAAAATACAGGGTTTCTGCAGATAAATAAACTGCAATAAAACTCGAGTGGGTCATAAATGATGACTTAGAGGGATTATTTTTGTATGAGTCTAAACATTGTTTTTATGGAAAATCCTGCATATGATGCCTTTAATATAAATAATATAGTGAATGATATTAAAGTGAATTTAACAATGAATCTCTGAACAATTTTATTAAAAAAAAACATTTCAATAAATGTCAATCGTATAAAATGACAAAAGCTTCAACTAATAGTAAAATCTATCATCAATCAGCCACAGCCCTGTGTCTTTAACTCAAACTTTAATTGAATAAGACAAAAATATCGGAAGTACTGAAGCACGTCACATTCACCAAAAAAAGCCTTATCTCATAATTGACTTCCTATCTCATAATTATGAGGAAAAAAATATCATTATCTTCTCGTAATTATGAGTTCGCTGATCTTGTAATTAGTATGTGAAAAGGTTAAAGTGGTTAGGAATCATTGCTGTTTTAAAAAGCAAGGGCATGATGGAGCCACATGATTTAATTTGATTTCCTTTCCTCCTTGGTTTCAGACAGTTGGAGATATAAATGTAAATGCAAAATGTGGATGGTATTATTACTAGTGTGGTATTCTATGCTTTGAGTGAGTAATCAATCAGATGTCCTGATAACATAATGCTATTATATTGATATTAGCATATTGACTTCACCATATTTTTCTCCAATACAGTGCGCCCTCAAGGGTACTTTTTTGATTGAAAGGGCATCCAATTTTGCACTTCCGTATGTTAAACTTAGGGTAACCCTAAATGGTACTTTTTTTCCATTAGAAGGGCACCCATACAGAACCTCAAGCTCGCTCCATTACAATGGCATAATAGGGCAGTGCATTACATCCTCTTCACTAAAGGGAACATCATGTTTTCTCACTATCTCTGAAAAGATACTCCAGTGGAGAACTAGATTAAAAACCGGAACCATAAAATATCTCCCTAAGAGTCTGCAACCAAGTTAGAGGCACAGCTAGCTTTGAGCTAGTAAACATGAGTATGCTATCATTTTGACGTTAAGTGGATAAAATGTTTGCTATGAGAGTTTAGCAGGTCAGCGTACTAAAAAATTGCTAATTACAACTAATTATAAACTACAGCTGAGAAAAGGCAATTGTATTGACCAGAGTCAGACTGGGAACTAAATTTGACCCTGACTTTTTTGAATTTCGACTGGACCTGCCCCATTTTTCTCCAACACAGGCACTTCTAAGTTGCATACATTAATATCAGGCTATTTAAAACATAAATTTGCTAAGCAATAGATATCAAGTTGACACCCTTACAAGAGGTGTACTTTCAGGGTTTCATGAAATAATTCATTAAATAAATAAATAGCCAAGAAGAGGAAAAGTCGGCACAACAAGAGGATATTATTTGACAGTGGATATGGGCAACCCAACACTCATAGCACATAGGCTAAAATCGGATAAATTCACAAATAAAACAAATATAATCATATGTCACAAATGTGGTCTATGATGAAACACTGTCATCAAGACACAAAGTAACCAAAACTTAATTTTCACACTGGGCAAAAGCTTTCCTGTGATGATGTGGAAATGTCAGGGCTATTTATAGGCAATCATCTAGCACTGTATGTGCAACTGATCTGATGCAAGTCAAACATCAGGCTTAACAGTCAGGAATTCGAACAACTGACACGATTAAAACGTTATTCATTGGTATTGGCTGTGACAAGAAGCATGTTTGCACCCTGAGCCGACCCAAGTTTGAATTTTTGTGGAGGTGTACTGAACAGCGCAAGCAGCACTCCAACTGTTTGATGTTTTCCTGACCTTGAAACTCAGAGGATCAGACCACAACCTGTCAACCCCCCCCGACTACTGATCAATCAGATCACTGGAAAAAAAGAGTCATCATTTCCACAGGATCCCGACAACAAAAGTCCTGAGTTTTCAATAAAGTGAGGATTGAAAAAAGCACGATAAATATATTATTATAGGTCATTGGATATATTTTTTTTATTTCCACTCTGGTTTTAAACAGAGCTTCTAATAAATGGAAAGATCCTTTATGACACTAAACACATAATGATGATTTTAGCTGCATTTTAATTGTGCAAAGTTGATTTTATCCCTGGAGTGACAGCTGACAGTGTGGATGACTTTACATTCTGATTTCATCACTTCAGCTCAGAATAACATTAGACGACTGTGTGATGATAACTGGAAATATGGACGAAAGCTTGTCTTTTATTAGAAAAATAATCCACACACAGTTAATTGGCTCCCATGATTATAAATGCAACATTTGGGTCAGATAGACCTCATCAGTCATTAACTACTTCTCCACTCTTTGCTTGGTAGCAGAAACAGTCTGGCATTACTTTTAAGTTTTTTTTTTTCATGTGGCACATTCAGAATGATTTCTTCATCACTCAACTAAATGGCACAAAGGGTTGGAAAGACCAACAAAGAATACTCACTCCATACTTATCATACATAATACCTATGTTTCATCTTCTTATTCTGTTGTATGATTACAAGCTGTCGTTTACATATACTTAGTTGAATATTAATTTGTGCTGTCGCTGAATCTGAAGTTGTCTGCAGGCACTTGGAAACACCTTTTTATCTCATATTACATGTATTTCATTCATGGTTCTGATTATATCGCTCTTAATTAACAATTCCGCCTCTGTGACGTGAATGCGCTTGTAGCTGGATAGGAAAACATGGAGTTGACTGAGCTGGCTGATAACTGTTAGGTTCAGTGAAGTCAGCTAACGAAAAAATATCCTGGGTATGCTGAACTTGCTTTGTGGTACAGGCCCCAGGCTACTACAGTATAACCACACACATCTGACTGGTTGGTTATGTGTTATACTGGCTGTGAGAGTAGTATTTAACAATCACCACAGCCACTGGTCTACATTCACCTTCAGCCTTTTCACACATTGCTGCTGAGCCGCACATATACATGAACCATAATAGCAGGTGCTGACGGAGACGCACAGTCCGTACGCCTAAAACACACCACTCTGCGCTTGTTGTGGCACTGGGGGGGTAAAATAGGGCCAGTGACTAGCCAGCTGGCATCATTAAAACAAAACAGCAAAGCACAGTGGCCTTTAACAGCGCATATAATAGCGTGTCCTACCTGTGAGAAGATGTGTCATCAGTACGCTCTTCTCTGCCATCCTGTCTATTATTCTCTGAGTGTCCAAAGCCTTATGAATGTCTTCTTCTGTAGCCATAAGCATACGTCCAGATGTAGTGCTTTGCAGTATATTTACGTCCGGAGCTCCGCTGTTGACGTGAGCTTAAGTTTGTAGTATCACCTGATAGAGGTTGACGTGCACCTTTCAGTCGTCCTCAAGCAGCGGCCTCTTCTTCCTGAACCTGCTCTCCAATGGAATCAGCCAGGTCATCTTTCCAGACTCTTTCCTCCTCCTCCTCCTCCTCCTCTTCCTCTTCCTCTTCATTTGGCGTTGGAGAGGTAATGTTATCACTGCTGGATAACTTTAACACTAACATGATTTTGCGTGACAGTGTCATCGATATTAACTTATTGCTGTTAACTTAAAAAATATATTACAGCATCAGCCCCCCCTTCCCTTTTTTGTTTCTCTTTGACATTTTCTGCACCATATTTTTGCTTTTTGTGACCTTTATCCATTTATGTAAGCAGGAGGGTAATTTCGACGCAAATTCCTCTCTGTCTGACTTGATTTGATTATTTCCCGCTTGGATGGACGCATCCACTTGAAGGGGTGGGCGGAGGAGGGCGGTAGCACTTCCAGTACCTGCCTGTCAGTACAGGTAGCCTATCGACTGTGCCACCCCTAGTCAGATGGGCTGATCCAACATCCGGCAGGTTTCATTTTTTCCCACATTGCTGGAGGCCTTGCTGCCCCCCCAGGTGGTCCAGTCCATCTGCCATTTACCTGAATTGTCAGATTGCCAGCCCTAGTGTGGTATTGGCCACATTTGATATATATACTAATTAAAATATCATTGGTTGCAAAACAGATACTGGGTGGGATGGGTTTTTTTTTCTTTTTTTAAATAATGTAGCAACAATTTAAAAAACCTAGCCTATATAAAGTGTTTTAGTATAAAACTTGATGTGCACGGGTGTGTCTAAGTGAGTAGGTGTGTGGGGGATTTGAATGACAGCTTTGGAACTTGAAGTTTGCGACGGAATAGGCTATCTGAATGTCTGAAGGGAAGAATGAAAACAAATGACAAGTGGCTGCCCACTTGTATTTCCTTCTTTGACTGAGTGCTCTAAAGAAATTCGGATGGAGATCAGCTGATGACAGAAAAAAGCTGTCTGTCTGCTGAGAAAAAAAGAAAGAGGAGGAAGACGTGCTGAGACAAAGCAATGGGCTCGGGAGAGAGGCCACAAGATAAAGAGAAGAATGGAGTGAGGCAGAAATTGAACGAAAGTGAAGGGATGGAAGAGATAAGGAACGGACTAAATGAAGAGGAGACTAGCGGCAATGATGGGAGAGAAATGTCCTCGGACAGAGAGAGTGGAGGGATGAGAGGGAGGGAAGAGTAGAGAGGAGAGGAGAGGAGGAATAACGGAGGAGGGAAAGGGAGGGTAAAGGAGGGCAAGAGCAAAGGGAGAGAAACTTAGACAGTCTTTGTCATGTAGGAAGCAGAGTGTGACAGTTACGTGAACCTTCGCTATTCTCTGTTTCTGTCCGCAAACCCCATCAGGCTCATACACCTTGACAGCCCCAACACACAAACACACACACACAAACAGCTGCCAGGTTCAGGAAAATCACACACACACACACACACACAAAAACGATTTTGGCATGTCTGCGTATTTGACTGCAGAACAGATGAAATGAAACAAACAACCCCAGCAGGTCTGGTATAGCAATACATTTCTGAGAGGGTCTTTTTATTCTAAGCTGAGGGAAAGATTTCTTTCCATTTGCACCTGCGGAAATGTGGGCTGTAATGCAAAACAGATGCAATGTCAAAGTCTGGGCAGGGTATAGGGCAACATATTTCTCTAGCTTTCAAGTTGTGTAATGATACTTGTGTAAGAGTGTGCCACTTTTGCATTAAAGCAATGAACAGTGGTGGAAAAAAAGTACTTAAATCTGTTACTTACTTTAAAATATTATGGTTATATAGTTGTATTGCTCTAATCACACCGATCTGCCACAACAGTAAAACCACTGACAGGTGAAGTAAATAACATTGATTATCTTGTTACAAAGGCACCTGTCATGGGGTGGGATATATTAAGCAGCAAGAACAGTCAGTTCTTGAAGCGGATTTGTTGGAAACAGGAAAATGACTTTGACAAGGGCCAAATTGAGATGGCTAGAGCACTTGATTATTTCCAAAACGGTAAGTCTTGTGGGGTGTTCCTGGTATACAGTGGTCAGTACCCAACTGGGTCATGGGTGCCCAAGGCTCACTGATGCACATGGGGAGTAATAGCCCATCTGGTCTAATCCCACAGAAGAGCTGCTGTAGTACAAACTGCTGAAAAAGTTAATACCAGGTATGATAGACAGGTGTCAGAACACAGTGCATTGCAGCTAGCTGTGTATGGGGCTATAGCTGCAGACCGATCAGAGTGCCCGTGCTGCCACCGCTGAAAGTGCCTACAGTGAGCATGTGAGCATCAGAACTGGATGATGGAGCAATGGAAGAAGGTGGCCTGGTCTGATGAATCACATTTTCTTTTAGATCATGTGGACAACTGGGTATGTGTGCATTGTTTATCTGGGAAAGAGATGGCACCAGGATGCACTATAGGAAGAAGTTCAAGCCAGCATAGGTTGTGTGATGCTCTGATTGATGTTCTGCTGGGAAACCTTGTTGCAGACCAAGTACACCATTCATGGCAACAGTATTTCTTGATGGCAGCGGCCTCTTTCAGCAGGGTAATGCACCCTGTCACACTGTACTTGGCCTCTAAATTCCCTAGATCTCAAACCGATCGAGCCTCAACTCGCAACTTACAGGACTTAAAGGATCTGCTGCTTGTCTTGGTGCCAGACACCAGAGGACACCTTCAGAGATGTCAAAGAGTGATAAGTGAGCATGGAGAAGATGGTCTGCATCATGGACTACAATGAGTGTTTTGCCACTGACATTCTGTTAATGGGGTCAGGGCAGGTAGGAATAGAAAGTCTAATTATTGTTGATGTGGTGGTTTATTATTATTTATGTGGATTATTACAGAATCTGGAAGAGTGGTGTCAAAATAGATTCCATAGCTGGAGAAGGATGGTATTCCCCTCTTTTTTATTGTTTCTCATGACACTGCCAGTAAAAATGTAATGACACATATTACAGGTTGATGGCTGAACTAGTATCATGTGTCCTGTCGTATCCTCCACGTAAGATTTAGGGGAACCTTTCTGAAAGCACAGGCAGAAATGTGATAAAGTCTGACAAACATTTTTTTTTAAATAGTAAAAGAAAAGTAAAAAAAGAAACCAATGGCATTAATTGAGAGTGACATGGGAAGGGAGAATGGTATACAGGTGAGGATATAGTATTAAAAAGCTTCTTTATATAAAGGTATATAACAAAAGGTACATGGACGTTGACCTTTCTATGTCTAAATCTTGAGGTACTCCATGTGGCAGAACCAAAGGTCCAGGGGGTTGTGTTGGACCTACTCCTCCCATGTGGTGTTTTCATGCGTATAAGGGATCTATAATACAATAAGAAATCACCTCAGGGTGAGCATAGCCATGTGACTATAACTTAGGGGAATGTAACTGTCTGTATGAAGCACAGTCAGGTAATGTATGAGCATATTTGAATCCAAACCCCCCTGCAGCAAGTCTAGAGGGTAGAATCGAACTTGATTCTATTCCACCACTTACGTCAGGATCAGTCCAAACTGACAGGAATTGGAAAGTGGGTATGACAATTTGTCATTCTATATCACTTACTAGAGAAAGACAAGTCGGAGGACAAGTCGATGACATGCGTCATGATGCCATAAATGTTGACATTTATCCTGGAAGTCTATCTCCAGCCCAGGGATGGGCCAGTCCATCTATTTCTCTCCCAGTAACAATTCCAATACCTCAGTTCAGTGTATATTTTAGCTTTGATTCAAAACCAAATTTTCCCAGATTTAAAATCTGTAAACCTCACTCATAGAATAATTTCCATATAATGTAACATGAGGCCTGGGATTTCAGTGATACTAAATCTGAGTTGGCAGCCTGCTGTACCAGAATAAATGTATCTAATAGAGGAATAACTTATTCTTTATAATGACATTGACGAAGAAACTGTATTCATGTTCAAGGTCACATTTGACCAATACCGTATCTAGTTATGGACTGCATAGGCCCCGCTACTGACCCAGTGTATCAGATTGGTGCATCCCTCCTCTAGCTCTTCCTGTCCTTCCACTTTGCACCTCACTCGGGTCATGAAAGACCACATGCTAACATTTGTTGGGGTCTGACAGGGGGTCGGGCTGTTTCAGCATGCCATGATGCCATGGCAGGACCATAATCTCCTACTGATTAGACAGTGATTATATGCAAAGACATAATTGTCGTCTAGCCTAATCCTGCTTTAAGATTTGCCCACAATTCTGGAGTGAGAATCTTCTCAGACTGTGGCTGTAATTATCGAAAGTGATAAAAGAGGGAAAAGACAAGTTGATATGAGAACTTGATCCTCTATCTATTCTGTATCACAAGGGACGCCCCCACCAGCTTTAGCAGTTTAGTGATTTGTTTACCAACACAAATACTATACCAGAAAAGGCCTAGGATGATGTATTTGCACAGTATTTGCTTAGTACTTGACAAAAAAGTGGTTGATTCTGATTCCAGCTGAAGCCTAGTAAACCCATAAATCTTTTTTTTCCAGAGGGCATCTTCCCTTTGGCTAACTACAACTGCCTCACTGCAATTTCCAATACAAAACACCAAGTTAGACTTTAGTCTCCTCTTCAGGCTGTTGCTCTCAGCTCTGTTATCTATAGAATATGTATTTACAATTCTGTGTCTCCTCTTCCAGGCTACGGTATCGGCCTACCCCAGGGCTCTCCTTTAACCCGTAATGTGTCAGAGTTTGTGAGTCGCTACAAGTCAGACGGCTTCATGGACATGCTACATGACAAATGGTATAAGGTTGTGCCCTGCGGGAAGCGAGTCTTTGCAGTGACTGAGGTAAGTCATTGGTGGGAGAGTTTGTTCATTTATTGTGTACGTGTATTGTGTGCAAAGCAAAGCCTTCTGCCGCTGTACTCCTATAAATGAGTCTCCCTTTGGGACACAGACAGGATTGCCTGCCAGCTATGCACACATATACTGACAGACACATTTATACACACACACACACACACACACACACACACACACTCACTCACAATGACAAAGACATACAATCATTTAAACTCAGGCCTATTTACCAACCTTAACTAGAGTTTCCGGCACATACTGTCTGGTTGTCGATACTTGTGTATCTTGTGTGTGCAGCTGAAGAGTACTCTTACTTCTACTACTTCTTACCCTGCCTTATCTTTCCAATCTTTTTAAACAACTGGGAATCAGAGCCCACTGTCTGTATCTATATCTCTTGTTTGTGAAAAGAAAAGCTATTCAACTCCCCTTGGCCATCCCTTTTAAATCCCACTTGAATGAAGTTGAATCATATTATAGCAAGAAATGCAATTACACAGTCATAGGTTTCTTTAATGTAATGAAAACCTTAACTTCACCCTGCATCAGGAAGTTATTACTATTCCTCTCATTTGAAGCCCAGAGAGTGGGACACTCTCAAACAATGTAGGCGTAAGTATGATCTTGCCCTCTGGATTGGGAGCAAAAGGAGGTCAGTTTTGTCACTGATGAATTTGTTGAGTCAGCACAAGGCTAATTGTCATCAGAGGCAGTGCAGAAATGAGCTGGGTGGAGAAAACATGATTAGAGTGCATTGGAAAGGCTGGATACTGTCTCTTCCACTTCCTCCAGGCTCACGAAAGTCTCATAAGAGATAAACGTTGTGTCAGAGGGGATGTGGCCAAACCAATGGGAACAAACTGCTCTTGAATTAACAATCGGCTCTTATTACCATCTCCCTGCTAACTGCTGTTTCTTTCTATTACTTTAAGTTTTGCTTTGCCCCGCAGCTCTTTGGGCTTGTTCTCACCCCTGCCTTTCTTCTCCATATCCTTTTCTTCCCAAACATGTCTTTTTCGCTGTTCCCCTCTCCTTTCTTTATTCTATTCTTATGGGCTTACACAGCCAAACTAGATAAACAACAGCAGAATATCAATTGCACACTCACAAAAAGTGGTCTAAATGGTAATTATGTAAATACAAATCATCAATCTCTTTATTTCCCTTTCTGTCAGCTAAGTCTCTACTAATCTGTGTCACTCCCACAACCTCTCTCTCTTTGTGTGTCAACACCGCCCCCTCAGACTCTACAGATGGGGATCCAGCATTTTTCAGGCCTTTTTGTGCTGCTGTGTATGGGGGTGGGTGGAGCCTTACTGACCTTGGCAGGTGAACACACCTTCTATCACCTGGTCATCCCTCGCCTCCGGCGCACACACACATTGCAGTACTGGCTACACACCAGCCAGGTGAGTAAAGACACACCCACACACAGATGAAGTGCATTACTGTATGCTGGATTTGTCTCTTATGCATGCACACTTTCTGCTTATCTGCAAAGTCTCTCTCTGTGTGCACAAGCACACGCCAAGATGCTTCACAAACACAGATTTCCGTCTGCCATCTAGCCACAGGTGTGTGTGCACACGTACATGAGCACAATCACACACATTCTGCTGAAAGTAAGAAGCTTTCACCCCCTGGTGTCCACTCTTTTCTTGAAGGTGACATGCGCCCTCTACTGTTAGAAACTCATCATGGCATAAATATCTGTTAAAATTGAGTAATATCATGTTTTATTGGACAAGTTCCAATTAAAAGTTTTGATTTTAAGCTCAGTGTATTAATAAACCAATTAAAAATTTAATTAGTTAAATAATGAATGCCCTGTGCTCTATAAACAAGTTAACTTTACTTACTAATTTACATTAAGTGTTCCCATCAGCAGTGCTTTACTAATCAGTTTATGACTCATATGTAATTGTGCATTTTTTGTCTTATATATAATATATTCTGAGAGGATTTATAAACCTCTTACACATCATCAAATGTCCTTCTTCAAAGTCATATCTTCCATCATTTATACCTCTATGCAAAATTAAAACGTTTTTTTTAATCACTAATTTTTCAGATCTACATACTACAAATGGATGCAAATACAGTGAATAAAATCTGTAGAACTGTATTCTCTATCTGCAAATTAGACTGTTTGAGAATTGCTGCATTTATGACAACACACACAAAACCAAAGAATCCACAAATTTGAGATTTAAAGGTCAAATTTTTTTTGTTTTTTGTGAAACTCAAGCAATTACCAAATGAGGTGCCTTCTGGTGATATTTTTGAATGAAAAATGGAACCAGAAGTTTTAATATCAAGACTGCTCACATTTGTTTGCTACATCTTCTAAAAGGGCAACAACCACTCTTGGGCTGCCTCTAGCATTCATCACATTACTAGCTCAGCTATCTCTGAGGATGGCATCTGAGTTAGTTCCTATCCAGAATGAAAGTCTCCTGTTCCTTTGGATATCCTTTGACATACTGTACATACACACAAGTAAAAATGAAAGCGTAGTCATTCCCTTTGATTTAAGAGGTTGGTTTTGGTTTCAGTCTAACCAGAGCACTTCAAAAAGGGCTTAAGCAATTGATACCTCAACCTCTCTATCAGAATTTTAAGCAGAAAAG
The DNA here is from genome assembly GCF_963691925.1 of Scomber scombrus. NCBI lineage: Eukaryota > Metazoa > Chordata > Actinopteri > Scombriformes > Scombridae > Scomber > Scomber scombrus. The sequence continues at coordinate 8,477,842 of NC_084988.1, read as the reverse complement.
AATAGTCTCTTACTGAATTACAATCATTTGATTACATTATTCAAAGGAGCACTACAGCGGGATTTGTGAGTAATAGCTGTCACAGATGTTCTGTGCAACTGGCTAAAATAATGGCTCTCAGAAATTCTAATTTATCATCCATTCTGATTTATTTCAGAGCTGATGAAGTGATCACAAAATTTGCATTACTAATCATAGTTCTCTTGTGTTTTTTTCTTTCTTCTCTAATTACAGAAAATACACCGAGCTCTCCACACCACATATGAGGACGTAGGGAAGGAGCTGACTGGCCTCGATCAAAAGTAAGACCGACGTGCACATAAATCACAAAGAAATGTCACAGCCAGAATAAGCCGGTTTAAATGCATCGATATATTGTTCAGGATCAGTACATGAGGATATATTTCATTATTTATGCCTGGCAGTAATTTTGTTGAAGGATTAAGCATTTTACCCTTGTGCCACCTACACACCTGGCAGTATTTCAGAAAATATTCTTTTAAATACACGCTATTTCATCTTGGCACAACACATCACGTTGTCTCCATAAGTGTCTAGAGTAAAATGTCAAAATCTGCCTCATTCCGATTCATGAATCTACATCAACTTTTTGTTTTTTTTTGCACATTTTATTATGTATAGTGAATCTCAAACAGACGTAATCCTTGTATTTAGTTTAAAAAATGAAAATAAAAATTTCTGATCGAGACAAAGAAAGTGTCAGCCTTACTAAATAATTTCAACACAATTTTATATCTAAAATATAAAAAATGTACACTTAAATATATCTGCTTTTACTGTTTGCTTGCAGAAAAATGTATCCATGTGTACTGCTGTACTGTATATCTCACTGGGTGTATGTCCTCTGTTGTGATCTTTCTCTCTTTCACTAGCCCCTCCTCTTGTATCTCAGAGAACTGCACCCTACACAGGAAACAGCATTATCCTCCTCCCCCATCTCCTCCCACATCCCTCCCTGCTTCCTCTACAGCTGGGGACACTGTAACCTCCTCCTCACCATCCCATGAGCCCAAGGAGAAACGTGTACACTTTGACCTGGAAACCCTCCACAGCTACCGCCTGCGCACACACACCGCCTCAGTGCGCGGCAGGCCCGGGATGGTTGGCCGTCCAGGGCTTGGCCTCGGAGGATTAGGGTTGGGCAACTTTGGGAGTTTTACCTCCCCTCCACAGATTAGCCTCCATGCCAATGGGGGCCCTGCATCTGCATTGGCTTCTACAGGCTTGGTGCTCTCTCCCCTGGGGAGCAGGGCCGCTCAGACCAGCCTGTGGGAGGGGGAGCTCCAGGAGCTGCAGGGGAAGATTGAGACGTTCCGTACACAGCTGAGAGAGGCTCTGGCGAGGAGAGCTGAGATCCAAAGCAGCCTGGAGAGAGAGAGGAGTGGACTTGTGCGCAGGGATACCAGTCTGGAAAGGGAAAGGGACAGACAGAGGATACAAACTATTAACACTGATAGAAGTAGCTCGACTCAGTCAAAACTCCCTGAGAGAGACAGGACCAGCCAACTGCAAACCCTGAATAATCAACAGACAGGGCGGGCTAACCAATCAGGGGGTCCTGGGACTCTAGAGCATGGGAGGAGCAGCCAATTAAACACAGTTAACAGTTTGGACAGAGGGAGAGCCCACCAATTACGCTCTGTTAATACTCTAACAGAAGAAAGGACTGTCCATTCACGCACCTCCACCAGTTTGGAGCGGAGTCGTGTCACCCAGCCAGGTGCTGGAAACATAAGTGTCCAAGCACGGAACACTTCTAGCCTCGACAGACAAAAGATTAACCTATCACGCACTCTGAACACTTTGGAGAGGACAAAAGCCAACCCATCAAGTGTAAGCAGTGGGACTTGACTGTCTTTCCGAGCCCCTGATGTGTAGGTTTGTGGAGGGAGTAGTACATTTGGTGCTTGCATAGCTGCGGGAAGATGGCTTCAGTTATAATGGTTTAAGTTTGTGGGGCTCTTGCTGAAAAATTACAGTATATGTTAACTCACACCATTACTTACCACAACCTAATAATTTTCACACAAAATTGTTTCCACACTCACTTAAAATTGCTACTAAAAACCTTTAACTACAACATAAGAGCTGATAAAATGTTTACATCATCCATGAGGTCATAAATAAGCAATGCCATTTTGTGAAATGAAAAGCAAAAATGATATCAGTAACATAATACATCATAATACAAGATCAGCCGAATTTGAATGAGCCCTTGGTAAATCTAGCAATGCAAAATACACAGTGCTTATTGTGGAAACCAGTGGTTCACATGTGGAACCATGAACCACAGCTATCTGACACATAAAAGCCTATCAGCTGCATTAAAAGATGGTCTTTTTCACTGACTGAAAAAGCCTGCAAGCACATACAGACATCAGTGACAAGAGCACAGAAAAATCAAAGTTGGCCCAATGTGTAAAAACAGCAAGGAAAACTATTTGAAAATGCACATGCAACAGCTGTGTTAACAAAGTGCCAGAAGAAGGAGTTATGGATGCAAAAAAAATAGTATATCTGAAGTGATTCAAGTAAATGTTTCCCAAAAATGTGAGTGATAAAGAAAGGAAGAAAACTGTGAAGAGTTTCTCAATCCTAAAACAATTTACTTGATCAATATCAAAAATGCCTTTTGTGTATTGACACCTTGTATCTTTCTGTATATTGTACATTGTCGTTATGTCCCCAAAATAGTCATAGCAATATCCCACCCTTCTGTCTTTTAAAGTGTCAAGATTGAAAAGTGTCTTGCAAACTGAGCCATTGAGACTCAGCCTGTTGAGAAGGTAATTTTCTCCTATGATGACATAAGTGGCACATCAAAAATGGGAATTTGACTGGGCTTTTTTGAAAATTAATGAAAGTGGAAACATGTTTGTTATATTGTCTGTAGTGGAATGGATCCAAGCCATGTGGACCCAAACGCACACCTCCAACCCATGTTGTGGCTGGTCAGTTTCGTAAACTTAACAGGTACCATGTCACTCAAACAGTTTTTCCTCCTGCGTTGTTACTTTGAGTCACAATCATCATAAGCAAAGCATAGATCAACAATATATAATGATATAATAACTTTAACATGCTTATTTGGAGCCATGCTAAAGTACATAACAAAATATAGTCTTGAAGCTGTTTCATGGGACCTATTAATTATCAGATTAGCCCAAATTTGTAAAACACCTCCATACATAAGGAGGTTTATTTCTTATTAACATTTGCACATCTGCATGGCCTTTGGCTCAAGTAACCAAACAAGTGCCATTGATTTGAAGAGAATTTTCCCAGCATATTCATGTTGAATTAACTGGCAACATAAGTCTGGATACAGTTTTGAGTCCAGTGACTGCATCTTGCATGAAAGCAAAATTACAAGCCACTAGTACACTGCAGATTTGAATAAGCTCTGATATTTGAGACCTCGTGTTTTTGGTTTTTCATTATTGTATTAATAACTACAATAGATGTATACTTTTACACTGCTTTCACTCAGACAAAGCATAATATTTTTGCATTCTACTAGAACAAAATTAATGTTGATATTTTTAAATATACAGTAATTTATTTGAATGAACAGAGGGGTCTCTCAGAGGCTGACTGTACTGGGACTCTTGTTCAGTTATTAAGTCAACCACCAGAGGGAGGTGTATTCCTGCTTCCCGCGGCTATGGACACTGAAGAGTTTGTGGATTAAGCTTTTGTTCTAGCGAAATCACTTAAATAAATACATTTAAGCAATTGACTTATCAACAAACAGTGACAGATGTAAGCTGCATTTTGTCCAGTTTGTGACCTTTGCAATTACGACCTTTGTAAAATCACTCCAGCACTCTGCAATGCAATGTCAGAGTGATACTCAATCTTATGTGATTATGATCTGAACACTTTAAAAAGCAGGTGTTGCGGGTTTTGCTGTCCCATAGGTCCGAGATACAGACAACTGATATCACTGAAACAGAACGTTAGGCTTTTATGATGGTACTGATGTACATTTAAACGTTTCAAACTTTACTGTGGTGTGAAGTGGTTGTGTTCACATGCCATGGTGTCTATGAAGAAAAAATATTTTAGGTATTTATAGAGAAAGAGCTTGTGGTACTGGATATTTAAGCAAATACTTTTAAAATTACCCCTTATAAAAATTGTATCAGCATTTATTGAAATTTTATCATAATGATCATTCTCATGTTTTGAAATAAACATTTATATACTTATTCACTCGCATTTTTGACTGATTGATGACGGAAGGGATAATATACTGAATACTTGTGTTGTCCAAGTTATTTAGAGGATAGTCATCATGGTAAATTTCAGCCCCCTCAAACCCATTTTAAATCCATTAACTTGCTAATTTTACTGCCGATGTCATTAAATCAAATGTTGTTTTAATGCTTTTTACATTATCAAAATGTGTGTCTTCCTAGAGGAGTCCAAACACACCTTGGATCTTGGTCAAATGTACAAGAGCATTAGCATATCAACCTCTCAGTTCACCAACAGTGTCAAACAGAGCGCCATCAACCAAAACTTTTATACTGGATGAGCTTTTATTGGAAAGGATTAACAGGCAAGTCTTCATGAATGTTTAGCAGACATGAAGGAGCATACCTGATTCAGCAAAAAAGAGTTAATAATGATAATATTCATAATAAACAAAGAGGAAATTAACTTTTTGATAATTATTTTTTATCATTAAGTTTGTATTACATTTGGTATTGTGTCATTGTCCATGTTTATGTGGAAATGATGTAGGTTTTTGTTTTTAGGATTTGTCTCCTCTCCCACACCTGTGCCCTTTTAACTATTATTGTGCATCCAGTGTAGAAATATGAGTCTGTGCTGTTGCATCTTTTAGCAGAAATATACACTTAATGTGTAACAACCTTTTTGACAAGAACTACTATATTGAGTTTTAGGGGGAATTTTATGACGTTCGCTCTCATTCTAATGAGATTCTTATGCTGCGTTTGTATCGATATTTCTGGTTTGGTCTTAATCAAACACTGTGGTAAACACTGAAAATCGGCTCACTTGCTATTCCTGCTCCCTAGCTCTCATTTCCAGTCATTCAATTAACAATTTATTTGTAATATAGGTTTGGTCTCACAAGCAAAAACCAGACCAGTTGAGTCTCCAGCAGAAAATCGTGAAGCACAGTTGTGTGCAATGTGTTGTTTACCCACTCAATAACCTATATAGTGCATCTTCAGAAAATGAACATTCTCTGATCCATGCAAACACTACACTGTACAGCGCAGTAATAGAGTTGCATAGCATTACCTCAAGTGAGAAAATCTAAACAAGCTGCTCTAAGTCAGCCTCAAAGACTTGTGTCTTTCCGGTGGTTTTTGGGGATAGAAAAATATTTATTTTTTTTAATTGACAAATTAGGACTCTAGGATCAAATGCTATTGCCAAGTGAAAGGAATCTAAACTGCCTAAGCTTCATTAAGTTGGTATTTGTCTTGAATGAATAAATCCACACCTAATATAACACCCACTATAAAAAAGTGTTATTGTGGAGCACTTAAGCAATTGATCTTCGTGGGATTTGTCAAGGATTATAGGGTTCTTCTGGTCTGGAAATTGATAAAATGTTAAGCCCCCCTTCAATTACCATATTAAATTTTAACTTATTGGAGTCTATCTCACATAATGATATCTGCATCAGACACAAGCCTATTGAAAATGTAGGGCTGCAGCACAAAGTTACAAGCGGACAGGTGTTATTGATTGTTTCCTTCTGATACAATCCGAGAGACTTGTCAGTATTTGTGAAGCCACTTGAGAACTACTCCACCCAAGAGCATAATAGTATTGTTTAACTTGTTGTGTAATGACAGCTTTCAGCCACACAGCGGCACTTGAAACTGTGCTTAAGCCCATGAATGTGGAGTGTAGAATGGAGACACCTGCAGAGAATGTCTTCACATTATAACCATTTTACTGAGTGTGTTGGACACACACACACATTCAGTCATTGTATGTGTATGTGTGTGTGTGTGTGTGTGTGTGTGTGTGTGTGTGTGTGTGTGTGTGTGTGTGTGTGTGTGTGTGTGTGTGTGTGTGTGTGTGTGTGTGTGTGTGTGTGTGTGTGTGTGTGTGTGTCGGGTTCATTAGGTATATAGTTGCATAGCCTAGTTGTATATAGTTGTGAGTCAGTCACAGTTGACGATCATCCAATGACGTGGTGGCCTAGATAACACAGCAGAGCAAATTATTGTTGCACATTTCATCTGCATTGATTTATAGTCTCATATTTATATTACAGGGGAATGTTTTCTTAACAACGAAATTATAGTATCATTAATCCTCTTTTAAAATATAATTTACTGTCTACTTTACCACTGAAAATTGAGTACTTCTATGAAACCTGACACACAGTGGAGGAAGAATTGAAACTGATACCACAAAAGATTATTCTTCAGTACAAAAATGAGAGCTAAGAGTGTGTGGGATGTTTGAAGAGGATGAGAGAGACATGGGAGTTGCATGCTGATGATTTAGTGCCGGTGCATCGACCACACTGTATAAAGTGAAGATAATCACACGGTGATAAAGCCAATCAATCACTCTTTCTCTGCACTCGCACATGGTTGGATTCTCCTTGTTGTAATAAAATAAACAATGGGCTCTTTGTCAGGTGTCTTCAGTGCTCTCTGGTTGCACTGAATGGGTTGTAAAAAAATCAATCAGAAACCAATCACAGAATTGTGTGGGTTTTCATAGATGGCTGAGTAAATGTGTCGACATGCAGAGATCTACCTAACAGGGATGCTTTCGTGCAATAACAAACGTGATGGGTGTGTTTGTCTCTGTGCTTACCGTACACTGCTTCAAACTGGAGCCAAATCTGCACATGCATGTAGTATGTATGCACTTGCATGTAGCCTTACCCCTACATCATCCATGAAAAACAAGCCATGTGCCGCATGTGTGAGTGTCTGCATGTGGCTGCGCACATGCATAAATGTGTATTTCTGAATAGGGAGACAGTCGGCCTTTTGCTCAGATGAGGTAATTGGGTCACATGTGTGAACAGCAGTCAAGAAGAATTTTAATCAAACTTGAGAATCCCCAATGTACAGCCCTCCCGGCAATCAATTATGATGCAGCTGGGGTTAATGGTAAAAATGTGCTGATAGTGTGCTTACTCTGTATTAAAGAAAATATGATTGTGATGTCTGCATCTCACAGGTAACAAAGTGTACTTATAATGATCAAAAATTACCATGTATAGTGGATTATTTTACTCTGTGGATGAGGGGAAAAAAGAGTCCTGAACCACCTCACATGTCTCTCTCCCACAATCTATGTATCACTTTGTCTAGTAGGTAAATAGGAGCCAGGCATTGTGAGTGATGAGTTTATTAGCTCCTGCCAGCTGTGACCAACCCTAGGGTATTGGGTATTGGCTGGGTGGTGGTGTCGATGTGTATGGGGTGGGATCTCTGGGCAGGGCAGGGAATGAGGAGGGGAGCAGGAGGGGTGGGATTCTGAGACGAGGGAGTACCCCATGAGAACCAGAGAAACTCCCTGGCAACCGGAGACAGGATCAACACTAAATGGGGCGCCCCCATTCATCTAGCACTGAGCAGGGACACAGAGCCAAATGACAGAGATTGAGAGAAAGGAGAGGGAGGCGGTGTGGGTGCTCCTGTGTGCAAATATCTGAATGAGTGTAAAAGCATTGGAGGCTGGTCAGTGGGCGACTTCCTGCTCTGTGCCTCCTGAAATTAGCCTGCACAGATATTAACATACATTACAGCCTGCATGTCCCTGAATGTGTCATCACACTTTTATACCAGTGATTGACACTGTGGAGAGAGGGGGAAACGTGTGATTGCTAAATGGATGTTTAAGTCCAGTTTACCCCTCATTAAGAATTGATAACTGTGGGTGCAGAAAATATCTCCTTCAGGGAAGATCTTTTACTAACATGCACAAACGCACCTCAAACACAACATATAGCCTACACGTTTTGATGTCATTCATGATGAGTCAGGGAATCACAGAGCTGTTTGTGAATCTGTGATTCCCAGTGTGAATGAAGAGCTATTAAACGGTGCGCACCGGATCCTCCGGGGAAATCCAAATGCACCACAGTGGTCAGACGCCTGCCACACCCTTCAAGAGTAAACAAAGGCAGGGACATCTGAGCATTCATCCCTGGAAAGATAAAGAAGTTCAGGGTCAAGAATAATGAATCTGATGGTATTTACATAAGCATGATGTCTTAAAGGGATCCTCAAATTATAATTACAGTTAAAGTGGCTCTTGCTTATAGATGAAAGGTTATCAACAAAACCGACCCCTAGCTTTTTAAGCACACAGGCTCAGGTCGCGTTTACTCCACACAAACAAACGCATACATTCCAAAATCTACCCCTTTGTCTTGGTCGCCACACGGCGGTAGCCCCGAAACAGGAATTCAGCAGGGTAAGGAGGAGAGAAGTGTGTATGTAGGGACCAGACTGTCTCCTCCCCCCACCATAAGCGCACACACCACACTCTCTCCTCCCCCTGTATCCCCCCTCCTCCTCCACACCCCTGCTCGTCCCCCCTTCCCCTCATGCCTTTGTGTGTGTATGTGCGCGTTGTGGAGCTGGCTGCATATCCGAAAACCGTGTGACGGATGCTTTGCATAGAAAATAAGCATTTGGGGAATTTCTTATTTATCTGCGTTATGCGCTCTGGAAATAAAAAGAAAACCTTCAGGTGCAAGTTAAGAGGAGGAACCGGGTGACGCACGTGAACCTCACTCATTCAAAGCCTGGAAACAGAAAGGAGAGGGACGCGCTACAAGCGAGTGCCGCAAATTGGACTTTACACCATCAGCAACCCTCCTCTCTCTCTCTCCTCTCTCCACTCTCCTCTCTCTCGCCATCCCTGCTCCTCCTCTGTAGGGTTCCCCACTTACTCTCATCCAACCTTAGCTATTCTCCCAGTCTCCTTCAGTGATCCCAGAATAGCCGTACACCGGAGCGCTCTCTGTGTATCAGTGGGGTTTTTTGGATTTCGGGGGTGACATAGTAGAAACTGGAGATGGATTAAAGGGACGGTGCACCGCAAAACTGGAGCAGCACGCACGACCACGCCGGGGGGGAAGGGGGCGACGGGACTCGGTCAATTCGCGGAGCCCCCGGGACAGAGGTGAGTGCTCAATGTGTCCGGTAGTGTAGTGGCTCTCTCAGCCGCATGCAGCCCCCCCCTGCAGCAGACTACCTACCGCTCCTCCTAGCACGAGCTGGGAGGCGAACGAGGAGAAATCAGCACATGGTTTTCACGTTTCCATAATTGATGATCTCATACGCAAGCTGCTGATTTCTGCTTGTGGTGGAGTAACAGCTACAGTAAGGCTATCAATAGCCTCTATAATATTGTTTCTCTCTCCTTTGATGTAGTTGCACATAAAAAATGTGATGATCTAGAGCAAAAAGCAATTGGAAGGAAATTGCATATTCAAAAAAAAATGTGCCATCATCATCCATGTTTATACCAATTCTTAAAATGTACATAAAGATTAAACAGCTGACAATGGTGAGTCTATAATAATATAAAGGAGTTGAGTTGGTTTAACCCTCCTCCACATCCAGTGGAACATATGGCCCTTTATGTCTCTCTGGCTGTTTAGGGCCCTGCAGTGGACATGCTTTGCAGTAGCCAACAATGTAACTTTCTTTATGAATGAATGAGTACACAGTGAATAAAAAATGGATCAGCTGTACTATTACACTTTATGTTCTCTTCATTCATTTCAAGATCATTTTTGTAAAAACAAAAACAAAAACAACCCAATATATTTTTGTACTTTGTATTTTTTTTTTATGTTTAGTTGATGGCCTTTTCAGGAACACTATCCATCAATTAATTTAGTTGTATACTATACTATACCACCTATGGAGTACACAGTCCAATGGCACAAGAAATGTACAGTTTTGGAGGAAAATCAATGTCTGATGTTCAGAAGTGATGACCTATGTATAATCAACCAAAACATTTTGTAATTGGACATAAGTGGGTGCTTTTGCATGAATGTAACTGCAATACAAAATTCCTAATGTTATAGAAAAATAGGACTGCCACTTGTGCTTGAGCACAATCAAATACAAATATGTTGGTTTTAAAAGTGATCAAACATTCATATGAACATTAGGGGTCCCATCATGGGGTCCATTTACAGACTGGTGATTGATAAGCATGATAACTGCTGAATGGAAATATTTTTTCTTGTCCTCTTAAATCAACTCATAACACAAACACTAGTACTATTGTACTATACCATGCAGTTCTGAGGTACGCAATGATATAGTGCCAAAATAATAAGTCAATAAAGTCAATCAATATTTATTTGGTCTATTTATATTCACTTTTTTGATTATTGGTTAATTTTTAAGTAACTTTTCAAGCATAGACACTTAATGATTGCTGGGTCTTCAAATGTAAGAATTTACTGTTTCTCTCCGGCTATGAGAAACAATGATGGACATCATCACTATTTGCTGATATTTTACAGTCAACACAGTTCATTGGTGAACTGGGAAAATAAATGTCAGATTAATTGATCATGCAAATACTTAGTAGTTGTTGCAGCCCTACAATAATAACTACCAAAGTATGCTAGAATATACCGATGGGTGTCAAATTCAAGGAAAAAGCCCTGAGTAAACAATTGGAGAAACCTTCCAAAATTAGCTGACTTTATTAAATATAGGGCACGAGGGTTACTGAATGGTTTACTACTAAGTACGAAATAATGTGATTCATATGCTTCCATCCTCAACTCAATTAAATAACTACGAGATGTTGGGATATCTTTTTGAAAAGAAGTATCTGTTGCTCCAGTAGCCTTCAAGAGAGTTGTAGAATCAATGCCAAAGAACACTGAAGCCATTCTGGGTCTTGTTACAAATGCACTACTGCATGTTACAATATAACACAGCATATAGGTCTGCTAGTCTACTTGTATCTGTCTCAAACACCCCGCCCCCATCCCCCGTGTTGGTGGTCACAGAGTCGTGTATCTTCCTCGTCGTCTCACAGACTGACAGACTGTTTCTGTCCACCACAGGCTCTACAACTCACCTCATTCACACACACATACACACAAACATGCATACACACACCACAGATGAGGTGTACACAAATTTCTTTGACTATACACACAGTCAGACGCTTCCACGATGTTTGCACGAGCAGAAGCGCACTGCAGCTCCAACTACACACATTTTGCAGTCACACACATATAATGTGCCCCAGAGGACAAATGCTGTTGTGATAGATAAACGAGCGCCTTTCTTCAGTAAAGAGGCTCATTCTGTCTGTTTGTGCATGTGTGTGTGTGTGTTGTGAGTTGGGGTGAGGTTTAAGTGCTGACTGGAGTAGGTCACTGAGACCAAGCGGCTGTGAGAGTGAGATGCAGGACCCAGCATCTTCCTAAGCTGCTTTCAGCCACACTGGAATCAATCCATCCCTCCCAATATCCTCCCGTGTCTCTGATCCTTACACCCCCATCCCACCCTTCCTCCCTCCCATCTCCCACCACCACCAGTCGTACACATTTACACAGACACTTGAGCTACTCTTTGGCTTTTTATTTTTTTCTTTATGTCTTTGATCTCCGCTTATCTTGTCCCTAGTCTTCTCCTCTCCTCTCCTCTCCAATACATTTCTAGCGGTCATGGAAATTAGACTGTAGAAATCTTTGATTCTCTGTGCCTTACACAGCCTTAGGGTCAGGCCCTCTTATCTTAGAGAAAAATAGAGACAGACAGAAACAGAGACAGAATGGAGGATGAAGATTAAAAAAAAAGGAAGAGGTAAAGGTAGAGGGAGAGGTGTGAGAGAAGAGAAGAGAGATGGGAAGATGGAGAGAGGTAGAGAAAGCAGAGACAAGGATTTTTGGAGAGATAGTGAAGAAGTGAAAAAAAGAGCTGCCAAAGCGAAAAAAAAACAGCACAAAGGACAAAAATGACAGAAAAGAGAGGCAGAAGATGACAGACAGCAGTTTTCAGCAAATATGGCTTCTTTTTTTAAGGTGTGATGGGTGGTATTTTTAGAAGCTTCAGACTAGTTGTTTTTTATGTTCATATTTGACCATTTGTGTGCCTAAAAAAGGGGAATGCAACAAGATAAAGGCCAAAGCTCTCCACTGAAACCCATTCTGAAAACATCGTTTTAGTTGGGTCAGCAGCTCTTTGACACAGGGCCAACAAGGTTTCAGTGCTTGTTTTAGAGACTGACAGCTCAGAGGCTGAGCAAAATTAGATCCTCGCTTTCATCATATCGGCCAGTATGCAATTTATATATAAGTCGAGACTGAAACGACCACAGAAAACAGAGATATCAGTCGAAAAAAACAGTAACATATAGAGAACTGGGGGTAAAGTGGGACATGAGAGAGATGTAGAGCGGAAAAATGTGGGTGAAATGAAGGCAGACTGGTAGGATAGATGGAAGGTGATTGTGAAAGAGTGATAAGTAAATTGGGACAAGGAAAAGGACAGAATTGGATAGAGGACATACAAGTGGAGATAGGCAGACAGGCAGAGAAGGGGAGAAATAGGGAGCTGTAGCAAGAGCTGTGAATATTTAACTGTGTTTAGTTTTCCATTTTGGCCCTTGGCTCTTACTCTCTGAGGCCTTCTGTTCGCCTACAGGTTACTGATGCCAGAAGATGCATGTATTTGTTTAAGTCGAGGAGTTTGTGAGAAGGAGGAATTAATTGAGTGTTAAAGCTTCCTTTTGAATAAGACTTTAGTCTTTTTCCGTTTGAGGAATTCACCATGACCTAGCCTTCACATGTGAGTAAAATAGAGAGTGTGGTTATTAAATGTGCATGTGCAGAGTTATACGCCTAATTACTGATTGTGTATGGGTGTGCAAAAACGAATAATGTACCTCATTACCAAGCAACACTATAACAAAATTGCTCAGAATACATTTTAATCTGCCTGAGTGTTTATTAACATAAGGTCACATTTTTCAAATGAATGCACTAAAAGCATTTTAATGGTCTGCAATCTTTTTCAAAAACATATCCTCACACCTGAATATGTGACGGGTACATCAGAAGAAGGTACAACTTCTTCCACACACTGTCTCTCTGACTGCTGGAATATTTATCAAGTATATGTACAGCATCACAACACTCACAACACTATATATATATATATATATATACCAGTCAAAAGTTTGGACACACTTTCTCATTGAAGTGAATGGGAAGATGTGTCCAAACTTGTGACTGGTACTGTATACACATGGGAACTGTCTCAATCATCCAATCAGAGGACTACAGTAATTAATTTGACTGATGAGCATCTTGAGCTAACACCAAGCATTCACATGATGGAGATTTAATGTTTAATGTATGAGATTTTTGATAAACTGACACTTCAGCACTTCAACTTTTGACCTCTCTGACTTTTTGATAGAATAGGTTTATTATGGTTTTTGCTAATATAAACACTGTAAGATTTATGATATATCAATAGCCTACTCTTGCCTTTAATTCATTTATTTTCTGCTCTTTGGAAAATTTTGGGGTAATACGAATGTTGCTATGATGTATTGTAAGATTTATTGGCATTGTTACCTTTGTGTCATTTGACATTTTCTAATCTTTTTAATGCTTTTTGTATGTATTCTTGGGGTTAGTTCAAGGTGCTCATCAGAAACTAATCTAATTTCTATAGTCCTTTGATTGGATGATTGAGACAGCTTCTATGAGTATACGTGTATGGAAGTGTTGTAATGCTGCCCATATACCTGATGAAAGTCAAGAGACTGAAACATTGTGATTTAATAACTATTCCAGCAGTAAGTGAGACATTGTGCAGGAGCGCTATATAAAGTCTTTCAGTCTTTGAAAACTTTTTGATTGCATCATCCATCAAGAAATACAAGCCTGGCAGAAGTTTGAACATATTTTTGATGCTTTCAGAAATATTGTGGGTGGGAGTGCCTGAAAGTGTTCTGACACTCTTCTCTGACATCTCTTCGCAATCTGTCATCCCAACAGGCTGTGACTGGTCCCACCCCAAGATGACGTCCCCTAAAAACAAAGCCAAGAAGAAACCACCCAAAGACAGCATGACACTGCTGCCATGTTTTTATTTTGTAGAGGTATGTTAGTGCTTGCGTGTGTGGTGGGATTGTTGGGTAGATTGGATCTGGACCATCACCTGTTTAACATGACTCAGTACATTTACTGAATCAATAACAGGCTGAATCACTCTTTCCGCTATAGTCATACCAATATTGAGTTTTTGTGTTGATTGCATCTGGATGCATTTGACCTCTATTGAAAGCAGAGTCTGATGTTTTTCACGAGTAAATTTAATGGCATCATCACTTTCTCCTTTGCCCTTGCGTGTGTGTATTTGAATGTGTTTATCTATGAAGAGATTTGAGATAAAACATTAGATAAATTACCCTTTTCTAATAGCAAATATGAAATGCTAGTCACTCTTTGCTTTGTCCTTGCCCTTGTGTCTATGTGTGTGTGTGTGTGTGTGTGTGTGTGTGTGTGTGTGTGTGTGTGTGTATGTGTGTGTGTGTACGCGCATGCACGGCTGTCTAGCTCCCGATCGTCCTGTCCTCCTTGGTGTCCCTGTACTTCCTGGAGCTGACAGATGTGCTGTCCCCGGCGATGGTGGGCTTCCGTTGCCATGACCGTGACCTCTCCATGCCCTACATGGAGACCGGTGATGAACTCATCCCTCTGTTGATGCTGTTGAGTTTGGCCTTCGCTGGTCCCGCAGCATCTGTAAGTCCATCACACATTGTTAGATAGATTGTAGGTGATTGAGCCCCATGAAAAATGAAGGAGAGTTAAAAGGAATGCTTTCATATTGGTACAAAATAATCTGTAATGTTTCTGCATACAGTTTGAGGGTGTGTTAAAGGGCGATGTTAGGCTAGCTTTGCTGAATTAATAGTGTCATGTCTTTTGGATCAATTGGCAAATTCTCTAAAAAGTGAGACAATATGCTTTAAATTTTCCAAAAGATGAAATATAAAAATGTGTAATATAACCAGACATGATCGCTTTTTGTTTTCACAAATTCACATTATTATTAACAAAGAAATGAAATAACATCAAGCCAATAGACTTACTGTTTACATGTACACACTCTGACACATAGCCAACACCAGCCAAAAGTTGTAAATCATCAGCCCTCACTCAAGAATCTGTATCCTTCTCAAAAGTGACTGTAGGCTACTTGATCCCATAAATAACCACAGATTTAAGCCAAATGTTGAGCATTCCTTAATGTCATGTCCAGAGATGTATTTTGAAACACATCATGCATGTTAGAAAATAATTACTGAAAATATATGAAAAGACTTTGATCTATTTAGGATTATGTATGTAGTAGAATGTGGAGTATTTCACCATCTCTGTGTTCAGGGTTTAGTGGGTGGGCCTAAAACAGCTGCACCATTATGTAGAGGGGTTACTAGCATATACCCCACCTCCAAACACACTCACACACACACTGTTTAAGACCTAGGGCTATGGGTGTGCAGTCTGTTGTTTTCTAATGGCAGCCTGCAGCACTTTCAATGCAAGCATAGCCTTAGCATCCTGATGTATGCTTCAGTCACAACAGTTGATATAAACTCACTGGGCAGATAGAAAGGTCTACACTTAATTATGAGATATTCTAGGTTAACAGAGCAGTGTCTCTCTATAATGGCATTGTCCGTGCACCAAGCTTTGTTATTAAATGCACAGTCCCCATGCCCCTCTGGTATTACCTGAGTCATTAGCTGTTGTGTCTGTCCTGAGGATGCAGCAGCTGTTAGCTCAATGGCTATGGGGATTCTGCTGTTTAGCCATGTTTACTCAAAAATAATGAAGTTGTGGTCCGTAATCCTTAGATGAGTATATGAGTAGTGATCTGCAGTCATGGTTCATCCATGTTGATCAAACATGTTGGTCAAAAGTTGTGCTCAAGAAGTTACTTAAAACCCAGCTGAAGTGCCCATTGAAGGGTAGTAGTCAGTGTTAAAGGTCTTGTCCAATGAGAGGATATATCCATTGCTGCAGGAGTCGTGCCCGTGTATCGGTCCTCTCTGCCTCTCTGTCTGGGCTGCAGAGGCTAAGTTACTCCGGTACCTTCGCCGTCATGCGGCTGCTACATCCATATGTTTCAATTTGTCTGATTTGGGAATCCTTTCAATTTCACTATAGTATCATTTTACAAGAAATAATTTCACATCAAAAAGTTACAACAATTGTTCTTTCATGGGTAGCTATATATTCAAACCCAAGTAATTTCTGGCAAGCTCCACAACTAACTGAACACACACTACGTGTAGTAATTTAATCTATTGTTATATTGACATTAGATATTGACAAGAATAAAAATCTTCCAGTATTGGAGTTACTAGGATAAAATCTTAATCACAGAGGATCAGCGATCTTATGTGTGTCTGGGGGTTTGGGTATTGTTTGGGAGTGGTACGCACATACAGACACACTTGTGTATAGACAGATTCATAGATCACCGAAATACTCAAATGCACAGCTTTTCGAACAATCACAAAGCAAATTCAATCTCCCCTCAGAAGTACAGAATCAATGGACACACTGATAAATACACACCTGACATTCCAATACACACCATCAAACACAGCACCGCCCCACCCAATCAATAGACACTCACATACAGACACACACTGCTAATCCATCAGCAGCATGGAAACGAACTCTCCAACACTCATTTATCACTGTGATTGGAAGTGATCACTATTCGATAGCACCTTGCCTCCATTCTTTCTTCGTCACTCTCATTCTCATCATAGATCACAATCACAGAAATGGATATCATTAACAGCACTTTTTACCTTTTTCCTTTCTGTCCCTTTTCTATTTTTCTCTTATTCTTACTTTGTTCTTTTTTTTATACATTTTCTCTCAGTGCCTTCCAATACAGTGTGCACTACATGACAGAAAAGTGTACATTTTTGTCTGTTTTGATTGTTTTTTACACACTCTCATGCTCAATGTTTACCTACATCTTTCTCTTTGTCTGTAGATCATGATGGGAGAGGGCCTGATGTACTGTATGCAGTCCAAGCTGAAGACTTGTCCCAAGTCGGAGAGCAGCATCAATGCCGGAGGCTGCAGCTTCAACTCCTTCCTACGCAGAACTGTGCGCTTCGTCGGTACGTCCAGCAACCAATCTTTTGGGGGGGGGGGGGGGGTTTGGATGGGGAGTTTTAGGAGTTAAGCTCACATTCCTATCCACACTGTCTAATAGTGAGTTGGTAGGGTTTATAGTTTTCTCAAGGAACATTTGACAGAACAGATGGCAGCTTATGGACGAAGCAATAGTTGTTGTGTAACTGGCACCAGGGTCCAGTAGGGTTTAATTAACCACATGACTTGTCAAACAGTATTATTTTCACAGACAATTATACTGCAAGTGAAGAGTAGGTCTCTAAAACCACAATCTATCACATGATCCAAAAACAAACCTTCTCTGTCAACATGAATAAAATGAATAGGCCTATGGTCATAGATACAGTGGACTAATCCTTCAAAGTAAGGACAGCGGAAGATGTGTCCCTATTGATATTTTACCTAATGTCTTAGGTTACCTAGAGAGTCGATATAGCTGCTGTCAGTAGTAAGTAACATAATTATGTTGTTTTCAGGGTGGACACCAGTTTCGGCTCACACAAATTATTCCATTTACCAGCTGGGCCCCAAACTTTATTCCACTTTTTAGAGTAGATAAATAAGCTAATTACATGCATTAACTGAAGGGTGACTTAAATTGAAATAGGCATGATATCATGCTCCACAGGAAATATCTTGAGGCAGACTTTGAGCTTTCAAGTGAAAAGTGTAATTAATTCACCTTGCCAAATATCACTGTCTGGAAAAGCTTCATAACGTAACAAACCGAAGGCTTGTGTGGTTATTTCTGTTTTTTGGAGCAAATTCAATGTTGTTTTCAAAATTGCAGGTGTTCATAAATGAACAGCTCAATTGGAGGTTGCCACCAGGGACTTGTAGATCATTTACCAAGGTTGCTTCACCGTCTCACCATCTCTGTCTCTTACCTCTCTCTCCCTCAGGTGTTCATGTATTCGGTCTCCTGGCAACAGCCCTGGTGACAGATGTCATCCAGTTAGCTACTGGTTACCACTCCCCCTTCTTCCTCACTGTCTGCCAGCCCAATTACACAGTGCCAGGAGTGTCATGTGACAACAATGCCTATGTCACACAGGACATATGCATGGGGAAAGACCTGTATGCTATTATGTCAGCAAGGTAAAACACGCATATACTTACAGAGCTTAAAAAGACTGCACATATACAGTGGGTTCTTTACAATGAATCAGTTTATTCAACCGCATCTCAGCTATCTGCTTCTCAGCCTCTTGCTTGGCTCGTTAGCACAGAACCACTAACAACAAATATGCATATTATTAATATAAATACATATTTATGCATGCAGTTGAATATCTTACAAATATGTGCTTTATCAGATATGCCAATGAACATGTATTAATAAATAGATTCACAGTAGTTACATAGTATACTGCTACATATCCTGCAGGACTATTTTCATACTAGTTCTGAAGACGAGGAGACATCAAAACTTGATTGTCTTGCTTTACTTCTAAGTCACTTTGGATAAAAGTGTCTGCCAAATGACAAAATGAAAGCATGAAAATGCTAAACTAATTTGCATGTGAATAGGATTATAGAAGATTAAAATAGCTTAGGAGTAAAATTGTTTTTTCAACAGTTGGGCTCTTATAATAATGCATTATTTGGTTAAGTTCTTAGTGTTTATTTGTTCAACAAGACTCATAATACCCTTACAAATTCTCATTGTGCCCAGCTGCAGCATCTCACAAACAGGTGCTGTGGCTAAGGTTGGTCCTTTAAAGATGCTCCTTAGCTGCACAGTGTGTAACAAGCAGACATACTGTAGGTCAGACAAACAAACAAGCTCCACACACACAAAGGCAGGAAAGATTACTGCTAAACACATCTGGTTGAGGAATAAACCTACTACAAATGCACGCATGTTTGAACTTGCATATACTGTACTTGCAAGGTCCCTTATTTACATAATGCATTCTCTAATACAATCACGGCTTACTCTAAACATAATTCTAACCTTACCCTAAAACCAAGACTGGATCCCCAAAGAGATGTACAACTTTTTCAAAAAACTCAAATGGGTCCTCACAAAAATAGACAAATACACATACACACACACAAACACACACAAATTAGCCCTGAAAATGAGAGAGGGTAAACACCCTGGTGCAAGACATCAGGATAAACACACACTCAAAATGAGTGCATTAAAAAGGTTAATTAAATGAGATATGTTAATCACTTCTCTAAAATCTAAATTAGTGGCTTTGACCTCAACTCACTCACTCTCCCTTAATGTTCCCACAAATGCCTCATAGTATTCTGACAGTGTTTATTAATGCTCACATCCAAGGACACACGCTTAGCTTGACAAACACACTCAGGCAGCCACACAGGTTTTAATGTCAAATACAATCCAAACATCACAAATAACAAGAGTAACAGTGACAGTTTTATTCTGGTTTATTCAAGAGGCAAGAAGCACACTCACACTGACACACAGCTTTTTTCGTTGTTGTAAATTTCAGTTTCTTTCCCTTGTTCTCTCTCTGCACATCACTCTTTCACACCTAACTGTCTTTTCTCTCCCCTCAGGAAAACATTTCCGTCCCAGCATGCAACGCTCTCTGGCTTCGCTGCTGTCTATATCTCCGTAAGCACTTCCTGTGTCTTACTTGTCTCGTGTGTTTGTGTGACTCAAGTATGATGTATTTGCATCACATATGTTTGCATGGTGCTTTTTGTGTTTCTCATTGCATGCTTGTGTGATTTATTGGGTGTGTCTCTGTTTTTGAGTTTATTAAGTGTATCTTTAAAATGGAAACCAGTGAAAAAATTGATAATAATTTGTTCGTTTGTTTGGTTTTTTCACAGTACATTCCCAATCCTTTACCCTCAAAATATTTGTATTTCACGCATTTCTTTAGATCATGTTCTTTACTATATTAGTTCAAAAGTATGTGTATGCTTTTTATTTTCTCATAGAAAAAGTTGCTGTTGGCGACATTAAACTAGTTTCTGCATATCAGAGGATTTCTCGCTTGAATGAAATCACTGTGCACATAAGCAACAATTGCATTATACTGTTTACTCACTGAGAGATTTCCGGATTGCTGATTAGCTTCAGGCCAAAGAGCCATCTAAATCTTGCATTAAAAAAATAACAAGAACTGCCTATTAAGGTCGGATCTCAGCGTTCAATGTAATATCCATTTATGTTTTGGCTAGCTTCTTGCCATTCTGGAGTCTGCTGCTGACCGCAGTAGTATGTGAACTGTAAGGCAATGTAGCACTGTCATTTTTCCATGAGGTAACACCCACCCACACACACACCCGCACCCTCCTCCGCCAATGGCTATTGCAAGCTACTGGCCATATCACTGCTGCCTCGCTGAGCCCAGTGTGTGCTCATTAAAGCTCAGCAGACAGATCTGATAACAGAAAATGCAGGAGAGGAGAAAAAGCAGCTGTTTATGTTGCAAGAGTTACAATATCTTATGTAGTCTTTGCAAAGTTGTGCAGCAACTCAAACACAATGCAGCACACAATTTATTCTCTTCAATATTGGTCTTTACTTAAGAATTAAGCTGTTTATTTACACTTGAAAACCTTGTTGGAAAAAATACAGTAAAGTGAAATAATAGAAATTTGTCGAAACTTGGATGATAAGAAAGATCCCATAACAAGACAGACAATTAATTCAGGAAGTGCTGAAAAATTTAAATTTCATCGGAAATAACTGAAAAATGTCACCACGCTGACAGTTTTTTCCTTCTTGCTTCAAGGAGAGTAGAATTTGTATGTGCAGTGCTAGATCGACAAGCTTGTTAAAATGGATATTTTTGCAAAGCCTGCTTTTCTGTCACTCGGCTGTCCTCCACTTTATATAATAGAAATATGGTGTGCATGCTGAGAATGTGAATGTAAGTGTAAATATATTCTCTCTCCTTGTGTCTGACTGAAGCAAGAAAATGATGAGAAAGTGTATAACTGGAAATTTTCCTTTAATAACCAACTTTAAGATGTATAGGATGAAAAATTCAATATTTTTCCTTTACCACTCTAAACTATCAATTTACTTCTGCTGTTGAGTTGAAACTTTTGCTGCAGTTTATCATTATGATTTTTAATTACATCCCCACCTTAGGCTCCATATGTCTCGCCGTCCATCTTTTGCTAATGTTGTATGGCTTCTCTATCCACAGATGTATTTCAATGCCAGCATCAGCAGCACGACCAAGCTGCTGAAGCCTTTGCTGGTGTTTGCTTTTTGCATGGCAGCCGGTCTCGCTGGGCTGACACAGATAACTCAGCACCGCAGTCATCCCATAGATGTCTACGTGGGATACCTCATAGGAGCCGGCGTCGGAGTCTACCTGGTTAGTTAAACGAAGGGTACAAGAGTGTGTATGACAAGTATAGCAATAGATTTTATCCTCCCAATCAAACTTTTCATGCTCTGTATAATCTGAAATCTGTAAACCTAATTTATTTTGCTGGTTTCAAGATAATTACTCCTTTCATGATAATGTAACAAGACATCTAAGCAAGCGAGATTATCCTAAAATGGATTTCCTATTTCAGGCTTCAGTGTGTGGAATGATTGGTAGCATATGTTTGTATGCATTAAGGAATCTGTTTTATCCCCAGGGAGTACTTAACAGTCAGCATGCAGAGTGGTGGGAATGACAGATTTTTTTTTTTTTAAATAAAGTGTTATAGTTGTTTTGGTGGGACTGAATTGTACCATTGTATTATTCTAACCCTATCACAGCATGTGCTAACAAATGCTCCTTTTTTTCATCACCTCTCCTCACTGTGTGGTTTCCATACTTTTCTCTCCCAGCAGTTTTTTGGCAGGCTATATATAGCCTTTTCTATTAGGGAAGGGAAGGGAGAGAGAATGAATAATCCGATAAGAATTTTCTGGAACAATTTCACACTTCGTTTTTAAGAAAACTTGTCGCTGCCATTTTCCACGCTTCCCTCCTCCTCTCACTCTCTTTCTCTCTTGTCTTTTACTTTTTGAGAGGGAGAGCATTTCCTCCTGTCATTAAAGGATGAATTCATAGAGAGGGGTGGAGGGGGTGTGATTCATGCTGACCTCAGATTTAACAGGGAGAAGAAGGAGAGATGCCTATTCATGCACTTGCTCCCCACTAATAGGAAAATCTATTTTATCCCCTCCCAAAGATTAAAGAAATTACATTTACACGCTCCAGTCTTTATTTATAACATGCTGAGTACTTCTGTCTCCTCATTTATTTCTCCTCCCTACTCCCTATGTCCCTCTGTCCTCTGTCAGGCGGTGTACGCAGTGGGAAACTTCAAAGCATCAGAGGAAGATGCTCCATCTCTAACTAGACTTGCCCCAGCCCACCATAAGGATGGCTTGAGGGTGCTGAGCCAGCGGAGTCATGATTCCCTGTACAGGAAGACTCCCAGGGTGTCAGAAAGCAGGGAGGAGCTGGGGGCAGCACTGGGGTCTGGAGCCCGCAGTAAGGTGAGGAGGGAGAAGTCATCACTGGCCTCCCTGAAACGTGCGAGTGCGGATGTGGAGCTTCTAGCAACACGGGGTCCCATGGGCAAGGAAACCATGGTAACTTTCAGCAACACCTTGCCTCGAGTTGCAAATGGCAACAGCCCTATCTCTCCCTCAGACGAGCCGGCTGTGACACAGCGACACATGACCTTCCACGTACCCTTTGACCCCCAGAGATCTAGGCAGCTGGTGACAGAGTGGAAGCAGCGCTCGGTGGAGCTTCGCAGCCAGAGCTCACGAGATGAGGACGAGGGTATGGACGGAACAGATGGGAGAGATGGAAACGATGAAGGAGGAGCAGCGGGTGAAGGAGGTGACATGGGGATGCCTTCCTCTCTCTATCCCACGGTGCAAGCCAACAAGGGTACCGCCACGCCAACTGGAGCCAGGATGGCTGTGGCACCCCCACTGGTGCACATCCCTGAGGAGGCCACTCGGCCACCTCCTGTCTCTCCCAAGAGTGCCAAGACCAGAGCCAAGTGGCTGTCACTCACCGAGGGAGGGGGGCCGAAAGAGCCGGGACCAGGGCCAATTGCAGTGTCAACTCCCCGTGTGCCCAACACGCAGCCCACTCTGCCACCCAGCCAGCAAAGAGTCACTCAGGTGTGGTAAAAATAAGAAAATGAATTTCTGCAAAATTATAACTACATTACTTGGAGTAGTAAAATTGTCATACTTTAATATCAAGTGGCATGCTGCCAATCCTGAAAATATATGGTTTAGACAGAAGAGATTTAAAAGCTGCCAAACAGCGTGCGCTACACACCTATGATTTATTGTGTTTGTAAAAGCACAACAGAACAACACTGAAGGAGGCAATTTCCCTGATTAGTTTCCAATATAAAATGTTCTCACGTGTTCAAAAACTAATTATAGCTGGAGTTAAATCTTAATAAAACCTCTGTGTGGGATAATGTTTACTGTAATATAAGTCCCTCAACTCTGGTCGATTTACTGATTTCTGTAGTAGCCATTTCTTGAGATTGAAAGGTCATTCTTGACATCGAAAACGTGCTCTACCAAAGCTATATCAGCACAGTTGCATGGTGTCATGGGTAATGCTTTTGAAGATACATTCTGAGATTTTCTTCCATCCCGCAGGTCATAGCCATGTCGAAGCAGCAGGGTCATGGCATCATTTCGTCCACTAAAACATCAGAGGGTGGCTCCTCTTCTGGTGGTGGGTCCAACTGCTCTGAGTCACCTTATTACCGGATCCCTTCTGATCGAGACAGCTGCACCGGCAGCAACCCAGGGAGCATCGCCGGCAGCGGGAGCATCGTTACCATCGACGCTCACGCCCCTCACCACCCAGTGGTACGCGTGTCGGCCAGTAATGGGAAGCCATGGGAGTGGAGGAACACCATCAGTGGTAACATGATGGGTGGCGACCCAACAGGGGACAAACACCGTGAAAGGCTGCAGCGTCAGGAAAATGTCTCTCACTACCGGGACTACCGAACACTCCCAGTGAAAACGGAGTCAGTCTGCTCCTCTTCAGCCAGCGGTAGCTGCGAAGGTGGACCGGAGCCTCCGCCCCCACCTCTACCCCCCTCCTCCTCCCCTCTCCCTCCCCCACCTCAGCTGTTATCATCCCCTCTTCCACCACCACCTCCTCACTCGTCTTCTTCTCCATTGCCACCTCCTCCACACCCAAGCTCCTCACCGGTGCCTCCTTTTCCTAACCCTGTCTCTTCTCACATGCCTCCTCCTCCTCACCCGTCCTCTCAGATGTCCCCACCACCCCTCCCTCAGTCCTCTCAAAATTTCCCACCTCCTCACCCATCTTCCCAAATGCCCCTGCCTCCTCACTCATCCTCCTCCCATATGCCCCCACCTCCTCACCCATCTTCCTGTCAAATGCCCCCACCTCCACAGCCATCGTCTTCCCCTTTGCCTCCTCCACCACACCCCTCCTCCATGCTGCTGCCTCCTCACCCATCCTGCTCCAGCATGCTGCCCCCTCCTCCCCACCCTGACTTACTGATGGACGGCCACAACCAGATGCTGTCCCGCTCCTCCACCTTGCCTCGTCGGCCCTCTGTCTCCGCCCGCAGCCATGCTGAGCAGGAGAACTACTACAAGGCCATGCAGAATGAGAGGATGTTATAGTAAAAGGGGCAAGATGACAGACATCATTGTCATATCAATTATTGTACTTCAGAAGACACAGCTGAAAGAGACAGTGAGAGGAAGTAAGGTGAATAGAGACTTATTACTTTTGAAAAACGACAGAAAAGGTTTAAAGACTCTGAATCCAGAACATCAGCTTCAGTCAAAACGCTGGAGATGAAGAGGCAGCAGGGGTGGAGGACTATGGGGAGGTCTGGCAGCTCACACACACTCAGCAGGGGATCTATTTTTTTCTCCTGCTCACACATACTGCCCACAGCGCCAGCTCAACGGCCCTGACTGGGAAAAGAACAGACAAGGGAAGAAAGGAGAGTCAAAGAAATAAGGGTGAGGAATTCAAAACCCTTCTGCACCTTTAGTGTCAGCATGCACATCATCTGTGTTTGTCCGAGACACATTAAAAGAAGAGAAGGGAAAAGGCTGCAGCTGAAAGAGAGGTATCACAATGAACAGCCAGGGATTTGCTCAAACTAGTTTCCCTTGAGAGGGGGAACAAGACTGAGAAAACAAAACAACTACAGGCTTTAACTAGTGCAGCTGTTTGAGGTTGCCTATCATTACACACAGAGAATTTGTTCCTGTAACCAGCTGAATAAATCATGTTTCAAAGCACCCAAATGCTAGGAATAAAAGAAAAATGCAGTAATGTTGAGTTCAAGCACAGGTTCAAGCATATTAGCAACAACTCACAAATGCATGAGAGTCTGTCCCTCTCTGAATAAACAAACCAAAAAGGGACTTTTATGTTTGACGGCAAGCAAATCTGTCAGTATCCACCAGAGAGAGACGGCTTAGGAAGCGCTTCTTCTTGTTAGGGTGTGAGAAGGAGGAGGAAGAAGAAGAGGGGGGTTGTATAAGGAGGATCACGCACAGTTGGGCACCCCAACATAGACGTCATTGAATGGATTACTGCTGTAAACATGAGAGATGGTGAAAAGGAAAGAGAATTGTTCCTAAATTGAAGAGGGTGGCTGGGCCGCACAGCACAACGAGTCAGGCAGCCAGCTCGTATTTTCTGTGTGCAAAACCTGCCACGGAGCCTGAAGCAGCACTAAAGAGATTAACGTTTGTTTATCAAACCATGCTAGCACACTCTTCCTTCCGTAGCCCTTTGCATTTGGCCCTCTGGCAAATCACAATGGTGATGGGAATGTTAATGGAAAGCTGCCTAGCCAGTAGTGCAGCTCCAACAAGCACATTGGCTCGAGCAGGTGCTGTTTTGATGCATGTAATTGGCTTGAGTTGCCACTGCTCTGTTTATACTTGTTGGCATTTCAAAGATGTTGGTACCACTCTCTAATAATGCATTTGTAACTTTGTTAACAAATTGCTTTTTTATTACTCATCATTTATATATGCTTTAGGGTTGCCAGGGCATAAAAAAACTTTCATTGGTGTATTTGGCTATTTGATTGATCAAGAAAAACCCTCAGATTTAGCTGTACCTTAGTAATATTTAAAATTCCAGATTTAGACATTTATTCATCTCTCCATCCATTATCTGCACCCGCTTATCCTTTGCAAGGATTACCTTGTGCTTTATTAGAAAGTGGTTCTAAAATTTTTGTTCTTCTTGTTTTCACATGAAAAACTAAACAAATAGCCAAATATAAATAACCTGAGATAAGAAAGTTCCAGCTTCTCAAACAGGTTTACTGCTTTTCTCCATTTTACATGATTGTCAATTGGATATCTTGGATAGTTTGGAGTATTGGTTGGACGAAACAAGCAATCTCAAGACATCTTCTTTGGCTCTGAAAATTTGTAATGGGCATTCAGATATTTTTCAACTAAACGATTCACAAATGAATTGGAAAAAATTAAGTAATCAAGGGATAAAGTGTGTCAGCTGCTTCTGTTCTTCCTGCTCAGCCCTGCCTCTTTGTGTATTTATACTTTGTTGTATAAAGTTCTTATCTGGTACCTATCATTTCATACGTCCAAGTTTTTTTTCTAACTATCAGAACATATTTCAACTATTGACAAGTGCTTTATTTTATATCATATTATAACCAAACGGAGACACACAGATGGAAAAGCTGGTTTTCACCCATGCACCACAACATCTGGAGGATACGTGAACTGATTTTGTAAAGTTGTGCTAGGAATGGGGTGACATTAAATGGAACAAGTTGTGTTTTGTAGTGGAGCTCGTCTAATGAGGAGCTGGTAGATAATGTTGCTCGTCAGTTTTTTGCTGCATGTGTGTACGGGCGTGTGTTTTTAACTTCAGTGCTTCAAGTCTGTGTCAGTACCTTCGACAGACAGACATGCTGCATTTTTTTAGTGCTGGTGATTATCGTACTACTTTCCTCCATTTTAACTGTAAAAATACTTCATAATGCCTAATATTATTAATACTATTATTATTCTGCAGTCCTTTTTAATGGACTAATGTTTTCTATCTGTGGTGATGTGTAACAATAATAACCTTATTGAATAAAAAATGACTTCTTAACTGAGGTGTCATCATATGTTACTTGAAAGCATCAGGTGTACTATATGGTACGGTTCAAAATAGAGTGGTGGTCCATGCTGGAGCAGTTTTTACTGACACTCTAATGAAAAGGATCCTCTCCATTGATTCTTGGGTTATGAGTACTTTTGTGCTCATTCATACACTCACACAATGACATGCACACTCCTGAACAGAAATACACACAGACAGACGGATACAGCACATGTACATTTGCAGTGCAACATTTGCTCTTTCCTGTTGGCTAGTGTCGGGTTTCCATAATGAATTCTACTAGAATGTTGGTCAATCCCAAATGACCTACAGGGAGACAGTATTGGGTAAGGCCTGAATGTGTGTGTGTGTGTGTGTGTGTGTGTGTGTGTGTGTGTGTGTGTGTGTGTGTGTGTGTGTGTGTGTGTGTGTGTGTGTGTGTGTGTGTGTGTGTGTGTGTGTGTGTGTGTGTGTGTGTGCATGCGTGTGTTTGTGGACACTACAAAGACTACATTACTTCTGTGCACTCCCTATTGGCACCTACATCCTATCAGACTTGAACTTAACGTCATAGCACTTACATTGTTCTTTCTTGACTAAATCCTTGCTTGTGTTGTATCAACTCTCAGCTGAACGTTGCTTTAGATAAAAGCGTCTGCTAAATGAAATTTTAAGGTTATAGTTGTACAAAAACATTTTTGTTTTGTGTGATGCACAGACTGTGTTTTTTTTAACACAAATCTGTACATTTAGGTGTGTATGCATGTGACATTATAGCATATTTGCTTACATATAACATCCTATACCTGTGTTGAGGTGGATGATGGTGGTGCAGATATGAATTGGCATTTGTGTGTATAAAAGTGGTGTGTCATCCAGATGTGGTGAGTTATACAGTATGTGTCAGTTTTTGGCATATGAGGTCAGATATGTATGCATGTTTGAGTGGTTGTTTCTGCATGTATGCATATGTATGTGTCTATGCGAATGTGTGTCCAGCACTGCAAAACATTGAGCTGTGTGATGAGGCCATAGAGGCGGTGGGGGTGCAGATGGTGTACTGAGGCCTAAGGACAGTCAGCCTGTCCATGACTCACACTTGGCAAGCCAGCAACGCACTCTCTTTCTCGCTCTCTGTTTCTCCCTCTCTCTCTCTTTCTGTCATCTCTCCCCTTGGTGGCCCAGAAAGCACAACACAACAAGTGTGTATGTGTGTGTGGAAGAGTGAGAGGCAACAGAATATGCAGACTGAGCTGTATGCATGAGTTTATTTTGTGACAGTGAGCCTATGTATTTGCTTATATGTCTGTGTGTGTGTGTCAATGAGAGAAAGAGAGAGAGTGAGATTGACTGTCCAGGGGAAGCTGGTGACATTCAGGTTTGATATGCCACCGCAAAACCGCACAAAAGCCTTTTGTCCATAGCTCTGCTTTTATCTTACTCACTTTGTCACTATCATTCTACCTACTGCCATGACACCTGGCTCTTCATAAATCTTTACCCGTGGAGGAAGAGGATTTGGAGTATATATCCTGATTCTCTCTAGGCTCTCAGTTTCTTGAATGAAGGATTAAAATTCTAAAGGGGTTATAGGCATCATTTTACTTTCTCTCTGATTAATATAGGGAGTTTTTTTTCGTCTTACAAATGAAATATTGATCCCTCTTTAGCATGAAAGGGTTGTTATATCAAAAATATTGCTTTCAGGTAAGGATCTACAGAGATCAGCTAAATGCACCCAAGCCCCTAAAGACTTTATTCTTTATCAGGGTTTACTGCTGAAATAGTTGAAGAACCCCTGTCTAACAGCCCTCTTGAAAAACTTCACCAATTATGAAAAGAGAGGGAAAGTGATGGTTTCATATTCCCATGGCGTAACGGTTGTTAAAATTTTCAGCTTGGGATCCACAGTAAATTAAATTTAGTCTCGAGGGCTTATTAAAGCACGTTAGCATTCCTGTCACTTGTCGACCCACCAGACAGAGACCTTGTAGAGAGCTCTTTTGGATCCCAAACTATAACCAGGCTTAATGTGCCAGTCAGCCGTCTACCACCACAGATGGGGGCTAAGACTGACATTTCTAGGAGGTTTGCTTCACTGAGTCACTAGCTATATTTTCAAAGCTTGTTTCTTACTAGGGGTCCAGAATAGGAAAGTACTCTTTTAAATCTACATTTCATATACAAAAGGCAACCCTCAAATTATGGCAACTACCATATACCATTCACAACTAATATTTGCTAGAATTTTGATGTCAGGAATAGTTCATTTCTCTCTAATGGATTTACACTTGGAGTTTAAGATTTATGCTAGTTTGCTCTCTCTTTAACCCACAGGCCAAAGAGGGTGATAAATGTCTCACCAGGCAACCAGACTACCAGTTACACTGTTACGACTCAGCTGGGAGCCTGACATTTTCATTTGGTTGTCTTCACCTTGCAAGGCAACTGCTGCTTTTCAGGAGCTTGATTTACAACCACACTGATTATTTGGATATCACCAACGCTGGTGATATCCTAGTAAATAATTGTTTTGGGAGCTGCAGCGTGGAGACTTTTCTCCTGTTTTTCATTTGTTGTTTGGTCTAGCACAAACTTTAATGTATACCATGTTCACCACCTTTGTTCTGTGTGTTAGAATGCTAACATTCTTCAGTGCTGATTATTAGCACTAAACACAATGTATAGCCAAAGCTGATGTGAATGTCTTTAGGTTTACTGATATAAACCAAAGTATTGGTCAGCCTGAAACATTGACATGATGATGGCCTTAGATGAAAGGTCAAGGGACCACCAAAAAGATTACAGTTAATTCTGAGAGCAATGTCTGTATCAAATATCACAGAAATTGTTGCAGATATTTCACCCCAAACCAAAATTGTGAACCTCATGGTAAAAGTCAGAAGATTACTTAATCATTATACATCATCTAGGGAGGAATATCTGTAGGCTATAACATTTCTCGAGCCTATTGAAGATAGTAAGGTGGTAATATTTCCAGTATAAGTGAAAACTTTGCCCTGTTGGTGGTGATAGATGAAACAAAAGGGGTTCAAAGTCCAAAAAACCAAAGTCAGGAGGATTCATCCTGTGGAGAACATGAATGTCTGAACAAAATTGAAATCTCCATCTGATTGCTGAGACACCAAAGTGGTGGACTAAATGCCTGCAGCCCACGAATCAGACATGGCCATCCTTAGAGAAAGCTTATGAAACTCATCTGTGGTATAATAATGAAACTAAAAAACGGTATACTTGACAACTGATCTGAAAATAAGACAGGAAAGTTGACTTTGCAAAGATGGTAAGGCTTTCATGTGGAGCTTAAAGATACACACTCAGCACACTTTCGTTCCCCCTGTCTCTGCTTCTGCAATTATACTTAATGCGTCTGCTTGGCTGCTTCCTCATACTTTCCTTGGAGAACTGAGGAGATAAAGATGGAGATGGGAATGACTGTGCCCCTTACCTCACATGTGTGGACACACACAGAAACACATAAATACTCTTGTGCATTCCCATGAACATACATAGCAACACACTCACTAAAACCCAGATGTAGAGATTTATGCGCTGTGACAAACATCCGTCTATGCATAAACACAGATTCACAAACACAAATACACACTCTCACCTACTTTTGCCCTCGTGCTATTTCCCTACATGGGGAGACAGAAAGGGGGTTGACAGTGCAGTGTATTTGAGCATGAGTGGGCTGATGTGGTTGTGGCCTTACATGCATGAGTACGGCTGTACAGTATATGACTTAAAACCCTACAGGCCTAGCAATGGGTGGTAATACACTGACACAGTTATCAGACCAGACTAATTGGGTCTGGGACTTTGTGTGTACATGTGTGCAGTAGGACCTTTGTATATACATATCTTAAAAGTGTGTGTGACCCTTTTATGTATACACTGTCTGTTTTCCTTCAGTGCCCTCTCACCTCTTTATGCATCATATGTGGATGTGGATGTAAGAAATTTAGTAAGAATGTGTGCGCATGTATAAATAATCCATCTGCCTGTTTGTGTTTATATCACCCCATGCATAGAGATCGCATGTCACATGAGCACCCATGTCCCTCTGCATGTTTCTTACCTCTAATCCTATACGTCCTCTGAAATTCATAAATATCTGTTCTGCCAGGTAAAAAACTGTCTGATGTGTCAGAGTTTCATATAGAAGCTCCTGGCACAGGATCACGCTCTCTTACAGCCGTCTGACCTAGTTTTTTCACAACCACACAGTTAAAATACTGGAGGATATTATGCATGTCGGCACACACACACACACAAAAACATACACACAAACACTTAGCTATCTCTGCAACGTTGCACATTACAACACCATCGCCTGTGTCACAATCAAATAGCATACTTCACCCAAATCTGCAAATGCACACATTCACTGTAGCCTGCATAAATGTTTCCCCAAATCTACAAATAATCCAGTATGAAATTTAAAAAAAAAAAGGACAGCCCCATTGTTAATCCAGTCTAAATCAGTCCGTTTGGGAGCATAATTTTAATGAGTAAATTAGAGCACTGCGGCACCACACTCAGCTGTAGACTCATGCCTGTGATCCATCTTATTTCATATCAGCTACTAGCAGGAGACCAGAAACAAAGACTCTGTCTCACTTAGTCTAAATGTAACTGACTATTTTGGCATGTTTTCTAACCTGGTAGTCATCTGATGTTTTTGTCACTGTGTCATAAGAGCGATGATCAGAGGTTAAGGTAATATAAATGGATGAAGCATGCAAGGAGGGGAGGAAAGGAGGAACAACAATAAACAGGATGAGAGAGGACTGGAATGATTAAAAAAGGAATAAAGGAAGGGATGGAGAAACAGGGGGGCAGGACAGGAAGAAGGTAGAAAGGCTAGAATACACAGAAGAAACAAATGAAGTGTGATGCAAGGAGGGATAAAGTAATGAAGCGGGGAAACTCAAAGAGGGATAATAAAAGGAATCAGAGAAATGGGGAGGCAAAAAGGAAGGAACAAATAATCATATTTAAGGCATAAGCAGATATTGTTGAAATAGGGCGAAAAGAAGACAATGGAGGAAGGAAGGAAGTAGAAGCAGGATGGAGCAAATGAAGAAATGAACAAACAAGTCACAAGGAGAGAGGAAATTAATGATGGGAAGAGTTGAGCTCATAGGACTTGGTTTTATAATCCTGTGTTGTAATTGGCTGTCATTAATTGAGTGGGGGTAGAGGGCAAATACTTTACATTCGGGTCATCAGGTTTGCACACTCTTTCCTTGATGTTTCGTTAATAGGCCCACACAGCAACAAAACTTCAGATGGATCAATAAAGTCCATGTTTCTTCTGTCAGTGATTCATTCCCTTAATGTGGACTGTAAATCAATTAAAGAATTAAAGAGGGATGAAGGAGTGGATGGAAGGAAGGAAGCAACAAATAAATGAAGGAACATATTAGACGAGGAGGGATCTAATACAGATGAGAAACTTGGAAAGGAGGATGAATTAATTAAAAAGAGAAATTGGGAGACAAAAAAGAAGGGAATATTACATTAGGAACAGACACAAAGAAAGAAAGAATGAAAGTAAACATGAATGGGAGAGAGAAAAGGTCTGTGTGAAGTTTTAAGTGACTTTATGGGTGAAAGAACGAAATAAAAGAGCTGTCACTCCACTGTGGCTCCCAGTTGAGATCGTGAATGGATCACTGGCTTCACCATGATACTCGCTGACCTGCATAACAGCCTCCGATTAACACATTGTCACATCTGATGCCAACTTGATCCAGCACGGCGGGGGGGGGGGGGGGGGGGGGGCGCGATGGTGTCACAGCGATGGTGTGTATGAGAGACAGACAGAACGACAGACATATATTGAAAAAGAAAATATGAGCTCCAGCGCCATGAGCCGAACATGAGAGTGTGTGTGGGTGGATGCAGTGACGGGACAGTGACAGTAGGTGTGTAACTAATGATGCTCCCTTATAATGAGGCCAACACATCTGTTCACATTCACACATGCACATTTTCATTGCATGACCCTCATTATCTCCCTGTGAATTTTACAACACAGATGTGGTGAAAGACTGATGTGCATGCTTTTGCATGCATATTCAAAGGGACAGCCAAGATTAAGTGAAGAGTATTAAAAAGGATTCAGACCCTCGTTCTGTATTATTCATGTCTGGTTATAGTGTTGGTATTCTGCCACCATGGGGAGAAGTACAAAGAGAAGTAGTGGGAAGAATGACAAATCGAAACACGAGGAGAAGAAGCAAATTAGACAGATACGAGGTAAATGGGGTTAGAGAGAAACATTATCTTTTGATGTACTCGCTCATTACAAACCAGCAACAACAAAAAAAAGTACAAACTCAAGCTCCCACACACACACACCCACAGTCAGGCACAACTGCATATAACTGAGGGGAATACAAAACAATCCACAGTGCCATTGGCACCACAGAGGCACTATTGACATTTAAAAACATACAGTAAGAGACAGAGATGGAAGCAGGTAGACAGAGAAAGCAAAAAGAGAAAGACTAAAGAGAAGTGAAGCATTTTGGCGTTTTTCTGGCCCAGTACACTGAAGTTATTCCAGGGAGGAGGAAACTCTTTATACTTTCTCTCCCCCAAGCCTCAATCTGCCTTTCAGCTCCCTCCCGCAATACTCCAGCCTCTCCCCATCACTCTCTCACTCTCTCTCCTTATCCATTCACTTTCTCATCACCCCACCCCTGCTGTGGATTTACACCCGCCTCCTCCAAATTTCTCTCAGTTATTTTCATTTTGGGTAATTT
This sequence comes from Scomber scombrus, assembly GCF_963691925.1. Lineage (NCBI taxonomy): Eukaryota > Metazoa > Chordata > Actinopteri > Scombriformes > Scombridae > Scomber > Scomber scombrus. Next base: position 8,443,769 of record NC_084988.1, on the reverse strand, counting down.
CTATTCCGGCGATGTTTATTCATGACAGAGGTTCTGAGGGAGAGATAAGAAGCCAAGTGCTGAGCTGGCCCTGAGGGCTGTGAGGGCTCCAAGTCAGCCTGTACACATACCAACAAACACACAACTCACACAAACACATAAAAAACACCTACTGTGTCTACCCACAGGAACACACATGAGCACAGGTTTGTGTACGTTTTCATTTACAGGCAAACACACAACCTGACTTGCTCACCCTGCCGAAAACAGACACCGATTTCGGTTTATCATCACGTAGTCCTACAAACTGGGGTGTTTTGTCCGCCGTTATTGTTATCAGACGTGACGGTGTCGGCTGCCTCCCTTTGCCGTTTCTGTTTGTCAGAGAGAAAATCATTTTTTAAGAAATGTCAGTCCCAAAACATGCCTGACCCTCATCTGTCAGCAGTGTTTAGCATGATGTCATGACAGATACTCACACACAAGGCAAGGGAGGCTGCTTTTCATTTTGAAAGCCCCCCACCCTCCTACGCAGAGTTGTACTTGTATGTTAGCTGCTTGGTGTGTGTGTGCGTGTGTGTGTGTGTGTGTGTGTGTGTGTGTGTGTGTGTGTGTGTGTGTGTGTGTGTGTGTGTGTGTGTGTGTGTGTGTGTGTGTGTGTGGAAATGCAGACAGATTTGCAGTTAAAATGGCTAGAGGGAGAGAGAGAGAAAGAGAGACAGAGAGAGTGAGAGAGAAAGAGAGAGAGAGAGAGAGAGAGAGAGAGAGAGAGAGAGAGAGAGAGAGAGAGAGAGAGAGAGAGAGAGAGAGAGAGGGATTACAGACATGATGCGCAGAAAGTGAGCAAGACACACAGAGAAAATGATTCGTTTGCCTCTCAGAGTGGGTTAAAATCCTGCTTACTCTCCCTCACCATTTCCCAAATCTGCTCAGCCACCATCCTGTTTCTACACCTTTATCTGTGCCCCCACCCCTCCAAGAAAATACACATTAACCGGATCCCCTGCTGTGGCTGTCACCTCCACCTATTCCACCTTTTCAAACTCTGACAAGCCAATGGCAGTCTGAGCTTGTGTCTGGCATCAAGGCTGCCTGCTCCCCAAAATAGCTAGCCACAGATGGCTGGCAATTTATTTAACCTTTTCATTCTTCTTTGTTTGCAGAGGCAAATAGACTGCAGAGTGAATACCTGTTAAAAAGAAGAAGATTATTACCATTTTAAAAGCTTAGGATACACTATTGAGTTATAATAAGCCAGTGGGCATTGATTTAGAGCTTTGCAGGTCATAAAACATCTAAATTGGATTAAATATGGTTGAAAAGTGAAGTCTTTTCAATCTCAAGTTTAAGTATAACAATTGTTTTAGTGACTACATTACAAAGCAAATCAGTACTTAACTACATGTTTAAATATAGTCACTGAAATGCTGTTAAAACATGTATTTTTCTATCAAACGGTCACAACCTTTTTGATCTGTAAATCACCAAATCAATACTCGCCCAACAGCACTTTACAAAATTTCCTGAAAACAGGTCAATTCTACAATGGGATACAGTGTTGAGGTTAACATCCATTATATATGTCAGCTCACACACGTAAGAATCCAGCTGAATTAAAATTAAAACATTTATAGGTCCAATAATCATCACTAAAAGATGACTTCAGAGGGAAACCTGGACTGACAAGGGAACATGTTTGCAACACGATCACCACCTGCTGGATGTTGGATGCAGGTGCAACATATTTTGGTTGATCTGCTAAATCTGATGTGAAAGAATAATTTAGGTCAGACAAAAAAAAACTGTAATAGGTAATGGGAAACTTCAAAATAGTTTAAATGTTTTTATCCATCACTGTGTTTTGACTAAATAAAAAAAATGTTCCTATGTGGAAAATCACTGCGTCAGGCTGGAAAGCCATTCAGCCTCTGAGCCTGAGGTTATTTATGTAACAGAATGAAAAAACAGTTTTTAAGACTCTTGACATTGAACCTTAGCGCCACTAGATGGAGAAGTGGCACAGCAGAACTGAAATAAATGCTTCATCCTCCTCACTGTGCAAAACTGGATTTGGTCCCAATTTTAGGCTGCACGTACACAGTTCATCTGCAGCCTTGAAGCACACAGGCTGGTTCCTCGAACGTCATATGATTAGGCTGGAGGAGATCCAGCAGGGCCCCCGTTCGAAGAGGAGGACCCATATCTCAGTCAACGCGCACAACCAGCTAGGGCCCCCTTTATCTCCACAAGGCAGGGAGGGAGGCGTATCCTTTTCCCCTCTCCCACTCCCCTTCACATACCACTCTCTCTCTCTCTCTCTCTCTCTCTCTCTCTCTCTCTCTCTCTCTCTCTCTCTCTCTCTCTCTCTCTCTCTCTCTCTCTCTCTCTCTCTCCCTCTCTCTCTCTCTCTCTCTCTCTCTCTCTCTCTCTCTCTCTCACACCCGTACACTAACTAGACTACAACCTGCTTTTGGACGACGCCCCACAGCCCATGAGATTTCCACCGTGCGGACGCACAGCAGAGCCAAGTCCATCGAGCGTCGTTGCCACCCGAGAGGAAATCATTGGGGTCTTATTATTACCGGGCTGTGCGTGCAGGCTGCCCGCGGCATCACCTCAGTAATAACAAGAGGGGTGCCAGCCAGGAGAAGGAGAACAGGAGGAGGAGGAGGAAGAGGAGGAGGAGAGGAAGGGGTGTTAGAGTAACCCGAAATTGACGCTCAGAAATAAACAAGAAGACACCGTGTTTGGAAGACGTCTGCGGCGGGAAAGGCAATTGAGTAAGTCCTGATTTTACAGTGTGCGCTGGTTGTGTCCGTGTTTTCCTGTGGCTGACCTGCTTTCGGTGATTTGTCCAGAGCTGGCTGTGCAGCGGCGCAATATTTAAGCTTCCAGCCCGGCAGCATCCTTTCCCTCGTACAGGATGGATGACAGAGCGGGACAGAAGGATGGAGACAAGGAGGGGAAAAAAAGATAAATATTGGCGGTACCTTTCTGTGCTATTGTTAAATCCCTTACTGTAAACACTGACGGTCGTTGCCTGAGGATACAACTATAATCACGAGAGGCGCAACATCCATCAAGAGACACACATTAAAATTAAAAGCCCAAAATCAAGTCAAGGGCAGGTTTGGTGGGGGAATTATAGGGAGAAAATTAGCTGCGTTATCATGTCATGTCAACATCTTTTATGACATGCCTTAGAGGCCCGTTTTACTGTGCTGCACTTTCAAGCCGTGATAGAGCCAGGCCGACAGGTGTAACAGGACGACATGTTTACGCGAATGCTTTTGATGATCCATCATGTAATATCGATCTGCTTTGCGAGGAGAGTGTTTCAGGATGAGTGTCAGGATGGGGGGGTTGAGGGTTTTTTTTTTTGTGAGTGTGTGTGTGTGCCTCGACGGTGAATTTCCAGTGGCGCCAGTAGTGCATGGCCGTCACTGCACTGGGTGAGAGATGCTGACTGGCTACAGGCTGTGGAGAAGAGGAGAGGAGAGTAACAGGGTAATCTGTGCTGTGTTGTGATGTGAGCGGTCTGCTTCAACATGGCGCATGAGCTGATAAACCTTGGCCATTACATACTCCTGTCTGGAATTTACACTGTGCAATGGACCAGGCAGTTGGGTTTTATAGCAGAGAAGACTGAGTATAGCTCAAATTCATCTCAGCTCGGGTTGCCATTGGTGATATAGTCTGACTCCTCCATCCTCTTTGAATATCACGTAGGCTTGTGTGCCTGTGTGTGTTTGTGTGTGTATTCTGGATCTGTTTCTCTTCCTGTCTCTGAATAGAACAATATCAATTGGACCAACTCCATTAATTTTACTCTGTTTTTGTAATTATGTTTGATCACAGCAGGTATAGGCACAGACAGACAAAGAGTGTAGGGACAGTGTTTTTGTTTGGTCTTGTGTCCATTGTTTCTTTTGTGGGTTTCTGCCCTGTGAACCGACGTCAACTGTTGCATACACCATCTTTGTTGACAACACCAGCAAGTGCATGATGATAGCTCAGCCTGTAAACAGAACACACCCATTACATTTCAGAGGGAAATCAGTGAGTCCTCGAAACACGGAAAGGACATCCACTCTTTGATTTATTCAGCAAAATGACACCTGTTTGATTCTTTGACATACATGGGAAAATAAATGCAGTAAAGTGTTGATTCACTCCTCATTCTTGTTACCTCTGAGGTCAGTTTGATCATCCTTTTGGCATTTCATCCCAGGCATGAATGTGCTCATGTGAGTGCCAAGAGATGATGCTGAAAAGGGGACATAGAGTCATGACTTGATTCCATTTCTTAAGGGCATGTTTGTAGGGTCAAGACAAGTTCAACAAATTATGTGTTTTAGTGTAACAACTAGATGGCAAAGTGTTTAGCAGTGGCAGCATTTTGGACTTTCTGTTGCTATATTCTGCGTTGTGTCAAAGTTACACTTATGCTTTAGAAATGTAGCAGAATAGTACAAGATAGGACCATGTTTTGCATTATGAATTATTAAATTAAACATTTTATGACCCCAGGTTTTTCAGGCAACATCAAAAATGAAAAATCTCATTAATCTGGTTCCCTGTAGATGAAAACTTTTACATTGTTAAATTACTCTAGATTTGTTTCATTTTCCTACAGAGTGGAGATTTGTCAGCCCTACAAATACAAAAAACAGCACTAAATCTGATGAGAATATCAAATGTACAAATCATCACAACATGGGCAGAAATGAAATGACTCTATGGGCCTTTTAAGTTGTCACCAAAGATGACTCATATATTCATGCTATGATTAAATAAATTAATGGACGAAAGAAAGTGCCGCATTTCCAGCTGCTGTTTGTTGTCTGTCCTGTCATTTCATTGTATGAGTGAGACATGTTAAGTCAACCATAGGCCTCAGCCAGGCCCCATGTGAACTGAGGGTCTATGTCCGGTTGGCTGCTCTGTGTTGTGTCAGCGACTCGCAGTAGAGCTGACAGCACTTGTCTTGTCCAACCAGTCATCATCTGGCATTATGACTCTGGACAGCTACATTTCTGGGTGTGTATGTGTGTGTGTGTTTTTTATTGTTTTATAATGGTGTGTCTTTGTATGCTGGTGTATTCACAGCTTTGTGTGTGCATTTTTGTCTACTTGCATGTATGAGAGAAACAAAAATATGTGTTTGTATTCGTAAACTATGTGTGTGTGTTGATGAGTCTCTCCTGGCCTGGCAGGCTGGGCACTATGAGGGATCTGCTTTCACCAATTTAGATAGAGGGAATGGGCTGGTAATCGGAAGGTCATTCACTCCTAATCTTAGGCTGTCAGTGAAAAATGAGGTGAAATGTGAACGAGTACACTCTTTACTTTACAGCCAAAGTGCCCTTCAGTAAGGTCTGAACCTCTGATTGCTCGAAAAGAAATCCTCAGGGAGCATGACTGTGAGAAAACTGGTCACATCATCAGCTTAAACAGGCAAAGGATGTCCAATACGTCCAACAATGCAGTGTTGTCTTGGACAAACACTGCATTGTTGTTGCTGATAAATGCAAGAAAAGTCACACCAACTTGCAGCCTACACATTATTGATGAAAAGGCTAGTGGGTTAAAGGTAACTGCTACATTTAAGATTTATGACAGCAATGGTAATTTAATTTTAGCATAGCTTTACCTTTCCTTTTTGCATGATTGTAGTTTTCTAGCTTTCAGTAGCAGAACTGGTTGGTAAAGCATCATTAGTAGACGACAGCAGGCATCTCATGGGTTCATATCCTGCCCTGAGCGACTAGACCCAGAGTGATGGATATTTCTAATTACCCTCATTGACCTTGCCATCATTAAGAAACCATTTATGCAGTGGTTATAAAATCAGATCACTAAGCTAGTCATGGTAAATGAATGACATGCATTATAGAGGCTGTTACTGTTTTGTGGTGAAAGATGGTATTGTGGGGTGAAAGAGGAAGTGGAAGTGAAAGCTTGCTCAGCAAACATATGGGCTGATAAGGAGCAACATCTGGCAGATAGTAGTAGAGTAGAGATGTAAGATATTATTAGATAATACAATACACTCCACCTTTCCCTTTTTGTGTCTGTTTTTTCTCTTTCTATTCATCTATGCCTCCTCTTTTCCTCCTGGATAGTCACTCTTTCTTTCTTTTTTTCTGACTTTCTCTCATTACAAACTCCCTCCTTGCTGCTTTGTCATGACAGATAAGGCGAGAGAGGATTTTGTTTTTTTCACCCTCTTACCAGAAGATAGTCTGTCTTCTGATAAACTGTCATTTTTAGCCACTAAATCGTTTTAATCCCAGAGGGAAATGCGCTCACCACTGAATGTTTGTTCATTTGTGTGTGTGTCTTATGCACCCCTCCCAAAACATGTGCACACCCACACTCATATGATGATCATCAGTGCTGTTGCAGAGATGCTATCAAAAGCACTATTGATAAGCAGCAGAGAGGGATATTTCATTGTAGATAACCTGAATTTAACACCACACAGACACACACACACACACACACACACACACACACACACACACACACATTCACATCTGGTTTGAGGGGAAGAAGGAGAACGAATATATGGTCTTGTAAATGAAGTTTTTATGATTCCAGAAGAGATTGCACTGACTGATATTGGAAATACATCCTTACATAAACAGTGCCTGAGCCTCTTGAGAGCCTTAAGTGGGGATTGGGATCTTTCCATAAGGGAAGGTTCCTATTTGGCCTAATGGTTCCTGTGTTAACGTTGAGAGGTTGTTCCAATAATCCTAGTCTGTAGACTTCATATTTCCGGATATGTTTCCTGACTGACCAAAGAGGTAGAGAAAGCACACCAGCATACAGGAAACAGTATGCAATGGAAATGGACTGTCTTTGATCATAAAATCAATGCTGTTAGCAGATAATGCTGATGAAAATGCTCTAAAATTGTTTTGAGGTAACTGAAGTAAAATTTAAAGATTAGAACCCTGATCCTCTCATTTACTTATCATTGTTAAACTTGCTTAATTTCTAATTCTTGAAATACCTTGACAACAAGAGACACAAGCAGGCATTATTGCAACATTTTTATCATATTTAATGGTCTATCCACGGGTTGTTGATTTGGGTATTCACCCAAAATATCTTATTGCAACCCCTGATCAAATGTTGGCATTGTATTGCAATTTCTATATGATCAATATATTCAAATGATGGCATGTGATTACTCTCCTACAAAAAGCAGGCATCCAGTTTCTTCAGTGCAGCTTTTTGATGTCATGAAGAACAAGGTTTGTAGGAGTTGAAGACCATGAACTCCCTAATGAGAATGTGTGCAAGTATTTGAAACAAGCAAACCAAAACTGTGAAAGCAAGTGAAACAAAAACATGTTGCAGGGAGATTAATCCTTTATCAGGACTATGCAAATTGAGGCACTTGTGCTGTAGAGCAAGACTAGAAGTTGCAGGGTTGCTGTGTTGTTGCTATTGCAAAGTGTCTTAACATGAAGTTCCTGTAAGGACCAATAGAAACTAGCTCTAAAATAACTTTTGACTCATTGCATGCTTTGAATAGTAGCCAGTACCGCGTGCATCCCACTCTCTTGTAGTCTTTATTGTGGTTGTTGACCTTTAGATTGTTTTGTTTTTTTCAGGGCTTACTGTTTGTTCTCTACTTGTTTGTGGGTGTGGCTGTAGCCTTGTTCAGCTTTGTGATATTGCTATACACAACAAAATCCTCAAACATGCTGGGTTAGTTGTCATGTTATCTCCTCTTCTCCTCTAATGGCCAGAAGCCAGAATTCCAATCTTCTGCATTGGATCATTTCTCAATGTTGTCTTTGTTGTACTTAACTCCTTCTCTTCTACAAAAAACAAAATAAGGACAGACAGTTTATCAGGGGATTTGTAGTAAGCAGTGGTTATATGATACTTACGCGCCCTGCATTACAAGCAACCACATTCCTGAATGACAATGCACATCCAGGAACCCATTCATGTCACAGCCAACTACACACACGTATCCACCTGGGTATCAGAAACTCTTTGTATTACTTTTAGCTGTGGTTGTTGGAGCTCCACCCTTTTGCCCAAATCTGGATTTTCTGAGTTTGATTTTCCCACCCTGTAGCAGTGAACCAAAGTCCAGACTTCAAAACATCCCACCAGAGATCAGTGACATTAAATACACTGTGTATGTGTTTTTTACAGTCTACAAACTGAACCTGTACTCTGACCTTCATGTAGCAGCAGTAATCTAAACACAGGGATCGATGAATTGTCACAAAAGCTGTAGACTCAGCATGCGTTCCCTGGTATATAAAAATTAACACAAAGACTGCGACTCAACAGATTACAGTGTAAAGGTTTACTGTTGCAAAAATAATGAAGGTTGAGGGTGGTTGATTGAAGACATTTGGTGGGCATCAGGCGAGTCAATGAGTAGGAATCCTGAAAAAAGAGTAAATGATAGGGATATTGTCTCAGCACTGGATTTGAACTTATCTCACAAGTTCTTCTACTTCCATTACATTTATTGTGTACAACCAGGTGCAACACTATGAATGTCTTCAAAGAAAGATAATATAAAAGTGTGCGTCCCATATTTGAGCAAATCAAATCACATCTCACCCTGTCCATTCAGAACAGATATAATACATATTTTCACCTACAGATGTGGTTGGACCATTGGCTGTATATAAATACGGACGTCATGACAGCGATGATACGTTTATTTTAATGAGTTATTTAACATTATAAAAAGGGGTTGTGAGGTCATGATTGACAGCTGTGACAGCCGTCCTCAATCCTCTGTCAGACAGCGGGACGAGTAAGGGGTCATGTCCCATGGGCCAGTATTCTACTGCACAGACTCTGGCTCCAAATTACATCACACAAACAAGATGTCAGCTCCTGGAAAGGAGATATTTTGGCTCACCTTTGCATAGCAGTATGGACTGGAGATGCATCCATATTTGTATACAGTCAGTGGGTTGGACATGTCAAGTAAAGTAAATCTCTTCAAACATAATATTTAGATTAACTACCCTTGAAGTGGTAAAAAGCATAAAGTAGGGTCTGGCACAAGAGATCAATAAATACAGAAAATATTGCTCTTACATACATGTACATTGCTACAAAGGTAGCCGCATCTCCAGCCGTGCCGCTGCAATTGAAAAACGCAAACCACATGCCTCTCCTTTGATATACCAAACAATACTTGGTCTTTGTTAACCTGGGTTAAGTTATCTTAATTTATTAAAAAATCATTTTTACCACACCGTGTAATTGCAGTTTTATAGCCTATTGTGTCATACTGACACCGGGTCATGTCAGAGCTAACTCCCGCTCCTTTCTGACCTGATTATCCCATCCCACGTGTCTCGGTCTGTGTGTGGTTTCTTATTTGTCCTCTTGACATGGATATTACACAGTATTTCACACTCTTCTGCACTGACAGAGCTGTTGTTTATGGGCGACCTCTGAGGGAAAGAAGTGTTACCCTTTGACCCCTAAAATACTAACATAAGTCCTCAGTGGACTTCCTCCAGCTTTTATTGGCACCATACTGTTTATCTTTGGCACAATTTGTGTTGTGCCTCAGATAGACGGATGCAGAGTGCATGTGTGAAGACGGTAGAGAAGTTGTGCGTGGTGCGTGTGCATGGCCTGGGACAAGTGTGTTTGTGTGTGTGTGGCCAGACAGAAAGGCAGGGAGGAGTATTGTTGTTCCTGTGCTCTTCTGGCCTGAAGGAAGGAAGACATGGAAGTGGGGAGTGAAGAAAAGGAGAAAGAAGTGCCACTCCAACACAGTGAGTGTCAAGGGGATTTGAGATTAGTTTCCTCTTCCAGAGTCTTTCGGTTTTCTAATGCAGGGCCTGGGTCATTAAGCTTAAGAGTCATTTTCACAATCATCATTCTCTCTGAAGTGGAGACGTTTTTGTCCCAGATAGTGTTTTTGTGTGTGTGTGTGTGTGTGTGTGTGTGTGTGTGTGTGTGTGTGTGTGTGTGTGTGTGTGTGTGTGTGTGTGTGTGTGTGTGTGTGTGTGTGTGTGTTGTTCCTGGGTGTGTCTGTACAGGCAAATTCATTCAGGAATTACTAGAAATCGCTGTCATGGCTTGAATTTAAGGGTAGTATAGTAACTAATGAGTAATTTGATTGCATCTATTTTCTCATGTTTTTTGTCCATATTTGACAGTGTGTGTGCATATTAGGAAGTTTCATTGTGGCTACCAGTTAAAAGGTTTTTGCTGTTATGAATTGAAACATAAGTGAACACATTTCCCCTTAACAAGGCAAGAACGTCTCGAAATAGGCTTTTAGAATGTGCACTGGGAAATTCATTTGTTTTAATCACACTTTAAATTTGCAGCAGTGTAAAATTAGTGTGAGCCTTTTGTTTCTTTTACATGTTTGGCTTTACAACAAACCTGTGAGACATTGTCTCTATGATTTTTCTATGATTGTTAAACAAGAGGGTCTAATTGGCCAACAAGCTAATAACATCCTTTCAAATTGTTCAGTATTAAATTAGTTGAAAATTAAAATGGTTCTTAAAGTGATTCTAATAACTTCCCTTGAAAAAATCATTATTTTCTTCCTTTTTGCATGTTTTGTTAATGGAGAAGAAAAAGTCCATGTGGTTGTTATGTAATACCAGCTCAAGCATTGTGAATTGATGTGTTTACTATCTAATGATGCAAAGATGCTGTAAAAACAAATCAGTGCATCTGAATAAGTGTGAGCGTGGGAGGCGAAATCAGAATCTGTCAGTATGTTGCGGTGTCCAATTCCAGGTTGCTATGGTGTTTGTTTTAAGATAATCCCAGATTAGTGGTGATGAGACCTGGTGTAATCTGCCACTGCTGCTGACAGATAGACTCATATTGTAGATGGATGTCCCTCGGTTATCCCGGAGTCACACACTGTGACTGGTCCCATGTAAAGCTCAGTACAGCATGTACTTGCTGACCTTATTACTCCGACTGTGCAGCGTTAATAATTAATATGATGTTTCTTAATCGACTTTTCAAACTGCATTAGTGCAATTAGCTAAAACAAACTTGGTTCTTTTAGCTAAAAAGTGCAAGTATCAGATGCTAGAAAAGAACCAAAACCAAAAGGTTTGGTCCAACACACCTTTGAAACAAGACCTTTAATTCCATTTAGTTGGTCTTTAAGACAGCACGATATCCCTGAACAAAAATGCTCAGCAGGATTAATATTCATTAGGCTCTAGGTATTAAGGTAATCTGTATTGGGGCATTTTAGTGAAGATACTGAGTGTGTAAACTGACTGCTGGTGCCAGAGGACCATGATCACAATGCTATTAGAAGAGGATGCTCGGGCTCTATGCAGGCAGTTAATGTGTTCCTGGAAATGCTACAGCAGCAGTGCACTCAACGAGGGAATAGGGATAGTCATTAGTCCGTTTCCCTGACTTCTTCTGCCATGCACCTGCCTCGACATATTGACAAAATAGCTGTGGTGAATTGCTTGTCTGCAAGTCAGCCTGTTAAGACTACTTTGTCTCTTCGTCCTGTCTGACTGATACTGTTGATCTATTTATTAATTTGTGTCGATTTGTCTCTGCCTGAGCAATGGCCTGCCTCCTTGGATGTCCTTCTTTCTCTGCCGCAAATGTAATTACTGTTCTAACTATGCTGCGAAGACTTCTGTCTACAGTATGTGTCTGCTTTCCTTTCTCCTTATTTGTCCATAATTTATGAGAGAGGCAGCAGTACAAATGCTCCTGATGTTCCGACAAGGTGGCCAGATATTTTTTTCTGGTACGTCTTAAAAATTCATCACAGCAGTAGCCTAGAGGTTAAAAACATGGCTATCATTAAAACTGAAGTGTGAATGGTTGGACAAGCGCAAAAAATCAGTCTGTTCATTTAACCCCTTGCTGGACCAGTGGACTGCTGCTGTTAATTTTGGCATGAATTGGCATTGAATGCTTGGTCATGTTTTTAATTTTGTTTACTTATTCTTTGATCAGTTTTGATTTAAGTTATACTTTTTGATAATGTTAGACTTTTTTTTGCGGAAAAGCTCTTGTACAGTCATTGTTAATAAGACATACAAGAAGACATAAAAAATATATAAAGTTAAAACTTGCAAGATTTTTAAATGTAATGTTAAACTGACTGAGTTTAAAAGATACACTATTTTATTACATGATTTTAAAAAAGGATTTTGACATTCCAGTGAGATGATCATATGATACATTACTCATAACTTTCTTGTTGCTCTGGGAAATTTTGTGTTTAAGACATGAATCAGACAAAAGATCCACACACTGTACTGCGCCTATGAAAGTTTTTTTTGGATGTGCAGGGTCTACACCCTTTAAGCTTTGTGTTAAAACTGTTTCCAAAACACCTTTGAGTAGAATAAGAAAATTCACAATTGGCAGTCTATGCTAGTTCATTCATGGCTAAAAGTGTCCTGCATTTTTCACAGTAACTCTATCCAACAGAAGTAATTGAAAAAAGAAAAACATACATTATTACTCGTACTCCGTGCTCTCAATCTCAAAGCAGATCCAGCTTGTCAGAGCCAAGCTGTGGGTGTGTCCTGCTTCGTCTCTGCTGATGCTCGCAGTGACCTCTCTTATGGCAGGACGGTCCGTCATCTAATAAAGACAGAGCTCTGCCGGGGCTTCCAGGCCTCCTTCATACCACTGATGAACTGATCCAGATGACTTCCCAGATGCACAGTCAGCTAGCTGCCATGCTTCCACTATAACCTGAGGGCTGGGAAGGGAAGGATTTTTAGGGGGAAAATAGACCATGAAACACTGTCAATACACAACATACAGTAAACAGAAACAGTTCCTGAAATAAGATCTTGATGACTTTTTTAAATTTAAAGCCTCATATTGAAGTTGGTGTAATTAGTTGAGGCGTATATTATTTTTGACAGTGTCTGCTTTTCATATCTATCTCCAGATGTCTTTTCTTCCTGTTTGTGCTGGATCAGTGGGAAAAATTAGAAAGAATGCATCTAGACTGTATGTGTTTACTTGGGGAGTTGATCAGATGATTGTGGTTTTACTTGTTGTCCAAAGGATCTTCATGTGATGGCGATGTGGTTTGTTGGCACATCAACAGAGAACAGTGGGGTATGCATTGGTGGACACGTGCTGTAAAGCTAATACTGAGTGCTTGAACCCTGCGTGTTACAGATTGTCCTTCCATAATAAGTCCTTGTGGTTTTTGTGGGTCTCAGAGCTACAGTCATTGGATAATAAACTAACAACAAGCATGGAAGAAAATGCTCCTTGTTGTTGCACTGCATGCCTTTGAATAGGGAATAAGAAATGTAGCAATCAGATCATCCCTACACCAAGGGCAAGATATCTGACGTATTGATATGCAGAGGTTTTTTCTCACAATCCAAGCTTTGTGAATGTCCATTTGGGAGATGATGCAAGCAAATTCAATCTGTGACAGTGGGTGTCTTGTTCATTTCTCAGGAGAAGTGACGCAATCAAATGGTTTTAACACATTTTACTGGCACTGGAGAGGGGTGGGTTGAGAATGACGTAGAAACATTTTGACACAGCTGTTTTATAAGAGTATGGTTTGGATCGGCGTTAACATGAAATGAGGATCACATTTCTTGGGTCTGGAAAAGGCACACTGCTGCTAAGATGTTTTTCATTCATGTTGTTTCTTACTCCACTTTTAATATGCAGAAAACACACTGTTTTTTTTTTTTACACACCCACAAAATAGCATTAGGTGCTGAACCACAAGCAACCTGAGCATGTAGTCAGAGTCAAAGAGGTGTATTTCCTTTCTGGGAACTCCACAACTACGACCATTTAACACCTACTTACTGTCACATTCCAGTCACACTGTAAGGATTCCTGAGGTTCTTGCTTACCACCGCAAACTAATTATATCTTTGTTAAGGTGTAATTTTCTGTGGAGACAGGAACTCATCACCTAATAATTGTTAATGAATCTTTTGTCTCAAGAGGCTGAGGCAATCTCAGGCATCTTTGAAAGTATCAGCATAATTCATTGGACATAAATTCAAATTTACAAACCTCTGTGAATTCATAATATATTGATTTCAACACACACAGAGAAAATGAAGTGAACACACTTCAGGCACAGAAAATAATCATAAATGATAGAATGTATTTTTAAGCATCAGATAGTCAAAACTAAATTTATCTTCAACTTTGGCTTATATAAACTATGGCTAAACAGAGTCTTTGTTTAGTGAGAAATGTTTAAATAGAGTGCATGAGGGTGTACAGTAATTGAGAACATTCCTAATAGATGTCTCCTTCCAAATTGAAATTAAAGATTTTATTATTAAAAAATAAACTATGTTCCCACACCACCTAAGGCAATATTGGTGGACATTCCTCTAGAATGAAGTAATGCTAATTCAGAAAATATGCTGATCCCTATAGTACATAGCTTCACTTTCTATAACTAATGTCTGACTTGCTACATGGGTCAAGGACGATTTGTTTGCTTAAATGAAACTTTAAGATTTTTGAGGGAGATACAGAACATTGATAGCTTTCTCCCAACAGTCACAGTCCTTCCCCTCTGGTTTTAGCGCTGCTGCCGTCCATCCTCCATCCTGGAGCCCTTGTCTGGAACCTATTAAAGTAGGAATCTCCAGCAGCGACCTGCTAGCACATTAGCATGCCTTCACTGGCTCTCCCTGACAGGAAAGACACACTGATTTAGTGCAAGCAGACAGATATTTAACCTCAGTCAGTGGGAAGTCATTGGAAGGTAAATGGTTGGTGAGCGAATACTACGGTCAAGGAATGTTGTTTGTCACTGTGTGTAATGTCAGATGTTGGTGGTCATATCTGATTATAACTCTGTCTTTCCCTCTCAATCTTTCTCCCCATCAGGATGGATGAGGTGTCACAAGAGGAGAGACTCCAGGCCATCGCTGTAAGTTAGACACATACACTCAACACACTATCTTCCTTCTCTCTTATAAATGCATTTATGTACACTAATTGAATGCCTAACCCCAACCCTAACCTTAACCTAAACCTAATACTAACCTTTACCTTAAAACCAAGTCTTAACCCTCAAACCTTTGACGTAGTGAGCACAGGACAAAATGTCCTCACAAGGCATACATGTCCTCATTGCAATGGTTTCAATGGTCCTCACAAATATACCAATACCAGCATACACATACACACACAGTGCACATCATGGCACACGGCTGCAGCAATAGCTTGTCAAAATCCATCCACCCGTCTTAATGACTCAACCTTTTAGATCCCATCTCCTTCACCCATTAGAGGACATTGAAAGCTAATGCAGTAGCTACAGCTCTGTCTGTCTCTGTCTGTCCTGCCTCTCAGTGTCTCTCTTCCCTAGACACATAATATCAAGGTTTCTAATGTATATTTTCTAAAAACATGCAAATTTTGGCGGACGCAGTGGCTGAAACATATTTAAATTTGGTTTGTTGTGGCTGGTTTCACAACCCAATAACTCTGTTATTAAAAAACCTGTCAACATGGCCTATGCAGGAGGTGCTTAATGTAGTTGAGTGATCGTTTGTTGGTTTAATTAGAATGTTAGTAATACAATTTTTATGTATTATCAACCATAGAAAAGAAATACCAACATCAAATAGTCTAGTTTCTCATCAACATTTCAAACAGTTTCTAGAAGTTCACTTGACATTTGGATTGAGTAATATGTGCCTATAAATACACAGAACATATTGTAAAAATACACTGATGTCTATATTTTGCTCTTACTCTCTCTCTCCCTCTTTCTCTCTCAAAGCCATTATATGGACATAATGTATTCAATTTACAAAAGCTGTCATTAAATCAACAGCACTATTAGTCAAGACTGGGGCTGAATATTGTTCAAAATGTTCAAATATGATATTGATACAGAAAATACCTATTCATTACTAATTGGAGAGAAAATTATAAGTAGATTAATGAATTATTTGCTCAGCAGAGAACAATCTTAATAATTGATTCATCATCTCAAGTAATTTCTAAGCAAAAATGCCAAAACTCAAATGTGAATATTTGGTTGTTCAGGCAAAAAAAAAAGCTATTAAACATACCACCTGGTCAAATGTGATATTCTCTGGAATTTTACAGGCCAATGGATTAATTAATTATTTAAGAAAATAATTGACACATTAATCATTACTAATCGCCTTATTAATGACATTGTGTTCATTCATGGCATATTATTCATAATATTTATGTATGGTAACAGGAGAAAAGGAAGAAGCAGACAGAGATTGAAAACAAAAGGAGGCAGCTGGATGATGACCGACGGCAACTCCAGCATCTCAAGGTATACACAAACACACACCCACACACACACATTTTACACATGCCCTATTTGTAGTACTGTGCCTTTGAAAATACTCAAGATGTAATTAGGCTATCTTGAAATAATGTGTTATTTTTTGCTGCTGCTTTAGGAGACTGAGTTAGTTATGAGACATGTAGTGGACTGTGATGCAGCCTTATATTATGATTTAAGCAGGCAATATACAACAGACAAAATCAGTCATGGGTGTTTTCTCACAGGCAATATTACAGGTTGTTAAGTTGCCCCATATTTAGCTTTGATCACCACAGTGTCCAGACGACACAGCCCCAGAGCTTTTGCAAATTTTTGCACTGTCTCGTTCCCTGTTGTCCAATGCGCCAACATATTCACCTACTAAAACCCTTTTATGAGCTTAGTAGTGGGCTTTGGAAACATGTTTCCAGTTTACCAGTTGCCTGTTATTTCTACCTTAGGTAAGCAGATGCTGACACCAAGACGAATCAGTTCCAGGAAAGTTATGTCCGAGTTCCAAGTTATTTCCTTCATTGTGCATATTCAGTCACTTTCACAACACTGCAAGTACTTAGGTGCTGAAAGATAATCATACTATATGTACTGTATTGATCTCATTCATTATGGCTGTACTTATAAACAAGCTGAGTCAGTAAAGAATGATAGGAGACAGCTGGAAAGTAGATGTACTTAGCAGCTTTCACGTAAATGAGGAAGAAGACTGAAGGGTGTGATGGATTGCTATTTGAACATGATGGAGAGTACAAAAAACATCTGCCCGTCCCATTTATGCAAAAAATGTACTATGCTCTCTTTTTTTTTCCTATGTTGCTGTCAAAATAGTGCCAGGGTTTTAATCATTTTTAGCTCTAATTTTGCAGCAACTCTAGCTTATGCATACATTGTTTTTGATTCGCTTTTCTTTTCATCCTTAGCCTCACCTTGACTCACAAATTCCACCATCTGGCGTCAACAGACAGAGACTGAACTGTCATATTTGCCTGTATTTGACACCTTTTGAAAACACGCAAACTCCACTTTATTTGAAAGGGACTTGAGCCCTTAGGCCGATAAGATAAATGTATTTATGGATAAAGTGTAACCTGAACTATTTCTTCTACTTTTCCCTAACTCTTACAAGAACTTCAAACACGATAACAGAAATACTGCTGGTCAGGCTTGTGGTTTTGTTATATTCGGCAATCGTTCTCCAGCATGACCATCGTGAAACACCCACCTAACAATACTGAACCTTTTAAATCTATCAGTCCCACATAGTGAGATACTCCCTTACTGCTGCTGTCACGGAATGTTCAGAATGGACAGCAGATAACACCGGCAGCTCCTCCACATGCTGTTTATACACACACACACTCCCTAAAACACACACACGTTTAAATCTGTATACATGCGGACACACACACTCATTATATCAGAGCCAAGGCTTTTGTCAGCGTATGTGTCAGCACTATCAAAGCTATTTCAGCCACGGACAATTCAGCAGGTCACAGATAAGAGCAAAGGTTTTGGTGTGTATGCGCCTGCGAGCCAAGCGCATACACACCGTGCCCTTGCATGCTCCCACTTTTTCTATTTTCAGAGCAAACCTTTGTATGTTTGTATCTGTATTGTGCGTGTACGTGTGTTCGTTTTTTGTGCGTGTTGCTGTATAAAAGAACACAGAAGCCTCAGACAATGCAGAGGGCTTTGGCAGAGGAAACAGATTTTTGTCCCACTCCCACCAACAGGAAACAGCTCTTACACCCATAGCACCCTGCTTTGGTCTCACATGCATACACACACACATACACCCACACACACACACACACAGAGTAAGTGTAATCATGCAGTACAGGAGCAAGAGAAGGCCCTTTGTGAAAACCACAGTAAGTGTTCTTTTTCCAGAGGCGGTGTTCATGTGGAAAACCCAATAAATGTCTCCATTTACACACCACATTTTTATAAGGGTGTACCTGCCCCGCCATTAAATCACCCTGATACATGATCGCACACACACATACTCACACTGTCACAGCACTGAGGAAAATGGTGAGGGGAGGTAATATGACGCTGTTATCACAGAAAATGTTAATAGGAGTTCTGTTTTTAATTAGCAAACCGTGACAGATATGATTATGCAAGCAGCAGCCTAGCAATCTCTTTAATTAAAACATCTTATGTTATCTCAATATGGAAAACACCCATTCTATGTGAAGCATATGAAGAGTAATGCTCTAAAATTAACTTACCATTGTCATACTTTATCAAAGTTATCAAAATGTTTTGCATTATTACCAAGAGTTAGATGATAAGATTGATACCACTATCGCATTTATAAGGTAAGAAGCTACAGCTGGTCAGCTTGGCGTAAAGACAGACAATGGGAAACAGCTGGCTTCAGTGTCTCCAAAGATAACAAAATTTGACTACCAGCACCTCTAAAGCTCCCTAATTAACATGTTATATAATGTTTGTTCTATATGTACAAAAAAACAGTTGTGGTGGGGGGTTTAACTAGCCAAACTAGTTCTTAGTCAAGTGCAGTAACTTCCTGGGGGCAAGTTATGTTACCTTCGGAAAGCTTGCTGGTAAAAAGTTCTGAGTGTCACATTGTAGAAGAATGCAACATATACTTTAAAGTAAAGCTCTTCTCCCTACAGCTGCTCATTGCATTTGGATGTGTGCGTAAATGTGTGTGTGTGTGTGTGTGTGTGTGTGTGTGTGTGTGTGTGTGTGTGTGTGTGTGTGTGTGTGTGTGTGTGTGTGTGTGTGTGTGTGTGTGTGTGTGTGTGTGTGTCTGTATCACAGTTCCGCCCTTTGTCTGCTACGTTAGCAGCTTTTACTCCAAAGAACAATGGAGAGAGACATAACTGCAGCTCCAGCTTTACGACTGTTCGTGCCAGACTGGTGTGTGTGCGCGTGTTTGAATACGCATGAGTGAGTACATTAAATGATGTCAGGCGTTGGGGTAGTAGGGTGTGGCGAGAGAGCGAGCAAGATTGAGACAGTAGAGAGAGAGAGAGAGAGAAAGAGAGCGAGAGAGAGAGAGGGAAGCAGGGTTTTTAGATTCAATGCCCAGGAGACCAGGCAGGTCTGGGGTATGAAGAGTGTTGAATTACACTGTGTGTGTATGTGTATGCACTGTAAAGGTCTGTGCAGCTGTCTGGTGCTGGACTACTCAATGGTGAGGGTTAGAAAAAGACATCACTATTACTGATTGTAAAAAAATAAACACTAATAGGAAATGATGGAGATACACCCTGGGAGTTTAACTTTATTCATAATACCATGCACCAAATGAAAAAGTTCATGAACTTTTATGATCGATAGAGATGCATACAAGAGAGAGGAAGGGGCTGGGGTCGAGTCAAAGAAGGAAGAAAAAAAAGGAGGGGGGTTTTGCTGTAGAAATTCTTGTTGCATCACTGGAGAGGAATTCACATCAAGCACAGGTCCAGATTTTCAGTCCAACTCGTGAAAACAAGAGCTTTTTTCTTCCACATTTCCATATGGCCACTCAGGGTTGTCTTTTGCTGCATAGTCCAACAGCTGCGAGTAAGAGGTACTGTTATATTTACCTCAAAGCATGCCAAGTATTTTCTTTGATATTAGCTTATCTAAAGAACAGGAGAGATTTAGGATCGGGAGTCAAGATAAGAATACATGGCCATTTTCAAATTGCTAAGAGAAATAAACACTGATTGAAAAAGAGAAAAGGAAGTGGAAGGTAATCGAACAAGTGAAAATTCCCCCTTAGAATAACATATATGTACCATTTTATTCCCATGTTATTTATTTCAGTTAATATTTTGAATTATTCAATGATTTGTCCTAAAAGTACTTCATGAGTGTAATATCTGATCAAAAGAAAACATTAATGTTCAAATTACCTTCATCTAAAGTAATTATAATAAGTCTACCAATTCAGAATCAGTAAATCTAGTCACAGTCTATGCGCTGAAGATTAGAACTATCTTGTTTTTACTTTTCAGTGACTTGTCTAGGTTTCAGTCCTATCCTCAGTTGAGTATAATAGGACAATTATGTCTAAGTTTGGATTTTTCTGTTGAATGCCAAAAGCCCTGATACTTTGGCTTGGTGCCATAGTCCACTTGGCAAACGAGTTGGCAGCAGCTGAAGTGTGTGACTGAATCAGTGAGTGGCAGCATACAGAGGAGAAGTGCTGGACGCAGTCACTGGTAGATTTTTGTTTTAGATTAGCCAAAGGGCTTGTCATTCTGCCTCAGTGAAAGTGTCACTAATCTCTCCTGAATTAAATTACATTGATGTCCAAGTGAGAAAGGGTGATAACAATCTTTATTTTGGTAGATTGAAGTTCGGTTAATGAATTAATTACCTGATCCTGATGAAAGACAATCAAAGGTCCCCCACCTGCTTAAGCTCCTTTATTCAGCATGTGTACACACACATCCACTGAACAAACTGAGGTGTCAGGGGCAGTTAGAGTGAAATATAATATGTTTTATTAGATTTAATAGAATATGGAAATAAAAAATCTGCTTTATCTAGTCACTTTTCCCTGTATTTATTCTCAACATGCAAAACACATTCATTATTTGCTTTGTCTCCTTTCAGTCGAAGGCACTGAGGGAGCGTTGGTTGTTAGATGGAGCTCCAGCAGAAGAGGAGACTCAGAAGCGTCTCCATGAGGAGGAAGTGAAGACCAAACTCCTGGAGCAGGTCATCCTCAGGTCAGCATCTTAAAAGCCCTATATGCCTGACTATGGAGAATATTGTTTTATTTGCAAGTAAACAAGTCAGAGTCAAGCATAGACTCAACCTCGGATGGTGCTTATTTTCCCAGTGCTTTAAACTGCAGGAAGGATGACACCATATCCTCTCATTCTTCTAGCCACTGCAGTATGATTGTGGAGCAGAACTTCTCTGTCACATTAGATTACTTGAGCAACAAAGGTGTGGTGCAGCTATGTTTTGAACTGCAACCACAGCCAACTAACAGCACTGGTGATGCGTTTGATGTCATATGACAGTTGTGTGTTGCATTACAAGTGACATAATCCAATTTGAGTAGCCAGACTGAGACAAGTCTGAAGAAATACGATTCCAAACAGACAATAAAAAAGTAATTACAAAAAATAATAATTTCATAATATTGCATCATGGCTTATGAAGACAGCTTGAAAAAATATAATAATATTGGTAGAACTAGTCATATATACTATGACTTAAACTTTGCTGATAAATATACAATATGTTATATTCTTTGTGGTATGAAAGAATTACACATTAACATTTTGTGTGTGTGTGTGTGTGTGTGTGTGTGTGTGTGTGTGTGTGTGTGTGTGTGTGTGTGTGTGTGTGTGTGTGTGTGTGTGTGTGTGTGTGTGTGTGTGTGCGTGCGTGTGTGTGTGTGTGTGTGTGTGTGTGAACCAGGCTGGAGCAAGAGATTGAAGAACTGGAGACAGGGGAGCCAGCCAATAAGGGTGTGGCCAAAGAAAATGGGGGTAAGTTCAGTACCCATGGCAACATATGATCACACAGGAAACCATAGCAACTTGGCCTGGACACCTGTGGTAGAAAGAGAAAGCGAGCTATTAACAGCCTCTTCATTTGCTCTATTAAATTGTTCCCCTCTGCCGGAGGTTATTAAAACAATATTTCCTTTCTTTCTTTGTCTCTTTGACTTACCCTGACCACCTTCTACCTTCTGCACTCTCCTAACCTCTCGATGGTACTCTGCTGCTCCCTATAGGTGAGAATGGAGTAGTGCAGACCTCTGGCCAGACCCCCAAGAGAGAGGTGACAGGCATTGAGGCCAAGCTGTTGGGTCCCAGTCCTGACCAAGCTAGTGCAGACAACCCCGTCACCCTGGTGTTCATGGGCTACAAGACCGTTGAGGAGGAGCAGGAGACCCACACAGCTCTGGGAATGGAAGGGGTGGACGGCAATGTTAAGGCTGAGTTTGTTGTGATCGAGGATGGGGAGGGTAAAGCGGCAGGAGAGGCAGCCACAGAAGAGCAGGCTCCACCCAATGGGAGCATGGCAGAGAAAGAAAAGGCCAATGGTGGCGGAGAGGAAGGAGAAAAGGAAAAGGAGAAGAAACAGACCTGCAAATGCTGCACGGTCATGTGAGCTCCATGTGTGTATGTGTGGTTGTTTGTGTGTGTGGGTGAGTACGCACATGCACCTCTGCAGGCGTGTGTGTCATTGCATGTGTCTGTATTTACAGATGTGTGTCCATTTTCGTCTGTGTGGGAGAGTGTGGTGGTGGTGTGTGTGTGTGTGTGTGTGTGTGTGTGTGTGTGTGTGTGTGTGTGTGTGTGTGTGTGTGTGTGTGTGTGTGTGTGTGTGTGTGTGTCTGTGTGTGTGAATGTCAGGACTGGAGAAAACAAAAACCGAAGTACAGCCGATATACCAACAATGAGAGCCAATACAAGCTCCAGCTACAACAACAAGAACCACAAAGACTCATAAGTACACTTTACTCTGTATACTTTCTCTGATATGTATTTGACTTTTGATTTCTATTGATATTTTTCTATTTTTCTGTCTTGACATTTATATTGTATTCAGTATGTATATCTTTATTATGGGACTGTGTACTGTAAGTTCATTGTTATTATTGTTGGAAAAAAGAAGAAAATGTATTAGCTCTCTGGATTGTACTGCTACCCACTGGGGAAAATCTGGAAACTTAAAATCATTGTACTTAAGTCAAAACGGCATACTATGAAGGACACAGATACTTAAATATATATATTTCTCTGTGTAGGCCTATCAACTATTTATCAGTCAATTTCATATTGCAATATTGTCTAAGATATTATTTTAAATAGTATTTTAATATATTGATATGGAATTATGTTTTATACAATGTATTTATTGTTTTTGGTTCTCTATATCATCTCCAACCATTAACTGCATGTAAGCTTGTAAGCACTACCAGATTTGCGTTACAATCATAACAAGTGTCTGTGCTTTCTTAGACTCATATGTGCTCACATCTTAAGTCACGCAGGTCTTTCTATCAGTAACAGTAAATATAATTGGCAGTGTTAGAGGTATGCATTAAATTTAAAAAGAAACAGCACGGAGACAAAAAAACAAATTAGAACACTGACCATACTGCCAATCACATTTGTTACTCATAAATATGGTATGCAACACATGTAACACGAAGATCACAGCTTTTGAATTTTTTAAATAGGACAAACACATTTACTTTATGGTCGATAGTGTCATGACAAATCATTGTGCAATGATAAGAATTGCTTTTGTTCTCTCAACAGTAGAATCAATGTAAATCTTATGAGGTAGCACTGCATGAAGCCTTGCAACTTTTTTGACTGTCTTGTCACTGTTAGATCTTTATATAGGCTATCACGTTCACATGAATGTAAATCCAGGGGTTAAATTGGGATCCGTTCTACCCTTATTACGAGAGGCGGGCTTGCTCAACTCGCCGTTAAAAAAAAGAAGGAAAAAAAAGCTTTTTTGTCTCTTTATGAACCAAATAAAAATCTGTTGATACTGTAATTTCACTGTGTGTTGGTCGGCTGCTGGTTTCTGTCCTGTTCGCTCCCAGTTTAACCCCTGACACTTTGTTTTTGGACCTGGGCCCAAAAGTACTTGAATAGATTAACCGAATAAGAAAATGATTTGGGGAATTTGAAAAGGCTTTTCTCCCAAATTACATCTGAGGTTCTTGAATCTTTTCAGCCTAATGAAACAATATAAAGAATCTGGTTGTGCTTTTTAGTGATAATTGCATTGGTAGGGTTAGGAACCATTTGGACCATAAGAAAAGCCAGTATAACCATTCAAAACGGATCAGGTTGCTAGCAAGACAAACCATGCATATATCCTATGGCAATTCAAAGCCCTGAAAGCCTATTGAAATACATTTTAGCCCATGTCTCCTTATTTGTTTGGCAAACGGGAGGCTATAGATGGTCTGGGTCAGTGATTCAAAGCCATAAATGTGTTTGTTCCCTCCCAGGTTCATCCATGTCTCTCATTCACCTACACACCATCACCATTATCTCATTATCACACTGTTCCACCATCATTGTCAAAACCACAGCTCCACCTTCTATGCTCGGAGACACACAATTTAAAAACCTCTGAAGTTTGGTGCTAATCCTGAGTCTCATCTAACTCTCCATCCACCAACTATTGTTTAAGTCGTTCTTTGTCAAATCGCTGGTGAGGGGGGGAATGTGAGAACCTACTGCCTCTTGCGTACACTTGTTGAATAAGAGAGTCTTTTGCAACCTTCAGTGCCAGATGCATTTTCTCTCAAGTCCTGCCTACATTTACCACCAGAGAAATGATCCCTTCTTACATTCCAAGGGAGGCCAACAAGAGGCGTGGACGGATGAAATATAGTCTATGCTTTCCATATGTACAGTACAGTTCCACTCTAATTGTACAACTTTGTTTCTTATATTGACTCATGTTTTTTCTTTCCTATGGCCTCTTTGCAAGGCAGTATATTGTATTTGATGTGTGTATTTTTAAAAGAAAAAAGTTGACTACATCTGTGTATTGTTGGTGCCTTTGTCAGGTTCAGTTGGTTGGACTTGTCTGTCTGCCGTCATTTTAGATGGGGTTTTTCTTGCTCTGCTCCTGGTCAGGACGACCCACTGGAAACACTGCCTTCTTCTCTGGAGGGTCACTTCACATAATTGGTAGAATAGTATTATCATTTTTCACACAAACTATAAATAAATGCAGCTTGGACGATAGGTAACATACAGACCACTGTTGGTGTCTTGAAAAAAATTTGTATCCTCTACCCTTTTTTTCACTTTTTAAAACTGATTGATTTTACTTTGACTGGCGAAATTCCTTTTTTTATTCATCACATACATCAAAGTCTTTTTATTTTCCTTACCCCCTGTAAAGTTTTAACGTTTTGTTGATACAAAGTTTATGCAAGAGACTAACTGACAGTCTATGTATGTATAGTATATGCACAAGTACCTACGTGCATATCTATACATACAGTATGTACGTAGAAATACATGTACAACTGGTGAGATAAAGCTTTGCTTAATAGTGCATCTCGGGACAGCAGCAGAAAAAGCAACCTTGTGTTAGACCAATGCCTGTTCATCTATTCTGTGGTCGTCTAAATGTTTAATCTTGAATAAAACTACTGTTTGTTTGCAGCAAGTCAAATAAGTGTGTATGTATTTAACCAAAATGTACACATCCTGTAGATACACACATAAGCATACACATAATCCATGGTTAAATATGCTTGCGGTTTTGGCATCTTAGCTTATACGAGTCACAGATGGGCACAGAACAACTGTCTGGAAGAAGTACACACAATTATACGCATATAAACCATCCATTTCTCATAGGACTAACACAATGGGATTTTTTAAAATGAGAAAAATTATAAACCCATTTATGGGGAATGAATAAAGTACTGAGGTCAGTGGTGTGATTTGAGAGAGGATATTAAAGACAGGATGGAAAGATTAGACTGGGTAGAATATTGAACATGAATGGTGTTTCAGCCTCATTAGAACTGTGGATGAAAGATGGCCTCAGTATTTTGCAAAGTGCATTACCTAAAACATACCACTAGAGAGCATACGTCTACTGTTTTGGAAGTTGATCCGTTACAATATTGTCAAATATAGCAACAGCAAGGCTGTGTTTGTGTCTCTGCCAGGCAGACTGTATGGAGGCTAAAAGGAAGAGACATTTAAACTGGGCATTCATAACAGGGGGATCATTTATGCACTATTCAACAGTGCAGCTATAATGACATGACTATATGCTGCAGCAGCACCACCTCTGATAAATAGCAATTTAGGCCAGTATGAATGCGGCATATTCAGCTTACATGTTCTATGATTGGACAGATTCTTCCATTTAACAGAAGGAGCATAACTCTTCCACATCACGGGACAGGGAATACATTGTGCTGTTTTTAGGTCACACCACTGACAATGCTTTTCCACACATGGGCACATGACACGCACTCACATAAACACAGATGAATGTCCTGGATTCTAACAGTGGAATATCAAAAGTAATGAAATATGAAAAGGAGATGGAAGATTTCATTTAAAATTAATTTGAAAGGTGAAAAAAATCTCATTTAGGGGATAAGGAGTCCCAACACAGAAATTGGTTGAAGTATGACACGCATAAATCTTCCAAATCAGCCCTGTGAGGGCAAAGCAAAATCTAATTGCTGCTACGGTAACAGCAGCAATTGCTGCTCTGTGATTAGTTTGTTCAATGTAAGTCTGAGCAACACCAGACAGGAGTATAAACACATGAGCATAATGCAATGAAACACTAAAACAAATTTCCCTTTAAAATCCACCACATTTACTCCAAAATACCTGTGGGAAACAGTGACATCAACATGTAATCATTGGTGGCGTGTCAGCTGTGGTTGTAATATTTTCCAGGAAGAAAATACTGTACACACACTTCCTCATCTGTGACAATTTAAAGCTTTGTACAGCTGTTGTCTGCAACTTTATGCTCTACTTCTTATTTGCATGAAAACGTGTCACTCAGTTATTTCATCCGATTTCCCAAAATAATTATACAAACTGTCTAACAAGTATGAAGTAAACATTAAAGAAATGTAGGTTTCTTTCTAGTGTAGTACCTCCCGCTTCTTCATCATTTTAATTAGCAGATGGCAAGCCAGCATATTGGTACATCAATGCCATATACTGGGCTGGATTGTAAATCACTAGTGAGCAAAATAAAATCTTTGGGAAAAACTGGGATTGAATAAATAAATACAATTTCTACGCCATATAATCTTTCATGATGCTTTCCGTATGAACATTTTAAATTAATAATATGTTTTGCTTCCTACAATGATAACACCAGTTTACTTTTTAATATCACATGTTCAGCTGATTTTTGGTTATGTAAGGTAAGTGCAATTGTTGACCTCCCCAGTTCTTCTTCTTAATTGGCTCCTTTATCCACTACAAATATATTTTTATTATAGATGTCTCCTTGTTTCAGTTTCATATTGTTATGCTCTTGATTTTTGCAATTTGAAACTGCATTTGTTGTCTTCAGGATCTTTTCCTACTTTGATCCTCTTGTTGTCATTTCCATTTATGACGCTGATGTATCTATATTGGCATTGTGAATACAAACTGTGGTACTGTACTGTACAAGTGTTTTCTGCCTTTACACCTGCTATGAGGGGATTTGTCAAGCTCCCAACATTTGGGCCACCATTGCTGTATGACAGTTAACTATAGCCTACAGGTAAACTGTTTTAATCCTTCAGTGACTGTCCTCTCATTTACTAACTAAGTATATTTAGGCTACTCAAAATGATTACAGAAGTTTACCATTTGGATGTAGCCTACTAATGCCTTACTTGAGTATTTTCATTTCATGCAACTTTATACTTGAATCACATTTCAGAGGCAAGTAATATTATTGTACAAGGTTATATTACTGTAGGCTACTGTTCTGCAGCCCATTAAATACTTATATGTAACATGGGAATTGTTCTGCATTAGTAGCACTCTGTTGCTTTTGATTGGCTATTTCAGGTGCATTTTGCAAAGTGTATACTATAATTAAGTGAGATTTTGTGTGTAGGACTTGTAATGGAGTATTTGTACACTAGAGTATTTATACTTAGACTCAAGTAAACGAGCTCAGTAAATCTTCCAGCTGTACTCTTTTCAACCTGCATTGAGAACACGGATGCTTTAACCCTTAGCCTACATAGTGTTCTGGGTCAAATCTGACCCATTTTTACATTTGAGAGCTGCATTTCTAATGAGACCCTGAATACAAAAATTGAAATAAAATGCATATTTTTATTTTTTGTACAGCTGGTAGGTACACATTATTGTAAAGGCCATCACCATTCAAACATGTTGTCGTATTCTTCATATTCTATAAAAAATGTTCTCCTGAACCATAAAATAGGCCTAGTGATGTTTGTAAATGTCTTTTTTCCCGGAAAATAGAACTCTTCATTAAGGACTAATCAACCATTTATCGACTAATGGAGAGTTTTATGAATATGAATTGGTGCAGAGACTAAGTCAGAATATGAACAGTATGTGAGGGTGAAACAAATACATGCGTAGTATTCACCTTTTTAAGTGTATTTATGCTGCTGACATATATTAATAAGATCCTATGAGTGGCCCGTATATGCACTGCATGCTGACCTAATCTTTTTTTTTTTTTTATCTTATCATTGTGCTTGATGACTCAAAGTAAGCTTTTCGTCACCCCCAACAAAACAAACTCCTACAAACCTTTCCCACCACTTTGATATGATTTAGCTGTTACTGGAAATTTGCCGCGGCCTTCTTTTTTTCACAAAATGATAGCCGTCTTGCCCAATCGCGACCCGAGCAGAGGCTTGTCCCCGCCTGTTTTTGGCTCTTGGAAGCGCCTGGACTAATCAGCGCTCGCCTCCGTCCGTTCAGCCATTTTGTAAGAAAATCAAGCAAGTCTGCCGCCCTACCTTCGCTTCAGACCTGCAGTTTTTTTCTTGTGCAATGGACGGGTAAGTGAAAAAGAACCACACTTAAGACTTATTTTTTTAAAGACAAAAACCACCGCGGTGCAACTTCTTTACACGAATCTGTCGTTAATTAACACGTTGTGATTATGATTGGTGTTTCACTTCACTGCTAGAACGGGAAAGTTTACTTGAAACAGTTTTTTTTCCATTCTTCATCAAAACATGCAACAGTTAGCAGTGAGCGAAAAGCTAACCAGCGTTAGCAAGCTGCTAGCCACCGCTAACCTGCTAGCAAAATGTTACTTACGTTCACCACTCAGGCGAACATACTTTATCGTGTTATGTTAATTAAACTAAGAATTAGCAGACACCAACTTTATTAGAGTTAAGTTATAGGAGAATTCAGTCATTTTGAGTAACATACGGGTTATTCCACACCGTGTGCTATCGCAGACTGTGGTTAACGTGAACATTGGCTAACGCTACCTTGGTAACTTGGTTTGACGGTAACTCGAGAGCTAGCTAAAGCAACGTGTCTCATTTCCGCATTCATTTGTCTGCGGAGTGCCAGGGCCATGTTGAAGATGTCTGGCCTGAGCATTTTCATGTTGATTTGAATCAGAGACTCCTTTTTTTGTTACACCGGGGATACCTTAAAAAAACAAAGGGGTAGGACAATATAATAAGAGTATATCGCTTTTAATCAAGCTTATCCCTACCCTTTTTTTGATCTTTTAAATTTTAGATGACTTCAAATGTTGGTTAGCTTTAATGTGAATGCTACTTTTTTAAAACTCGACCAGCAAAACGCTCACGAAGCAATTGTTTTTGTAAATAAGCGATTTGTGTGATTTTTTTTTTTTTTGCCAAGTACCTACATTGAAGTTTGCTCTTGTGTTTTTCTTTTTTTCCCAACCCACCACAGCCGCCTAGACGCTGACTTGTACCCTCTGGGATCCGGCTACGTCCCTGAAATTGAGTAAGTATTTTGAAAAAAAATATGCACGGCTGACTAATTTTCCTGTGGTGCTTTTTGGAGTGCCCATTTCAGAATGAGGAAGTCCGTTTTAGCTGTGTTGAACAATGCTATGTCAATACGTTTTTGCATGGACAGTATGTTTCCTCAGTGTGTAGTGCACATGTTGTGTTAAATAGTTAAACGGGATCTCATGACAGATAAAGCTTAATTTTCTTTGTTTGTCTGCCTAATTGAACTTGGTTTCTCTTTCACAGCAGTGTCCATGACATATCAGTTGGCACAAAGGTAGGCAATATTTGAGTTATCTTCTCTTTGCAGCTCTGCTTCTTCTCACCTCCCTCATTTCATTAACAAGATTACAGAATGAATGCTAATTATTTTTTTATATGTATAGTTCTTTAAAACCCTAGACCAATTCTTTTGCATTACATAGTTGTAAGTTGTGTGGTTTTTGATACTCATTGAACATTTTCCAGTGTCAAGTTACAGTATGTTTTGTATCTTCAAATTGGTTTCTTTTTTTGGCATTTATTACATTATTATGTACAGACTTGGTTAATAAGAATGTCCCTTTTCTTCATACTAGCTTTGAGGTCAGATAATGAGCTTTCTTGCTATTTGCATAATGTAGGCAGCTAAAACTATTTGCAGGAAACAGGTTTGACAAACCTTTTCACTAGTTGGAGTGGAAATAAAGATGATGTGTGCCGGCAGTGGGGGATGAGAGACAGTCTTGTCAGTTTACAAGAGCTTCCTCTATAATTACAGAACTGCTGTCCAAAGCCATTTCTCATGTGTAATGAATTTGCAGTCGCAGGCAGGGTTCTGCTTTTTAAAGATTTATGAAAAACAACTGAATGGACAGCACATAGTTTGCAGCAACTCTTAAAAAAACTGGACGCGCAATAGTAGATAAATCGATTTAGAAAAGATTATCTTAGGTGGGGCCTTGTGTTTTTCCTGTTCTGTTCTACTCAGTTTGGTTGTGTGGCTGTTTATAAAAGAAACTTCCTGTTGTTTATTTGCTGTGTTCCTTAATAGCCTATTGGCCTCGTTGGAATGTTAAGAAAGCACAGAATCCTGCCCCGTACTGCCGCTTGATATTTATCCACTCTCGTTTCTATCACAAGACCTACAGATAAACGTTTTAACAATGTTAAAACCTTTGCATCTTTTCTGCATGAATGGCCTCTTATAAGGGGCAGTGTTATAAGCTTATGTAACGTCTTCTCTACATGTTTGTGTGTGCAGACTTGATGAAGAAGAAACACATTTTGGTGGTTTTTTTTGGGTAAACGGCTGGTTGTTAAACTCGCGTACCCAATAAAAATGCCTGCTTAAGTAGTAATCCATGGTAACAGGGCCTGGGGGCAGTTATGTGTAGGTGGAGTAATTGAACTCAGCAATAGGGCTGTAACCATCCTCCGCACACCAGTCCTTGTCCTCCTGGCCAAAGGTCTTCACACTGTTTAAACAAGCACTCTGATACACACACACATACGCCCTTAACTGGGACACATCCCACCCCCTCTATTCTTTTCAATTCAGCCTGTTGTTTTTTAAACCATGATTAACAATGCATCGTTTTAATGGCTGCAGATCGATACTCAAGATTTGACTTTATTTCTTAGATCTTTGTCTCTCTCTCTCTTTGTCCTATTTTGTTAACCCTTTTTGTTTTCCTGGTTTGATGTACTGTGGTAATGATGATGATGCCGAGTTATGGAGCGCTGCCTTGCTGGAATCTGTAATTATTCCGTCTGGGCAGAGCGTCTGGCATTCCGCGGTCACATTCCAATCCCCCCCCTCACTCCAGCCCCCCTGTGAGGCACAGCTCCCTGTATACCCCCTCCACCTCCACCACCACCCCCTCCATTGGCAAAGGCTGATCCCAGTGAACAAACATGTCTGTACCTGAAGCTGTGCTGGGCTGTTCCCCTTTTATGCTTTTTGTTTCCTTTAGGGCCTGACCAATACTGGATTTTTCGGGGGCGATAGCGATATTAGGGAATTAGAAACAATTCTGATATTGATATATTAGCTGATAATCTCATATATATACATTAACACACTCCCCCCCTCCCCCCCTTTTTTTTGTTTTTTTGTTTGTTGTTTTGGACAACATAAACACAGATGCAGATATATAATATAATGATAATAAGTTAGATTTATATAACACCTCAGGATGCTTTACAGAGAAAAAAAGATCAAACAAAACTAAGCAGAGGAAGAAAACAGTTCATGGAAAAGACTTGAATGTGGGAAAGGAAGGGCAGTCACGGAAAGATTGATATCCCAATATGAAACCCGTACTGATTTTGTTTCCTTGTAAAGGTTTTTTTCCCCCCGTAAAATGCTGCAAAAGAGTTGAGGAGCATATGTTACTTTTCCCTTTCTTTGATGCAATGCGAACCAGTTTCCTTTCAACTTTACCACCCAACAACCCCACCTCCGAGTCCAAACTGTAGTTGCTTGCAGAAGCCGAAACAGGTATACATTAAAACCCTTACAGATTTTGTTTCCTTATCTTTTATTTTCCCCCAAAAAAAGTGCTGCAGAAGAGTTGGTGAACATATGTTACTTTTCCCTCTCTTTGATGCAATGCAAACCAGGTGTGATGTGGAGAATATGGAACACAGAAATCGCCTCCGGTCACTGTTCCCTTTAAAAAAAAAAAAAAAAAAAAAAAAAAGTTCAATGTAGGCCACTTCCATTGTCAGCGAAAGGAACTCTTCCCAAGAGATTCAGTATGTAGGGCCAGCGATGTGTCATCATTTACTGAAGGTTGCTATTATACTGTCAGCGTCTTGAGCAAACAAAGGATGTGGACATGTCGATACCCGTTTAGTGAGTTTGTGTTGGAAAAATGGGTTTGGCACCATGTCGGAGTCGGCTAACAAACTCTTTACAAGCTCTGTTTTTCTTCCACACTTCCAGCAATTTAACTTTTGCCTTTTGTGCCGCTCAGCACTCCGATCGCATTCCCTTTCAAAAAGCCAATCAGTGTATTTTTCCAGCCAGTTGTAGCGCAATCCTCCTATTTTGTATCTAAATTGGTGCATTTGCTCTGCACTGTAGGGCTGTCCTAGGTCTGACACTATTATTAGATTGAGGAAGTAGGGGAGGAGAGAAAAGGTCCAGCCATGGAACAGTAACAATCAGTCCCCAGGAGGAAGTTTAGCAAAACTCTGGAAGCAGGCCTGATCTCGCTGCTCTTCCTGTTTGGAGTTGGTCTGCTGACTGATAATGTGACACCGCCCACCCGCCCACGACCATTGAGTCAGACTGGAGCCACTTCCTTCAGTTCTCATGGCTTGCTTCTGCCCTTAGCCCATTTATCAAGTAACATAATTGTTTTTTGCTTTTTTTCACTTCTTTTCTTTACCACTAACTAGAACACACAACTCCTTTTTCCATGCGTTGTAATCTGTGTTGCGAGTGTCAGTTGTTGCTGTTTTATACTGTTTTTAATATTAACTGTGAGGTCTAGACACTAGCATTAGTACTTTTTTTCACATGCTTTTCTGATTACATCTTAAGATTAATAAACTATTCATCCTGTCTTTTCTAGTCCTTTTAGAGATTGACTTGCCTTCTATTCTGCATCCTTACCTGTGTTGCAACCAGTGCTTTTGTAATCTTAGCTCAGTGATTGCATACAATATATGCACATGTAAAGACTTGAACATTGGCCAAAGGAGGAGGCCCCAGATCCCAGAGCCACAGTGTAAAGGCGCAGGAATGTTCATTAATTGAGATAGCAGACGCTGGAAGTCAAAGGGACTACTGCTTACGGTGTTGTGCTCTCATAGCAACTGTACTATGTCCCACACCATTCCTGTTACAAAGTTCAGCGGCACCACCAGATGCTCTCTCACAGATCACTTTTATTCTTGCATTTTGTGAACCGGTTCCGCAGCTCGACTGGAAATCCCCCCACTTTGCGTATTTGAAGTCCAGGACTCAATAGGTTGGAGTAGAATGCCAGCAAACCTGCATTACTGGTTGTTGTTAAAACGCTCCGGGGCTCTTCAACTCCCGGAGAGTCCTTGGGGCTCCATATGTGTGTGCGCTGCCGTGTAACAATGCCCCTAGTCTCATCCTGAACAGTACCTTCATTGTAGAGTGTTGTAGAGCTTAGGCTGCTGAGCCACTACTTGTGACTGCTATACTTCATCTCACACAACCAGCGACGCACACACACAGCCATGAGAACAGCTCTGAAACAGCACTTTATATCTACTGAAGAGAGTGAAGCCAGACAAGACAGTAAACCAGTGTGGGCAGGGAGTATCCTCTACTTGTCTTCCGTTCCAGAGAGCTACAGTGTGTTGTTCTTCCTGTTAATAGCACGCAGATGAGAAGATGGTTTGTAATGACCTACAGCTGCTGTTAAATGCAGACTTCTGTGTTTCAAGCTTGAATAGTAGCTGTTCCTCCTTGAGTGTGATTGGTGTAAAAAACGTGACAGTTTGGCACATTTCCCAGAGTCAGATACAGCAGCCCATGGCGACTGACTTTTATACTAGGCAGTACTGTTGGAGAAGAGTGAGATTATTATGATTGAATATCCCTTCTGACAAGCTTTGTAACTATTGTAGCCGTTCTTCCTGGTAAAGGAAGGTGGAGTTCCTTCTCAAGCGCGTTTGCTCGATCCTCTTTGGCTATCAGATTACTTCCTGCTTTATCAAACAATGGCTCAGTAATATGAGAGCCGTGCTCTCCACCTGCCATGCTGTGCCTTCATTGGTGAATGCACTGAAGTGAGCCTTTGTTTTCTCTCTGTCTGCAGAGGGGATCCGACGAACTCTTTTCTTCCTGCATATCCAACGGGCCCTATATCATGAACTCAGGTAGGGGGGTTGCCATGGAGGGGTGAATCCTTTTTATTGAAGTGCTTTTTGTGTCTGTGTTTGTGTTACCATGACGATCAATCCATTATTCAAGAAGAACCGGAGCCTTCTGTTCACTCCCTGGTTGTATCTGCTTCTGTTTTCTCTTGCAGCCAATGGCAACGACAGCAAAAAATTCAAAGGTGACGTCCGCAGCCCTGGTGTTCCGTCACGTGTGGTCCATGTACGCAAGCTGCCCAACGACATAAATGAGGCTGAGGTTATTGGCCTGGGGCTGCCCTTTGGAAAGGTCACTAATTTGCTGATGCTGAAAGGGAAAAACCAGGTAAGAACTGATACATGCAGGTCTGCTCACCAAACCTGTAAGGCTTGTACTCCTGGGTGAAATTTCTCCAGAGGCCTGTGACAAGGGATCAGTTTTCGTGGCCCTCTATCCTGACCTGAAAATGATGACAATGACCCTTTTGTCACATCCTTGTGATTTAGTGCGTAGAGAGACTATTCTATGTGCTGACATTTCCCGGAGGGAGACATTTAATCCTCATTTGAACATCTTTATCTCTTTTTCCTTTATTGCCAGCATTTGTAAAAAACTTTTTTATTAGAAAACTTTACAGAAGATGTGCAAAATGAAAAATGAATATAACGCTTCATAAACATTGCCTCAGAATGGCACTTTTATTACATGCGATGGGAGGAAGAAATGTAATGCTCTGGTCCTCCTCCACAGGCATTCTTGGAGCTGAACAGTGAGGAGTGTGCTCAGACGATGGTGAGCTACTACTCCTCTGTCACCCCTGTCATCAGAAACCATCCCATTTACATGCAATACTCAACCCACAAAGAGCTCAAGACGGACAACTCCCCGAACCAAGTGGTAAGGGCCACTTGCTTTTCATGTTGACTGTTTGATTTGAGGCTTGTATTGTAGTTAAAGTGTTTGCTAAATGCTGAAAATGTTGAAGTAATACATCCATGCTTCTTCCACACACTATTTCAGAAGTTATTGGTGTGAGCTTCCTCTTAAAGACTAAACAGTGCAAAGTAATCAAATGTGTCAAGG
This sequence comes from Scomber scombrus, assembly GCF_963691925.1. Lineage (NCBI taxonomy): Eukaryota > Metazoa > Chordata > Actinopteri > Scombriformes > Scombridae > Scomber > Scomber scombrus. Next base: position 8,408,120 of record NC_084988.1, on the reverse strand, counting down.
TTGCAGGCTAGACAAAATATCAAAGTAGTTATTCCACCCAGTTTGGTGTCAATGTTGTATGGAAGTTTGCAGGATTATGGAAAACAGCATGTAAAAAATAAAATAAAAATACAGCAGCTGTCTTGTTCAAAATTATGTCACAAACGCACTCATTAATTTGTTACTGCGCACTTTGCTCCACCGATACTACATTTTTCTGTCTTCCCGTATTCTCCCCTCAGCGTGCCCAGGCAGCTTTGCAGGCAGTCAATGCGCTGCATGGAGGTGGCATGGGAGGCATGGCCATATCTGCAGAAGCAGGTAGCATGGGAGGAGCCACAAGTCAAAGCCCTGTACTCCGAGTCATTGTGGAAAATCTCTTCTACCCTGTCACCCTGGATGTACTACACCAGGTACACACATCTTTTAATCTTCTTGAGTAAAGCTACATTTGCCATCTTCTTTTAAATCTTTAAACAGACCACCTCTAGATTTTTCCCCCCTTAAGTGTGTTGTCATGATGACAAAGCATATCATGTCGTCTCCACTCCCCAGATTTTCTCAAAGTTCGGCACTGTGCTGAAAATCATCACCTTCACTAAGAACAACCAGTTCCAGGCTCTGATCCAGTATGCTGATGGCATGACAGCTCAGCATGCCAAACTGGTAAGACTTGTACAACTAAGGCTGTGTCAGTTTGTTATCACTGGCTCACAAACCATTGGGTGCTTTGCCACTTTCACTGTTAGGTTGAGGTTGGCATGACAAATGAACACATTTAAAATCAAGCCAGGGTCCAATCTGGGAAACATGAAACTGTTAAAGTTTCCAGTGTAAGAGAAACCAGACGTTATCTTAAGCCTAATGCACCCACATCTGTCTCAGTCTCTGGATGGACAGAACATCTACAATGCCTGCTGTACCCTGAGAATCAGCTTCTCCAAGCTCACCAGCCTGAATGTCAAGTACAACAACGACAAGAGTAGGGACTACACCCGACCAGACCTCCCTACTGCAGATTCACAGCAATCTCTTGACCACCAGACCATGGCAGCTGCTGCATTTGGTAAGAACTTATTTTGTTCTATACATTCTTTTTTTTTTTTAACCCTGATCAGTATTGCAAGTACACATTTGATTGACTTGTTGTCTTTCATTGTAGCTGCGCCAGGCTTAATTTCTGCCTCTCCCTATGGTGGAGCTCATGCTTTCCCCCCAACCTTTGCCATCCAACAGGCAGGTCAGTACAAAGATTTTCTCCTTGGTGTTCGATTTTATAATGACACATGTCCCTCCTCCAAACATCTGCATGTACAGTATCTAATTGGTCTTGACACCACCACACATAATGTATTCCCCAGGTTTTCTGTTCTCCTTGCCAGACCTTTTCAGTAATGAAGAGACAAAGTTCAATAAGTTGAGAGTAATTCATATTTTGTTCCTCGTAGGTCTGTCGGTGCCTGGTATTCCCAGTGCCCTGGCATCCCTGGGCATGGGGCATGGTGGCATGGCGGCTGCAGCAGCGGCTGCCAGCCGGCTTGGCCTATCAGGCCTAACTGCCTCTGGTGGACACAATGTCTTGTTGGTCAGCAATCTGAACCCTGAGGTCAGTACCCTCACTAGGATTTAGTAACAGTTCTACATCCTGCCTCTGTCAGTGCAGTGCTGAGCAGCTTTAAAATATTACAGTGCCATTTGTTTACACTGTGGTTCATCGACTTGGATCCATCTGTTCCAGAGGTCCAGTGTTTGCCCCCCCCCCCTCCACCTCCATGCGATCAGACTAGTCACCACTGTGTTAAAATGAAAGGTGGTCATCTAGTCAAAACCTCTTCTCTTTCAGGACCTCTCTGTGTTTGACCAAACCTGCTGCATTTCTGACCTGCCACTTTGCTCACTGTGAATTTTAAGTTTATTCAAAACACTAACTTCTTTTTTTTTAAACTTACCATTTCATATCTTCATTTTTTGTCCATTAGTTGAAATCATTCTTGAGTTGTTGGAGAGACAATATTACTTTTTCTTTGTATATTTAGAAAGATACATGTTAATTATGTAGGTCTCTTTTTTAAAATAGTATGTAGAATGTGTAAATAGTCTGCCGCACTCATTACTTTTACTGTAGTTGTGTAGTCATTACATGAAGCATATTTAATTTTAAGATCAGCTCTTGAGTTGGGACAGGATTCATGAAATTCAGATGGGTTTCTATTTGTAATGTAACTTTTAAATAATCAAAAACATAGCATGTAATTTTAAAAGTACATATTGTCTCTGCCTTTTTCTGTATTTCATTGTTAATCTTTTTTTTCTCTTCTTTTTCTCCTAGTGTTCCCATAGTGACAGTGCATTTTAATTTAGCCAGTTCTACTGTCTGAAGCACTACATTTCTTTGTGTATACTGACCTTGTTTTTTACTTCCTTTTTCTCTCTCTCTTTCTGTCTCCCTCTCCTTTTTCGTTTTAAAACCCCCTCACCTGTACTCTTGCCAACTGACTGCACGCCCCATGACCAATTGTTCCCTCTGTCCTCCTCTCCCCTTTTGTTACTACTACAACTACTCTTCCTCCCTCCCTCCCACCCAACCAACCCCCTTTCTACCCCATCCATCGTCCCCAATTCGGTCATCACCCCTAAAAATGAAAACACAACAAAAAACACAACATTGGCACCTCTTTTGTCCCCCTGATTTGCCATCATCTGTCTTTCCAACATCTTTCTCTCTGTCCTTCCACCTCATCTTCGTCTTTATCTTCTCCCTCCTCTCTCACGCTGTTTGAATCCTCTCCTCCTCTTGTCCTCTTCTCATTCTCTTCGTCCCTCATGCCTCTCCTTCCTCCATGGTACTGTGGCCTTCCTGTGGACCTCGCTGCCTGTGGCCTGCGGACATGTCCCGACTCCACTCCACTGTCCTCCACTCCGCTCCGTCTCTTTTCCCCTGTCCCCTGTTCCCTCTCCCCTTTTGGCCCCCTGCCCCGCTGCTCCCCCTGCTGTCTCTAAAGAGCGTTACGCCACACTGCCTCTTTATTCTTTTCGGTACGTTATCATCCTTTCATCTCCTTTTTTTATTACTACTGTTACCTGGCAAGGTGGGCATGTCTTGTCTCATGTTGTTGGCTTTGTTTTTTTAACCACTGATGGCTTGTCATCAGGCTACAGGGCTATGAAGGGTCGGGGTTGTCTGTTTGTTTTTGGGGTTTGTATGACCTGTTTTGGTTGTTGTGGGTTTGTGTGAGAAAAGTAAGGTGAGAACACCACACAAAGCAGCAGCATTTCATTTAATTTTGAGCAGCTGTGGTTTGTTGTCCACGGGCAAAAACATTTGCCGTTTTTCATCTTCAAAGAGAACAGCCCCTCAATGGAAATATTGCCCCACTAAATAGAAATATGTGTGCAGCATTTTGTTTTGGAAATGAGGCGGGAAGCCGATCTAAATTCTAAAGCATCACCCTCAGGAAGAGGATAAACGTCAACACTTTATTTGGTTCCGCACAGCCCAATTTTATGCCATGAAAAGTCATCAATATTCATTTTTGTCGAGTCGATTTTTTTTAATTTATTTTTTTTGTAGTTGCCTTGAGTCACTCAGCAACAGTACATAGAAAGATGAAATGCTGCTGCTTTCTTAGTGATTGTGAGTTGACATATCCTTTGGATTATGTCACCCTATTCTTTTGCAGTTTCTCTAATGTAGGTATGTGCATGTTTAGTTTATTCCTGCATGACTCTATTAGGTCCTCAAGTTGGTCAAGAAATCAACTTTTTCTTCACTAGATCAATCAAACTGATTTAAAACCCACTCATTTTTTTATTTCTCTGATTTTTGCCTTCAAATCACTATCTCCCCCTCGTCAAACATAACCATTTTAGCTGTCGACTTCTGTGTAAATTTGTAACTAAGAGGACGTATGTAGGATTAGTGTTAGAGATTTCATGCTGAAATGAACTGAAAATGAGTAGAATAGCCTGATAATGACTTATTAATTAGCCCGTGTTTATTTGTTAGCAGAATTAACATTGTCTGATGTGACGGTTTAAATAGTTTTTTTGTTGCTGTGTTTGGCTGTGTGGATCCTGTTCAGGCTGTGTTGCACTTGTATTGTGACACCTTCCTATTCCTCCCTAGGCGTGTATGGCGATGTGATGAGAGTGAAGATCCTGTTCAATAAAAAGGAGAATGCTCTGATCCAGATGTCTGATGGCACACAGGCTCAGCTAGGTACTTACACACAGCGCAGCCAAACTCTTATTTGCTTTCTTTGATCTAGGTTTTTCTTTGATCTTGCTTTTTTTATATCTTCTTCCTCACATCATTATAGCATACATTGTTTTGAGCTTTTACTTAGTGTGTCTCAGCTAAGCAAACAGGACAGGTCTTCCTTTGCTAAAAAGCTGACTACCCTTCTGTTAAATGTACTTGTTTCATTCTTTTGACCATACGTAATTACTCTAAAAGCATTTATCTGAAGAATTTGAAATGTGTATGAATGACAGCATACAGTCAGTTTTGGGTGAAAAGCCCCTTGTTAAGCTTATAATACATAAGAGAAATTAAACATTGAACAATATGAATGAACTCCATGTCTAGTCGTTTAAGTCCTAAATCAGCCTAGTTTATAGTTGTGTGTATGTGTGGTGTTTTTAAAAAATGAGTGTTGACTGTCTTAATCAATATTGTTCCTCAGCTATGAGCCACCTGAACGGCCAGCGGCTTCACGGCAGGGCCATGCGTGTGACATTGTCAAAACACACCACAGTGCAACTGCCCAGAGAAGGCCATGAGGACCAGGGCCTCACAAAGGACTACAGCAATTCACCCCTGCACCGCTTCAAGAAGCCTGGCTCCAAAAATTACTCCAACATCTTCCCACCCTCTGCAACACTCCATCTCTCCAACATACCGTGAGTTCAGCTACAAGAGCCTCATTTTCATTCTCATGCTCTCGCCTTTGTGCTCTAAGCTTTTTCCTTTGTAGTCCTGACTCATTTATTTCTATATTTGGTGCTCGGGGATTAAGGAGTTATGACAGTATTTTCTAAACATGCTACTCTAGTTTAATTCTTAGATTTTTAGATGCCTCTTGGGTCTTATTTCACTACCATAAACAAAGTAAAACTTAGCACAAAAATGCAAATAAGTGAAGAGAATGTAAACCCACAAATGTTTGTTTGTTCTGTGTTGTTTCTCTACATTCAGGCCTTCTGTGGTGGAGGATGACCTCAGGAGGCTTTTTGCCAGCTCAGGAGCCACAGTCAAGGCCTTCAAATTCTTTCAGTAAGTCTGTCCAGTCACATCCAGTTTTCTTGACCTTTTTTTATCAGCTGTGGTTTAGTCAGGGTTAAGGAAGAGTTACTATGAAACTGTTATTTATGGGTTATAGTGTGAATAAGGTTTCATGTAGAGCACAGAGAGAATTCAGTCTTCATAGTAAAACATAACAAATAGAAAACAACCCACACAAAAGTGGGCAGATTGTTGATTCTTTGCGAACACATTTTTCTCTTTATTTAACAGAAAAGACCGTAAGATGGCTCTGATCCAGATGGGCTCAGTCGAGGAAGCAATTGAGTCCCTCATCGAGTTCCACAACCACGATTTGGGAGAGAACCACCACCTTCGAGTGTCCTTCTCAAAGTCCACCATCTGAGTGCCTTTGCTCCCTCAAAGTTTATTACCATCTGAAAGCGACCTTCCTCTAGGTTGCCTTCAGTGGAAATTACATATTTATGGCTGTGTTTCTTTGTAGAACGTTGCTCCCTTCAACACCTCCCAAGTTTTTCCCCATCATTAACAGGTTTGGGTATCAGATTTGATTGATTCTGCTTATTGATTCCAGATCTTGTGAAGTTCTGGTTCCAGTTCTTTTTTGTTTATAACAAAAAACACGATAACCATTTAATTTAGTGTTTAGAAAAGACTGTATTTTAAATTTTAAAAAATAAAACTCTAAGCAAATATGAATATATACCCTCTTGCCATTCACAAATTGAATGGTTGCTGTTATACACTTACTTGTATTTGAATTATACTTGCTAGCATTAGTTTGGGGTGCTATGACTTCAACTAAGGACATGACATACCATGCAGCAGTAAGCATGAAGGACTTCCTCCACTGTATGAACTTATTTTTTAGCTCAGTTATTACATTTATTTTTAGAGTACGGTCTGATTTGTGAAGCTTTGCTACACTTGTAAACGCTTGTGTCCATCATATTGGAAATGTACATGTGCTTTGATGCTAGCGTAACTAGCTAAGTAAATGAAGGCAAAGTAACTTCAAAACTCGGCTCCGGAATCAGTAAGTCTAATCAAAGCTTGTCTTGTCAAATCTATCGTTCTCAGAACTCGTCTGAAGTACCCAAACCTGAGCATGTATTGTTCCATTAGTTAAGTTTTAAGTGGGTTCGTGGGAAACGGGCAACATTCTGCAATGAAACGTGTTGTTATGTTGGAGGTAACGTAGGGGCAGCTGATGAACTGTCACTTTAGACCAAATTGCTTAAAAAAAAAAAAAAAAAAAAAAAAGACACCTCCACCACAGATGTATGTTTATGTGGATGAATCGTATCCACACCAGACACACTTCAGCATTCCTTTTACCATGATAGTTGTGTGGGTTATATCTATGTGTGTGTGTGCCTTTTTTGAAATGCCACTTTGAACCTGTTTGGCCAGTCAGAAACGGTTAGAGACAAATGATTTTGTTTTGGCTCACAGATCACCAAACAATTTATTTCCCAGTATCCATTTCTATTTTATCTTTTTCTAAATAGCCACCTGCTTGCTTCGGGGGATCCATACCACTATCTGTACTAATTCAATAAGGAAATATTTTTCTGTCAGTACCTTATCTACAGTCTTGTGCCTTACTTTGCCCCTACCAGATTGCCTTAAGCATTTGCTCTGGCTTCATTTTGGAAAAGACGTGGCTCTCAGAATACCCTTTTTTTTTTTTCTTTCTTAATGCCTTTTGGTATGTACCAGCATCGTTAAAATGGGGGAAAGTGGCTAATTCAATTTCCTGTTTTCTTCTTTACAAACAAATGTTTATCTAAGGATTTGTATGCATATATCCCCATTATATGTATGTAGAAACTTTGAATGTAAGTCAGATAGATGCTTAATATTCTTGCTAGATGTAGCTCTGTTAGGTGTTTTGTTGCAGGAGTAGAGCTGTATCCAGCCATCCTGTCTTACAGTCCCCATTCACCTCCATTTAGTCCTTTCTCAGTAGGGGCAATGGTGTATGGGGCCTCATTTAACCATATTATGTTCATCTATATGTGGACAACTATATATTCATTTATCTTTTTTATTTTTAGCATTTACATGTGTATCACTTCTAAGCTTAACTGATACTATATGTAGTGGCTGGGTTTAATCATTATCACAGTGCCTTGACTCATTGAATTTTTAGTCTGAGGCCAGAAACCCTTTCTGGCCTGGTCAGTTGACTTTGTTTACCTCTCGTTCAGGTGTTTTATCTTACCTGTCTGCTAAGATGCCTTTATCCCATTTTTTTTTCAGGTAATCTTACCTGTGAGAGGGCAGCTTGGAAGCATTTGTCAATTGACAGTAACGACAGTCTTGGACTGTGTCTAAAAACCCAGTCAATTTTTTTCCTTAAATTCAGGATAACAGGATTACAGGGTGGGATAGCCCTCACCCATTCCCTGTCTGTGTTCACTTACGCCACAGTCGGGTTCTTTAGTGCACTTTTCCTCAATGATAGGTCCAAGTTGGCACCATCACGCTAAAGTCTTAAACGTCGTCACATTCCTGAGTGCCTCAAGCACCAGTTTTCACAGCCTCGACCACTGTAGTCTTGGACCAGATACAGATGCGCTCTGTCTCTATTTTTGTAAAAGAATATTATGCATGGTTTAACGAAGCTTCATGTAGCTACAGACGGTTATTGCTGTTAAGGACCAAAGTATCTTCTACCCCTGCTGTTTTGTAGTGTTGTGATTTCTTAAAGGTTTTTTTTTCACATTCCTGCTATTCCACAAAAACACAAGGCTCCAATTACCCTATTTTCCATTTCTCAGATGCCTTGGACAAAAGTCACATGAAGAAAAATCTGTTTTGGGTAACAACTTATACTGTATATTGTACCCCTTTTTGTTTGATGTTTCAATGAGCCTACTTTGGTAGAGATGGCTTTAGAATGGATACTTAATTGATCCGCAGTCCTAGCTGTGATGTTGAGTGTAGATTATATGCCTTTCAGTTTTTGTTCAAAGCTTTTATTTTTTTCTCCTTTTTTATATGGGGGCGGGTGGGGTTATTGTATGAAGCAGGGTTGATGGTTGTATATATTCATGTTTTTGTACCACAAAATCATTTGGATTATATCAACTTTACGTTCAAAACATGTATATTTTGATAAAACAATACAGACCTATTAAGCTCTCCGGAGCTATACAAGCAAACTTTTGTAACACAAAGACATTAAACCTATCTGAACACAGAAGTGTCTCTGTATATGCCCCACTCACCCCTTGCCATTCTGTTCTTGTCTCTTGCATCTTCTGCTGCCTTCAATAAATCTTTAGTTTGTTCCTTCTTTCATCTGGCCTCATTTGGTTTCTGTCTCTTCCCTTCTGTCCTGTGGAGCTGCTGCTCTGTATTGGTTAACATCTCGTAACATTTTCCACGTTTCCCATCTTGTTTACTACTGGTGGGTTTTTTTTAATCTTTTACTGTACTTCCAACTTTGTACTCATCCCATCTGAAACTTGACTGACTGCTCATCTGGGCTCAGCCCAATCCCGTTACAATCCCTTGATGAAACAGCTGCGATGGTGGTGGCAGAGTGGAGAGTTAATTTGCTATGCAACACTGGATACTTGCTGTTTTCTATGATTCTTAATAATCCTCCTGTGCTTAGCTTTGACCTTTCGGTTTAACAGGTCTGCCTGACTCTTAGATGTACCAGGTTGCTGTGGTAACCAAGTTGCTGTATCTTCATAAAATGAATAATTAAGATAACGCACAAGGATTAGGCATATCTGGCATCCATGTTCATCACAAAGTTCCTTGGTATTGCAAGGGACAGGTACACAAACAAAATAAGTGACACATTGGTTATGCACTTTCTGCACCACTAGGGGGAGATCTTGCTCTCTGCTGGTAATAAAGTCTACTGCACAGAGGTGACTTTACCTGCCACTCACACAATGTCAAAATGTGCCTCCTTGGGTTTTCTGGCATTATACCTTTTTTCTTTTTTTTCACCCTGACTTCCTTACAGAGCGGTAGAGAGGATTAACCTCAGATCTTTGCTGCCTTTTGAGAAGGGGACAAATGAGAGAACGGGAGAATTGAGTCCAGTGGTGTCTGTATTTGTGGCTGAGAGCAGCTGGATTTGTCATATAATCCCAGCATCATGTGGAGTGTGGTCTTAAGTACAGTGAGCTCCAACTTACTGTGAATTTCACAGCAATGGCACTTAGATTTTTTTGTTGCAGTTATTACTTTGCATAAGACAGCATGCTTGAAGGTCAAAGTAAAGACTGATCCCAGTCTGAAGATACTTTGCGTCACAAACATGACATGGAAATATTAGCATCATGGTTAAGGATGCAACAAGAAGGTGGTACCCTTGCTACATCTGCCAAGACTTGCAACCAGTCTCATGGCAACTTACGTTCAGGTATCTTTTTTCAAAACATCTTTGCAATTCAGTGCATCCCTGCCACTCAGGAAACTCCATGGTAACTTAACTTATTGCTTTGATGATGCTTTGATACCACAGACCCTTGTTTACTTGCAGCATCTTTAGTATATTCACTCTGCACGAAGAGTAATTTGGAGCAAAGAGCAGTCTACACAGAATCCTCTTTGGAATATATTGAAATGCAAAGAGATTGCATAATTGGGTGGAAGGGTAACTCAAAGTAAGATGATCCAAACATAGATTTGTGATGTTTTTTAGGTTATCAAATTCCAGAAGTCACTGGCTCACAAAATATGGTACTTAATGTAATTTTAATCTGTCATAACAGATTTGAAAAACTGAAACTGGCAAGTACTACAGTATGTGTACAGAGGGCAAACATTTATTTTTCCAAAATCTCTCTGATCCAAAAGTTATTTGATACCAAAGAAAGAAGCCATACTGTATGTATTATAAGATCTGTTACATCAAAAATGTCACTGCACTTGTACTTTTAACTAGTTCAGTGTGTGATCCATGTAACCGTACTCCATCCTCATCTCGATTTGTTTGCTGAATTGAGACCCTTGGGATGTTCCTGGCGCTATGTGGACGGGACTAAGTGAAACCATGTGGGGTAGTGATCCCACCACATCTGGCAACATTTATTTACATTAGTACTGCGGTCTCTAATCAAGCCACCACCAAGGCCACACACAAATGCAAGCCCGCTGGTGAGTGAATTTCGGTTGGCAGGATTGGCCAAATGGTTGGACAGACTGTCCTGTTTATAATTTGTGACATTTTCAATCCCAGGAACAGCCCATTGGTCTTTCAGAAAGATGTTCAACGTCTGATGTTGGCTCAGTGTGAATGGGTGCTTTGTTAGTCAACAGCTTTAAAATACACGTGTTCTCTATTTAACTTTTGTAGATGCAGATAATGTCTATAATTTATGTCTCTTAAGCGTTCACAGGCTTAACCAACTATATATTCCAGGATTAAACTGCCCCTTTTTAAGGAGGCATGTATCCACACAATGACTCTGTGGCCCACATTCACGTAGATTTAGGATCACTTAAGATGCCTCCATATCTGATTCCACCAAATACTGTTTAGTCTGCTCAGCTTATGCTCACTTTTTGTGTGACACAGCAGAGGAGGAAAAGCCTATGCTGAGGTGAAGGATGTCTTTAGTCTATAGTGGCTTCCCTTAAAAAAAGCCATCAGGAGACTATCCACCTGTTTACATATGCACGCCTCAGACAGATGTTGAATAATTCATCCACAGAGGCGGACAACACGCAGCTGTATTTGGGTTATGGGGGTGCAACGGTTCCTCTCCCTGTCTGAATTCATGCAGCCCAAATTATAGGCATTACTTTGCAGGCAGTGCAGGGCAAAGCAAAACTAGGACACTTTGCATAGAGGATCCAACCGAGAGGCACAATAAGATGTGAAAGATGGAGCTACAGAAAGGTTCAGTTATAATTATAACACAGGCCTGTTAGGATCGGGGGGGAACGGTGGGACAAGTCAGTCGGATTGATTTAGGAAAACTGTCTTTTGTAGCAGAGTGGGGGGAGTTTGTACACTGCAGAAAATCCTTTACTTCGCTTTTCTGTCGCGTCTGTAAACTCTGTTTCTCTCAACACAAGCGTCACAGTTTGCAGGCGCACTGATGCCATTTGAAAGAATGCAAATATTTTTTTCCTGAATTTTCGTCTTGTTCATAGCGGATCCTCACTGGATTCTGCACAAGACATCGACACATGTTAGAATAATCATGGAGCACCTTTGCGGAAACAATTTATTTACCATATTTCAACCCTTTGGGAGTGAGACTAAAAGCCTAAGATTGATATGTTTTTGCATTGTAGTCTGCGCACACACTCGCAGGGCAGAGGCAAGGGTGGCATCGCTCTGTCAGACAGCTATCTGGAGGGTTATGGCTCACAGGTTTCAGACTGGGTGCCCTTTAGGCCTAATGGACACTGATGGAAAATGACTCCACTGTTCCAGCGATCCATCAGACGCCCTCTTTCTCTCTCTCTCAGAGCCATCCATCAGGCCGCTGCTTTCAAACACAGTGAACTTTATGGGTGCTTTACATGCGCAGCTGCGATGAAAATAAACCGCCTTAAGTTAAACAGATGGTTGTAGCAGTGATTAATAATACCCATAACCAGTAAACTATCGGAAATTGAAACAGCATTGAGTAACAATTCAAGTTCTCCCTGGGAAACTGACATTAAATCTTCTCTTCATCTTTATACGTTTACATTTATAGACTTATGCTATGTTAAAATGCTGTTAACTTTCTTTCTTTCTTTTTTTTAAATCAAATAAATCCTAACAGTTTACTCTGAACATCCCCAACTGGGCAGCATATACCCAGGACTCAGTGAGTCAGCCAGCCCCAAATCCCCAGGGAGAGCGCGGCTCGGCACGGCTACAGACCCCGCCCGCGCAGAAAGAGAGAGACCGAGAGCAGGAGGAGGAGTGGTGGTGGGGGTTACTTACATCGAATCAGGGTGCCGGTGAGTGTTGTTGCCGCCATAGGTGGAGGTTGCATGTGAGCATGTTCGGATTACAGCTGTGATCATCAACGGCTCCCTGGCTGCGCCGGTCAGCGTGACGCACAGAAGTGAAGGCGCACCGAGACTGGAGTCACATTGGATTAGAGCCAGTGACAGCGGAGGGATCACCAAGTTGAGATGCTGCGAGAGCCCGTTGCTGTGTGAGGAGGGATGCTCTCGTCTGGCAGTTCTTACGGTGTGATAAGTTTGGACAAAAAATAACGGGAGAGGAGTGCATGTTTGATCTTTTTTTTGGGGATGTATTTCCTTGAACTGCTTTAAGAGAAAAAGGTCAATTGCGTGCAGTTTTAGGCTCTTGGTTAGCCTGTGAATAGATTTGCGTTGTGAGAGCAGCGGAACAAAGCACACGCCAAGCTGAATGCCCAACACAGATAAACAAATATGACGGCCGGTGTTATGTCTGCTTTTGTGCAACGATATCGCTGATCATATTACACATCTCGGACGAATTCTGGAGTCTAAATAATCGTTTTGGTTTTTTTGGAGACAGAGAGGATCTAATCCAGTTGGCGCATCCATCTCCCCCCGGCTGCGCGTAATGGGAGAAAAGTTTCGGACCTTGCAGACGAGACGCACTCGCAGCATCCCGCCGACGACGCACTTGTAAATAACATGTGAATTCCGTTGTTCTGTCTGCGGCCGACCAAGTTTGAAAGTGGATTTCAGCCATTCAGTATGACTTGAAACACCCTTTGGGTTATCTGAACTCGCGCCAAGCCAGTTAACGATCCATGAACCGCCGATCCGATTTGTCCAAAGACGCGCACACGGACATTAATGATCTAGAGAGGATTTCTGCAGCAGCAGCGCAGTGAAAGCCTGATCCCACTTAGAAAGAGAGAGATAGAGAGAGGGAGAGAGAGATTCCCCCTGGATGTCTATGATGTTGTACCAGCTCGGGCAAAGGTGTGTGATGGAGGTGGTGGTGCTGACCATACTGTCCTGGGTCTCCGTGTGGGCAGAAGAGAAGATCATATTTGACAGACATGCTGTCTACTGGAACAGCTCCAACCCCAAGTGAGTTTTAGTAGGAGTTATTCTTAAAGGTGTGTGTGTGTGTGTGTGTGTGTGTGTGTGTGTGTGTGTGTGTGTGTGTGTGTGTGTGTGTGTGTGTGTGTGTGTGTCTGTGTGCGTGTGTGTGTGTGTGTGTGTCTGTGTGTCTTTTTGAAACACTGTTTGCTGTCTACGTCCCTGGCGTGTATGGCTCTTAAAATAATAATAAACATTCCCAGCATGCAGCGGAACCTTGATATCTTAAAGGAACACTTGTTTTTTTGTTTTTTTGACACATGCTGTCTGACCACATCAGTGTTTTTTTGTTTTTTTCACCAATTTCTCACAGTTTCAGCAAAGTGTTGAGCAAATATTTTAATATTGATGTTTTTTAAAATGAGAAAGCGCACACCAACAAACGCATATAGGTGTTTGTTGGACATCATGTGCAAGCGCACTGGATATTTTGTTCTGTGGCACAAGGAGCTCCTTTTGTCTTAGACAATGAGGGCATCCTGCCTCCTCTTCTCATCAATGTCTGTAGATTTACTCCCTTTCTCGTTTTTCCTCTCTCACACACACACACACACACACATTCACACATTCACACATTCACACACAAAGACTTTACCTTTCTTTCTGCCACTTTCAGTGACATGTGCCAGTAAACACAAGCACACATTATTTCTCTCTCAATTGCAAGCACTTGTGCAAAAACCACATCAATAAATAAACAAACACATAAACACACACATGAGCACATTAGATGCGCACACTTAAAACACACACACACACACACACACACACACACACACTTGTCTTTAGCCTGGCCTTTCTCATTGATATGGGGCAGAGCACACTGGGTCCGTCTGTCTAATGGTTTGTGACAACTTGGCCAGCCTCCTCCTCTCTCTCTCTCTCTTTCTCACCACTTCCTCTTCTTCTTGCTCTCTCTCTCTCTTCCTTTTGGCCTCCCTCTCTCTCCCAGGTAGATAAATAAACAGTGAAAGTGCTCCCTCTCACTCTCTCACAGCTGAATTAGTACAAACTAACGGCACTGTCTCTCTCTCTGCATCAACCAAACACACACACACACACACACACACACACACACACACACTGAGCTAACAGGCCTGTCCCTGACTGCATCACTTTTCCACAGAAGGCTTCTCAAATATTTAACAGGCAAAGGGGAACATTTTCTCCCTTTCTCGCTGTCTCTCTCTCTCTCTTTCTGTCTTACTTTTCTCGTCTCTGTGCTCCTTTCTCAACACACACACACACACACACACACACGAACACCTACACATTGCAAACGTCACAGGGTAAATTTAAGTTGTATGGACGGTTGCTGGGGGCGCTGTTATTCCGCCAGGGTCGTACGGGGAAGCTGAAGCAGAAAAGGGGGCACATCAAAAATGCATTGCTACTAAAGCAATGAATCTAGACTCTGGAGCCCTGGCGAGGTTGGTTCCCCCTGTTAGACCCTGGCACTGTCATTGCTCATGCTGCGCCCTTTTCCACACACACACAAAATTCTGTCCCGCTGTACTTGTGAGGACCTTCTACTGACAATATTGATTCCTCAACTTTAATATGAAGAAAATTCTCTTTCTGAACTTTGACGATTACAACACATTTTTGAGAGACTAGACCACTAGCGAAGAGACAAGGGCTCAAACACCAAAATCAAGCCAGTTTGTGAAATATTTAAAGGATAGTTCCAGTTTATTACAAGCTGGGTCTATTTTCCTAGCTTTGGCTGAATTTCTTTTTGGGTATAATAGGACTATACTCACCATGCCAGCGGTGGCTGAGATCTGAAAATGCAACTGCATCTCTGAAAAGAACTCCAGTGGGGTAAGAAACACAAGCAATCAGACATTTGGACAGGTATTATTACCCAAACTGTGCGTCGTAAACATCCATCACCGTTTATAGGCTACCATACTTGGTGTAGCCGTGCACACAGTTTTCCACAGTTTGCAATGAGGGATTATTTCTGACATTTTTTGCACTCATTTGTGGTTTAACCTCCTAATTAAGTGGTTTCGATAATGTGTCTGAACACTTTAGATTGTTTATAACCTGTCTGATCGTCTGACTGCTCATTTCCTGCACCGTCTGACTTGTAGAAATGCTGCAGGGTTTCGAGATATCAGCAACAACTTTGGTGAAAACAGTTTAATCTTAACTGATTGAACTGATGAAGGAAAGTTAAATAATGCAGTGGGTTGGCATATGAAAGGTATTCATGGTGTTACCAACATTACAGTTTTTCCAGGTTTACTGCTACATTTGTTTAGCCATCACATTCATTTCAGTGTAACTGTAGATTTTCCTCAAAAATACCTACGTATTGCCTTCCTAACTTGTGAATAGATTGTTTGATCACATGTCTGAGAGAAAGGGATGTGATGAAAATTGGGGATCAGTAAATGCTGTTGAGACGATATATGTCTCCATCCAGCTTGTTTTTCCAAGATAAGAAGGGCCCAAACACCATAATTAAGCCATAATTAGCTAACATGAAGTTGAACTGCGGTATGTTGAGTGATGTAGTATTCCCGAGGTGAAATTTAGTGAAGAAAAAACTTTCTCAATGCAGTCTCATGTCTTCCATGACATGTTTAATGTAGGATAATATCTGACAGATGAAGTATAATTCCTGCACAAATATTTCTAAAACATCTTACTTGTCACCTGGTTAATACACTGGATAGGAGATTTAATCAATGAGAACTGATGAGTGGCTCACAGACTAAATGCAGGAATAATGCATCACGTCCAAACAGAAGCTACTGTCTGAGGCACGGAAATGACACAAACAGCTGGTAAAATAAACAGCTGTGCGTCTTAATTGATCACACAACACCAAGCACACAGCTTGTATTGAGTTATCACGATGTGTTGTCTCTTGTGTTCATCAAAAGTTTGCTCTCACAAAAAACAACATGAGAAAAGCGGTTCTCTAAAAGGTCACAAGTACTGACATGGAATTTGTTGAATTGATAATCATATTGTCATATTTTTTTTAGCACCAGCATACATTTTCTGTTTCCAAAGAAGAGGATTTAGAAAAGTGCATGAAAGGACAAGTGATAACACGGTGGAGAACTTATTTGAAGTACTGCCAAAAATGGTGCTGGCTACATCAGCTACACTATGTCCCTACTTTCTTACAACTTTTTCTTTACACAGCTTAATGAGGCACCTGTTGGTGTATTATAATTGAACAATTACTTGATCTATTATTGGATCCGTTTACAAATTGTAACTAAACTGTAGCATGTGACGAATGACCTATGTGACATTAATTTGCTTTGCAATCTGCTTAGTAGCTGTACAAATATGTGTTATACTTGCTGCCAGGTATCATCAGTAGAGTTATTTTAAAAGATCATTTCATCTCAATTACAATTGTTTTTTTTTGTTTTTTTACGTGGCTCTAGACATATAGATAGTAGTTACATGTTGAGATGTTGAGTTAGGTTTCTGCTACCACCCCAATACAACAGTGGTGCAGTGCTCAGTGCATTGAAAACACTACATTTAAAAGTTGCAGTAGCAACTTGTCTTTGCAACGATGATGCCCCAGATACTTCAAACAAGTTGTCCCCATGTAAACTTTCCAAATTTAATTTTCATGTTTTGAGCAGCAGAAATGAAATTCTATTCGGCCCCATTTTATTGGCGGGGTGGTAGAAGTTTCAAAAGCACATATTTCAAAATCGCAAAAACCTGAGACTATCTTTGTGTTTTTTCTCTGTTGCTATGGACACTGCTGCCCCATATTTCCCAATACTGATGATATTTTTCAATTGCTTCCATTAATGTTTGTCTACTTCCTCTCTGTCTACCACAGTCTTGCTTGCTCTACTTTTCTCTCGTGTGCTTCTCTGGGATTCATCACCCTCCACACTGACACGTTTTAATTGTTTTTTTTACTTGTTAATGAATTATACTGGCAATTTGTTGGCCAGGTCTGTTTAGGAGTGCCTATCTCAAAGAGACTCACCCGGACAAGTAAATAAAATGAGTTAACCAAATGCTCCTACTTACGAGAGGAGGCATAGCACAAATTGGCTCAACCCTTTATATCAAGGGCCCTGGCTCTCAGCAGGCCTATATCTTTCAAGGTCTTGCTGGATAATAGAAAATGTATCAGATAATCCAATTCAAACAGCTCCAGCCACTTTTGGTCACGGTGGGGAGCAGCACTCGCACACTCTCAGTGTTGAGTGTTGTCCATCCTCCTGTTGTGATGAGATATGTGATTCTGCACAGTAACAAAGTACCATAACATACATTATCACAACAATACTGCAACACTAGAACAGGATCTGGAAATCTCCCAGACCCACATAAAGGGATTTATGCCACATGCAGGAAGGAACATGCAAGGAACACACACATTCATACATGTATGCACGTCCACACCAATGGCAGCTATATGTAGGTCACAAACTCACACACACACACACACACACACACACACACACACACAAACACAAACACGCACACACACAACTACAACCAGAATTGCTGTCCCTTGAATACAATGGTTAGACAGCTTCCATTTTTTCTATTTACTCGTCCATCGTGCACACACGCACGCACACACACACGCGCACGCACACACACACACACACACACACACACACACACACACACACACACACACACACACACACACACACACACACACACACACACACACACACACACACACACACATTGAGTCCCCTTCTGGCTCCCAGGCCCATATTATAAAGCTTGCAGGTGAGGGGGCTTTGTTCACCCCGAGCAGCTAATGTGCTCAGAGCAATGGGCTCTCCTCCACACACATACACACCCTCACGCACACACACATACACTGGCTCAATGGTCCAGAAGGAGCACCTTATCTAATCCCATGGTTTATCCTTCAAAAGACTTTCTTTTCCTTTTCTTCTTTGTTCCTCCTCTTCTCTCTCTCTTCATCTCTGCGTCTTTGAGGAACTCCGTGTCAGTGAGAAGCACTGATGGTTGACGACACACTCATACTATGGGACAGAATCTATCTCCTTGGAGACACACACACACACACACATGAACTCACACAGCCTTTGACGAAGAAGTGTCTTATGCACAGAGCACCCCCTGCCCCACACACAAACACACATATACATACATATACTAGTGCACATAGAAAGTTTTAAATGCACGCACACATGCATCCACACACACACGTAATAAACACGCTGTCCATACACACATAAACCCACACACGCTGTCTTTTTGTCGTGTCCCCTGTGGCGCCCAGTGATATGTGTAGTCACTCTCACTTCCTCAGCTCTACCGCACACATACAGACACACACACTCACATAGATTTGCATCCAATTTACATGTAGACTTGTAGTCACCCCCACTCGGTTACTGACAGTTTGTCAGAGTAAAAACCTGCCCCTGGGTTAAATCCATCTTCCACTGCCACCACCACCACTACCACTAACACCACCCACTCCACCACCATCCACCTCTCTTTCTCTCCATCTTTCTTCCTCTCTGTCTTACTGTCTTTGTGTCTTTCTATCAAGCTCTCATCTTTCACTCTCTCTTATCTCCTCTCTCTTGTATCACGACTACTCTCACTCCCCCCCCCCCCCCCCTCTCTCTTGTCCCATTGGGATGTGGTTACAGTGTTTTTCTTGCACAAGACCCTGCACTGTCCACACTGCCTCAGGCAACGTTTCTTTCTATACATACTCACAGAAAGCTGCACTACATCAGGTTACATGTTCTTACTATGACCTACATGATTGGACCATGTATGTGTTTGATTCAGATGTCAGCACTACTGTGTTTCATATAGGGAGCGTCAAGAGTTATCAGTGGAATCCAGCAGAGCCTCTCACATCGAGCTAAAAATGATACTTCAAGTAATTAAAGTCAGGGCTCCTACCTCGCAAATTATTTCTCCCTTGTCAGCAGGAGACACGGTTACATAACAAGATCCAGTGTGGCTGATCTTAGTCATCAGCAGATTTAATACAGTGATTGGCAGGAGGAGGTCATCTAAATATTCAGGGGAAATTAAAGTGAAAGAGTTTTGCAGTCGATATAAAATAAACTACCATTTCAGGAAATTATGGTATGAAACTCAAAGACTTGATTGACAAAACCTGTCTGTGATTTTTGGCCATATGGATTTGATTATATTTGTATTTTAACTATCTCAGCTGAGAGAGGGGAAACATAGTGTAATTGTATGGATCTTATAAAAAAAAAAAAAAAAAAAGTAAGCTAAGACTTATCACAACTGTGCCATGTATGATGAAACACTTACTACCTCCTTACTTTTACATGGAAGGAAAACAAGAATTAATATTAGTACCTTCTTTTAAGTCTCACAATCAACAATGACCATTTTGATAAAAACATATTGGTCATGTTGTCAAAAAAGGACTATGCCTCAATATATTCCCACCAAACAGGACCTGAGGATATATTAAAGTCCAACTGAAATTGCATTTAATGGTCTCTCTTTGTAGTCAAAAATAATGACTTTTTTATTTTATTTTATCCAATTAAGAAAAAAATGTCTTTGGAAAAATATCAAAAATGCTCCTTTTTATCTTCGCAAATTGGTGGGCATGTTGGAGATTTGTTTGATTGACATTAGCTGGCAGGCTACTGGTGTTACTCCCAAGCAGATAGCTGCGGGTCTGAAAAGTGAAGCCAATGCAGAAGTGCCTTAAATCCACATTCTCTCTAACAGCCAGGAGGGGGCGGCTTCACCAGCTCCAAAAAGAAGTCTGTTTCTATAGAAGTCTATGGGAAAATGAACCTACTTCAAATTTGATTTATTACCTCAGTAAACACTTTAATTATGAGTTTATAGCCTCATTCGCTTGTTCCAAGTCTTCAATACAGCATGATGTTCATTTTGTAAACTATGGCCCAATTTGGAGTAAAATAGGCGGTAAAGCAGGGTATGCTTTAAGGCATAGCTACCTTGTGATTGACAAGTCACTACCACAGCAGTACCTGAGGTGCTTTAGTTGGACCCTGGGGAGCTCCTGCCCAGCTCCATGCTCTCATCCAAATATGGTCACCTCTCATCACTTCTGGCCAAAAAACCTAGATGGAGACAGTCAAAACTCGAGGCTTCAAAACGGTAGTCCACAAAGCAATGGGTGACATCACGGTGGCTACGTCCATTACTTTCTTATACAGCCCCCGGTTAGTCTGTATAGAACAGAGACAAAGTAAACAAACTGCAAGTTATAGACAGACAGTGTGTCACTAACAGGGATTTTGAAGAGAATTCATCAAACCAGCATGTAACAGGTCTGAAGTGACATTTTCAGGTATGCTAACATTCTGTTTAATGTTTAAAGTCTGTGTAAAGTAAGAATAAATATGTGTTCTGAGTTTGACATACCACAGAAAAGTGTTGTTAACCACCAAAATATATAAGAAATTAGGCTTCATAGTTAAAAAGTAGTCATAATCAGCCTCTGTCTCTGCTCCCAAAGCTGTGGGAGTGCCCGCCGAGTTCGCTGAAACCCCTGCTAGCTCAGCGGCTAACTCAGTGGCTAACTTGGCAGCTAACTCAGCTAACTGGCTAACTGTAGACTGTAGTAGTAGTAGTAGTGTGCGCTGTATGTTTTTATACCCCTACAGCAGCATGGGCGGGTTTAACACGGCGCTGATTTTCAGACCCACCCACTAAATCCTGAACACAGAAATTTGAAACACAGTTTGGAAGCCTAGCTCCACAATTAAAATCTAAATGGTTGAAATGCTTTTTACACATTTTTCACAGGAAAATGTTTTAAATACATTTATGACCTATTTAATGTGTTTAGAAGAACATGGCTGAATTCACTTTACACAAACTTGAATGTGCTGTGGCTAACTGACATTAGTGGCACACTTTTGTGAATGTTTTTTGTTTTTTCGGTGGCTCATTCAACAAGCCAAGGAGCAGGACAGGATGTATTTTATGTTTGTTTTTTTTAGATAAAAAAGGAGACTTTTGCAGGAAAGCTAATGTGGGTTGTTGTTCAGGGTTTGTGGTTATTGGGTTGTGTAGCAGGATGCTATCAGACTCAGTGTGACTGTCTGCTCTGCTTCATATGATATGAAAAAAGGAGACCAGCTCAGTAAGTGGATGACAGAATGGTATTTTATCAATACAATGTAAAACTAGTGGACACATCATAAATAAATATGTCCCTTTGATTTTTGAGGTTTTTCTTACGGTGAACACATGACAGGCAATTTACAGAGCAGATATGTATGCTGTAGTTGACAGAAAAAGACCATTTAAATTCAATTGGATAATAGTATATATATAGTATCAAGGGCCACAATGGAAATAAGTTCTAGACTTAAATGCTGAAGCAATGTGTTAATTGACAGTTTTGATAATCCATTTATGTTGGAGTAATTTATCAAGCCAAAATGTCAAATATTGATCAGATTCAGCCTCTCAAAAATATGAGGATTTGATGTGTTTCTTTATTTTACATCATTCTAATTTGATCAGAGCTAGACTGTTCTTAGAGCAGACATTTTGACTTATAGCTACTAATATTAATGATGCCTTAATTCCATTTATGTGTTGTGGAACCATGCTCACTGTGCATGCTGACTCGCAGGCACAGCATCCTTAATGTGATTAATTACACCTGTGCCTTTCCTGCTGTGACAAGCCAAAATGTTCGCAAGATGTTTGCTTTGAAAAGATGTATTTGCAGCTTGGGTTCTAGGTAAGAGTCATGTGCATTTTTATTACTATTTTCTGTCATTTTTTATACCAAACAATTACTTAAGTAATGGAAAATGTAAACAACTGATTAATAATGAAAATAATCATTAGCTCTAGACTTTGTCACCCTTGACAAACTAGCTGAGATGAAAATATTGCTTTGTCAGCACCATAAAATAAACTAAAGTTTGCTAATGAAATCACAGCGAACATTCTCATCCAGTCCTTATTCAGGGTATGTTGTTGGTTGTTTGTTGTATTTTAATGACAACATTTGTATTTTAAAAGCACGGAGGAAAATCACGCCTAGTAAACTGGTAATATATTCTGCAACTTTTGGGGGAAATTACTTTTGGGTTGTTGTTTTTTTCCTCTTCTATTTCTACCATGTATGACACTTGATCTGCCATTGAACACCTCTCCATGACAAGCTGATGGCAACCCGGCTCCATGTGCTAATTTGCACTGCCAGTCATGTGTCATATGTCTTATGTCAGTGCGTGTAACAATTAGAACAGGAAATCAATGTGAGATGGAGAAAAATCTCTAGCCCCATGATTTCATTTCACTGTAGGATTAACAATTTTATTCTTTCTGTTATGAAGGTAGTGGCTTAGAATCATAATCCTTGTCTTAGAAATGGTTTCTTTTTCAAAGTAGGCCCCCCACCTCCCAAAAAAATCTTCCCCCAGAGCACATGAAACCAGACCTCTCCCATGCATTTTTTAGAGAAAGGTGCCCTTTTTCTGATTTTCAATCCTGCCCCAAAGTGTCTGTGCATGCTGCAAAATATCACTGTCACTTGATCTGCCCATAGGAGTGTAATGATTTGTTTAGTATGTCAGCAGCATGGCTCCGTATCTCTAATGCAATACGAACTGTTTACTTATCTTCCCACCACGTTTGATTGTTCATGCAGAGGAGCAGGTTGAAAGAATAAGTAAAGATATTACGCTGCAGTGCTTGCCGCTTCTGTTGCTACCTTCCACTAATGAGGTTTGTTGATGATAATGACTATGGCAGTGATGGTGATGATGATGATGTAAGCACTCCGAAACAACCTGGGGAGATCCCAGGAGTTGTTGTTTTTAATGAAGACAGAGAGAGAAACAGTTCGAACCAGGAGATAGAACAAGTCAGTGAGCTGGGGGTTTTAAGAAGAGACGGAGAGGCCAACAGACAGGATGAAAGAATGAAAGCATGAATAAGAGAGGACAAAATAGGGAGATACAAGCTCAGAATATGAAACACGCCAGACTGCACTCAATACATAGTGAACAATGTGCATTGTCATTCGTGCTCCATCCTTGTTTCCACTCCCCTCTAATACTTTTCCTCAGGTCCCGGCTGGTTGTGCTGATTGTGTTAGCCGAGTGAAAGAATAGGACCGTTTCAGTTCTGTCTGACTGATACTCTGATGGGACCCTGGCCGCTCACTCTTCATATAGACCAGCTGGAGACTGATAATAACACATAGACTGTGTCTGGCTACGCCTCAGACTAGCCCTGAGAGACAAAAAAGACAAAAAAGACAAAAACGTGAAAGGGAAATAGGGAGATCTACTTGAAGGATTAGGGACACTCAGAGCATGAATATGAAGAAGGACAAAAAGTTGAATGTATAACAAAGAGAAAACCACTTGAATTTCTTAAAATGTTCTTTTCAAAGAAGAGGCACCATGAATTTAGGGATAGTTTGTGGTGTAAGAATAAAAATCAAAGCATAGGTGGAGAGATGCAGAGGAAAGGGAAATTGGGTGGAAAAAGAGAGGGAAAGTGGTGGAAATCAAGGGTGATGAAAAAGATGGAGGAAGAGGAAGATTACTTCTGGAAGTATGATTCAGGCAGACATACAGCAGCATAGTTGGAGAGAAAGCAGCTATAAGCGCACGGTTGGATGGTCCCAGCAGGTGAATGTCGAGGGGCTGGTTTTACATGGGGAAACACTGGCCTTTAGCATGGAGCCTCGCCCAGTGTTAAAGATGCCCTCTGGCGCGCACAGCTTTTAGAATGATAAAGTTGGCATTTAAAATGGAGGAAAAGAAGATGTGCTTTGGAAATGGATAAGGTAAAAGCTGGATTTTAGTCATGTGAATACTGCCCCTCCCCGTTTTCCACTTGGCATTATCGCAGGTAAAACTAAACTCAGTGACCCCAGTAACTTTCACACTGATAATCACCTTTTTTTTTATACAAAACAATTTGGCAATCGAGTTCGTCCTAAAACATGTTTGGATTATGTATTTATGAACAGCAGGGTTATTTTCTTCTTGTCAGACTGCACAATGGCATCACACGTGCACTCACACAACATGTGCGTGTGCTGGAGCAATAATGAAAACCAGTTTTTCATCTTCATCCAAAAAATGAAAAAAAAATCCCCAGTAGATTTTCAAACAGTAGGAGTGGAGAGTCAAACAAAAGAAAGAGCAAGTGAATCATTTGCATTGTAATCCATCAGACAAGGCAGGGAAAAATCGTCTATCTGCAAGCCAGCTATGGACACCCCGCTACCTTGGTTTGATTCAGAACGGGGGCACTATAAACAAACCCCTCATTTTACACTATGCTAATGAGACATAATAAGGCAGAACCAACAGATGTTGCAGTGCTCTCTTGATTTTGTCGCTACATAATTCTGCTTCGTTCCGAGGCTGCTAATAAACTCAGCCCTCTGATTCCTCTACGACTCTCCAAGGTGTCCATTTGTATGCGACCTTCTGGTTCAGTGGATGTGTAATTTTGTCTGAACTGCAATTTTCCCCCTGACCTACAGAATAATCCTCACCTCCAGTCTAATCCTGGGCTAATTCTACGCAAGACTCTGAGGGCCTTATATAGTAAAACTGCCCACTAATCTGATATGCCTCCAGACAGAGAGGGTGAGAGGAGGTGATGATGACGATGGTGATGATATTGATCATTCTGATAGGATGACAGTGATACTGATGGCATGAGTGATGATGAACACATGGATGAGGGTGACAGCAGAGGTGTGATGATAAGGATGATGATATAATCTATCATCATTGTCCAATCCTGGCTGGAAATTTGTCCTCGGCCTCAGCGCAGTAAACACAATAAACACAGGGATTAAAACTCTGCGCATAATAAAGCATTACACATTCAGGAAAGGTAGGGATCCATTCAATACAATGCTGTTGCAATAGTTCATCTGGTGTTGTTGAGGATGCTGACAGCCTCAGGGACAAAAGACCTTTTTACAAAGGCTGTTTTGGGCCATTTGCATTTTAACTAGACCATACTGAGGAGATGATCTGGACCTCATGTGGGGGCAACAGGGTCTCTCTGCACCTAAACTGTACTCTTGTTTGTCTGTCTGTTCATTCTTTCCCCTCAAGATTAATTAAAAGTACTTCTTGATGAGTTTCTGCTTTTAGAAGTTCAGTTTACCAACCAGCGCTCTCCATCACACTGATAAACTGTCCTCAAACTGAAATCCTCAGCAACCCAACTGACAACAACTATTTGCCTTTTATTTAAAATCAGCATTGATCATGACGATAATGCTAATGATGTCTGTGAAGATTCCCAGTCACCCAGGTCATGGTTATCCAGAATGGGGACTTGGTTGTAGATCTACAACCAAGTCCAGCTGATTCACCCCTCCTTGGATAATGCTAATGATGTTTACGAAGATGATGAAAGGAGAATGAAAACAGCAGGGAACGTAACGATAGTGATTAAAATTTTGATGAGGAAAACGGGGGTGGTGACTGTGATGGTGATAGGGACAATCACGGCCATGTTTAATGTTTTCATTTGATGTTGATTATGATAATGGGAATGATGATGATGATGTAATGATGACAGTCGCAGTAGTGATCAGGAGGATGAGGGAATAGATTAGAACATGGATAATAAACACAGACAAAAGTAAATACAGCACAATGAAAATAACATGCATCACAAATCCGCAATACAAAACTACACTGTATGTGCTTTTTGTTCATCATATTGATTGTACATACATTTTTATTTCCGGAGGTGTCTATTGCATCTACAGCAGCAGAAAGTATGTTGTAGTTGTAATATATAAAATAATAAAAATTGTAAATTTGACTCTCATGGCATGATGACGATGATGGCGATGAGAAGGAAACTTGAAAATGACAAAAATGATGAAGGTGATTATCATGAGATGATGATGATGATGATGATGATGATGATGATGATGATGATGATGATGATGATGATGATGATGATGATGATGATGATGATGATGATGATGATGATGATGGTAAAGTCATAGATAGTAAAACGAATGACTATGAATTGGTGCAAATAGAAAATTAAATAGATGATCATAGTGATCACACTGGTGTGATGATGAAGAGGAGGTAGAAGAAAGGTCAGGTGAGAAAGGTAGTGATAAAAATAAGTAGAAATTATGAAGGTGATGTCTGTGTTGTTGACAGCAGCGATGATGGGGATGACATTGATGCTTATAGGGATAAATTGATTATCATTATAATCATCACTGGTGTGATGAAGATAACGATGATGACAGAGGTGGTGGCAGTAATGATAAGGTGGACAGAGGTTAAATTATTTTCAGAAAATGTATAAAAATTATGAAAGTGATCATCGTTGATAGAAAATTAATCACCAAATGTTTTGATAATCGATTAATTGTCAAGTCAAATATTTTTCTGGTTCCAGCTCCTTAAATGTGAATATTTTTTCTGGTTTCTTTCGTCCTCTATCAGAGTAAAGTGAGTGTCTTTGGGTTGTGGACTGTAGGTCAGGACAAAACGAGACATTTGAGGACAACATCTTGGGCTTTGGGAAATAGTGATTGACATTTTTCACCATCTTCTGACATTTTACAGACCAAAACCCCTAATCAGTTAATCAAGAATAAAACTAACAAATTAATTGGTAATGAAAATAATCGTTAGTTGTAGCTCTAATGGCATGATGACAATGACTGTGTTGTTGATAGTCACAGTAAAAATGATGGTATAATTGGTGTAAATACACTGGAATGAAGATGATGATGATGATGATGATGGTGGTGGTGGTTATTGTGTTAGTGGTAGCAGTGGTGACAAGTGTAGAAGTGAAAATGATACTAATTATGAAAATAATTATTGTGGTCTCATGATGATGATGGCAGTGGTTTTGAAATAACGATGAAAATATTTTTTTTAAATCCTGAAACTGATTTCATGGTAGGATGGTGGTCAAGAAAAGTCGCTGATAAATGATTACGATGATGGTGATGATGAAGACATATGTTGTTGACTAGTATAGTAATGATGACACTGATACTAATAGAGATGATTTTAATGATGATGATTGCAGTGGTATGATGATGATGATGTTAAAGACAGTATGATTAGACGATGATAACCATGAAAAGCCCATGATGAGTCACCCACTCTATTCCATTTTTTAGACCCCTTCCCTCCCTACATACACACCCACCAACTCCCCCATAACTCCCCCACCTCACTCTCTATCAAGGAGGTTTTTGAGAATCAGAGCACTCCATTAAGATTCTTCTTTTCTCCCTTCTGTTGCCTCTCTGTAGAAAATAAAGAAGGACAGAAGAGATGTGAGAACATTATTAATTTTTTTTTTTTGGCAGCTCTGTCCTTTCTTCGAATAGAAATAGAGAGTGAGGAGATTCTCCGCTGATTGCTTCATTCTTTGAGGTGTCACCCCTAACTCACTCACACAGTTGCAGTGAGGTGTTGTGTCACAAAAGAGTGGATTTGTTCATTCATTCTTTTGTGTCCATCTCTTCTTTTTTTATATATATTTTTGGTGTCTGTATGTGTGACTACAAGCACCTGCCTGCCATCATGTGCGTGTGTGAGCGTGTGGGTACATTTGCACCTCTTTATTTCTTTGCCTATTTTATGTGGGTGTTTAGGGAGTGTGTAAGAGTGTTGGCTTCAGTGGTAAAAAAAAAAGAAGATCTTTACACCGGTTTGAAGAGCCCAATCAAAGCCTGGCAAATTTTCCTCGCCTCTTGTGTAGTTCTGAGGCGACTGCTGGGCTCCTCTTTTCTCGGCTTCCCCCTTTTTGCTCCCTCCTCTCCCACCTCCTCTCATCCCTGATTACTGAAGGGGCTGCAGGAGGGCTCTGTTCTTCACCAGGCTTTGTGTTGACATCCTCCATAGCTGTTGCACTAGAAGAGCGTGCTTCCTTACAGGAGGTATCAGCTTCTGAACAAACAGAGCTGCTGCAGAAACTTCGACTGTCTGCATTTTTTTATTTCCAACTGTGGATGTATGTACACATGTGGGTGAAGAGAGGCTCACAGTGGCACCAATCATCCAAAGCCTGAGGTGAAGCCAGGGAAAGGAGGGAAGGAAGGAAGAGATAGTAATGGATATATTTTTAGTTTGTGCACAGTAGTGAATTGTATTTGCCTAACAAGGAATATGGCTCTGAGGAGCTTCCTCATTTTTTTTCTCTTTTCTTTTTTTGAGATAAGGATGTGATATGAAATAGGAGGAGAAAAGAACTGGTCCAAATGATATCACGTTTTTAATGAGATTAGTGTCTGAAGCAATTACTATGTGCTTTGTTAAGGAAATGAGCACAAAAATGTTTTTGAACCGATTGAAAATTTAAATAGGATGAAAAAAAAGGGATTAGATGGACACAGGACTTTTGGGAGAGATGGAGGGAAAAGAGAGGAAAAGATGAGATGAGGATGGAGGGAAGAGTGTGAAAGATGGAGAGAAGGAGAGAAAATTGACAGGAGGCGTGTGTTGCTGTCTCTGGGTGCAGTGAGGAGTATAGGCTGTGGCATCCGCTAGTGGTGCTGCATACTCTCTGTTTGATCAAACACACTTCAAACACCCTCGCTGACTTCCGCTTGCAGAGAGTTGGGAGACGCACGGCTTCGTGTGTGTGTGTGTGTGTGTGTGTGTGTGTGTGTGTGTGTGTGTGTGTGTGTGTGTGTGTGCGCACCACTGTGTGTTTGCTGAGAAAAGCGTTATTGATGTTTTGTTTATATAAAATGGGTCAACCCCAAACAACACAAGCACAGTGTCTACAATGGCTGCGATGTCGACTGCTGTAAACTGCAGCTTCCTTACGGCTCCTAAATTGGTGAATAATGTTGATGAATGACCGTGTGTGTGTGTGTGTGTGTGTGTGTGTGTGTGTGTGTGTGTGTGTGTGTGTGTGTGTGTGTATTATTTGTGCAACTGTGTGTGTGGTTGAGCCGGTGTGAGCCTATGCATGTGCGTTACTTTCGCTATTATCACTCCCCTGCCACTCTTTTCACCTCTATTAAGTTACTCGCCATTAATCGCTCTCTACATCTACTTCATTTCATGTCTTCATTCTCTCCGTTTGCCCTCATTGTGGATCTCCTCCGCATTTCTGCGTCTTAAAGAGCCGCGACTCCAGAGAGCTCATTAAAGCCATTAGCAGAGAGGAGTCACAGAATAGTTAGACTCTATCTCTCTCTCCGTTGTCTGCTTGTATATCGCTAACAGCTCCATACAAGAAAAACCAACCTTTGACTCATCCAGTAATATCTGCTTGCCCTTCAACCTCCTATAGGTTGCCTCTTCATGCATGTTACATTATGTGCATACTGCGGCTCTCTCTGTAAGACAACTTAAATTTTTCTCCATTAAAATCACTCAAACACAGTCATCCTGTCACATGAATGTTTGATTAAGAACATTATTGAAGATTAGATTGATGAATTATTGATCAGTAAGGTGGGAAGTCTGCAGGGAGTAGATTAGATACGGGTGAAGAAGTGTGTGGGTAATACATGCATGTGGTCCATATATGCATGTGCAGTTGAGCATGTGTGTGTCAGATCATGTGATTGTGTGTATGTGCTTTTGATTTTGTGATCAAGGGTATGTATGGATATGTGTTCACATGTTTTATCGAGAGCGGACTCTGTGTGTGTGTGCGTGTGTGTGATGAGAAACAAACACACTGAGCACGTTCATGAGCATGACAGTAAGAGATAAGTCAGCCCGGAGCTGATGGGTTAGTCAGTAATGATTCTGTTTAAAAAGATAATTTAAAATGCTCTCTGATGTTACAAAAGACACTTCAACCTCATGTCAACACGTCAACAGCTCTGCGTAGGCAAAATAAAACTGCTGACCCTTTTATTCATCCACTGAACTAAACAATAGCGAGATGAGAGAGGTCCTGGGTTCAAATTTCAGATGAGTCTCTCAACTTTTGACAAGAACACACATTTGTAAAGGATGACAGACAAATGCTAAAAGAACACACTCAATGTAGCTGTGTAGTGGTCAGCCAATTTAGTCAACTGTGGGTGGAGGTGTGAATAATGCTGTCTTGGATGGGTGTTAAATGATGTGGAAATAAAGTGACGCACAGGCAGAGAGAGAGAGAGTGAATTTTTTATTTTTTTTTTGCCTTGGGCACTCAGTTGCATGATGACCTGCAAAGGCAAAGCACCTGTCCTGGTAGAGCTAAAGGGCCTTCAAGACTAGAGAAACATGGATGTTGTGCCTATGATTTCTCACAAACTGTAGGTCTCTGGTGGGACTTTTCAAAACCAGGTTTATGCTCACTTATGATGTTGTCACGACACTTGGTCATGCACCTTTTGAATTTCTGTAACTAGGCACGTGCAGGATGCAGATATACCGAAGTAGCTGAAGTGCATTTCCTTGTCGATAGAACACATCAGCCTCACAATACAGCTATATTCCCCATCCAGATGTCTTTCTGCATGTAAGGGATGGACAGACCATGCAATGAACATGATTTAGTGTAAATGTCTGTGCAGGCTTGTAGCTCACGCCCCAATCAGTAGCACCACACCACAGTGTCTCGCACAAGTACTAGCAAGACTTGTATTGGCCCATCATCACTATTTTAGTAGAAAAGGGTAAAAAAGGACAGAGCATTGGTGGAGCAATTGAGCAGTATTGCCTGCAACACCAGTGAGTTAGGCATCATATTTCTAACCACACGGTACGTCTTTGATGTAGTTGGTTCAGATCTCACTGCACACCAGATTTCCAGAGGTTATTCTTTACTTTTGCATGAGGTATGAGTCCTTCTTTAGAGCAAACAATGAATTTTGTACCAAACATCTTCAGCTACCAACACAGACACCATTTAAAATCACAGTTAGATTATATTACATCATATTACGCAAGGTTTGTGAGAATATGTGTACAATATTAACTATAAAGACTCACTATAACAGACAGCCTTCTCCGTTGTGCAGGAATAAATTACATTTTAAAGCAGAACTGTGTTGAAGGTTTTCCTAAACCCTTCAATACAGTCAGTATTGTCAGTCATTATTGGCTTCAGTAATCAGCTTTGTAATGGCTACACATACAATAGCCATGCCTGAATCATTTGCTTTCCCAGATATAATAGCTTTGGAGATCTCACCACTTTGAAAGACTTGAAAGATGAGCGAACATCAGCGGTGTTACACATAAAACTCCTCAGTCTTACTGTCTGTTCTGTGTTTAACTGCCTTTAATCCTGAAGCCTTAGCATTTACTTTCCCTTTCTCTGTAGAAATGTTTGTTCTGTGATAATTATTTCAATTATCTCACCATAATGCTAATGATTCGGAGCACGGAAAAACATCAGTTTTAGAGCTATGCTGTTAATTTCATCATGGTTTACTACTCCATGTGCACACTATGTCAAACTTGCTTGAGAGGTCACTTGTAATTGTAGTCAGCTGTGGGTGGTGTGAGAGGCTCTAATCGTGTGTTGGTTGACTTGCCAGGTAGCAATCAATTTGCATTTGCCCTCATGAAAAATCCATGTGTAAATTAATTTAATGTGTCAGCAGTGAAAAGGCTAATTATGCTTTTCGTTTTCAAAGTGTTTTCCTGGTGCACTGCACTTTTGTACAGTTTTTGGACTGCTATCAAGGAAAGTTAATATAACCCATAAAAAACCCCCACTTTATTTCAACGTCAAACACTTGGTAAATTTTAGTTCGCAAGAAGAAGTGGAAGGTTTTTATTTTGCTGTGACAGGATAATAAATCCAAAGACACTGCTGTTCACCTAATTCTTTGTGAGGAGGAAACAAATAGGCCGTGAGTGTCAGTTTCCGGTCTTTTATTTAGAAGCGCCCTTTGTCGCCTTGCCCTAACAGACTCTTACTAAAGCATCTTTCGGAGCTACTTAGCAAACAACTCTGAGTCAGTAATGAGGAAGGTGGTTTCACTCTCAGCAGATCATCTCTTTTTTCTCAAACGCCGCCTCTTGTTTGTTGATAGCCTTGTTGTGGCTTGCCATGGCTCTGGGCTGTGACACCAACTGGCGCCGTCTGAATCCCAATTATTTGCCCAGAGAGAAGTCTGAAATCTCGCATTCTGAGCAGAATATGAACTCGTATGCCTACTAGGAAAGTTCTGGCATAATCCAATTTAAATAGCTCTGGGCAACAACTGCAGATCAAATTCTTCCCAGGTAGGTCTTGCTTGCCTTAGGCCACACTAGTGGGTGCGGTTTAAGTTCCCTCCAGAAGACAGATGCGATGAGAGGGAAGAACATGCACATGGAAACCTGCTGTGCTTTCGTCACTCTTTATTGACATGAGCCAGGTGTGCAGGAGGCAATGTTTACGCACCCATGCTTAGGTGCAAATCAGCTCCATGACATGTGTATGCTTGTCTGTTTTGATGACGCAAACTATCATGGTTTTTTGTTCAGAGCTCCTTTTTATCTGCAATACTCAACTTCCGTTTTTTGAATTCTCTAATGAGGACTGCTTCCCACTGCCATTGATCAGTGTTTTCCTGTGATTCCCTCTTCACTTCAGAGCACATTCAGTCTCTCAAAACACTTCCATCTGCAATGAGAGCGCTCTCATTCCATGTGAAAATAAAGAAATTACTCAAATGTGAACATTTGTTTTTATGTATACGTGGATAAATGAGTTGGCAGACTGAGCATGAGATCTGCTGGCATACGATAAACCCATGATAATTATATTATAGCTGCTGATTTATAAATAAAACTAAATTTACTGCAGAATCCAAACCTCCATGCCCCCCCCACCATGCAACTTTACCATGCAGATGCAGGAAGCAGTTATACAGCAGCAGGGTCAATGTCCTAAAGCCCAAGCTAGAAGATTTACAAAGGCTGTCAAAAAAACAAAACAATGACTACAAAGCCTCCACTGCACAGTGAGAATATGTTTTGGTCATCCTCCCCTCTGTGTCACTGATTTATTCATTTCCTTGCCCAATTCCCATGAAACGCATTTAAGCTTTATCTTTTTGCTTTTAAAGGTCGCTGATTTTTGTCCCTGAGGTGATATGTGGTGGTGATGGCAGCAATAAAATAAAAAAAGAGAGAGGAAAATCATTTTTAAAAATGCAATAACAGAAAACAAGTAAAGACATGACTAAATTTGATATCAGAAGCTGAAACCAAACAAATCACCTCATGGATGAAAATGTCAGATTAATACAGCAGATCGAAATAAAACCACTGTGAAGGGAATTAGTCACTGGGAAATTTGAATATGCTAAATTTGAAGTAGAATTTAATAAAAACCTACTTTAAAATGCATGGTGCCTTTGTGGAAGCATACTCGTCTGTCTTCCATATTCTACTTTATGTAGGAAGTGAATTTCGAGGCCCTGATGAAACATTGATGTAAGAAAAGAGAATAACCAATTTGGTCAGTTGAAACAAAAGAAGCTGATAAAAGCCATCCTCCTCACAAAACAAGCCAATGAGACGAACATTAACCGAACAGAAAATTACATCAAAATGCAACTAAATTAGAAAACGCAGATCTAAACCGTAAAAGAAAAAACCTCACAGTAACTGCCAGCAAAAACTGGACAGCTCTCAATCTGAAAATACGTGCATGTATTTTTATTCCCAAGAAGCTGACTCTTCAGAGATGTGAGGAATTTCTCTTGACAGCAGTGACAGGCAGGAAGTCCTTCCTGCATTTTCACTGCTGTTGATTTGGTTGGCATCTCCAGAAAGAGACACAGGTTTCTCTCTTATATCCCTGCAGCACTTGAGCTTTGAACTGTTTATTTTTTTTCTCCAGCAAATGGACAAATCTGTACCGAGGCTCGTGCATTCTGGGAAAAAAAAATCTGCCCAAATAAGTTGTGATTGTGTGTATGTGTGTGTCTGTGTGCATGCATGCATGTGTGCATTTCCCTCTGCCGCATCCCTCCATCTGCAGAGTAAAGAACTCTTTGAACTGTGAACCAATGAGCATCACAGCAGCAGAAAGATGTAGCTAGGAGCAATTCCTACATCCAGCTGTGGACCTGTGCATAACACACATGAAACACACACTTAGTACACACCCAAAACAAACGCAACTGTCTGTCTTAAGGCCATACTGTTGAGATGACAGACGGACGGTTTGTAGATGCAACCTCCTTCTCGTCCACCTCCACCCCCTCTGTTCTCCTCCTCATCACAAGATAACATGTTATGTATCAGGAACACGTTACCTCCTACTTACAGTGCTGCCACTTCTTTTCCTCTCTCCCTCCATCTCTCTTTCTCTCCCTCCACCGCTCCTTTTTTCTATCTAATGCATAGAGACAGGATGGATGTATAATTCATACCCCCTCTGCCAGCCGTGCTTCTCTGGGTGTGTGTGTGTGTGTGTGCATGTGTGTGTGCTGCCACCATTACTCGTCAGGCCAAAGAGACAGACCTCACCCAAAGAAGCAAAGCGGAAAGAACAGGTCATCTGAGTACGTGTGTGTTCATGTGCACATGTGTGTTTACCTCCGTGCCTTTTAGAATTGTATAAATCATGTATAGGCGTGGGAACACTCGCTTGCTGACTTCTATATACGTTTCATTACGTAGTTAGGGGTTAAAGGAAGTGACCGTGGGCAAAGTGTTTGACATCTGTTTTCCTTCAACGTATTTATTGTTTTTTGGGCTCGTATTTATCTCCACACGGCGTGCGCTCCCGAGCTGCTTATGAAACTGTAAAAGCAGGCCAGCGTTTGCTCTCTGAAGGCAGACATGCTTCTCTGAGCTCGAGTTTTTCTGAAATAGAATTTGGGAGGGCAAGACCCACCTCTCTTCTCCACTCAACCATAAACTTACTCATTCCCTCTGGGGAGGAGAGAGGGAGAGAGAACGAGGTACTGGAGTGGGAGGAAAGAGAAAGAGAGAGAGAGAGAGAGAGAGAGAGAGAGAGAGAGAGAGAGAGAGAGAGAGAGAGAGAGAGAGAGAGAGAGAGAGAGAGAGAGAGAGAGAGAGAGAGAGAGAGAGAGAGAGAGAGAGAGAGAGAGAGAGAGAGAGAGAGAGAAAAGGGCTGAAAGAGGGGAGTAAAGTGCAAAGGAGGGATGAAGGGGGGAAAAGGGAAATGGCCAGAGAAAGAAAAGGCAAAATGGAGGGCGAGAAAAAAAGAGAGGGTGGGTGGGGAAGGGTCACTGCTGTACAGTGGTGGAAAGCCTTCATTTACTCAAGTATTTATGTTTTTAAAGTAGTTGTATTTAATACCATGTAAAACATCAACCACATTTCAGAAGGAAATATTCTACTTTTAATTGCAATAATCTGACTGTAAGAGTAACCAGTTACTTAGCAGATTAAAGGATAAGTCTTTCAACATTTATGATTTTTCTGTCAACAAATCCCATGAAGAGACCAAAACCAAACATGAATTTATCCTAACAAGTGTCTATTTAGCCAAAGCCTGATTTAGCTTATTCCTTTGCACCATAGACCTCCCCATTTTTGTCCAAAAAATTACTAAGCATATGTAAATGAGCCACACTGTTGCATTAAGTGAATGTTTCCTTCATAACAAGAAAAAGATGGAAGATGTAGTTTATTTTGAGTCAGCCCCACATACACCGTCCTGCTGCTGTACTGTAAATACTCATCAGAGCGCTAAATGTCTCTCAGTCCATGGCAGATGGCGGAAAATAGTGCACTCTGCTCCTCTTTGAGTAACATTTGCCGAAACATGACTGTACCCAGCTGTTTGAGGAAGTTATTAGCCTTTTTTTTTTAAATTTTTTAAATAAAACTATAAATTTGTGACTGGGTTTTAAAGATGTATAGCGAAGATGCTTGAGTCCACAGACAATTTAGGCAAGCTGGAAAGTATTGAACACATGTTTATGGTGTTTGGGTGGCATTAGTTGAAAAATGGAAGAATATCATCACAAACATCCTTTTTGCATACATAAAACATGTTGAGAGCCAATGATGCATTATTATATCAATTATATCAGTTTTGTGAGAGAGAGAGAGAGAGAGAGAGAGAGAGAGAGAGAGAGAGAGAGAGAGAGAGAGAGAGAGAGAGAGAGAGAGAGAGAGAGAGAGAGAGAACACAGGGGAGCTATAGGTGCAGAGAGCAAAGTAATGGAGAGGACATGTAGAGCAACGGAAAAAGATGGAATTGGAAAAGAGAAGAGCTATAAGCCAACGAAAGCGTGTCGTGAAAACAAGATAAGAGCAGGAGAGAGTGAGGCTGAAAGCGTAAGAATACATGTACCAGTGAGGTTAAAAAAAAAAAAGAGCAAAAGGGAAACAGTATAGGCACAAGCCAAGAAGAGAACATGTAGTGACAAAAAGAGAATGAGAGAGGGAGAGTGAGGGTGAGGAATGGATGGAGAGGGAGAATCAACTCCTCTCCCTCTAATGGGTGAGTGAGCATTGGGAACAGTCAGCTGAGTCCATGTCAAGAGGAAAAGAACCTAAACGAGATCGGAGCTTTACATGCACAGTTTAGCCTGCCGCCACATCGCTGTAGACATCCGTGCACTAATGGACAGCAAGCAGAGCAACGATGAAAGAGGAGGTAGAAAAGAGACTTGGGGGAGATGTTTCAATTGAACAGGAAAAAAAAAGTGCCTTCATGCTCTTTACTGTATGTCTTAGTGTAGCTGGATTTAGCGATAAAGTTGGCTGCCTCGCTATCTGATAAATTGCAAACAGAGGAGGAAGGAGAAATGCACATGGGAGATGCTTTGATTAAAAAAAAGTCTCAAAACTCATTTAGGGTAACTTACTGCTGCCGCTGTAGCTTTGTTTAATAGATGGCAGGCACGGAGGAGAGGAGAGGGAAAGTTACATCAAAGTAATGCTGGTGATAGAAATGCATTAGATATAAGCTCTGCCCTGATGTTCTGAATTTCAAAGCTCCGACATGTTTGCTTCCTATCCTGGGATCTTCGTGTTTTTATTACTTTGAGGGAGGTTTTTTTTTTTTCCTTGCCAAAGACAGCGAGTGACCGTGGGTGATACCATTCAATAAGGCTTATAACATGTGCTGTACAAGTGCCTAGTTTTTCTATTTAATGGGCAGAAAAGTGAAGAGAGACAGAAGTGGGGGGAAAGCGTCTCAGAGCTAATTTAGGGTTTTCGCTGGATGTGGCTTGTTAGTACTCACTTCAATGGGCAGGAGGCAGAGGAGGACAGAGGGACAGGGTTGAAGCAACGATTTAAAAAGTGTGGGGGCTCTAGGGGTGGAGCATGTGTACCGCAACCTCCTGCCTTCAGCTCTCATTAAAGTCTCCACAACATGCCAAATCAAAAAAAGTGTCTACATTTTCTTCATCATATGCAAATAGCTCCACAGCTTTCACCCCAAGATACTATTTTCACCAGCATTGACATACCATAGTATTAAGCCATGACTTTAGACTTTTTAGTATCTGTTCAAAAACACTCTTTAATTATTTTTTTTCTTCATTCATTCATGCACAACAAGATGTGAACAGACACATTGTTAAAGGCGACTCTACCCATTACTCAAAACCAGAGTCAGTGGGTGAACCTGGCAAGAACACAGCAGCTTTCCCATTATAAAAACAGTATTCTATTCAAAAACCTATGTTAAAAATAACAAAGGGCAACACTGTCCTTCTTGACTACTATTGTTGGCCCTGAAAAACACAATTACAGGGGAAAATGTCAGAGTATGACCACGCCCCTGATTTTTTTGGTAGGCAAAGGCAAAAAAAAAGGATGGAGGCCAAATTGCCTGCATCTGCTCAAAACATCTAAAGGTGCTCCTTCTGTTGTCTTTACAAGAAACAAATTATTTGGCAACTGCCTTCCTGTCCAACATGACAAGCTGTTCCTTGTAAATATGGCACACAGCCACAGTGTTCAGACATGCTTGTGTCATAGTGCTCTGTCTTCAGCCTCCAGAGCCCACTGAATCCTCTCTCTGCTTCAGCTGATGACACTGGGACAACAGTAAGTAATTTCACAAGTGTTTCAACTTGATCAAAGAGGCCACAGACCTCTGGATACATCCCCTGGAGAACACCAACAATGTCAGTGCTGTACTGGAAATCATACTTGTTTTTGAACATTTCTAGTTGTGTCTTCAGGCAATCTGGCTGAGCACTTGGTACTTTTGCATAACATCATGTACCTCTCCAGTTGAGAGGACTTGCTCCAGATTTCTGATCATTCTTATTCCTTCCAGCTCACATCGTTGTCTAATCTGCATATCCATGACATCAAGGACTTTGTGGAACTCCGCTCTGCAGTACTCAGAGGGGAATGCATGTATATGTGCGGGAGCACAGCCGGTAAAACACTGAGGTGGCTTATGTACACATGGAAAAGCAGTTGGAGTTAGACTAAGCGTTTCACACAGCTGTGATGCTTTGGTGTGAACAGTTTAGAATCTACTTAGATTTCTTTTCTAAGTGTCTTTCACACAGGCAACAACATAAAGCATACCATCTATAGTCTGTGTTCTGCGCTGGAGGGAAACATAGAGAGTATCTAAGTCCTCTGTAGTCTCCAACACAAGCAAATGACCAAGAACGACATTTCCCTGCAGAAATGTGTCATACCAGCCCTGTGTCCTGCCTGCTGTTGTCATCTCACTCAAAGCATGCAATACATGCTCATTGGTTCAGCACAGCACATATGGCACTTGTGCGAACTGTCCACCTTGTGGGACAAAAAGGTCTAATAGCCTGCTGTGGCCCCTTCACAGTTTTCATGATTCCCTTAAAGATATACTTCAGCTTTCCTGACTGGCCAAATAAAATTCCCAACTCATGAACCCATTTCATGGAGCTGCAAATAGCAGCTGAGGCAGTACAGGCTTGCTGGGTGATAAGGTTCACACAGTGTGCACCATAGTGCACATATGGAGCAAGTGGTTGCTTTCTCTGTGAATGATGGCCTATGCCCCTGAATACTTGCCAGCCATGTTTGCTGCTCCATCATACACCCAGCCACGTAAGCCTGTGATGGGCAATTTAAGGCATAGCAATACATCCTTCACCAGCCTCAACAGATTTTCTCCAGTGGTCAATGAAACTTAATAGAGGCCAGTAAACTCCTCATGCAGAACCAAATCATGGTCAACAAACCTTATACAATGCTTCCTGCTCTTTTCCTGAGTGATCTCTAGTGCAATCCATCATTATGGATTGCATGCATCGAATCTCGTCAGCAATGTCCCTAACAATGCAGGTGCTGACCAAGTTAAGGAACTCAATTTGAGCCTCCTGAAACTCCACAGATGAATTTGTTCATTTTGACACCTTTGACTGCTCCCCTGTGCAGTGTTAACCTCATCCTGTCTCATTGAGGTTGATACCTGATGTGATTACCATCCTAAACAAGCAGAACACAGCAGTAATAAGTATGAGTTGATGAGCTGATATTGGAAAAAACAAATAGTCCATGTCACTATAACTTGCTATCTTGCTGTGAAAATGCTATCTAGCTAAATAATGTCAGCCACCATTAGCTTGCATTAAATTGGCTTGGATTTATATTTAGAATGATTGAGGTGGCTGGTTAACACAAGGACTAGGATAACCTATTTCATTTTATGTTCGATGACTAATGTTAGCAAACACATCAAACAAAGTCACAAAAGAGAATTCTAACTAAGTAGTTAAATAGCCGTTTCCTACCTCTGATCTGTTATTCCCTAATTTCTTATCACAGCCAGCAGTGAGTGACTGAAGCAGCGTTTCTGAATGCATGCATGTAACCTTACCGTACTGTTGGCTCTTACCCGGCTAGGTGGATTGGTCAAATGGCCAGTTGACCGTTCAATCAATCAAACAATAACACATGAAACCTGTAAAGTGGAATGAACTTACCCAAATGCTGGAACATTCCTCAATGCCAGGTTTTAAAGCAGATCTGTAAGGTATTACAATTTAAAATTGAGTAATTAATCCAAGTAACACTCCATTACTTTGACAGTTTGGGTTCGTTGATCATTGTCTTAATGTGAGTTTGGTGTAGGGTTGATATGATAAAACACCTGTCTGGAAAACATTAGCTTAGTGCAAGCAGCTGGAAGTGTGGAGAGGTAGCCAGATGCTACCAAAACAGGAGAAATACAACATCTGGTAATGAGAACTGCCTATAGGCTATGTTGTGTGTTCTTAACTGGCTTGCTAATGTTAGCCACTAGTACACCTATATTCTGTAAGGTAATAACAAGTATGAAACGAACTACCTTTGCTGTTAAATTACTTGCACAGTAATGTTATAATGTTTCAGTGAGTGATATGCCATGTATGACTGACTGCATTTTTCAAGTTATCTGCCTTACACTAGTGGACTTGGAAGTTTTTGTCTCCAAGACTTCGTTTAGTTCACTCCATAGTAATTATTGGGGTTTGAGGTCACCAGCTGGATGAGAGGGTAGACTATGTGTCTACTAGGCCAACATTCTAGGACACTAGGATGTGCCAAGTCTAATGTAATTCAAATCTCAAAGCAGCAGACACATTTAAAGGATCAGGCTGGTGATGTTGTATATTTTTCTTATTGTCAACAAATATGTGACAATATGTGCAGAGCCAAACCAACAATTAACTTGTAAAAATGTACTAGTATCGTGTGTATTGAAAGCCTGTTATATAGTATTCCTCTGTGCTGTTCTTGTTTAAGAACACGTCTCAGAGCTCACTATTACACTGGGGGACATGTTTGCCTCGAAGATTATGGTCATGGTAGTTTGTTTAGGAACAGCTCTAAAAAGTAGCAACAACTATCATGTTCAGTCTCAGGAGAGTAGTTCTGTGTAAGGCTGACACCGCTGAGCATACACGGGAACACGGTTTTGTCTACAGAGCTTTGATAGCTTGTGCAGCATATCACAACCTTTTGACTGTTGTTCTACATTGTAAATTCTTTAAAAAAATGTTTAAAAAAAATAAAAACCTCAAGCCTTAAAAAAAAAAACTTAACCTGACATGTTTTAACCCTTACATACTGTTCAGGGTCAAATTTGACCCATTTTTACATTTGAGAGCTGTAAAAACACCATATACACATTTCTTTTAGTCAGACCATTCCTAATGTGACTCATAGTACACAAAAATGGAAATAAAATGCATCACTTTTTAATTTTTGTGCAGTTGATACACATTTTTATATATGCAAATATACAACTTTAACCTGTGTTTAGGAAAAAAAATTCAAAAATCATCATTCAAATCTATGCCAAGTCTATGCCACAGATGATTAAGCAATATTCAACCAAGTCTCATTACCATTCGTGATATAGCTAGGAAATTTAATCTGTAGATTCATTTTAGTCAAATATTAACTCTTCACTTGTTCAGTCCTTTTCTTGAGTTTTAAGTCTATCCCTCAGGTAGTATATCAGAAAATAAACTTGTAGGTTATTAATTACCTTTCCAACCATTCTTTGTATAGTCCAAGATGTAAATTAAAGTTTGAGCATCTTTACAAACACTTCCTCCTGGGAGCAAGAATGCAGCCAAAAGCGTGATGTCAGCAACAACAAACGTCTGTACTCGTATCTTAGCTCTCTGTCTACCTGGCAGGATGTAGAGGGGAGAAAAGAGAAAAATATCTATGGGGAAATGTATCAAAGGGAGGGAAAAAAAGTGTCCCCCTGCCAGTTTAGAGTTTCCTTGTCAATGTAACTAAATAGCTCTCTATTTAATGGACAGCAAAACAGAAGGGAAAGGGAAGAAAAAGATACATCGAAATGGGACTGGATATTGAAAAATGATACCTTCTACTGCACTGCTCGCTCTACAGCAGCTCTTTAAATCACGGCAAGTAAGCAGACGGTGTGAGAGAGAGACAAAGAGGGATACAGACAGCAGATGCTTAAAAAGTGTCTCCAAGTCAATTTAGTGTTCCCAT
Source organism: Scomber scombrus (assembly GCF_963691925.1). Lineage (NCBI taxonomy): Eukaryota > Metazoa > Chordata > Actinopteri > Scombriformes > Scombridae > Scomber > Scomber scombrus. The sequence continues at coordinate 8,366,027 of NC_084988.1, read as the reverse complement.
GCCACTGTAACTAAATAGCTCTCTATTTTATTGACAAAAAGTGTAGAAGAGAAGATAGACAGAGAAAAAGATGCAAGAGTGATGAGTCGAATGAAAAATGAGTCGCTGGAGACGGAGGAATCCTCTCAACCTCATTTGTGAGCTCTTGTATTTACTGCTGCTATCAGATGTGGATTAGAGGAAGATCACAGAGGGAAGTCGTTTTATCTCATTCACTCACTGTGTATTATTAAATCATCACTGTCCTGGAGAAAGCTTTTACAGTAGGTTTCCAGTTTGACATTCTTCCATCGACTAATTAGGTTGTTTAAGAGCGTGTCATGTCCAATATATCTTCTTGTCTTGTTTGCAAGAAGAGCACATTTTTTAACGTATGCATTAGCGATATATTTCAATTAAATGTCAGTATGTGGGCAGCTCGTTGATGTCTCAGTGATGACAGTGTTGGAAGTGTGATGTTTTATGAGTGTGGATGTTCAATTAGTAATCTGAGAAGAAATATGTGGGAGTTGCAACAAGGTTTTTAACACTTGTCTCCCATTAACAACTGAAATGTGTCATTCTGTTTGTCTTTTCTATCGTGATTAACACACATTGATTATGATATGAAGTCTTTAATTACTAGGAAACTAGGAAGGTCTAATTTCAAAGGCAGTTTAAAGATCTATGCAATATACTTCTAGTTATAGAGAAAATATTAATTTATTTGCATTTATTATTAATGTATAGCTGGAAACATCATTATTCATATGTTGAATTATTTGTTTGCCTGGCAGAAGATTTAAAATGTTCATCTGACCTTCTGTGCACTGACTCTAGGTTGTGCTGGCATTTCAAGGACTAGTGTGTAAGATTAAGTGGTATCTGGCAGCAGACTTAGCATAATATTCATAAATATGCTTTAATTAGTGTATAATCCCATGAAAATAATCATTGTTGTATTTTCATTAGCTTAGAATGATGTCTTTATATCTACATTGGGAGTGGTGATTCATTTGGTTACAATCTGCAACCTCACCGCTAGATGCCACTAAATCTTACACACTCGTCCTTTAATTGGAATGTATCAATCGAAAGTCCACCAATTTATTTCCCCTCTGCTATTACAAGTTATTTCCTAGGATACATAAATTGTTAAAATGAAATGTTATGGACATATTTTCTATAGGATTGCAGAGGTGGCTGTTTGGGTTAAAGAATACTGAGTGTGGTCAATGCACAGTACTAGTCAAATGTTTAGATAAACTTTCTCATTCACATGAATGGGAAAGTGTGTCTAAATTTTTGACTGGTACTGTAGCTCCATAAAATCAACATTTAATTACCTTGAAATTGACTGAGGTGAGATGAGGTACTTATATGTGTTAGCTTTTTCAGGCATTATCAGCCCTTAAGAAATAATGTGTATATACAGCTAATTTATTTTGCTAAGTACTTTTTGAGTGGAAATGTATAAAACACAGGACTGTGACACTGAGACCAGGGGTCCCACATGTGGTTACATTGTTTAGGCAAAAAAAAGCACTTTGGATATCATTGAAGAAAGATTGTGTTTAATAAAGTAAACACATCCAAGTAAACATTTTTAATATTAAATCGAGACCACTATCTTTACCTTATTCTTTAACCAAGTAATGTTCTGCATTAACACAACTATTAAAAAGTTGTATCCTGTTTTAATTGTTGTAATGTACTGCAAGAATAGAAATGGTAGGAGAAAAAGTGATTATATAGTCAGTGAGTACTGTGCAGATGCATTCAGTACACACGATTTGTGACTTGCAGATAGTATAATCAATTTAAAACCTCCTCATTGTGTTGATAGAAAACATAATTTCTTGTATTTTGTGTGCCAAATTTTGTAGTGCATAATTCATTGGTGACAGTGTGAACTCTGTAATATATAGCAACATATATATAGGCGGTTTCAGAGTAGTAATTAAGACTTCAACGTTGGACAAGTTCCAAGTCAGAAAGTGGCCATTACAGTAACTCCCACATGATATGAACTTGACATTAGTAGTCATAATGAGGTGGGTACACTGGTGTAGGAGTTGATGTAGAATTGGTCTGTTTCCCTCAAAAGAGTTAGTTTTCTTAGGAGGAATTTGGGCTCCGCGGGATTGTATGATGTATTTACTTGAGTATGGAATCAATAAAGCTAAACAAACTGTATATCTGTGACTGTATTAGAAACTACTAGAGCACATCTGCAGTGCAGCAAGGTTACCAAGTTCAAACCAGCCTGATCTGTCAGTCTTTGTTCCTCTCTAACACACACTCATACACACAAGGAGAAGGGTATAGGGAAAATTAGTCAATGAAAATGCTCACAGGAGAACAGAACATGTTCGTTTGGGAGCGATATGGTGAGAGATAAATGGAAGAGGTGTTTGTATGGCGTGGGGGTGGAGGGTACAAGGTAGCAAAGTGAAGGGAAGACAACAGAAAGCAGGAAGAAGGAAATGAATCCATGCATCACTCCGCTGGGAGACACAGCTCCAGCGTTCCTTAAGACCTTCAACTCAGAGCCGTCTACCACTTCAGAGAAACACTGCCACACACACAACACACACACACACTACCCCCACCTCTCAACACCCAGAACAGCTGTCAGCTACCTCTGGACCCCTCTGGAGGGAGTGTGTGTGTGTGTGTGTATGTGTGTGTACTGTACTACATGTCATGCATCTACAGTGTGTGTATGTTTGCATGCTTGAGCATTTGTGAGTCTGTGTGCATTTATGTGTATGTGAAATAAGATGACTAAGAGATTTTCTTTTTTTAAATATAAAAAAACCCCACATGTATTTATAATATTAAAAACTTGACTAAAGAAATTGATTTTTTTTTAAAGCAGTGAGACCAAAATCAAGGTGAAAATTGGATTCTAGAAATGCTTCTTTTTTCCCCAGTGCAAACATTCTCTAGTTTAACCATTTCTAATCTTTTTACTTACTTGGAGAGATGCTGGTGCATAATCAGCAGCAGCTCATTTGCATTTTCTTCCCATCTTCCTCTTCACTTTTTTAAACTAAATGTGTTTCCTGAGCTGTATTTGTCAAAGCAGGACCTTTCTTCTGAGAGCAATGTATTCTTGCAGCAAGAAAAACACAACAACTGCAGATGCCTTAAGACATCTGGGTGAAAAAAAAAATCTAAAAAATCAGGTTTTCATTTTTTGGTGAAAATTGAGAAATTGAAAGGAGGGGAAAATGAGCTTTTGATAATGCAAGTGTGAATTTTTTATGCTTCTAGCATGTATTACTGTAAATCTGTTTGCATGTGCCTATCTGTATTATATGGTTACATTACCTTTCCACAGCAGAGCACAAGCCTCTCTACTGCAGTGCGTGTGTGCGTGTGTATACGCATCATATAAGTAAGAAGGCTGGTTAAAAAGGCATTAGCGGTCTTACTGTGCTTTCTGTCACTTTGAGTCTTGTTAGATGCTGTTTTAGCTCTGCTAAACTCAATCAATACACAACCGCTATTGCTTTACAACAAATGCATGCACACACCGACACACACACACACACACACACACACACACACACACACACACACACTGATGCTGCGAGAGAAATCGCCCGGTCAGCAACAACGTCAAATCAAGAGCTGTTTAGGAAGATAGAGAGAGCTGTTTAGAAGATGTGCGTGTGTGTACGTGCTGCTTAAGAGAACAAGAAAGGCATTTAAAGAGGTGTTGCTCCTTTTAGGGAATGGTGCTGCTTGAATTAACAAGCTGCTAATTCATCAATAACCTTTTAGTTTAGCTGCCAATATGCTTGCGTGTGTGTGTGTGTGAGTGTGTGTGTGTGTGCGTGCGTGCGTGTGCGTGTGTGTGCGCGCACATTTTAGATGTTCAATAGCTTCAAACGGGCTTACATATTGTTGTCATGTAGTGTTCATGGGGCGCCCCTGCAGAGAGCAATTAAAAATGCATACTTTGCTATTTATGGAGCTGAAATTTCACTGTTATGCGAGGGCGGACCACATGGTTCTTTATGACCTGTCCCATAATACCCCAGTGTGTGTGTGTGTGTGTGTGTGTGTGTGTGTGTGTGTGTGTGTGTGTGTGTGTGTGTGTGTGTGTGTGTGTGTGTGTGTGTGTGTGTGTGTGTGTAGGAAGGGAAGGTTGAATATGTGTGCAGCAGTACAGCAGAATGTGTGTGTGCATTTTTGTGTGTGTCACGAGCATTTGACTGCTAAAGACCTGAAAAGCCGTGAATCAATACTTCTAATGAGAGTCTTAGAGCTGGGAGAGGAGGGATAGAAAACCTCTCACCCTGTTCTTTCAATTTGTCTTTCCCTCCTCCTTTCCCACCTTTTTACCTCCCCTTTTCCCCTCCTCTTCTCCCTCATTCTGTCTCTCCTCTCCCTGTCTCCACTTCCCTCTCAGTCTGTATGTTTCCTTGCTCTCATTCCACCTCCTGTTTGTGGTTGCACTCCCCCCTTACTTTCCCCTCCATTTCTTAGACCCACAAGAGGCGTCAGGTGAAGGTAAACTGTACCATCATCTCCTCCTCTCAAATGCACTTTGCTCCACTCCTCCACTCTGACAAATTGAATATTCCCTCTAAACACTTTTTTTCCAGGAGCAGAGGCATCTCATGTTCTGCTTCCACGGCTCCGCAAACTTAACATGAGGGCCTCTAGAGTCACAAACAGCATGTTATTCAAAGAGATGTCTCCTGCGACGTCAAAATCTTAATGTCTTAAGGGACTTTTTCAACAGCGTGTTTGGAAGTTACCTCCCCAAATAGAAATCATGCACAGTTTTGCTGCACATTTTAAATGCAGACTATATAGTTTAAACTTTTTATGTAGTTTTCCAACAGTTCCAGACAGTCACTGGTTTCCATTCAAATCTGTACTATATGAAAATCAAGTAACTCTTGAATCTTACTTATATTGTGTAATCCATCACAGTGAACATCAGGTCTGCATACGTTTTTGTCAGTGTCACATTAGCAGTGTGTGGCGGTGTGTTTTTAGGCACAGATTGAGTTAAATAGTCTGCATTGCACCACATCTGTAATGAGACAAGTATTTAGCGACAAATTTGCAACTCAAGATAATTTCCTCCTCTAATTTTGACATTTTGTCACTAATGAAAACAAACAGCACACTTGCAACACATGCATGAACATTTGAGAGCCCTCTAAGACTTGCAAATTTATCTGCAATTTGCGATTGACAGTCATTATGAAGCGGGATGTTGCCAACATTTGCAATCTGCATTGAAGTGGTAGTCATAAATGGTTTATGTTAAAAGGGTCTCAAATTTTGCATATACATAAACTTGAGGGTGTCAGAGAAAAAAATATTTTAAAAGAATAGTCATAATTGGTTCAGCAAATGCCAAAACATCCTAACTTGTGTACCCTAATGTGGGTCAAGTTACAAAAACACTGGAATCCTATACTTCCCAAAATGCGGCTAGACAGCATCTTTCATTACAACCTCCCTGTCTGGTAAACACCCACATCTAAAGCACATTGTGTTGCCCTGTGTATGAAAGGTGCTACATAAATAAAGTTTGACTTCTTTAGAACTCCACACCTTCAGAGTTGTTAAGACATTAATTATGTTAATTGTAACTGCTTTAACAAGTATGTAGTCCCCCTCATTAATTACATCCATTAGTTGTATTCCAGTATCAATTTAGTACATTGACAGGCCAGTTGATGCAAAATCTTAGGAGTGCCCCTTAACTACTTTGTATTCTGTTTAGTGGTTAAATATTTATTGTGGCCTTATATTGTATAGATGTATCATATGTTTTGCATTCAGATCTGCACAGAAACCAGTCCATATGGTATAAAAATAAAAATATATAATAATATAATAAAAATTATAATTAAATATAGTTCAGTACATAAAGTAGTGGCACTACAATGTCGCTACCACATAAAAGGCAGAAAGTGTTATTTTGCACCGGAAACTTTTAAAGGGATTTTATTGAAGCGGGTCAGCAGGCAGGAATATGTGCAATAATAAGGTGATGTTTATTAACTAAAATATTAATGAAACTTGGCAAATTCAAAAAAAATTATTCAAGCAAAAGCAAAGAACAAACAAATAAAAATCTGCAGAAATCTGTTTGTTCTTTGCTTTGGCTTGAATTATTTTTGTTGAATTTGCACGCTGCCATATTCACTCTTCCATACTCAATCTCACTATCACTGATTAAGCTCTACTATCTGCCCTACCATCACAAAACTGTCAAAAAACACACAAACATCACATCAGGACTGAAGCCCTTCAACAAAATATAATACTGTGAAACACCACCAAAATGAAATCCTGATAAATAAAACATGAACATTGGATTCAAATAAGTGACTTAATACACAAAAACACTAATAATATTGGTAACCAGGGACAAGTGAAAAAGGGAAAGGAGCAAGATTTTCACAAATGGAAATGCTCATGTAAAATACCTCATAATTGTACACAGGTATGTGAGTAAATCTACGTAATTTCTTTCCACCACTGCATGACAATAATGTAACTTTAATGTAGACCTAATGTTTACTCTAAAAGTCAACATGCAACCATGAAAGTCTAATCGTAGAATGTAAATACTTGGAAACCAATGGAAACCAAATGTCTAATCACATCAGCATGGTTTGCGACTGTTCCTTTAAGAAAGAACACCACCCGACTAATAAAGAAGTTGAAGAGTTGCTTATTAACACAGTCAGAGGAAAACGGGGGTGGAGAAATGATAGTTTAGAGACTGGGTTGCACAGAGGTGAGGTGCGTTTGATAAATGGCTGACTGGGCACAGCATCGTTTAGAGTTATTAATAAAACACAGACGCTTTATCGATCCATGACACAGGCGGGGCTCAGCGCCGGCAGATATGCTCTCTCTGATATAGATTTACATATGGCCCCTGTTCTCCCGTATGGATTAAGTGGCAAAGCTCAGAGTGTTTCCAAGGGTTTGAGTGATTAGGGCTGTCCAACCTGCTAAAGGTGCGAGAAGAGATTGAAATGAAAAAGTGGATGAGAGAAAGATATTTACTTTACATGAAGAAGGGGAGGGCAGAAGGGAGATGCCCCCCATTCCCAAATCAACTGCATACATGTGGAGTGCTAAGCGGAGCGGACAGGTGTCAGCCGTACGATGAAGTCTCCCTCCCAGAGAAGCTATCAAGGGGTAGAGCTGTCTGCATTCAGTTAAAACTCCTAATCATTTCCTGCAACTTACAGCCCATCGTCGCCATTCATCAACTTCCACAAGATATCTCAGAAAGAAGTTCTTAATTTACTGTGATTATGACACTGTTTGCATATAAATTGCAGGTAACGATCAGAGCCTTAATTTGGAGGGAGAAGAAAATGAGGAGGGAGGGTTTTCTTGTTTTTTCCATCTTTGTCTTGGCAAAGAAGAAAAAGAAGCAGATCCCACGGCTTAAGTTCCATGCTGCTTCCACACACACCAACACACATGCACGGCCCATCTTCTTTTCCCCCATGAAGGCACGTGCAGGGGTCCAGGGATCACCCAGAATGCTTTGCCCTGCATTGTTGAGCTGTTCCTTTCAGTGCATTAGAGGGGGGTGAGAGGCTCCTCTTTGCCAAAAGATGGGTCAGGCCCTTTCACTGCCAGCATCCTTCTTTCACCCAGGCCTCTGTCTCCCAGGGCAACTCTCTTTCTTGTGCACTGCATGTGTGTATCTCTGAGTGTGTGTGTGTGTGTGTGTGTGTGTGTGTGTGTGTGTGTGTGTGTGTGTGTGTGTGTGTGTGTGTGTGTGTGTGTGTGTGTGTGTGTGTGTGTGTGTGTGTGTGTGTGTGTGTGTGTGTGTGTGTGTGTGTGTGTGAGGAAGGGTGCAAGTGAAAGAGGAACATGAAAGGGAAAAGCAAGCTCGATGGACTCGCTGCCAAACCTTCTCCAATTTCCTCTCCACGACTAATCTGATTGGCTCTTCTGATGCTCAAACGGTGAAAGGAGAGCAGGATTGGATGATGCCGGCAGGAATTGAGCAGGCAGTGGGCCGGACTTGGCTGGGAATGTTTGGGATGAGGCAGGAATTTGGGCAAATTTCCCCCTATAGAACTCTTTCGGGGGAATCATTATGTGTATGTTGATGCTTCTGTGTAGTGTGTATGTTTAGAGCATCCCTTCAAGTGCCTAATTTGTGTTAGTGTGTACGTGCATGCGTTTGCAGTTTCGCATTAGCGTCCTGTCGGATTGAAGGGCAGAGGAAGCTTTAGATTTGAGGGGGAATAAAAGACAGAGAGGCCATGGGAGAGAATGAGAAAACTCTATCTCCGTTCACCCGATTTAGGATTACCAAGAAAAGCAGGGGGCTGTCTGAAAGAGGGGGATGTGGAGGAAGAAAGAGAGAGGGAAAGAAAGAGAGAAATGCGGGGAATTAGAGATGTACAGAGAAACAATGAGACCCAAATGAATCAGGCTGAGCAAACCAAACCTAGGGGGCTACTGGGAATTTGAATCAGGTTAATCGGCAGGTACAAATTTGCAAATGTGTGATCAGACAGAAATGCTGAAGCACCCACTTTATTACCACCTTGGTCATCCACGCTGACACCCATGTAAGCCCTTTTCAGACATTTTTGGCTTCGTCCCACCTTTAGAATGATGGCTTTTTGCCATTCATGCATAGGTAAATGTTCATTACAGCTTTATTCCGACTTGACATTTTCAGAAAAAGATGCATGATATTTGGCAGCTGGTGTCACTCACTGGTGATGAAAGGTTTTGATTTGAAGGAAGAAGAATGTTCTCAGATCTCAGGCTCCATCACTGATGGATATTATCTACTCAGACAGGTAAAGAGTATCCTCTGTGCTCTGAGTATGAACTGCTACCATCAGGTAGAAGATACAGAGCTCAGAGGTGTAAGCTGAATCATTTTTTAAAACTCCTTTGTTCCTTTATCAGTTGGAATATGGCATAATAGCCTAAAATAAATAGAGGTTACAGGAAGGGTAGATGACAGTTCAATGTTGTTTGTCGCCTTTCAGGCGGAATCGTGCCATGATGTTTTTGTTTTGTGACACGCATTTCTGTAGTCTTTTGTGTAAACTGATGATGACAGACAGGTTTTATCTGATAACCCTCGCTGTTTTGGCATTTCCGTTTTGACTGTACTGTAGGCCTAGTAAAAATCTAACTGACTGATGCCTTGGTAGGTGTTTTTTCTGTACTGTACCCTGCACTATTTTTACTATATTGTTTTGTATTGTACCTTTGTATATTTATTATCTTATGTGTGCTGTTGTTGTGCCCATATTTGTTGACGGGTCTAACTTTTTAGAGTTCAAGATCAATTTCCCCATGGGGACAATATTATATTATATATTATTAACTTATTTTGGTCTTGAAGCCTCAATTAATGACCGTTGGGAGTGTGAGGGGCATTTGCTCTATCTTTCGGTCATTTAACATTGTTAGAGTTTGACTGTACACAAGCATAATCCCTGTTTCTCACATGCTGTATGTAAACAGTTCTATTGGAAATTCATTTATTCGTCCATGTAGTTGGCGGAGGTAAACAGTCATTAACTGTGGCTCTCTGCACTACACAGAATAAGCAACAAGACATTTTACAACGCAAACAGTCCAAATCCAAACAGTGATACAATACAAGACACAGATTAACTGACAGAGTGAGTGGGAGAAAGAGGGAGAGGGGGGGAGAATAAAGCGACAGAAAGGTGAGAAAAAAGAGAGAGAGGATAAAGGAAAAAGGAGGTGAGAAGCAAATTAATAAATAAAAGAGACACGCTCGCCAATTCGGCGGAAGAAAGGAGTAAGGATTAGGAAGTGTACAGATGCGGAAAAAGAGAGTGGGAGAGAAGGAGAGATGGAGGGAGAAGTGGGGGGAAGGAAATGAGAGAAACAAAGACCTCACAGTGTTAGGAGTGCTGCTGGGCATCCTCAGAGGAAAACAGAGCAGGCTCCTTTGTAGTTGGAGAGGAAGCTCCAGGTCTTCATGGATGTGTGCATTAGCTGGTCGTTGAATTAGTGGCTCCCAAAGGTCCCTCTTCCTCTCTCTGTCTATCACTTTCTCCATCTTTCCAGCTCTCTAAAGCCATCTATCTCCCATCAGTTTATCTCTCTGGCTTTTCACCTTTCTCTATCTTCACCTCTTTCTTTCAATTTCTCTTTCTCAATCTCCCAAACAAACTTTATCTCTCTATCTCTCTCTTTTACACACACACAGCAGACATACCAAAATAGAAACATTTCAGTGCACACAGTAATGCACAAGTTACACAAGTATATGTGTGCGCACACACATAAAAAAAATAACAGTGTTTTTCTCTCACAGGCTTTCTCTCACACTCAAACAGGCTTCCAAACCTGGCTTCTTTAGCGGGTCCCCAGGTGCAGAACTCGGCATCAAAACAGATTCCTTCTTCTTTTCTTTTACTTCTCTCCTTGTCTTTGTCTGGAAGAAGCTAAAACAAAAAAGTATCCACAAACTTGAACTTGACAAATTACCCACAGCTTGCTCTACTCGTGCTTTTTCTCTTCTCTTTTTCAATTCTTAATGGTCTTACTCTTCACTCATTTCCGCTTTATTTCACTCTCTCATGTTGTGTTAATTTTTCAGATCTTCCTCTTTCTGTTTCCCCTTTTCATTTGGTAAAGGTGAAACATCAATGGTATGTGCAAACGAAATTGCTTTATTAGGAAATTGTCACTTGTGGGTATTGTGTGTTTTCAGGTAAAAGCTTCAGAGAAAGTTCTTGAGTCCTTTTAACACAGTTTGTTAAAGGAGACCTACTTTTTTGGTGTTCATATTTTGTTTTGCTTAAATATGAATCTATAAGCAAATTTGTTTTCTTGGCTTCATAATGGCAGCTTTTTCAGCTAAGCCCCAAGATTCCAGACATTAGAAGTAAAAAATTGCAGATTGATTCTACTTTTTCTTCTTTATTTTAAGCCAAGCGGTCACATTGCCATTCAAAGTGCCAACGATGAACACCATTTAGAACACCTTGACCTTAAAGGAATAGTTTGACATTTTGCCTCTCGCTGAGAGTTAAATGAGTAAATCAATACCACTCTCATGTCTATGCATTACGAATGGAGCCGGAGCCAGGGGGCGGTTAGCCTAGCTTAGCGTGAAGACAGGAAGGATGGGGAAACTCCCTCTAAAACTACACATTTTCATTTTTACATTTCTGTTAGTGTACAGTTTAAACAATCAGTGAGTGATTAGTGAGCCTAATCTGTGCTTGTAGACCATTTTAAACTTTGGACAGAACCATGCTAACTGTTCCCCTTCTTGAAATTTTGATGCAAAGTTAAGATAATGGCCTCTCCTGACTGTAGCTCCATACTTGATGCAGAGACATAAGATGTATCCCTGTCCTTTCATCTATCTCTCAAGAAAGAGAATAGTCAAATTTCCTAAAAATGTCAAAGTATTTCTTTAAGGTGCTGTTTCTGGTACTTCTATACTTATTTAAGTACTTTTTGATCAGCCTCATAGCATAGCAGCCACCTAACAACAGTAACACAGTTATTGCACCATGATTGCTTCTGTGGTTTGCAGGGTCTTTCAGTAAGCTTTTAACTAGGGAGTGACTTACTGTACATGGTAGCTTAGCTGACAGTGGAAATTTTAGTCACTAGTGAGGGGAGCTCTGAGGCTGAGAGAAAGGGATTTAATTAGTGACAGTGATGCAGTCAATTCAGTTCAGCTTCAGGATTTGGTTTGAAAAAAATTGTGACACCTCAACCACACACGAGCATATCAGACGAGTTACAGTCAGACACTGTAAATTAATTAAGCAATCTCTGGTAATGTCGAGATCAGTGGTCTCCAGCTTGTTTTTAGTGCTCATGCATAATACAAACCTTTCTCATCTTGTCCTGTTATGTCACTTACAAATGACCAGCTTATACTCATTTTCAACAAATGTAGGTCAACTGTTAACTCGTAAATTTCTGATCACCCACAGACAGGTAACACCAAGATGATGGATATAAAAGACACTCTTTCAGGGAGGAAAATGTTCCACCAGCCAGCGCTGTGTGTATTTTTCTCAGGACAGCTGGCATATTGAACGGAGCCCTCTTCAAAAACCTTCAGCTCCCTCTCAACCCTCACATGCCTCCTGCTCCCTTTCGTTCCTTTGGCTGCATCCTTCACCCCCTACCATTCAGCAGGGTTGGCACGGAGACAAGAAGTGGGAAGAGATGGGGGAGAAGAGTGGGAAGGCGAGGGGGGTAGGGGGGGTGCTGGTGGAGGAATTTAGAGAAAGAAAGCGTATTGGTTGCACCTACAGAGAGTGCCGAGGGGCAGCAGGCAGAAATAGGGATGTTAGTGAGGGGTTACAGTTGGAAAGTGTGCAGGGGCCACTGAGCTGGAACAGTAGACGATAAGGGCAAGCTCGTTCTGATGAAGAGCTCCCTGTTGAGTTGTCAGTCCATGAGGGTTTTGTGGTTGGTTTGTTTGTTTGTGTGCACATCGGATTTTTATGTGCACATGTCATGTGAGTGTTGCCTCTTTTGGTTTTGTGAGTGTGTTGGGTACCATTGTGGTACTTTTATGCACATGTGAATTAATGACTGTGCCTAAGCCTCTCCAAAGTCTGTGCGCGCCTCTCAAAAGTCCCTGCGCGTGTGTGACTGTCAAACGTCTCGGTGCGTGTCTGTCAAATGTCTGTGTGTGTGTGTGGCCTCCCTCACATCTGTTTATCTCATTGTATCAGTCCCAGCAGTAAGGGCATGTCTTCAGCGAGTCCCAGTCTGCCCATATGTCTGCTGTGATCCGTGAATAACTCTGCCTGCCAGTCTCAGGCAGGGCCGGCCCTCTGCTCCACACTGCACTGCTCTCTGATGCACAAACACATACTCACAAACACACTCACACACAGATGCTAATGGTTCCCCACGCTTAGTTATGCACACAGGTATTCACGCATCTTCTGATGCATGCACTCATACACCCACATAAGTATAGACACAGACATGTGCAGGCACAAATTCTGCTCAGGTAGATAATTGCAGCTGGAACACAAGTGCACACTCACAAAGATACACATCTACTACACACACCTGTCCACACACACTAAAAAACCCTCCAATCACTCACAGATGGGTAATTGATGCAGGGAACACAGGCAAATGTACACATAAAAGCTCTCTCACACACACACACACACACACACACACACACACACACACACACACACACACACACACACACACACACACACACACACACACACACACACACACACACACACACACACACACACACACACACACACACACACTTATGCATGGTGACCCCCTTCGGCATTACTCTAATTTCCTCCAGGTTAGAGGACATTGAGGTTTCTGACATTGAACACAGAAGAGGGAAGTAGTTTATATGCTGTAATAAAGTCAGATAATAAGGGGTAAGGTAAATAAGGGTAAGGTTGATAAGCTCTGGGCCAGAAGTTGTGTTAGAACATAGAGCTGAAAAAGCGGAGGGACCCAGGTTCAGACAGATCAAAGTCTTACATCAAGATTACTCCTCTTGGAAAATAAACCACAACAAATTGGCGGCAGCCGAAAAAGTCTCTCTGATTCTAACTATGATAGCATCAATTAGCACTTCAAAGCAGCATAAGGGTTTTCTCCAGCTATCTTTAGATGCCAGTAGGCGTCTTTCTGCCTTTCTGTCAATAACATTCAAAGTTACTGTAGAGGGAGAAGGAGAGGTCGAGTTTGTCGGAGAATCAGATGTTCGAAAATGTTTCCAGCAGAATCTGTTGAGGCTGGTATCACCTTTATAATTGGCATCATTATATGGATGAACAGTCGTGCTTTTAAAATATCAAGACAAACATATGGAAGAAAGAAAGACAGACTAAAAGTTGGCAGAATGAATTGATGCAAAGATGAAATTGTGTGCGTGGGACTGTTTTTTATCTGTTGTATATTCTGAACATCAGCCTCCTCCCAGCACTGTTGTCAGGAGGAAGTTATAATGATGTGCATGAATTCAACAAGGATTTACACTATTCAGTTTCCCAGCACCACACTCAGCATTTTGGAGTCTTAGAGACAAGAAAATCATCATCAAACAGCACCGTAAATTATCTCAGTCATCAGCGTTGTTACATTTAACTCCAGACTGGAGCTGAGCACTGGATTGCTGTGTCTCTCGTACAGTAGGAGGGCAGCGTGACCCTAATATTTCGGCCTAGACAGTCTGATTGCCGCTGATTGAGATGGGATTGCAATAAAGCGGCGGCGCGCTATGGAAGCCTTATGATTTCCCCCTGCGCTTTGTCAGCTGTACAGATTGAGCTGCTGTTCATTATCATGGAGAGGCTGTCGACTGTTTGGGGAATCCAGTGGGAGGCTGGAGGGAGGAGACAAGGAGAGGGAGGAAGAGGAAGGAAGGGGGAACAGAGGGGGTAAATCAAAGCAAAGTTTGGTAAACTTTCCTGAAGGTCGTCCGAGAGCGTGGCAGGGACGGGCCCGGGGGAGGGCCAATCAAAAGACAGCTTTGTCAACCAATCAAACGGCAGGCACCGTATCATCTTCAATCGACAAAATGCGCTTGCGGAATAAAAGAAAGGAAATGCGAGCAACCGTGCTTCGCTCTCTCAGAAGGTGGGTACAGAGAGATCCTAACCTTTATCTGTGTACTTTATCAGCGACTTGAGCGACTTTGACCTCCACAGCTATTAACAGGCATTTCTGTCACACGCACCCAATGCAACACACATACAAATGCACTCTGTCCCCGTCTTCTTCACAAGCACACATAGTAGGAAATGTAACACTTTTTCTCACACACACACACGCGCGCGCACACACACACTGCTCGGTGCTATGGGGCTGTTTACATAAGGCCTTGCCCTGGGAAAGCACTGTCATGCTGCCAATGCTGCCAGCAGCGAGAGAGCGAGTGAAAGAGATGGAGAGTGGGGAGGGGAGGGAGATGGCGGGTGATGGAAGATAGAGCTTTGCCAGTCTGATGTGCTCACAGCCTGGGGGACCAGCGGTCACTCAGAATGAGGGATGAGGATGGACGGAAGGAGGGATGCAGAAAAGGAATGGGAGATGAAAGGAGAAGTGTAGTCGAAGAAAATCTAAGCAAGAGAAGGACGGATTTGGATGGATAAGGAGATACACGGGGCAGGGGCGGGGTGTGGGGTGTGGGGATAGATTTAAGCAGAGCGAAGCAGGCCAAACTAAGCAGGCCAGAAGAATGGACCGACAACCACAGAACAAAGGACGTTAGGGAGAGATTGGCAGGAAGGGAGGATGGAGAGACAAAAGAAAGTAGCAAAAGAGAGGAAAAAAGAGGAGGAAAAGATGGAGAAGGAGAGGGAGGGGAAGGGAGAATCCCATAGTCCCCTTGGTTTGATGCTGTTTCTCTTTGAGGCTCTTAATCTATATGAACAAACGCATCAGCTTCATGTTCATACACGCACACACAAGTCAAACGCTCATGTCCACATTTCAGGCTTGAAATAAAGTTTATTTATTTAGGCTGTAGAAGGGGGTGAACTGGTGTGGGATGGGGGGGCAGCAGGAGGGATGTACCCAAGGTCAAAACCACTTAAGTGTGTCCCTCTTTATTCTTATGTAACCTCTCTCGCTCTCTCTCTCTCTCTCTCTCTCTCTCTCTCTCTCTCTCTCTCTCTCTCTCTATCTCTCTCTCTCTCTCTCTCTCTCTCTCTCTCTCTCTGTATCTGAGCTGCATACTAAGACACACACACAGGCACACACAAACACACACACACACACACACACACACACACACACACACACACACACGGAGGCATACTAAAGCAGGCGGGAGTGTATCGATTTAGCATGGTGTGCAGATTCCCACCACTGCCCCTATACGCAGATTAAAGGGAGAGGAGAAGAACACACACACACAGTCTTGCATCCTTACACACACACACACACACACACACACACACACACACACACACACACACACACACACACACACACACATACACATTCACCTGCACACACTCACACACACTCGGCATGGCAGCTTTTGCTCTCCAAGCTTTTTCCTTTATCAGTGCAAGTGGGGTTCAGTCATTATGCATATTCATTTTACGCATATTTATAATTAGTTCTCAGCCGTTAAGTGGTTGTGACAGTATTTTCTAAACATGCAAGTTTAGAGTTGTGGCTTTTTAAATTTAATTTAACAGGGATGTGCAGGAGTGTGTGTGTGTGCGTGGGTGTGTGTAAGTGTGTGTGTGCAGGCGAGCACGTATGTTTGTATAATGATCATTCCCCCACACTGTGGCTTCTTGGGGCTCTCAGCTTGACAGCTGTTATCTCCTGCTGAGGGGCCGCACACACAAAATGCTACACCTACACACTCACATGTCACACCCTCTCTGATTCAACATTATCAGGCAGCAGTGCACTTCTGTGTCTTCCTCCAGGATCGCCTCAGTGTGATTGGTGTGGGCCTCGAGAAATGTGTGTGTGTGTGTGTGTGTGTGTGTGTGTGTGTGTGTGTGTGTGTGTGTGTGTGTGTGTGTGTGTGTGTGTGTGTGTGCGTGTGCGGTGACAGAGTGTGAGCCCTGTGTGATCTCTGTGTTCTCTGTGTTCGCTCTCCTCTGATACACTCTGTTCCCAAGCCACACCATTAGTGGCCCGCTGGACCCTCAGAGATACTCCGACAGCAAACCCAAAAGGAGCTTTTACTGGCATGCACCAAAGGGATATGGCACGCTCTGCTCCATTAAAAGCATTTAAACGTATTTTTGTGAGCCTGACAGCTTTTTTTTCTTTTTCCTTGGCTTCTGCACGCATGCTTCCACATACAGTTTGGGTTATTTCCCACTCTTGCTGTGCATTTAAAAGCATTAAAGTCATGGTTTCCTGCAAATTGTGGGTTAGGACCCAAACATGGCTCACTGGCCCATTTCTTGTTGCAGTAACATTTCATGACCTTTTCAGGGCAGGAGGTATCCATTATCAAGAGCAATTTGAGACTTTCTAAGCAAATAATCATGTTGTGGAGTTGTGGTCTAGCCAAAATATTGAGTTTGGAAATAGTTACTTGATTCAGTTGAATTTTTTATTTTATTTTATTTTATTTTATTTTTTTATACATATAATTTTGCATTTCTCTTCATTCTAATGTTGGATATTTTAGAGACCTAAAAACGTTTTAGGTGAGTGACGGTAAGAGGAGCACAACACAATACAACACTGACAGACACAATGGAGTAACAAGAGTAAAACAAAAAAAAACCTGACAAAACTAATTTAGGGATTTACTGTGGTGGATTATCCGGCTCAGGCAAGTTTCAAGTCTGTAAATGTTGTTTTTAATACTGTACAAGAATGACTGCCGGCAAACAGCTTTTTTTGTGAGGTAAGAATACAAGTTCTGACATCTGCAACATCATTGACTGACTATGTGCTTAAAACACAGTATAGAGGTAGGTTTCTTTAACATAGTTGGACTAATCATTTATATATGGGATAATACTCCATAAATTGAATGGTCCATAATTAGAATGGATTATGGGGGACTAAGACCCACCTGGCGCAATACAGCCATTGCTAACTACTCAATTATAATGCATACATACTCAATAGGTGAACTCCAGTCTGGATCAGGACAAAGTAATGCAATCATGTTACCTCAGCTGCCCACTAGTTGCCTCATTTAGCACTATTTTTGGTTGCCAGCAGCGGTGCCAGAATTAGTTTTGATGTCGCAGCTTTAGATGACGTAATAGGCTAGTGACCTTTTTCACATCCACTTCCTTTCAATCTCAGCCTAGCCTTCCATTTTTGTGCTACTAAAAGAAATCCCCTCTTCTCATCAGAGTATCCCCAGATCAAAACAGTAGCAGCTTTTTTTTTTTAAACAAGATTGGACTTAAAAGGAGCATCCTGGCTCCTGTTGATACAGACCCTTATGTTGTTCACTCTTACACTGTACACTGTAACCAATCAACCAGTTAATGTTTTTTTTACTAAGGTTTGAAAGAGAATCAAAAGTAATGCCCTATTAAAACAGAGGCTTTACATCCAATATGCCTACTAGCAATACATACATACAATGGATTTCACCACAGCAGGGCAAGGTTTAGTCCCCTAGGCTTATTTTCCAAAGTACTGAGTGCGCCCATCACTCCCAAAGCAAAAGCTATTCAACACTTTGTTCATGTTCAAGTCATCAGTCAGGTCTTTGTGGAAGTGCAGTAAAAGCGGGTTGTTAAGCCGTTTCTCTGTCACTGTAGATTGGATGCAGGTCTTCAAATGACAGAGACTTGAGAAACTCCACTCAGCTGTGGAATTGGACATCGGAACAGTGAAGTAGAGATGCAGTAGTTTCTCCACTTGAATAAAAAACACCCGCCGCATCTCCTGCTGCTGCTAGAACATCAACAAGGGTGGTGATTTCAGTGACTTTTGTGATGTGTGTAGAGTTGACCACAGAGTTGTGGAACGTCAAAAGGCTTAGGAGCATCTCCAGAGATGTTACTACTTTATTGTAGTAACACCTGAAAGTGGAGAAACAAAAAGTCTTACTGCCCCCCCTATTCTGGCGCCAGTAGTTTACAGTGAGAAACGGTGCATTTAGGGATGACTAGGCTGAGAAATACGCATAAATTTTGCCTGAGGGAGGTTTGACACCATTATGCCTGATTTGCAATGAAACAGTGGCCATAATGAAGAGTGGAAACATGAAACACCTGAAACTACCCAGTTGAAGTCATGATATCAAGACTCCTGCAGTATAATTGTAAAATTAAGCCTTTTCCACAACAAATGTACATAATGGTAAACATCTAAAAAGTATTAGAAATGAGTTTGAATCCAAATTCAAAATATTGTCATTTAAGTTTTTGGCTTCCTTTTGTCCCTCTCGCTCTCCTGCTCTCTCTTGCTTGGTGTGTCTTATATTTAGCTATTCCCCTGCCTCCTTTAATGATAATGATACATGTAGTAAATGGAGTATATTTACCATGCTGGAAGTTAGAAATGCAGCTCTGCCTCATGGAAACCCAGTTGTTAGCTACTGTAGTTAGTCAGACCCCAATAGTCCGTGCCAAACCAAATGGGTGTCAGTCCAAATGTGATCTGGCATGCCTACGCAGTCTTGAGAAATGGTCTCTTTTTTTAAAATTAGGTTTTCTAATAGTTATGAACGTTCATGTTCACTCAGATTTTTGTGGATGCTTAATGAGGCACTCAATTTTGATACATGACATGCATTTTTAATATTTCAAGCCAAATGTTTTTCTCCTCTCCTCCTCTTGTAGTTAAAACTGCATTGATGTGCCAACAAAAAGTTGCTAACCTCGGTAGCTAGATCATTGACCACTTGTAGCTGCTTCACAATTACAGCAAAAGTGGTTTGGCATTGGAAGGCCTTTAATGTGAAACAGTAGTAGGAAGTATTTGATCATAGCACAGTACAACACATGTACAATGCACTGGGACACAAAAGCTATAGTATACCTTTTATTGTTTCAAAGTGACATTTTCATATCTATTTGTGTCAAGACAGGTCTGCGGAGAAAATATGTATTGTTAACAATGTTGTCATATCTTCCATGAGGGTTACAGAGGTGAGGCAAACCACATTGCAAATTGAAGTTAAGGTATTCTGAACATAAGCCACAAACAAGCCATTTTCACCGAACAGCAATGCAGACATGGATTTAAATAAACACTGTACATCCACAGGAGATGCTCAGAAGACATTTTCAGGCCAAATACGTGATCTCGTGAGGTTTGGGCTTTAGAAACCTAATCTCAGAATCAAAATAAACAAGTGTAGGTATAAACAATAGCAGTCATCTGACAAAGCCTCTACTCTGGCAAAAAAAAGAAAAGGAAAAAAAAATAGCTGGTTGTCATTTTTGTCAGATTGACAAATGGCTGCAATTGTAGCTCTTTCTCACATATAGCATGAGGCTGGATGGACCGTTTGGATTGCTTTAACCGATACAAATGATGAGAGCTGAGCTTACTTGATGCATTCGCAGTCCCTTGTTGGATTAACTACAGTTAATGGTTGCAGTGATGCAGCTCTACTTAAGGCTTGGAATAGGTGCTGTTTAGTATTCTGCCCTACTTTGTGTCTTGCCTTTGTACTTTCTTTTATGTCGTGTGCTCATGCCTGGAAAAAAAAACTGATTTAACCTTCTGCAACTGGTTTTCTGTCTATTTGATGAATTTGTATCTGTTGTCATGAGAATGTTCCTTAATGTTTCTTTTAAACTTGTGCTTCCAAACACCACATTAGGCATGAGTGCTCACTAAAAAGAAGATGAGTGGATATATTGTACCTTAGAAAGCCTGATTCAGAGAATTGATCTAGATAAGACTAATGCTGAATTCATCTCCAACATAATGAATTGTTTCCCTCATGATGTATTTACAACGTGTGCACTTGTTAGAGAAGCTTCAGTTTGGACTGTGCCAAGATTTTCTTTCTTTCTTCTCCCCTTTTTCCCTACCTGCTTTTTTTCCTTTCTCCACCTGCACTCAGGAGATAATTATTGGCTAAGATAAATGAGACCTTCGCTGTGAGACCTTTACTTTTTGGCAAATGTAAAAACCAGGGGTAAAAGATAGTTCATAGTCTTCTCTATTTCTTTCTTTCTTCTTTCACTATTTCATTGTTCCCTTTGCTTTTTTCTTTCTCTGTCTCCATCCCTTATTAAAGCACTGAGGACTGTGTAACAGGGATACTGATGGAATCAGGAAGGCTCATACCATCATGCTAAGATCAATGTAACATGACAGGGAGCTTTTTGGCCAGGTATTTATAGACTCCACCATTATGGCCTCTCGCTCTCTCTCTCTTTCACACACACACAGAGAGACACTTCATTATCAGGAGCAAATCAAATCGCTCTTGCTGGTGTGTGTTCAGTGATGTAGAGGGGCCAGTCAAGAAAAGTGCAAAAGAATGTCAGTGTCTTTCACTTGCTTTTCCAGCTGGTCCTTAATCACACTGAGGATGCATTAAGGTGTGTGTGTGTGTGTGTGTGTGTGTGTGTGTGTGTGTGCGTGCATGCGAGACATGTGGTCTCCCATTGACATCTTCCTATAATGCTATGAATACTCTTTACTTGTAAATTTTTCACCAGTACTAAGCCATTTCTGCACAAAAAGAACCTCCCTCCCACATTCCTCTTAAATTTGCACTTTGATTTAGCGAGAACTTGTCATCGCTATTAAGTTTCATTTGAGAACAAGATTGCTGGAAGAACAAGTAAGAATCCAGTCAGCTAAACTCTATTTATAAACCTCAGGCTGCTGATTGGACGGTGCTTAGTTGCTCCTGTCTTCATTGGCTAAAAACACATGAAAGAGTCAGAGAGCATGCACACTTCGCTCGTGCGTGCACTCACAGTTGAACATGCACAAACACATGCACACGCGCACTCGAACATGCACAGATACCACCACCAGCTTAGGCATGCATGTCTTCTAATTAACATCCAACCCCCAAGCTGTAACGTACAGTACAGACTGTAACAATAAATTCATCCTCCTCTCTCTCTCTCTCTCGTGCTCTCTCTCTCTCGCACTCACACACACACACACACACACACACACACACACACACACACACACACTCACACACACACACACGTGCGCGCACACACACACACACATACACCTCTGCTAATCCGCTATGTGTTTGCTTAGAGGCATTCCCCTTTCCTTTACTTCCCCCTTCCTCTCTTGCTCACATCTCTTCTTCCCTTCATCACTCCCCCTCCACACACACACACACACACACACACACACACACACACACACACACACACACACACACACACACACACACACACACACACACACACACACACACACACACACACACACACACACACACACACACACACACATCCTCCTCCCCAAACTGCCTTAAAAGAAAAGACTTTTAAGACTTACGGATCTTAACACTTTTTTTGGGTAGGCTTAGGGGTGTTAAAGGTTGTGTGTGTGTGCATGTGTGTGTTTGTGTGTGTGTGCATGTGCATGTGCAACACTGTAAATGTGTGTGGTAGCTTGTGTGCATGCGCCTGTGTTTGTGGGGCTGGGGTGCTTGTGTGCACTACAGTGTATATGTATGAGGGTGTGTGAATATGTGTGAGGGTGGAGATGGGGGGAAGGGAGGGAGGGAGTGTTAAGGCTTTAGGGTTTAGAGGGATAGAGGCGAGGGAGAAGAGGAAAAGAAGGAGAAGCAGCCATGTGTTTGTGTGTACGTGCGCGGCGTGCATGTGAGAAGCAGCGACGGCGGAGAAACAGCAGCGCAAGCACTGCTTAATTAATCAACATCAAAAGACAGCATTAAAAATGAATGGAACCCGAAGCAACAGTTTGGCTAAAGTGAATTATTCAGGCGTGGAGCTTACCCCGCTGCCCAACATTCTATTAAGAACTAAAATCTTGATTTTTTTTTCTCCTCGTGCCCCCATTTAGTCTCTGTTTGTAACAGGGCTGCAAAGTTTGCTGCTGAAGATCAATGCCGGCTATGCCAAGGGAATTTTTAGGCAAACAACTCTCAGTCCACTTTTCAGGCTCCTCTGTTTGAGCAGAATGCCATTAGTCTCACTGCTGACCACAGTTACGGGCCCTTAGTTCCAAATTAAGGCTCTATTCTTTTTTCAATTAATTGTATTCAAGGAAGTGGTTTTCAATTAAATGAAAAAGTCACTGAACTCTGAGATGAGGAGATCTTTAACCTACAGTAAGTGAAAATCCATTCTCTTGTCCATTATTTAACTGTAATTTGAATATCTGCCCCGATCACAATGAATTAAAACTGAGATAATACACATATTAATCATTTAATAAGCAATGTGTATGTGTCCATCATGAGTCAGGATTGTTAAGGCTGGTCTGGCTGCTATCGAGGAAGATTGCCATCAGGCATCTATCCAGCCTCTCTATTAATTTATATCGGCACTTTAAATTAATGCAGATACTTCATTCATTATTTAACAGTGTTATAAAAAAGAACTGAACAGACATGCTGCAACTGAGAATCTCTATTTACTTGTTGCTAAATCATACTTAAAGTATACTTTCAGACAGCTAAAAACAGCAAAATTCAAATTTTACTTCTGCTTTTTCTTGAGAACAAAACAACAGTTGTATTTCACTGTAGCATGAAATAAGGGCAGCAGAAAGTTGATATCTCTTTGCAGGCTACATATTTTAAGTAGCTAGTAAACACGGATGTCACAAGCATCCCAGTGTGCAGCTGTTCATGCAGCTACAGCCACCAAGCCGCACAGGAGCCACAAACTCCGTCGACCAGCCACAGGCAGTCTGTCGCATTGTGGACTCACTTCCTGCTACGCTGGCCTGAAGCAGTGGGTGCGTGTGTGATGGCGTCAAGGGGATAGCTAAGGAGAAGGCAAGATGGAGAAGGGGGGGTTGAAAAGGAGATTTGGGGAGATGGAAGCTGAAGGGGAGGGAAATGAAGAAAGAGGGAAATGAAGAAAGAATTGGGAGCTAAAGCAGCAGGACTTTGTGTGCATACATTTAGAAGTCTGGGTGCCATTGTCATCAAAACCAGACTGTTGCATGAATTATGTTTCATGGAACTGGCTCACTGCCCGTATTTGAGGCAGTATTTGTGAAGTTTGATTTCATTTTCAAGTTGAGGACACACTGAAACATCTCTGCTATGCAGCATTTTTACTTTTTAATGTTTTATTAACCCAAACTTCAGCATGGAGTTGCTGCAGGAAAGAAGCCACATCAATGGATGACATTTCAACCAAAGTGAGAGGGTTTGAAAAGCTCCTTACAGATTCCTCATATTAATTTATGTTGTTACATTCATCTATTGTGATGGGTTTTTAACACAAAGACGCAAAACAAAGATACCAGCTTACACATTTTTGTCTTATTTTTTTAGCTTCTGATCTGGATCTGAAAATAGAATTCATACTGCACTATAAACCACAGCACTATATTAGAACAGACATATAGCAAAATGGTGAGTAAAAGACAGTAAAGTACACACACACACACACACACACACACACACACACACACACGAGTGCAATTTCTTTTGGAAATCCGTGCCCCCTTGGAACCAATCTTCTGGGACACACTTTGGGTTAAAAAAAGGAAAAGGAGACATCTGGAACAACAGTCTGGGTCTGTGTCTACGGGGTCTGTCTATGTGTGCACGTACATGCATGTGTGTGTGAGTATTTTGCTGTGTTTTACTCAGCAGTCGACAATATGAGTTCACCTTCTCCCCAGAGTGAAAAAGTGGAAAACCATGCCGGTTTATGTGTGTGCGTGCGCGTGTGTGTGTCCGTGCACATCCACGTTACACACAGGCAGTGGGAAATGTATGTGTGTGTGGTGAAAGGAAAAGCTGGAGGCTTTATGTGTGTGAGTGTGTTTCTTTCTTTTTCTCCCTTAGCGAATGCCTATTTCTAGATCAGTTTGAGGGTCAAGGTTTGGCCACCGGTGGAGAAAAGCTGTGTTCCCATTTAAAAGGGAAAAAAAGCTCTCACTCTCTCTTCACAATGAAAAGAAGACTGAACACACATCATCCTCTTAAAGCCTTAACCCTTGCTCTGCCATATAGCTCCTTGCAGCAAAGATCCTCCCAAGACGGACGGATGATAACGCTAACAGATTCAGGGTAAAATAAAGATAAAAAACATCAAATCAACATCAAATTCTGACATTTTGCTAACCATGAAGTCAAATTGTTAAAATTCAATTCAAATGCTTCTTTGTTTGCCAGAGGCAACTGAGCAAATGTAATCATTCATCAAAGGCTTTTACCCCTGCCTCATAGCTCGTTATACAGCAAAAGGCTTCCCAGTGCCACATTATGCTTCTACAACGCCATTAAAACTGCTTTATTGGTGGAATTTTATAATATTTCTGCTTCATTAGTGGAATACCATTAAACACTAAATTATTTCCGAGGCACTTCAATGTGAGTAATTTTAATGAAATACACAACTTAAGGAGAGATGGGAATTTTTCTCTAAGATCAGCATGCTTTATTCAACCTCATATATGTCGCTGGGATTAGGAGTTCCATTGAGGTCTTGTGAATTTAGAGTCGTGATGACAGTGACTCAGACTGACTCACAGGTTAACACAGTTTTTAAATCCATTAGGCTGTAGAAATACAGGGATATAGCAACCGTGACGTCACTTGTGGGTTTCTTCGGGGAATTCTGGAAGTCTGGAGTCTAATTAACTGCTGCTGGTGAACTTGTTATCTGTTTAGTACCAGATAAAACTAATTTGGCAACATGGTGGAGCCTGATTAGAGCCTATAGGTGGGGTAAGCAAGTTATGAATAGGTTGAGATGCCTCTTAACCAAGCTAACACATCTCAAAAATTACAATTCTATATACCCAAATATGTGGTGACAAATAGTGGTTTAATCTGCATCTTAAGGCACTTTGTATTGGGTTTGACTTTCAGCTATGATGTTTGTCTCTTAGTTTGTTTTGAGAATATAATGTTTAATTCTGCAGAGCAAAAGAACCTTTGACCAGAGACAAATGTGTTGAATTTCACCTTTTATTTCAGGTGGAAAACAGGGTTGAGTCGAACAAAAAACTGCTTCTGACTGTCTGTCAGATGGACTTTAACATTTTTCAATATATAACAAGTGGGAAAGGACCTCAAATTATAGCTGTTAAAATGCTAAACAAATCACAAACCAAGTAGAATTTAGATGACGGATAGTGTCAGCTTGCCAACCCTGTTTGCAACGCTGTGCAGTGTTTGCAAAGTAACTGCATCCAGCCTTCCCCAGCATCACCTGGCAGATATTTTCCACAGAAATAATTATGGGTGGCATGTCGAATAGTGCTTAAAATCCTAAAAATGGAAATCTCAAATTATGTGCAACTTAATGTATCCTAATAATAAACAGAGCTGGTTTGTACTGGTTTTACTGGGATGTATTTCCTGCATCAGCCCAGATAGAGTAAGGAATGTATTTCAGCTACAACCTCTAAGCCCTCACTTTTTTACTTACCGGTGTGTTTTAGTGGTCTGTAATTATTTGTATTGGATTTTCTTTGATTATAAAACTTTATACTAACAATATTAATAGTTTTATCTTAAATCGACCAGTAGAAGAAAATAAAAATGTGGGACAATACAACTCTGACTATAGACATAATACATCAACTTTTCTCATTCACAATACATCAGTCCACCAACCTCTCTAACATAAAAATTATGATATACTTTAAATTTCTAACACTATTAAATATTATTAAAAATCCTGGTATTGGAAATAAATTCTAATAATCTCTTAAACATTTATTACAAACATATCCTGTTGCATGCTTCCCTACCATAATGCAATGCCCTTTTGAACGCAGCCGTGCCATAAAATGGCAACGTCCTCATCAACAAGCCTGTAACTGTTGCTGAAAGAGCACAACCATGTTTGCAGAATGTCAGGGGATTCACAACATCCAGATGTGATCCCAGCTGTGAATTTTAATGGCGTAGCTGAAGCCGAAGCCTCCATCGCGGCTGTGTGCCTACTGCAAGCAAGAAAAGACTGAGAGCCCATTTGATAATGTAAATCATCAACTCAGCTAGTGATTTGCATTGACTCAGCGGTGAAGGATGAACCCGAAAACAAGTGTATGAAAAACATCACTGCAGGACATCTTTGCACAATTTTTCCATCCATTTTTTTAGCGTACACTGTGAAAATCAGCTCTCTGCACACAACACTAAGTTTTCAGATGGATGAAAGAGTTCTACCATCAACCAAAGTAGCTTCAGGCCAGGTTGAAATCATAACCATGATTGACTAATGTTTATGGATTTCTTTTGTGTGTGTGTGTGTGTGTGTGTGTGTGTGTGTGTGTGTGTGTGTGTGTGTGTGTGTGTGTGTGTGTGTGTGTGTGTGTGTGTGGGGGGGCTATCTGTGACTGTTTAAAAAAAAAAGAGGAACGAGACTGGGGAACAGAGACTCAGAGAGAGAAGCAGCGAGTCTCTGTGGAGTTGTTTTGGTCATGGTGCTTGAGCACTCTGATTAATGCTCATAGAGAGACACCAGATGGAGAGAGAGAGAGAAAGAGAGAGAGAATGAAAGGGTAGAGGAGGAAATTTGGGGAGAAGAGTACCGTGGAAGAAGATGATCACAGGGAGGGAGAGAGAAAAGGGCGGACAGAGGCAGGAGGTGGAGAGAAAAAAAAAAGATTAGACTTAACACATGGAGATGATGAGAGAAAGAATGAGAAACTGAAATTACACACCGAAAATAGAGGATTCTTCTCTGGGTTTTGGTCATGACATTGTCTCTTAACAGTAATGACTCAGGTTTGTTGAAGTCCAAATAAAATCACAAATAGTCATCCATTAAGGAGGTAAAGAATCATATAAAAGGGAAATCTTTTGTTAATATGAATCTATTTTTATGATTGAAAGACACAAAAACAGGGATATCAGAAATGCTCCTTTAGCCTCCAAGCCTGAGAGTGGGTGGACAGAAAGCTTTTCATTATCACTGGTATTTAGGAATAAGGATCACAACATTTAGATAAGGTTTCTTTAAGATATTTAATGTGCTGACAAGCTAATTAGATATTTAGCCTGCAAGCTAATTCTAGCAGTGCACTGGATGTTTGATTAATCACTCATGCAACAATCCAAAGTGCAGGAAAAGACATCTGTCTTTTGGTGGCACAGATATTGGTTAGAAAGCTAACATGGGTTGCAGTTCAAAGGCATGTCCTCAAAATATTTTTGAGGACATGATTTCTTTGTGACATCAATGCTGTATTTCTGCTAATTACCTGCCAATTATAAAATGAGAGTTAGCAATAGAAATCCTTCTTGTGCACTGTTTTGGTATCAAATAAATATGTTTTTATCATGGAAACTGACCTTCCTGCATTGTATTTTGTCATCTCACCCGTGCCTGAAGCAATATTTTTATTTTATTTTTTTTAGAAAGGGCTAGTTTCGGTCTGAATACCCACTTTGTCACCATCAGCTTATGACAGAATGGAGACTGCCTTCTGCAAATAAATCTTTAAAAAATGCAATTTTTAAAATCAGCTATATGCAAAGAAGTTATCTGTCTGCATAGACAGCTATTTTGACTTGGTACTTGGAATATGGTTATTGTGGAAGAGAGGGTGTGGAACAATTTTTTTTTTTAAATAGCAAGTATGTTTGCTGTATCAGAACCAAAACATCACAATCTCAGTTGGACTTTAAAATAACAAAACAGCAAATGGAAAATAAAAGTGCTTTAACAGTGTTGGCTTTGGAGCCTTTCATTTTTTAAAAAAGACTTCTGTAAAGGGTCTATGCAAACTATTTGAGCATGATTCAACAAAGAGCATCTGCAAAAAGATTCATTATTGCACCAAGATATGGTACAAACCCAAAGAATTGTTTTTTTCAGTCAAGAGTCTACTGTAGTTGAAGATGTAACGTTTTCAGATGAGAGAATTTTGAAGGAGAGAGAAAAGAGCAGAGAGGTGTCAGGGGGTGGAATTTTGGTAGATGTGGCAGGGAAGAAGATGAGAAAAGAGGGTCTGGGCACAGGGGGATTACTCCAAGTGAGTGGGAGACAGGAATATAGAAAGACAGAGAGACAGCAGTGCTGCTTTTGATTTGTAGTAAAAAATTAAGAAGACAGACAGTTTCTGATGTTTGTTATGTAGCAATTTAGGAGACATTTTTCCCAAATTATGAATATAAGAAATGGAAATATGTTGTAAATATAGATTGTATGCTCTAAAATGTTCATTTAACAGATAGATTCTTTCACAACCAACATGAGTAAATTGTCAATGCTGTCCAAACTGTTAGAAATGATGAAATGCAAAAAATATTTGTGTACCAGTAAGCCTCTGCATTCAAGATTTACCTTACCTTCACCATTTGGTACAGCTATAAAGACTTTTGCCCTTAGATGTGGTCAGCCCAAGAGGCAACCAACAATGCTTGAGGCTGAAGCCAATGTTGAAGTACCTTAAAGTGCAATACCATCAACAGCCACTAGATGCTGGCTCCAAAAAATCTCTGGCTCCAGTTGACTCCCATTCAAAAAGGTGTTGACTTCTCTCTAGAAATACTAGGCTAACAATTGTTCAACCAGTCATTATGGTCTCAATTGCTAAATTTGGGCCCTTGAGTATGCTAGTGGTCATTTTGGAAATTGTTGCTCTGTCGATGTCAGACTTGTGGATGCTAATTGACAGCTAAAATTAGTCTGGCCTGTTGTCACAATATTTCAGAAAGTTTAATGTTACTCGATTGCAATACCTGGCATGCACAATTTAGCAAAAGCAGGTAACACTAGCAGAAGATGTTCCTAGTAAGCTGGTGTAAGCTAACGTGAAAGGCAACACCCCACGCTCCTCATTTGGAAGATCCTGGCTTCAAACATAAAATATGGCGCAGACCATAAACTGCAACTCTGAGTTTCAAACCGGCTCCAATGCAAACCAAGGTGTGTTGTCACTCCTCAATGCATCCATCGGTATATACAGTCAATGGGTCATTTGACACGGTGTACAACCAAGTTCATTTTAAGCATGCCCCATGTCCAATGTCACGCCACTTTCGCCCTTTGCTCCCAACTGTCATAACTGACCTGGCCACTAGAGGTCCTTGTCTGCAAAGCGTAAACACAGTTCATGCCGCTGTTGTTTCGAGGACACTCTTGGTTTAGAATATGTTTGTTTTGTTACAACTTGGAATTAGCACTGAGATAGTGAAAGTGAGTGACAGAAACATTGACACTAAGAGAGGTGGACAGAACGTGAACGAGAGAGAGAGAGTGAGAGAAAAGCCAAGGGGGAGAAGAGAGGGAGATGAAGATGGAGAGACAGAAACAGAGCAGAGAAACAGGGAAAGAGGGGGAGGGAAAGGAGAGCAGGAGATGGCAGCTATTAGTGTCAGACAGCATTGACCTTCATTTCAGCCAGAACCCTGTACAACATTCAGCACATATGGCTCCACTTAATGTGGCGAGACTTGAGTTTGTGTGTGCGTATATGCATCTGTGTGTATTTCTGTTTTTTGATTTACTCGTAGAAGTGTGACTATTAGTATGAGCGTGCATGCTTCCCTGTGTGTGTCTTTGATTTTGTTTACATGCTGATGTTTACTTGAGCGTCGATACGTGGATGTGTGTGCGGCTGTGTGTGTGTGTGCGTGCCTGTGAACACAGTGTGTATCTTAATTGGACTCCATTCAAGTGTTTAATTACTCATTAGAGATGCTGCAAAGCAATCTATACACCAGCTTTCCCCATTCACTCCCTCTGCCCTCTGTGACTTCCAACCCACAGAGGCTCAAACGCTTTGACCCAAACTACATGGATTAGTTCACCTCGTCAATCTGGATGAACCCATCCATATTAGATGAAGATCCTTAAGCCAGAGTGTGATGCTGGAGCGAGACAGACAGTTAATAAGTCAGTCAGCCAGTCAGTCAGTCAGTCAGTTTGACATTCAGGCAGTTTGTTGATGAGTAAGGTTAGTAGTAAGACAGTCCGTCAGATTGCTGGACACTCAGGCAGTCAGTTAATGAGCCAGTCAGTGGGCCACGCCTGATAGCCTTATGGCTGGCTGAATCAGTCAGTTACATGATCTCGTTGACACCCTGTCATTCACTCTGCCTGTTAATCTGTCAATCAGAAAGTGAAAAAACCCACAAGTGCCCTTGTAAGTAGTGCTTCAAAAGTACGGATACAACAGATAATATTCATTAAATGTGACATATCATGTTTGTTATGGTTTTCTGTTATTTTCATATTGTTACAATGTCGCACCTCTGTTAAAATGGTCAAAGTTCCAAAACTTGAGGTGAAAGTATGTAAAAATCCTTCAGCGTGCTCTGAATGCTCCGTTTATCATGTTACGTCCACTTCCTCCTCATGATGACGTCAGATTGTTTGTGAATGCTGACAAACAGCTGTCCGTTCCAGCCTTTGTTTATGTAGCCTTTGTTATTAAAGTTGTTGCATGAGTTGATGATGCTGTTCACTCACAGGTTTCGAAACCGGATTTGGGCTCGAACATGTATAGATGTATTTGAGAAGTTTTCCATTTTAATTCAAGTACTCAAAATGTTATTAATAAAACTGTTTGTTTACATGGACTCTGGAAACTACCAGAAGCTAACCAATCAGAACAGAGTGGGTTCATCAAGAAAGGCCTTAAAGGAAGAGGCAGCAATTCTAATCCAATAAACTTTTTGTCAAATTAAGTAAATATCTCCTCATGGTCCACTAGCTGTCTGCTCTGTGTGTGCCCCGAAAACATATCCGATGTTCATACACAGCACTGGCTCTGTAAATGGGCATGTAAACACAGTGGCAAGGAGCGAGCCACGCAACACTACTCCAGCCAGTCAGCAGGGGGTGTTTGTGTTCGTGTGCAGGACAGGGGGTGGTCATCAGAGCAGCTGTCTGTGTGAGGACATGACAGTCTCCCGTCTCCAACACCTGTTGAATGGTCAGAGAGGTCTGGCGAACTGGAGAGAGAGAGAGGCAGTTGCCTATTCACATAGAAAGTGTTTTCTCATGGAACAAATATGCTTCCATTTTATTAAATGTATTAATCCACACTGAGTCTGAGGCAGTTTGATGGAGATCCCCCCACATTTTTTATGCTCCAAGTGTAATCTGAGCAGGCTGCTGTGTATGTGTTTTGGATTTTTTTAATCGTATCAATTAACCATTAAATACAAACACTGCTGATTCCTTCCCATGGAGCTGACTTGCAAACTTTTTTTGGTTCAGTAAATTTCTGGTGTCAGTCAGCCTGGTGAAGGCAGTTTGTCCAGCCGTGTCTTCCCTGCTTCCCAGGAGTTGCCGCTGACAGACGGCTGCTTCTGTGGGCAGAGATGCTGAACGCAGGTCGAGTGAAAAGTAGAGAGGCTGCAGAGAGGCAGAGAGTGTAGATGGACTGTTATGCTCAGATGACACAAAATTCATTTTATGATAATGTAAGAGAGGAACAAAGGTGACTATACAGTTGACGCGTTGCTCTGGATTCCGCCATATTTCTCTTTTGGTCATTGCTTTGGCACTGTGCGTCCATAAATTTGGGGGGGTCAAAGCTTCTAAGGCTTTAAAGAACCAGGAGCTAAAACAGTCTGTTTCAGACAGAGGCTAAACTGAGAGGCAGCATAAACATTCAGGATAAGATAAAGAAGGGTTTATAACTGTAAATCATGCAAAGATATTCCAGTAGAGCCCCAGAATAAAAATATAGATCTGGAAATGTGTGGGATACGTCTACTTTAACATTCACCAGAACAGTGATGGGAAATGGTTAAATGTGGATCAAAACAAATGAAAATGAACATAAAAAACATAAATAAATGATTGAATAAACAAACATAATCAGAGTACAGTGATACATTATGGAGTAGAGCTTTTCCAATAATTGGGGTAACAGTTGAAGCATCATCCCCCCCTTGTCTTGAGCCTGAACTGTGTAACCTCTAACAACATTTGATTTGTGTTGTGGTGGAGAT
The DNA here is from genome assembly GCF_963691925.1 of Scomber scombrus. Lineage (NCBI taxonomy): Eukaryota > Metazoa > Chordata > Actinopteri > Scombriformes > Scombridae > Scomber > Scomber scombrus. The sequence goes on along the minus strand of NC_084988.1, from coordinate 8,333,533 downwards.
GTGGGGTTAAAAGATCACAAATAACAGTGCCAGACCATGGAGGGCTTGTTTTTTTACAACTCTGCCCTTTGAGTGTTAAGATTCAAAATATGGGGTGCTCATGTTGACTGAGCACCAAGAGGGTCTCCCAGTCTGTAAAAAATATATAATCATTAAAACTGCATCAGAAATTCTAGAGAATGCATAAGTATTCATGGAATGAAAAATAAATCACCCAGTTCGTCTCCCTTCTTTAAACATTGACTCTGTGGATACATGACATTTCTGCAGGGCACTGACACAAATCCTTTTCTGTCTTCGCACCCCCACTCCCCCCTCCAACACCCTGTCTGCAATGAGAGATTCCTATTGGTGTGCTTGGACACCAGCCATCAGCTCCTTCTCACTTCGCTTTGGGCCAACCTTGTCGATACCAATACAGCCCCACTGCTGTTTACGCTGTTGATGGTGCCAAAGCCAGTACTGCATGACGGTGAATGTCCCACAGAAAAAAGGAGACTGATATAGGCATATCATGCACTCTGTCTGTCAGCTTGTCAGATGCGCCGTATGTGCACAAGCTCTCATCTCATCTGTCTGACTAACTCGTCCTGCTTGTCCATCCATCAGTGGCTTTGTCACTCTATCTGTCTGGCTTTGGCTGTATCCTGTCCCTAGTTTTTTTGTGTATATTTTAGCTACCACATAACCAAGGTGACAATGATCCTTCCAGGGGGTGTAGAGATTTTTTTCCCGACAAGGTTTGTTATGTTAATTCTGTCGGTGGGTGTCGGGTTGTATGTGTCTGTATGTATGATGTGGAGCATGTTTGTGTCTGGCAGTGTGTGAATTTGCCTGGGATTGGCAAAGGCGGCGTTTAATCCACAGGGGGTCTGAGTTGCCCGTCTTGAAGAAATACATAATAACCTTTCAGATGTGCTGAATGTCACCGCAGTGATCTATGGGCAACATTATTCAGAGTGACAGATGTGGAACTTGTCAAAACAACACAACTCAAGTTTGGCAATGTGTGCGTGGGTTTCGGTTATTTCATCTTTCATGCTTGCTGCAGTGCACATACAGTACATTAACTAATGCATGTGTGTCATTTGCCTATTCCTTCTACTTATGAGCATGTGTTTATGGAGAATCAAGAGATAATTACATAATTAATGAATCTGTGTGTGTATTCATCTGTACACGTGTCTCATTGTATTGTACTGTATGTGTTTATGTATCCTGTCAGTGTGTGTTATATGTGTTTGGTGTGTTTCAGTGTACAGTATATGTGCCCTAGTATTCTACAGTATATTTTTGTTTGTAGATATGTGTTTCACCATATGTTTGTGTGGAGGGAGGCAACGTGTTTACTTTGCCCCACATACCTGAGCCTCAGCAGCAATACAGCGGGAGTCACAGGCAGAGATGACAGCATGAGAAAGGAGCACATCTCCTGCTGAGAGAGAAGCAGTTACAGAGTCTTAGGCAGCGGGTGATGGGTCTTTGTGTGTGTTAACGGTGCGTGTGTGTGTGTGTGTGTGTGTGTGTGTGTGTGTGTGTGTGTGTGTGTTGGGAGTCATTTTTTAAGGTGCAGTGTGTAGTATTTAGTGGCATCTAGCGCAACGACTTGGCAGATACGGAATGTAATATTTATAGGTATGTTTTAATTAGTGTATAATCGCTAGAAAATAAGAATTGTTGTGTTTTTGTTATCTTAGAATGAGCCCTTTATATCTACATAGGGAGCGGGTTCCCTTCCACTGGAGTCCACCATGTTGCACTGTCATGCTTCTACTGTAGCCCAAAACAGACAAACCAAACACTGGCTCTATAGCCTTCTTTTGCAAGTTTCATGGCCACCGTAAATTCGCCTACACAATTGGAAAGGGGGGTGGAGGGGAAGAGAAAATAGCAGGCAATGAGTGTCATAACGACTCTAAAGAGGAGACAGCAATAATGTCAAAAGATGCTGATGTGCTCCTGGAGGGAAAGTGAGAGAAGAGGCAGAAGAGGAAGAAAGGAGGGAGTCAGAGTGAGTAAATGAAGCTGAAGTGAGGGGAGATGAAGATTGAAGGAATAGGGAGAAAATGAGAAGAAAAGAGAGAGCAAAACTCAGGAGTAGATGAAGACGGAGGGATAGAAATGGGGAGTAAATGTGGAGTTAATTGGAGAGACATTGAGAGTGAGTGAAGCTGCAGCGCAGCAGACTGAGACAGCGATGTAACTGTGCTACTTATAGACACACACATCGTGAAACCGCCTGCCAAAAAGGCAAATGAGGTGAAATTGTGCACTTTTCAAATGCTGAGCAAGAAGACTGCACATTTTAATTTGGCTACCAGTGCCTTAAATTGGCCGTGGTTTGGCAATGATAATGTGCAATCTCTTTGTGATGGTGGTATGTGGTGGAGAGCAAACTGGATGTTCATTACAGTCAACAGGAGAATGATGATAAAGTCAGTGCTGGCAGAAAATATCACCCGCTGTGCCTGCTGATAAAACTTGGCAAAAAAAGTAGAATTTTCTCGACTTTTTGCTTTCAACTGGTGAAGCGAGGATAAATCAGATGTTTAAAAATTGAAAATCAATCCACACCTGATTCATCAACCTGTTCTCTTTGAATCCTTTTCCAACTAGACAGGCGAGAGCGATGTGGTGAATGAGCAACTTTTTTTCTTCTTTTGACTGCCGAGGAGAATTATAACAGATTTTACTGGGCTACTCCAACACTTGACTTCCTCTTCATATATTGTAGAAAATTAGTTAAAGGTGCCCTGTGGAGTTTTCTTATAAACAAACTAAAGTTAAGTCTACATTCAATGTGTCTGACCAAGATCCAATAAACATCAAAGTCAAAGTGCCTTTATTGTCATTATATTGTGAACAATACAACACACAGCATATTCTCCTCATAACATTTTTGCAATTGCAGTTTTTTAAAAACATTTTAAATTGTGATTTATTTACATCCATGCCCAATCCAATCCATGTCTACTAACAAGCAGTAATATTCTTCACTGTCTATGACAGTATACTGCTGTCAATCAGCAGTATAGTTTCCAAACAATGGCAGGATTTTAATCATATTGCAAACAACATTTCATAAATGTTGTCCCCTCGTGCTACAAGTGGTCAGAAATTCCACAGATTATAACTGGATATAATTTGATATTTTTTTGATGAACCATTGAGTAGGAAGTCTTGATTTTTTTTAAATATTTTATCGACTGTGTGTATAAATGCTTTTGGTGGGTGGAACATATTTTTAAGGTCAGGCTCAGGCAAACATCTGTGTGGGAAAAAAGCAAGCATAAATTGACAGCTGCACACACAGTTACTAGATCGTTTAAAACAGCCGTTTCTTCTGCATATAAAAAAAAACCGTATAATATAACCCATACTGAACTACTGTATGGGCTTCAGTCTGTTGTAATGTAAAGAACATTAGAGTTTTTCATTTTTTGTCTGTTTGCTTTATAATTTCCTTTCTGTTTGCATAGCTGCAGTGATGCCTTTGTAAGTCAAAACATTGCACCATTACATTTTTTGAGAGCTTGCATATTTCAGTTTGTGGACAACCTCTCATTTTCCTTTGAACCTCTCTTTAACCAAAATCTCACTGGCGAATTTGAAGCAGTTTGGTTGATTGACACACCGCACCACGAGCAGTGTTTTTTAAGGCCACAGCGTGAATGCCACATTAGCAAGAGTGACAGAGAGAGATCAAGTGAAGCTGGGGAAAAAGAGAAAGCTATGGATGAAGAGAGGGGTGACATTAGTGAGAGCGAGAGAATGAGAGCGAATGGGAGAGAGAGCGAAGCATCCTTTGATGTTTGTTGGTTGATCCGGCCTGCTGTTTAGGACGCAGGCAGGTATGGTAAACATCTGAGGCTTCTTCAACCAGGAAGCTTTGATCACAGCCATGCGGAGGGATGATGTTGATGACTCAGTGGCGCCAGAATACTAAGGAGTGGCCACTACACAAATACACACACACACACACATACACACACATATTACTGTACGACGCAGAGATTCTTGCATCATAGGACACACAGACATGCTTTCATTTTTCTCCTCTCTTCCTTAAGCTTTCATTTCAACTTTTAAACTCTTCACTTTCTTTTTATTCTGACTTGTGTGCCCAACACCATAAAACCCTTTTACACACATTCTTTTCCACTCATTGTGGTCCAAGCCTCAGAATGAACCGTTTACATCCAGATGAGAGGCAACAGCCAAAAGCCGAGTCCTTCAGCCGCATCTGACTAACCCCACCAGACAATTCAATTGCTTTGAAAAACTGAGGAGAATCTGTGAGACATCAGGGAATTAGTAATGAAGCAAACCATCATATCATATTGCACAGGTTTACACACAGTCAATATTAAAAAGAAATGGCTTGAAGGGGCAGAACAAAAAGCTGAAAAGACCATGAACTGAACGACATGAACCTAAACAACAGCCTGCTTTGCTGGCACATTTTAAGAGTCTTGAAAGCAAAGAAAATAGGATAACATTTTGAAGATCTATTGTCTCTTTCTAGGCATCCCTGAACCTAATTATCAAGTTTTCGTCCTTTCTTCCTTTTGATAGTGGAAATTATATTGACAGTCAATATCCCAGAAATTAAAAAAAAGCTATCTTTCTCTGGAAATGAAAGATAATCAAGTTTTATCACCCGGAAAATAAGAAGTGCATTCACTATTTCGTGTCCCGGTGATAAGAGTTTACACAGAATGAGTAAAAGGATTAGTGGAACTTTTGTAATTTTGCTTGTACTTTATTGTAAGCTACCTTAAAACCCTTTTGTGTAGACTGTTTATATCATTGTATTAGAGCTACTGTGGAATAATAATGATGGGGAACGTTTTGAGAACTTTTTTTTGGTGTGTGTGTGTGTGTGTGGGGGGGGGGGGGGGGGGGGGGGTCATTGTCAAGAATAAACTCTAAACATCATACATGTTTTTGACTGTTAAATTATGGTTCAAGAGGTTTCAGTCACTCTGTCATGATATTAGAGGAGTGCATTATCTTACTGAGATGATGAGATAAGATGAAGTTATTACTCTATTACACTGTTAATTGTTGAAGCTGCTATAGTCAGTATTGTTATATTTAATGTATGTGAATGGGTTTATTTGTACCAACCAACTGCAGATCCCCTCAGCTTTAAATCAGTTTAACATCTTTTGGCTCAATGTTTTGCTTTTCTGGCCTGTAATTTTACTGTCTTGGTTCGCTGTCACTGCTCTCATCAGCCTTTTTTCCAGAAAAAAAAATATATATCAAGAAACAAAAAAGCAGTCAAAGAGCTAAATGTTTTCCACAAGAGTTTGTGCACTTTAAGAATTACAAGTTTCCAAAATCTACATCCTAACTTAAGAGCAAGCCAATTATTCAGGAATAGTCATATAGGAATTTCCTATTATCAAGCTAATCACATTTAAAGGTGCAGTGTGTAATATTTAGTGATATCTGAAAGGGAATATTATATGATATGATGTTCATAAGTATGTTTTAATTGGTGTGTAATCACCTGAAAATGACAATCTATGTGTTTTTTTGTTAGCTTAGAATGAGCCCTTTATATCTACATAGGGAGCGGATCCTCTTCCACGGAGGCCACCATGTTGCATTACCACGTTTCTACAGTAGCCCAGAACAGACAAACAAACACTGGCTCAAGAGAGGACCTTTTGTGTTTTTCTCAAGTTTCGTGGCCACCATAGGTTCTCCTACACTTTTGAAAAGTCTAACTAGATGCCAATTAGTCCTAGACACTGGTCCTTTAAGGAGTAATTTTACACCTGACTAAAAAGCATCATTCTGCTGCCCTCTCTGGTTAAAAGTTTTAAGTCTGAGTTGGGTGTGGTCAAAAGTGTGCTCTGCTGTAGCTCTTACTACACCCAAGGGTGACGCTATGGTGTACTGATGCACCCCAGAGTACACTTTTACATCACTGCAGCACGGTAAGAAGTTCAAGTTGCTTAAAATAATATTTTCAGGGGGTGTTGATTTATTCTTCAATAACACCATAATCATAAGCATTCATAATTTTTAATATATGTCAATTTTTTCCCCTCAACAATTGTATTATGACAGTTTCATGCAAATTTTTCGGATAAAGTATTACACAATATTGTAATGTCTGTAATAGTTTTAATGGGACCTAAGCAATGCAGGTATCAACACATATGTATGCACATTGACAAAACGGCCCAGCAACAACACACACACACACACACACACACACACACACACACACACACACACACACACACACAGTTCTGGGAGAAAGAGACATGCCGTCAGTGTGAGTGCATTCCCATGTCTTTTTGTGCGGTGCAGTGTGTGTGTTTAATTCCAAATGAAACACAGCTTGAGAGGTAACACACACACACACACACACACACACACTCGTCCACACATAACTGCACACCAACATGTACTGCTTAGCAGATCGGAGTACAGTGGCACACACCTGCACACACACACACACATACACACCTGCTGCACACATAGTTTCCTCTTGCCTGGGCATATTAGAAATGCAGACAGTGTCACAGGAGCAGGGCAGGGCGCTGAGTAGCTTAATACAACCTAATGTATCCTGGCACATTAGCCCTTTCTTGGATTGAGCATCCTCACCCATCGAGAGCCACTTTACCAAGTTACCATTTAACTAACCATACACGCACACGCACACACACACACTGTATCCAGGCATGCAACCAGACACACAAATGCAAACGCACTTCATCGTATGCCTAAACACTCAGATGGTAGTCATCCATAAATGTATCAGTGCCCAATCAATAGGCAAAGCACATTTGTCTCAGATGGAAAACCACGGTGGTACAAATTGAAATGAAAGACAGAAAAACTCCTCCTCCATCTGCTCCTCCTCCAGCTGGCCTATTCCTCTTCTTCTGCTCTCTGTCGACTTCTCTTCTGTCTTCTTTTTAACTCTCATTTCATGCAATCTCATTATTCCCCTCTCAGTCCCCCTTCGTCCTCTTCTTTTTGTCCTCATTCGACATGTATCTCCATTCCTCCCCTACCTTTTCTCTCTTTGTCTCACTCCCTCTTTCCCTCCCTTTTCACTCCTTTTTTTATTGTCATTCTGTGCATTTCTCCCTCTGTTTCTCTCTCTCTGTCTTTTCCCCTTTAGTTGTTAATCAGAGTTGATTGGGAGCAGAGAGAGCTGAGAGGAGCTCCCCAGTGGATCAATGCCTCTAAATGATCTGTTCAAGGATCCCTTTAGAACCTGCAAAACTCGCTCTGATAGGGCACTGAAGCATGAAGGCACTCATTTCACATCTAACTCACTTCCTGATTTGCCCTCTGGGAGAAAGATAGGACTGCCGTTATAGGGATAATTTGTCCCAAAGCTAAATATCCCACTAACCGAAAGTACTTAGACCAAAATGTCTTCATTCCAGGCAATCAATTACTGCCAAGGTGAGGGGGAAAATGATAAATTTGTTTAAAATGCTCAATCTGTGTGCGAGTCATCTGAGACGTCGAGATTGCCCGACAACTGGTTCTGTTTATGCTTATTTGATTGAAGATATTTTCCTGTGTCTCAAATTTACAGAGCGTCAAGATGCCATATTTGATCATGTGCAGCAGCTGAATTGTAAATGTATTTGGCCTGGTACATTTGAAATTAAATCTATCGTAGCCATGGTAGCAATGATATTAATGACGAGCACCAGAAGAAGAACCAAGACACATATGAACATGCCCACAAAGAGATTTGATATTACTCTACGATATCGCATCAATTTTAAAAAGGTTTTGAAATGTTAGATGCTTTACCAGAGACTGTCTCAAAGTGAACTTGAATTTTGAATTACTGCGGGCTGTTAAAGATGCAAAAACAAAGTCATACCCTTGGGACACATATTATTTATGGAGTGCTAATTAATAAAATATCTAAAATATCAAATATTCAAAAAGTACTGCTGTATTGTATTCTCTCACAGACGGTTGCTGATACAAAAGAACAATTGTTCATAAAACACAGTTGTTGTGTATTTTAAGACCAGTGTTAAACACTTTGGGTGTTAGACGTAAATATTGATTGAACCATATTAGAGTTGCAGGCGTTTAGTTGATTAATTATTTGCCAACTCTTAAATGAAAAGCCATGAATTTTGATAATTTATTAATCATTTGGAGTCATTCTTTAAGAAAAAAAATGTCCAAATTCTTTGGTTGCAGCTTCTCAAATGTGAATATTTTCTGGTTTCTGTTACATTCAACAGAATGTCTTTGAGTTGTGGACTGTTGGTCAGGTAAAAATATAACATCTTGGGCTTTGGGAGACAGTATTTGTCTGGTATAGTCTCATACTGGGGCTGTAAACATTGGCTTGTTTTGCATTGTGAACTAAGATTATTTTAAAGGATGGGTCTGGTGATATTCTAATATATACTATAGTTACTATTACTACTATTAAGTATTATCTGTGAAGCCAAAGGCTGTTATATCTCTCCTGTACCATAAACATCCACTGTTTTTCAAAAACTGTTAAAAACACATAAATGAGCCACACCATTGCACTGAGTGACATGTTTCTTCATTACAGTAAACATGGGTGATGTAGTGTAACTTGAGTTGATATGACACACAGTTCAGCCGACATAAACACCAGCTTAGAGCGCCAAATATGTATTAATCCACAACTGAAAATCCACAACAAATTTTGCTAAAAGCTGGAGAATTATTCTGCCTCCTTCAAAATGTATTTTACCTTTTTCCTTCAATAGGAACAAATGTGTTTCTGGGCTTGAGTGTGAAAGACAAGCTAGTAGGAAAGTATTGAGAGAATGACTAACATATTATTGGTTTTGCTCTTTCATGGGATTTGTTTACAATAAGAAACATATAGAACGTTGCCAGCCTCATCCTCTAAGAGAGATGGTTTCAAGATTGTACACAAAAGTTCAGCTCACATACTGTATAAGAAAAACTGCCAACAAAACAAAAACATAAATGAGCCTGTATTATGAAGGAAAAAAATGCAGCCATATGTTTTTAATGTTTTTAATGTTTTATAACCGTTTTGCGGAGGCGATTGGAAAGGGATCAAACATCAACTGAATTCAAGCACTACCGTATGTATTTCCATGTGTTACCTGCAGGTATTTTACAGGCTGTTGTTTGTCTCAGTGCCAGATGGAGGAACACAGCAAGGAAAACTGCCACAGTATATACACTCTACAACATGTAATGTTTCTTCTTCAGTAACCTCTGACCCACTTCTATTCATCATGCCAACCTCAGTGATCCGCATGTCTATAGAACTAAGTGGACATTCACCACAGCCGCCTCGATACGCTGCTTCAGGCGGTGGGATAATAATGTGTGCGCTACCATCACATGACCCACTTCTCTAGAGTATCATACCAGTACGCTCATCTAAGCACTCTGACTGGAAAGAAAAGCCTATATTCCAAACATGCTAATAATCCCCATGAAGCATAACTCGCTGAGCTCTATTAAAATGGAATTGGTTACTATGCAAAATTCAGCCGTCAGCAGAGAGATAATTATTGATTTTTTTTTCCTTCTTTTGTTTATCAAATCAGTAAAGAACACCCTCCAGGATGTTTCTATTGCAAATTGCCATCACTCAGGTGGTTTAAAGACTCTCTATGCATTTGTGGGCGTGTCCTTGAGCAATCTTGAGGGTTGCTGTTTTGTTGCGGGCTGTAACCTCTGATCTCCCTTTTGGTACAAACACAAGAAACCTGCTAACAGGGATCATTCAATCATTTCATAATTATGATACACAGCATGGACTCTCATTGCAGTGTCCTTTACGCTGTGCAGTGAAACAGAAATTCAATACAAGCTGTAAATATTCATAGTTTTGAAGAGGACGTATAGTTTTTTCTCTAAATATATGGCTCATACTATCTCATTTTACCTCAGTAAACTATTCTCACAGCCCTGTCACCTCTGCCCACTGATTCCACATATATTCTAGAGCCAATTTGTAATTATTTTTATTCATGAAGAAATTTAAATGTATTGTTTCCTCTGTGTCTTGCAGGTTCTGGCATGGAGAGTACAGGGTGGCAGTGAACATCAATGACTATCTGGACATCTACTGTCCCTACTATGAGGGTCCTCCGTCCCATGGGCGCATGGAGCGCTACATCCTCTTCATGGTAAACCAGGAGGGCTACACTTCCTGCCAGCACCGGATGCGTGGCTTCAAGCGCTGGGAGTGCAACCGTCCCAGTGGTCCTGATGGACCCCTGCGCTTCTCAGAGAAGTTCCAGCTCTTCACCCCCTTCTCCCTGGGCTTTGAGTTCAGGCCTGGACACGAGTACTATTACATCTGTAGGTTATTAGTGAGGTAGTGTGTGTTGCTGTGTGTGTGTGGTGGCAGATTTTGTCTGCAGTTAAAGGGTGTTTGTTTATCTGTTTGTTGTGTGTGTGTGTGTGTGTGTGTGTGTGTGTGTGTGTGTGTGTGTGTGTGTGTGTGTGTGTGTGTGTGTGTGTGTGTGTGTGTGTGTGTGTGTGTGTGTGTGTGTGTGTGTGTGTGTTGTCCACGCTACTGCTCAATATGCATTTGTAAATGATATGTAAATATGCAATCAACAGAAGTTGATTGAGTTCTCAAACACAGCCCACGATCATGCACCCACAGGTGTGCGTAAATACACCTTTCATCTCTCAATCTCTCCCCCTACTCTCTCACTCTCTTTATTTCTTGATGTATCTCACTGCTTCTGTCTAGATCATAAATGGTATGCTCAGCAAAGTGGTAAAAATGTCACTAGGCGTAGTTTTTAATCATTTTTATATTAGCTGTATTGATGTTTTTCCTCACTTCAACAAGTCATGTATTAGTATCACAGATGGGCTGTGCCCCCTGAGACAGTTTTTCTGAACAGAGTTAAAAAGCTATCATTCTCCCACCAGGCATGGACAAATAGTAGCTTCAAATTACTCTTAAACATTGTTTTCAGCTGCTCGCTGTGCCAGATGGGTGTGATAGATTTACTGCATCCGGGCAGTTTAGTGCAAGATCAGTTGGTAATAACAGAAAAGCACATTAAATTGACTTTCAAAAGCTTTCCTGTCAATGTCCAAACTTTCAGACACAACACAGAAAAATGCTACTTTTTCTGTTTGGAAGCTGCAGGAGACAGCAGGCTTTTGAATAGATCGCCTTTTTAGATCTGCATACCAGGCAGGCAAATATGCAGAAAGCAATGAGTTGCTCTCCCCAAGTCTAAAAACTGTAACTGCAAATGTAATAAACGGAGTTGGAACTATCTGTATTTACATAGATACAGTTGAAACTTTTAAAATACACATTTGTCCATGAGATATTTCCCCAAAATGCTTTGTAAGAACTCATTTGTAAGTATTAAAGTTATGTAAGATTAATTCAATAATTACTCAAATAATCCCATTAGTTATTTCTTAATTTACTTTTATGGTATCTTGTTAAGACTTTGTCTAAGATGATGATTCTACTTTAGAGCAGCATTTCTGTCACTATAGAGCTTGCCATGGGTCTCTTCACTTCTCCCTGTGTTACTGCAGCACAGTCGGCTAAATAGTGATCTTAGCCTTTGGAGTTGCTGCATTCTCACCATGACCCCTGATGAGATGATGGTGTCAGGTTGGCGTGCAAGTGCGATAGATTTGTTTGTCAAGTTTTTTTTGCCCGTGGATAGTAATTCTGACCCAAATGTGATATTCTCTCTGTTCAGACACCGGCAAGAGCAATCAGCGAAGGCAAAAAAAATATGTTCCCTGCAGATTTTGTCACAAGTTTGAATTCAATTTGCCATAGCGTTGCTTTGTTTAGATATTATTTGTAGCACAGTAACACAATTTTGTCATGTAAGTTAATCACTGAAATCCAAAAAAGATTAAAGTGACACAATTTGACAGCTGATAAAGTAGCTTTAAAAAAAATGTGTTTGCAAATATTTCTTCCGAGTCTGGTGTCTGCACTGTCACAAAGACACAGCAGGTGAGAGTCAGAGAGCTAAAGAGGCAAAGATAACTGCCAACCGATGTCCTACTGCACTAACACACACACACATACACACACTCTTTTGTTTTCAGTCTCATGTAAGGATGGACAGGGCCCCTCCAGAGTTGTATAGTTGCTGACTATAGTATTGTGTTTCTGGGACCCCTGAGGGCAGTGTGTGTTCCACAAGACTGGTGTGTGTGTGTGTGTGTGTGTGTGTGTGTGTGTGTGTGTGTGTGTGTGTGTGTGTGTGTGTGTGTGTGTGTGTGTGTGTGTGTGTGTGTGTGTGTTATTGGGGGGGTGGGTTGGTTGTGGGGTCAGTTGTCAAGCAATTGTGAGTCCGTGAAAGGCCATGTCCATCATCTTGACTGACAACCACACACACATTCTTGTCTCTCGCTGTCTCTCACATGCATAGATGAACACACACACACACAGGGTCACACACACATGCACTTTAACCATCCAGCCCTTCCGATATGTGTGTGTATGTGTGTATATGTGTGTGTATATTTGTGTGTATATTTGTGTGTATGCATCTCCTCTCCACTGATAATCCTTGGAGTAAAACACCATCGATCTTTGACGGTGATTTGCGGCCGGACCGGTGTGAGTGTGCGCCCGCGTGTGCACGTTTGTGTGTGTATTTGTCATGTGGTTGACATGTTGACAGGTCTGCTCCACCCCTTACTTCCCCCAGCTGCCATCTGATGAGGTTGAGTGATTTTCAATGGGTTTTCTGGAGACGATGGATTGTGGATGTGCTGGGAAACTGAAGCACTGGGAGAGCCGATAAGACCTTTAAAAAAAAAAAATGACAAAAGTGAAAATTGTTGGAGGGCACAGAGAAAAGGGAAGGGGATAAAGGAGAGGGGGTATATATCTATCCACTTCTAGCCCTTTTGCCCTCGGTGTTGCCATTGTTCAGTGAAACAGTAGGGAAGTCAAAACAAAGACACACAACAGGAGAGAGGGCTCGATATCAGGTCGGCCGGGATTCATAGGAGACCACTATATACTTTCTCTGGGCACTGTAAGGGGTGTAGGTGGATGATTTAAAGAAGTTTGAGGCAAAGGAAGTGGGCTACAGGGAAGGGAGAAAAGGGTAGAAGAGGTGAAGGGCAGACAGAAGGATGGAGAGAGGAGTTATGGGCAGAAAGAGAGGGAGGAGAGGGCAGAAGAGGGGTCAGATTTATTTCCTGTGCGCCGTGGATCTTGATGATGGTCCTCTCTGGGGTCACTGTGGGCTCTAACTATACGGACTTCCTCAAGGGAGAAGGCCAATAGGTCTCCACATACGCTTCTGCAAGCACCAGTGTATGTGTACTTTCTTTTACACATCTGTGTGTGTGTGTGTGTGTGTGTGTGTGTGTGTGTGTGTGTGTGTGTGTGTGTGTGTGTGTGTGTGTGTGTGTGTGTGTGTGTGTGTGTGTGTGTGTGTGTGTGTGTGTGTGTCTTCATGTGTAAGCAGTCAGAGCTGGTCACCATCTCCTTAAGGGTCTCCAGTTCTATTTCACATCAGAGTGAGGTGGGACTAAAACCCAGGTTCAATTTCATTTACTGTACTTTGAAGTTTGAATCACAGTAACTTTTTAACATTTTTCTCATTTTTTGGCATTCAGCCGGGGCAGCACAGTGTCTCAGTGGTTAGTACTGTCACCTCACGGCAAGAAGGACCCAGGTCTGTAGGGAATTTGCATGGATTTCCGTTCCCATTCCAAAGACATTCAAGTCAGGTCGATTTGAGAGTCAGTATTTCCCTTAGGTATGAATGTGACTGTCACTGAATCCCACAGTGCCGGCTGATCCCTCATAGACTTGTTTACATTGCCTCAAGTCCTCAGTATGTTTACAGGAGTTCACAAGCTTGGGAGCATGGGTTTAAGAGAACTTAAAAGGACATAATATAAAAAATTCTCCAAATGCTTGAGGCAATAAATGCCATCAAGGAAGTAATAGGCTAATGATTACATTAATGTTAAATTAAAACAAATTATAGAGTGGTAACACAGAAAATACACTTCTGACTTTATAATTCCTACCCTTGCTATTTTTCAGGCAAGTCATCCTCCAGCGAACACAGTTATTTTCACTGTGCCTGTGCAATATATAACTTACCTGGTTATATATTGCTCTCCCTACCATCCCATCAACAGCATCCCGCATTATTACTTGGATGATTGGTTGGTGTTGGTCTGTTTTCCTTATTATCAATAAATCCCAACCAATGATGTTTTAGTCAGTCTCTCAATACTGTCTGATTTCTGTCGTTACTGGGGCACTGAGTCCAAAGCCCATTTGCTGTGGTTTTAACCATCACATAAGCAGGTGTAATCCGTGTAGTTGCTGGTGAATATTTTCGGCTGCAGATTAATATACATAGCACATATACATAATTTATATTTATAGCAGCAGGACAGTATATGACTCAATATAAACTACAATGCACATGTTTATGCCCATGTAGGACTTTTATAACTAAGAGCAATGGTGTAGTTTGTGTGTTTTCAATAATTTTTGGAGAACAGTGGAGGTCTAGGTCACAGAGGAGTAAGGAGTAAGCTACATCACCCTCTGACTACACAGAAAATACTTCTTTGTAGGGTATATTGTGAAAATATAAGTATAGCGAGTCTTTTCCTTAAATGTGGAAATCTTGTCATTTTGAGGGTCCTTGTGTCAAATCTTTGTTTTTAATTTGCTTACTGTTGATTACTAGACAAAAGTATATATAAAGCAGTGAGGAGGGGATGAGAGAGTTAATAGGAGCCCACATCTTGTTTTTACCCCAGGGCCTGCGGGTCAAAACACAGTCTCTGTGACTCCTGGAGCAACCGACCACCTGATAATAAGCACCATGACCCTCCCTCTGTGACAAAACAACATGGAGAAAAAAACTTTTATTAAATGTCCTCAATTACTTTACGAGTGCAATCAGCAGCACAAATCGCTTTATCTCTCAACTAATCTCTCCTTTCAATCTCTCCGCCTTTTACAGCGTCTCCTCACCCAAACCATGTGGGGCGGGCATGTCTAAAGCTGAAGGTGTATGTCAGACCTCCAGGTAAGTCACGCTCTGACTACACACACACACACTCACAAACACACACACGCACGCACACACACACATTCACAGGTACACACAAAGGTCCAGATTGGCTATCAAAGTAAAATTAGGGGGGAATAAAAGGTCTGATAGAATGCCCCGGCAACACTCTCTGCTCTGATTCACAGACCAGCCAGGCAACACTTTAACACCTTTACACACACGCTGAAAAGACACACACACACACAAACACACATACTGACACATTCACACATAAAAGAACACACAAGTGTGCATGGGTGAGCGCGCACAAGCACACAGGCACAAAGTGGCATACGCATTTCACATCAAATCACATCACATCACACTGGGTGTGAGCGAGACCTTCTGTCCTTGTAGAGAAAGAACAAAGTAGGCTGAAAGTGCTCTCTAAAAAATGTTACCAAACCTCAACATCACTCAACTCACTAGATTTGCTCATAAGAAATAAGAGAGCAATCTAATAATAAACCTATCGCATACAGTAGGAGTGTAATCTAATGATAGACACTCCATATTTTTTAATAAAATTACCCTCATGCATCAGCCTTGTGGTAAAAGATAAAGCATGACTTTCTTGCTACACAATACGCTTTTTTCCGAGCAGCGGGCAGCCTGGTAAGATATACTCTTTTGAAAATAACTTCTTCATAAATTGGCGTAGACAGAGTGCAGTGCTCACACAAGTGTGCCAGGCTGGCCTATGATTATGCCGTTTAAAAATAACTCAACAGAAGATTGGCATACATGGGGATCAGATTGCGGTAGACATTACGCTACACTTGCGTTATCTTGAAAATCTACCTGTTCACCTTTTCAAAGGCAGATTCTACCTCATGAGTTTTCAGCCAAAGCCCGACTAAAGAATGAAACCTGGGTAGTAACATGTCTCCCCAGATAATGACACGGCTTTGAAGATCTTCGTAAAAGATGAGAGTCGCCTTTGCAGCTTTTCAGGCTCAGATCGTTCCACATTGCACTAAGGGGGAAGGAAATTCTCTCCTCCTCCATAATTACTGAAAACATACATTCTATTATTCTGTCATTGCTGCTGCTCCTTTTTTTTTATAGATTTTTCTTTTTTGTACGTTTAAAGTAATCTGTCTGACATTGCAACTTCCATCTCATCTGTGAAATACTGTCAGTAGAGTGAGCTCTGAGCAGTTGCACGTGTGGATGTGTGTATATGTATCTTTGTGTGTGTGTGTGTGTGTGTGTGTGTGTGTGTGTGTGTGTGTGTGTGTGTGTGTGTGTGTGTGTGTGTGTGTGTGTGTGTGTGTGTGTGTGTGTGCGTGTGTGTGTGTGTGTGTGTTTGTGTGTGTGTCAGCTGCTCCAGATTCCTAGTCTCTGTGATTAAACTGTAATTAGGTTGGTTAAACCCCCTGCAGAGCTCAGTTGCTGTCGCCAGTTCTCCTCCTCCCTTTCCTCATCCTTTTCTGCCGTCTTCCCTCTGCCTTTCCTCAGCTGTCGAAGGGTGCAAGATTTGTGGTTTGCCACTCTATTTCCACCACTTCCACCCCCCCCCCCCCCCCCCCCCCCCCCCCCACACCAATGATTTCACTTGTCTACGCATTGTCATTCTGTAAATCCATTTCCTCGTTCATTCGCTTCGTTTTAGATTGTCTTGTCTTTGTATCTGTCTGTGTGTCCCTCCCAGTTCAGATGTTTTGTCGTTTTTCTTTTCTCTCGTCTCTCTCTTTCAGATGGGTCGGGATATGATTCTCCGGAGCCCTTCCTGACTGATGGAGGTCCAAGCTGGAGGCCAGGGTCCATGGCCCTGTTAGCTGTTCTGGCCTCAATGCTCCTGGGACTCTTCTCCTGGCTGTGACCCCTTTCCCCTCATCCTGGAGCTCCCACCCCATGGTCACTGGGCTGGGCTGGCTGTCCCTCTAAATCCACCACCCCTCAGGGAAGCCCTCTGTCTCCGCCCCCCCCCCTCCTCCCTTTCCCACTTCCACCTCTATACGACCACCAACCACCCCCACTGCCAGCCCCCTCCATGGCCCAGCCACGGACACCCTTCTTAGGCCTGGCTGAGAGGGTCGGGTCTTGAGCTGTTTGGGAAGCGGCCCTTCTTCTGGTCTGGGTGAAACAGACGTGTTGCACCTCTCAGCTGATAAACACAAGGGAAATGTCTCTGCACTCATATCAGGGGGTCCTTTTGATTTGACTATTGACTCTTGGCCACTGATGGGGTAGATGTAGCCATGGCTATGATTAAACTTGTCGTTCCAATGCAATTCCTATCATCCAATCACGGCGGGATGCATTAAGCGATAGGCCTGGATGCACAAAAATTGGATTTTTTCTCACATTGCTATCCCATTCTCAAAGCAGGAATTGGAAGTGGCCAAGCTTGCATTGTAATTGGAATTCTATACTATCTGGATAATTTCCAAGTGCAACCAGAATAAGAGCAAATGTACAGCGATGGAGAGGAGAAAAGTGGCTCGGCCTGTGCAGAAAAGAAAGGGGAAAACAATAAGGGCACAGATTTAAATACATAGGGCCGTGTGGGAAATGTAATATTATATGTGTTGATATTTTCAGACCCAGTGTAGATTCATGGCAATGTGATATAAAAACAAAACATACAGTTTGATTCTTTCTGAGACGCTCAGATGTCACGTCATAATGACAAGTATAACCATAGCCTGTTCCTGGGGGAGGGTGGGGTGGTGTGGGGGGTGTTCTGGGTGGGTTTGGTGAGGTGTATATTTTCAGGTGGGGTGTGTTTTGTCTTATTCATGTTTCTAAACAAAGCATTTATCACAGCCTGGCCAGCACAGGCGTCTTCAGCACTGTCTAATGTCGATTGGGTCGGGTGACTTTTGGAACCATGACTTTCTCATGTATGAATGTACCACTGGTCACCCACCTCTTTGTCTTTCTGTATTATTATGACTGTGGTCACTTACAGTACCTTCTCTCGGACTGGCAGGACGAATGGGACGGGGATTTTGGGGGGGTGGAGGTAGGAGGGTGGGTGTGGGCGTGGGTGGGTTTGGGGGTGGGGGTGGGTGTGTGTAGAGGCTGAAGAAAGGATGAGCGGAGGACAGGTGAGAAAAGGAGGCGACACTCAAGTTGCATGACCACTGTGAAACCTTCAGATCAATCTTGTTTGTAATGATGATATATTTTTTCATGGGGAAAATGAGAAACACCCTGCTACCGCTCTCTTGCTCTCCCTGAGACTTTTCAGACATCAAAAGGAAAATTCAACCTCTCTCCTCACACAGTTTCTCCTGTCTGGCTTTCAGTCGTTGATGGATTAGCTTGTGCCGGGAGATAAATGGACCCACAGGGTGAAACTGACTGGAAATCAGCCCTCAGAGCCCAGGCCAGATCACTATGGACGTAAACACTGACTGAAGCTGGTCCTGAGTCTGAGGGTTAAACCAATAAGGGAAGCGCATAGACTGTGGCAAATGAGGCGAAGTGTGTGTGTGTGGTAGCATCACAAAAACACACATATGCGCATGCACATATACACACACACACACATACACATACACGCACACGCAGATACACAAACACACACACACACACATGCAGTCTTTTGATAACAAGACTTTTCCTCTGAGACGGTGGGAGCATTCATGGACATGACTAAAAAGGGAACTGCACAAAGAGAGAGGGAGCAGAGGAGGGAGGAGGAGGGAGAGAAAGTGTGTGTGTACCATGGGACTGAGACTTCTTTAATGTTGGGAAGTGAAAATAATGAGTAAGCACTGTGAACACACACACACACACACACACACACATACATACATACATGACGACCCATGTACAGATACACACACACGTACAAATATACGTAGAAAAGCACACGCAGATATAGACCTTTAAAAAGACATGGCATGCACATACACACAAACACACACACACACACACACACACAAGCAAGGGGAAGCACTTCCTTCCCTGTTTCATCTTATTTTTGTAGCATTTAAAATCACTGTTAATTACTCCTGTGTGGGATGCAGTGATGGGGTATAGCCTGTGGAAGATTAAAAAAAAAAACATGTGTCTTCTCTTCTTCTATTCCACTGATGCTGTCCTTCTATCGTTCTTCTTCTCTGGTTTGTGATCCATGGTTGGTAGTGGTAGGATGCCTCCAGGTCTGAGCGTCATGTATGAGTTTGTCTCCTTTTCTGTTTGTGGTGTTTTTGTGGAAGCTGACCTTAGTCATTAAAGTCAGTCAGTCAAAAGTAAACACAGAAGTCAGAGCAAGGAGAGAAACACACAAATAAAGATTGTCTTTTTGTCTACTCAAAAAAATCAAGCCAAGTGAGTGGAATTTCTTCAGTGAAAATGTGAATTAATTTTCATTTGATGTTTTTCTTTTTTTTCCTCCCGCAAAGGGCAGATGATTGTATTCATTTATTAGACTGCACCTGGGTCTTTATTTTGCCCAGTCTATCATCCTCTGACGTCAAAGTCTTTGGGACGGTGAGCATTGAGCTCTGCCAGTCAAAGCATGAAATTATTCAGATGAAATCACCCTCTCCGATCTTCAGCTGTATCTCCCTCAGCGATGTGACAGCTAATCTGAACTGCTGACAACATGGAGACTGAATAGTCTGATAGCCTTTCCTCTCTTGTTTCCATCAGATTTCTAGCAGGGTGGCCTACCAGTGAGGGAAAGTAACAAAGTGCATTCGAGTTCAGTACTGTAATTAACTGTAATTTTGACATACTTCTATTCCACTACATTTCAGAGGGAGATATATTGCATAGCTGTAGTTACGTTTCTGATTAAGATTTAACACAAAAACATTGTCCTTTTTTGTTTGTGACAAAAATGCAGTATCTACAGCACATCAGGCCCATTGTTATATTTCAGATGCTTAAAAGTTGTCAGAAATTACACCAAACAGACATATTTCCCCTTTAGACTTGTAAGATGTTGTCTTTTATCTAAGTATTCCAGGACCAAAGAGATAAAAATACCCAATATTTTAAAAAGTCATACAGATAAGTGTGCAGAACTTATTTTTTTTCATCTTTCCATGCACCATTAATCGCATCCCCCTGGACCCTAATGAACATCGGTGCATGTTTTTCTTGCTGTAATCATTCCCTCTGTTCATACTGGCCATTAAGAGATCCCTTCATAAGGCTTTTTTCAATGTAAGTGATGAGGGACAAAACCCACAGCCCTCCTACCGTGCGAAAATGTATTTAAAAGTTTACCTCAAGCTAATATGAGACTCCATCCATCCAAATTAGTCGAATCAAGTCAATATATTTCAAAGTTACAGCCTTTTTAGAGCCAAATTCCCTCTTTTCGTTTCTATCCTTCATCCAGCTGAACAGGAAAACACTGTCCATCGAAGCACAGAGGGGACTTTTTACTAAAAAGTCTAACTGTGGAAGATATCCACTTTATTGGATGACCTCAGACTGCTGAAGCCTCATACATGATTCAAACTTTCAAATAAATGTTTTTCTTAGAACAAGGACTGATGATTTTATCCCCCTTTTACTTACATTGTGAGCACATTTTGAGGGGGTCAGTATAAAGTGGAGGACTCATTGCAATGAGGTAAACCTGTTAAAATCATTCATTTGGGAACCTGACTATTGTTTAAGAGACCTGAAGAATTGTGAATCTATTCTTTAATAATATTCTACTTAAGGGCCACTTTCCTGCAGAATGAATACTTTGCTTTTTTTGATAAGTAAAGTATTATACTATTATAATTTATTTTGAATACAGGACTTGTACTTGAGTTCTATATACAGTAAGTTTGTACACACTTTGTCATTCGAGGGAATGGGAAGGTGTCTCCAAATTGTTTGACTGGTAC
This sequence comes from Scomber scombrus, assembly GCF_963691925.1. Classification (NCBI taxonomy): domain Eukaryota; kingdom Metazoa; phylum Chordata; class Actinopteri; order Scombriformes; family Scombridae; genus Scomber; species Scomber scombrus. Next base: position 8,312,643 of record NC_084988.1, on the reverse strand, counting down.
TGTGTATAGAGAGTTACCCTGGAATTTAAAAGGTTCAACCCCCCTCCATAGCTGATATATCTATCAAAAGTCATGTGTCCTTTGAGCTAGACATGGAACAATTACATGCTGATGATGTCTAAAAAAAAAGTGAATATAAAATGTTTCCTCTCCTCTTTGAGCTCAATAGGTTTTCATTAGATCCAGACATGAATGGACAGACAATAGAAACTTTTCCCCATCGGGGGTTGTAAGGGCCAATGCCAGCTTGAAACATTTATCAGCCCTATTTTAAAAGCGTTATTTGAAACCACTGACTCGTCTCTTTTCGCAGCGTGATGCAAAAAGAATATCAGAAACATTGTTTTGGGGGGAAAACTGAGGTGCATGAATAATAGATGAGCCCCGACTTTCCATGTTTGGCCCTCCTGTGCAAAGCAGGCTAATGGCTATCGATGTCTCTGGTTTCCATCAAATTGCTTCATATGAGAGCTCAATTCAAACAGAGAAAGAGTATATTCTAGTGAAAGCCGACGAGGGAATGAAATTATCTCTGAATATTGAGACGCACGCTTGGTCAGCCATTCTATGTCCTGACAAGTATCGGGTACCAGCCGAATTAGCCTCTAACATAAAATTAAACCTGATCAAGCAAAGGCCTCGAAACCTTCCCATGTCTCAATCCTTGTGAGAGGAAAGATGAATGTGTGATACAACTGGAGCTGTGCCAGAAAGGAACAGATGTGCTCCTTGAAATCATGAGAAACTAGTAATCTGGGCTATGTCACTGACACACATGCACACACACATACACACACTTGCATTATATCCCCACGTATTTTCCTCTAGATCTAATTAATCATTTGATTATTTAAGCTATTTTCATTGGCTGGCATACATGTGAAACAATAATTGGCGAGAATAAATTTGGCCTATATAATGTTGGTTTTAGCAACGGCCAAAAAGGAAGGCCAGAAAATACAGATGGCGACCCATCTCTGTTCTTTCACTCTGCTCTGTTGCTTTTCCTTACTCTCACAGACACATTATTAGGCTATAGGCTAATCTATTCTCCTCTCTCCCCTGTACTTTTGTCTCCTCATATTCAACTAACAGGCATGATTTAGGAATTATGGAATTAGGGCAGCGCTCCCATCTCTATTAATGAGGAACGGCATGATGAAAGAGCTTGATCCTGAACGTGCCATCTGTAGTCACTATTACACATTCACTTAATCTCTCCTTCTCTCACTACCTTCTATTCTCTCTTCCTTCCCCCTTCCTTCCTTCCTCTCTCACTTTCTCTCTCTCTCTCTCACTCTCTCTCTCTCTCTCTCTCTCTGACACACACATTTATACCTAGGTCATAATTACAGAGGAAATACTAATTCTTAGTTCTTCAAGCACTGTTGGATGTGGCGTGAAATGGTGAAATGGCACGGCAAGAAAGTTAACTGTGGACCACACACCAATGCATAGGCGCGCACACACACACACACACACACAGGCATCCAGATGGACCGTGTGTTATTGCTGAATAATGCATACTATGTAGACCATAAAAGAAACATGGGCAGAGAGATCTGGGCACCACTCAGGAAACCAGTGGGCAGTTCGATGAGGGCAGCTCTGGAGCATCCCCTGTGCAAATTTTGAGATGTTACGAAATATCCGGCTTGTAGGTATTTAGCTCTAGGTGACCCAACGGGGACAAATATTTAGCTGCAGTTAGAGGGAGGGGGGAAAAAACACTTGCCTTTTAGACACTGTCAGTTGATATGTTGGCTGGCACTATGCCCAGTGTCTTTGCAGTCACCTTGAATGGGCTTTTGTGGTTTAAACCATAAAACTTGGGAATTACACAGCAGATTCAATGCTAAGGGGCTCAGATTTCAGAACATCTCTCAGAAACGCTATGGAAAAATATCCAGCAGGCTGCCTTCATGTAAAATACTGAGAGGGAAGGTGGAGGATGGGGGGTGGGGGAGGTCTGGGTGAAGGGTAAATGCTGCACTCATGTGGGGAAAATGAGCAGCGTCTCTTTCTCTCTGGAGTCATATGACAGGACATGCGTACCATCATGTGGTGCGTTCAAGGGCTCGTCGAAAAGCTCCTTCATCTGAGAGTTACAGTTTGAAATACAACTACTCAAACCAAACGGTATTGAAGGGAGGATCTAATGCAATAGCTAAAACAATTTGAGTTTCATAAAAAGAGGGACAAATAAAAATATATTGCCATGATAATTATTTACTTACCAAGCAACAAAATTACATTAACCACATCTACAGTGATTAAAAGTAACCAAAAACATTTAATTTGTACATTAACTTCTCACTGATATGAGGCTTATGTGAGACTTCAGCAGTCTGATTTAGCTATATCAAGTGGATATCTGCCACATTTACTATCATTTAATCATAAAAAATCCCTTCTTTGGGTTCCTCTGTTGAGCTGCAGAGTATAGCAGAAAAAAGAGGGACTTTGGCACTAAAAAGACTAACATTGAAATGTATTCACTAGATTGGACTCATTTGGACAGCTACAGCTTAATATTAGCTTCAAATGAACTTTTAAATACATTTTTGCACAGGCAGCTTGTGAATCATTATGAAGGGGTCGTCAAATGGCCAGTATGAACAAGTGGAATGATTTCAATGTTCATCTAAGCATCTGTTACGTAATTTAATTACAAAATAAATGGAACTGCAATCCTTTATAGTAACTGAAAAAACTGTGTAATTAAATTACAGTTACTTATGAAAATATTGATGATTACAAAGGGGGTTACATCTGAAGTTAGACCTTTATGTAAAATGTACTTTATTGAAACTGAAAATTACAAGAACGTTATGGAGCTGTGGGGTTTATATATAACCACTAGAGCCATCATAAAAATGCTACATCATGAAAAAGAAATCCTCATATCTACTCTCTTATTAAAACTATGAACTATTAATTTAACAAACAAAAAAACATGCCAATAGTAGGGGTGGGGGAAAAATCGATACTATGCTAGTAGTATCGCAATATTTTGCATGACAATATTGTATCGATACACAGACGCCAAGTAACGATCTTTTATTATAGAAATTGCAAATGAAAATTGCAGTTTATTTTCCTTTGGGGACATCATTTGCAGGTGAAAATAGATAGATCGCAATATATCACAGCATATCGCAATATATTTAAAATCGCAATAATATTGTATCATGACACAAGTATCGTGATAATATCGTATTGTGGAGCCTCTGGTGATTTCCCACCCCTAGTCAATAGATAGAGGTCAAATTTGATCCAGGACAGCATGTAAGGGTTAAGCAAAACAACAAAAGGGCTTGGACTTGTGGTATTTCCGACGGCACGTAAACGCACCAACCGACACACTTCGGACAGCTGCTGGAGCCACTGAAGGAATCCAGAAGTTACCCAGAGCCAAGTTCACAAAGCGTGAAAGAAGGAGGAGTTGTGAGTTTTTGGAAACAAGGAAGGCTAACAGTAAGTATTGACTACCTAGATAAACATCTCTGTCGTCCTTTTTTTACTCCTAACATAGTTGTTTTTGGGTGGTGTCGTTGGGTAGTTGACAGGAAAGCGGAACTAGCGAGCTAGCACAGAGCAGCTAATTTAACGAGAGACAGAGAGGGAGAGTTGTCCCGGATCCTGCTTTAACTTTATTTAATTACAACACTATTGAGAAACAACAAGAGCATCTTTTCACATAATGTAAGGAAACTATTACTAACCTGCTTTGACACGAGCTTTCTCTTTGGTTTCCTTCTTTATTGGTGTTTAAAAGTGTTGTTTTTTGAGGGGGGTTGTTTTGTGCCACACAACTTTGGTATCATGGGTGTGGGTGACTGCTGCTTTTCATTCAGGTCCTGTTTTCTCTTTCACCCCTAACGTCACCTGCTTTTTTCTTTTTTTTGTAGCTGTTATTATCAGGTGACCGATGTTAAAAAGTTGCCACGCACTGCCAACTTTCTTCTTTAGCTTGCGAGATAACCAAGGTCAGGTGTTTTTGTAGCTTTGCAGCGTTGCAATTTAAATGGGAAACACGCCGGAAATGATTAACTATCAGCTGTATTTTCACTTTTATGATTGGCAGCTGTGGTGAAGAAGTTTTTATCTACTTTAAATCATATACTCTATACGAAATAAAAGCGTCATGGTACACTTTTTTTTCTTCTTCCTTTTTCTCAGTATTATGTCATCATCCCCTGTGGTGTGTTTATGTACACAGGTCAGCATTATCAGTCCACCACCTTGTCCAAAGCATACAAAGCACAACAGGACAGGACTGATGGTAAAAAAAGATCAAGAAGGAGGCTATACAGAAGGAGGAATAAATACATATCATGATAGGAATACGCAAAAAGAGTGTGTGTGTGTGTGTGTGTGTGTGTGTGTGTGTGTGTGTGTGTGTGTGTGTGTGTGTGTGTGTGTGTGTGTGTGTGTGTCGTTTTAAAAAGCTAGAGGAACAGGTTTGGGTAGAAGAACAAGAAATGTGGTTCCCTGTAGGAGCTCTCTTTGGTTTGAACACTTGCTGTTTGGTGCGGTGAAGGGAAAATACAGTTGAGACAGCATGAGTGGGTATGTCCTTTTTTGTTGTTGTTGTTAGGCTTGTTAAATTATTCTTGTTGTGCTGTGGCTGTATGAAGACATGGTGGTGTGGTGTCAGCTTTGTGCAACTTGATAATAAGTGTTTAAAAGTGTGAAACTGTAGGGCTTTATATCAGGAACCAAAAACAAGAAAGAAGTGTTTACACATGTTTAGCATAAGTGTCACCCTTCTCAATGCTGAATCATGATGAAGGATGAATAAATATTGAGCTAAAACAGAAGTCTAGTGCTGACACATGTAATTGATCTTTTAAGTGTTGACATTTTCATAAAAGCGAGCAATATATATGTTTGAATGAGTTGTTCTCATTCGGTGTTGCAGCTGTAAACTCACATCAGTGTCTAGCCAAGTCTAATAATCAGCTAAAAAAAAAAAAGGAGTCAAGCCTGTGTGTGTGAACCAAGTGCCCTTTTTCCAAAAAAAAGAAAAAAAAGATGCAGAGTCAACAACATTAAATCCTCTTGAGCTGCCCTGACAAGTAGACTATCCATTTTCTCCCACCGCCTCCTAGTTTTATGTTCCTCAGGATGTGTAGCTGCTGCAGATTTGGAAAGGGAAACTTTTTAAAGTTCAGGGGTTATTTTGCAAAACAGGAAAAATGTCATTTGAGCTCCAAAAAGGAAAAGAAAGCTCAGGAAGGAAGGAGAAAGAATTGAGGAAAGAGGGGTATTACAGTAAGCAAGTGTTTCCTTAATGTTGGTATGTTTTTAAAAAAAAACAAAAAAAAAAAAAACCTTGAGTTGGAATAAACAACAGCGCTCTGTGTTTATGGTTAAATGTCTCTCCCTCCTTCACAGAAAACAAGTTTAATTCTTTGCTTATGACTTCATGACTTTAATCTCATGTTACCTTTCAGTGTGTCCTCTGTGATGCTGGACTACGTGGAAGGCCGCTGCTTTAAATGCATAAATCAGATCGGTAAACCACTCAATGAGCTAGCATTTTAAACGTTAAAGATAAGAATTACGCAACAAAAACAAAACTGTAAATGGATCAGCACAATGAAACCACACGTATTACTCAAGCTTTGTTCCCGCTAAGTGTTTCGGCTTGTCAAGTGTTGTTGTATTCATGAATTGAGAAACCATCCCGAGTCTTTGACATCATTTGGAGCAACGTCCTTAGAGGAGAGCGCTGCTACAGTATTCTCTTTTCCTTATATTCCTCTTTCTTTCTTTCTTTTCTTTTTTTTAACAATCCCCCTTAACACACAGAAGCATTTTTTATCTTCATCTGCTTTCATCTTCCGCACTTTGGCTGAACTCTGTTGAAATCCGTTTCTCCTTTGCAATGTGTTTCAAACTCAATCTAACAGTAAGAAAAAAAAGTGTAATTTCACAACGTGGAGGCTTTCAGTAAGTGATCAGCTTCAATAAACACTTCCTGATACTTGTTCTGAGTAATATGGTAACACTTACTTGGCTTATGCCTGCTCAGCAGTCGTACATATTGTGTAAGATCATGAAATATACATTTTTATCTGAATGCAGAACCTGCACAGAGCTATAAAATGTGGGGGTTTTCTTATTTATTTAAATGTTCTAAACATTTTTGAACTACACTAGCCTGTATGAAAGGTGCTATATAAATACAGTTTGATTGATATGATTGACATAACTTAGTATCACATTGTAAAAAGGAGGGATGTGACGATAAAATATCTTATTGTGGATCGTGATTTTTTCTTTTAAAACAAAAAGTTTATTGTGATTATTTTCCACTATCAGGATAATTGTGAATATCCTCACATAAGTAACTTGGAAAAACTGTCTAGCACAGTAACAGTGAATAGTCTTTTTTAAAATTGATTGATTTCCTGACTTACTGTGAATTTCCACAAGTGAGTTAAGTAACAAGTAAATTAAAGTAATTCCTGTATGTTTTAGTGCCATTTAAGAGTTTTATACGGTGGCTGGGAAGTGCAAAACAACATTACAAAGTGTGAAACACTTTTACAAAGCTTGAGACAAATTGACAAATGACAGTGTTCACGGAAAGGGAACATACCAAATATCTGAAGTGACGCGTAAGTGATAAAATGTAAATATGTCTCAAGCTTTGTAAAAGTATTTCACACTTTGTAATGTAGTTTAGCACTTCCCAGCCACTGTACTTTAAAGCTTATTTTGACAACATTGTGACTTTAAATTCTTACATCGTCTCATGCCTAGTGAGAAGTCACATGATCACTGTGCCTTTTGTACTTTAATGAACCTTATATAACCTTTCACCACGCTGTCACATATTTTAAGTTGGTGCATTGTATCTCCAGCTGTAAGATAACCCCGATATCAAGACCAGAAATATACCAGTGAGCATGTAAACTTTTAACATTATGGTTGCATTTAAAGATTCATATTTGGTGATATTTGTTTTCATGACTGATTTTCATTGAATGATTTTCTATATGATTAATTTGCCAGGCATGATTGTTGTCTAATAACATATATTGTAAATATACCTTGAAGATTAATTTTTGCTAAAAGCACTTATAAAGTTGACATGAGATGTAGAAACTGCAAAAAAATCTTCAGCTACTCACCGTGCTATCAGGCTGTGTATGTTTAATGATAGTTATGATATTAGCTTTAATCATGAAGCCCTGTTTTAAAGGCCTCCGTAATATAAACACACTCACATGTCACATGCTTGACCTATTTCCTTTATTGATAAATTAATGGAGCTATTTTGGTGCTTTCAGGAAATATTTACATAAAAGAGACATTAATAATGTGTGATATGATAAGTAGAGCCATTCACCGTTCATTTTACTCAGTTAAAACAGTGAAATAAGGTCAGAAATGTGTGTCACTTAATTCTGATGCAGCTTTTTTTTTAAACCAGTATAACAAACGTGCATTTTATAGGGATTTTTATCTGTGGAAGATAATGTAAGACAAACCTTTTTTAGCCTGTGGTGTTTGGGGTTTTAACTTTCTACCAGTCATTTTATCTTGTTTTATTTTATTCATTTTGATAAATTTAAGTTTTGTCAGTCGTTTAATCTACAGTTTCTAATGAGTAAATTAACTTTCCTATCTAGTTTTTGTGTTGTAGCAAATCTTTAGTAATCTTTTCACCCTTCTGGCACTTACAACCATCAAATCTCATGATTCACATTTCCCTATCACAGCCTCCTTATCTCTGTTCCCTCATTTTTAGCATTCATTCTGCTACCTTTACCGGAGCTAAGCTGTACACCAACAAGGAACTGCTCTAGGCTCCCAAAAACACGGTTTTGCTTCATCACTGAAACTGACTTTTGTTTCCTTTATCGGCAAAGTCTGCTGTATGTGAGCAGACTCTCACCAATCCTCCAGTGGCAGGAAAATATCTGATTTGACTAGATTTTGCATCTTTTTCTTCCCTCTCCATATGAGTGACGGGAATATACATTTAGTATACAGCAGTGAGCCCTGTGGCTACCATTTAAGTACCTGTGAGGCTTAGGTTTTAGGTTCTGCTTTGTGTTTACACCCTGTTTTACAAAAGGAAACATTTTGGATTTACTGTTAGTCATTGAAAAAGGATAAATGTCACTTTTATGTGCTGTTTTGGGACACAAACGGACAGCTATTCAGTCGAGACACACATGGCATACAAAGGGATTCAAATTACAGAATTGTATTTAGTGCCACTGATTGTTTTCATCAAATCAAAGTCAATAATTTAATGATTAACTTGTTGAGTCTTTGTCAAAAAAATAATTAAAAACACTCTTTTCAGAACCCAAATTGCATTTTCTTGTTTGACCAGGAAACAAAGAAAGAAACGATTGAAATTTATCATAATTTGAGACAAAAGAGAGAAAAAAGCAAAAAGAAATATCACATTTCAGAAGCTGAAATCAGCAAGTGTTTGGTACTTTTTCTTGGTAAAAATGTCCTTTAACTATTAACCGGTGTAAAAAATTTGTGCGCTTATTGATATTAATTTATCTTTGAGATCATGTCAGCAGATAATTAACAAGACGTTGCTGTAAAGAAATACCAGATGTTGTTTGTTGGAGGTTATTTAGATGTAGTGACTCTATTATGTAGTTTGGTGTTTGTTTGTGTATTGTGTGTGTTTCTTTAAAATTCTGCAAACATATTGAAATCTTTGATATCAGTTTTGGCCTCAAATCCCAGTATCAATCAGGCTATAATAAAAAAAGAAAATAAAGAAGATCAACTAATTGCTCCATTACTAATTGGAGTCTTTATGATGCTTGATTCCCTCTCAAACTTAATCCTCTTCACTCTTAGCCAGCAGTGTTTGTTTTGGTTTAATTTTCTTTATGTCACAGAGCTTTATGATTTGATAATTGATGCCTTCTGATACAGAGTCCTTTTTGACCTCTGCCTATTTTTTCGCAGGCCACAGAATATTGAGCTCGGTGCCACGGGAGGAGCCTCCAAACAGGACAACATGGACGACATGACGGTGGAAGAGATTGCCATTAGGTCCAACCAAGTGACTGATGAGGTACTGAGTCACACCCGCAGAGTCTGTCTCACTCTGTCACTCTCTCATTGTCTGTGTCTTTCTTAAAGTGATACTCCACCCAAAAGTGTTTCAGTGTCAAATGTCGAAACAGGTGAACGCCACAAACAGAAGCGATGGTCAAACAATGAGTGTTAGGGTGGATAATACAGAGCACACAGATGGACAGCGGAGGAGTGGAGACAGTTTCAGGAGTGGTTTGAGAAGTTTCTACGGATGCTTTGATACATTTTATTTTATGGGTCACTAATTTTCAGATAATTATGTTGGATATTGGTCATTTGTACACTTCCAATTAAATTAATTGCTTGAATGATTCAGAGATTCTTTTAGTCGATGTGCAGCAAGTGAGCTGAACATGCAAAAATGTGAAATTTGTATACAGGCAAGCAAACAGTTCAACACATTTAGTGGATAATGTTTCCAATATTAAATAAATACTGAATAATTATTTACTTGGGTTTAAATTAAGCACTAAAGGGAAAGCAATTTTCACAATAATTAGACCCACATTACCAAAGCATTTCTAGGAAAAATCCTTTGGAAACTATTCAGAAATTACAGACCTCTAGAATAAAGTGTTATTTTATTTATTTGCCTCTATGAAAACATCACTACTGAAAGTCGTCGTTACTAAATTAGATGATTATTGAAACATTTAGTCGATTATCTGCACCGTTACAGCTTTGAATGATTTACATTTCCGTGTTTGCACTTCTGAGGAGCTTGTTTGCTTTCTTGCAGAGAGTCAAATTAGAAGATTGACACCACTCTTAATGTCAGTACACTATAATAAAGATAAAGCCAAGAGACGTTTAGCTTAGTTTAGCATGAAGACTGGAAACAGGGGGAAATGGCTGGTTTGGTACGTCTAAAAGTTGTTTTTTTTTAAACAATCCACCGTCCAGAACCTCTAAAGCTCAGTAATCAACACGCTTTATCTGGTTGGTTTAATCCAAACAAAAACAGACGCTGAGCTAAACGCCTGCTGGCTTTAGCTTCATATTTAGCATACAAACAGGAGAGTGATATATGGCACATATATATATATATATATATATATATATATATATATATATATATATATATATATATATATATGGCTCATTGAACTCTCAAGAAAAAGCAAATAAGCTTATTTCCCCAAAATGTGAAACTCTTCCTTATATGTCCACACTCAAAGTAAAACGTTTTAAAGCTTCAACAGTGCAGATAATAACCGTATGTGTTCAGTTAATCATGTAACTGGAGCATCAGTGTTATTGAAATATCTCATTTAATCATAGCCACTGGTCAATTGAACGAGAATTAAAGGAGAATTAATCAAGATTTGGTATTATCATGATGGAGTAATCGCTTTCCAAATCCAAGCTTTTTTTTTAAATCAGCAAATTTTGGCATAATTGGAAGAAGAAGAAAAAACACAAGTAAGAAAGACACGGCACACCAACACATGTAATACTGGTGCAATAAAGCACTGGGAGCACTGGAAGAGCAGGAGCTGTGTGATTAGATTCATTGAACTCACAGTTGATTATTAAGCCAGGCATTAATAGGAAGTGTGTAAGGCTTTACGCCTAATTTAGCCTGATAGCTCCCTTGCCCCTCTTTGGTTTTGACAGTTTGAATGTTGTCAGCTATATCTAAGGGTTTTATTATCAAGGAGATAATTGTTTAATCAGCACTCCAGGGCATCATATGATCAGCCATCTGATTTAAATGGAGGCAAATTAACGTACTGTAGCTGGTCTTGTAGTTATTCACTTCACATTCCTGTAATTTTAAATGTCCTAATTATCATGTTGTGTTTTCTCTCCTCTCTTTTCTCTTCGTATCGTGTTTTTTTTTCTCTCTCCCTCACTCTCTCTCTGTGTGTTTGTGTGCTTTCTGACTTGTCACTTGCAATTTTTCTATTTTTCTATCTTTCTCTCTCTTGCTTTTGCTGCTGCTGCCTGTGGTTGACTGACATCTGTCTCGTTCTGAGCTAAAGGAGATCAAAGAGGGTCTCCCTTCTGCTAACGCTACTTTACAGCCTTGCTTTGGGTAACAATTCATACCTGAAACACTCAGAGGACGGCTGGCAGTGCATCAGGACGACATCTCAAACTTTAAATGATAAGAAAAGACTGACTTTAGGAAGGCTAACATGAGCTGTCATACAATTTCAAGGCTTCCAGTACTTAAAAATGGCGTCACACATTATTTTAAATGTATTATTAATGTGATACTTCCTAAGCATCCTGGTTTACTGCAGCCTCTTAATACCTATAGTGTGTTTTATTCTTTTTTTGGTAGAATAACCCTTTATTATTATGTTAAAATCCCTCACATGTAGCTTTCTGGAACCTGCACGCTCCCCTTGCTTAACTGTACTCGTCTTTTGAGCCGTCGCAAACAAATGATTAAAAATACCACAACCATTGTCTGCATCTCAAAGATTTGTCACAACACCCCGATCTGGAAAATTTGGCTAAGAGTGCGATTTCGGGGGCTTAATTAGCCGAGTTCAAGGATTTTCAGGAGACATAATGTAATGTTTATCCACCCAAGTTCTGGCTAAGCCAACAGAAACCTGGCTGAGCTCGACACATCCCGCTCGCCAATTGCATGTTTGTCTATTTCTCAACTCACTGATTAATGTATTCACAGCAAACATAGCAGCGAGAGAATGAGAAGTCTCCACACTCTCTCTCTCTCTCTTATTAACAGTTCATTAGTGATGGCAACAAAGGAGTCATGCCCCCGAGACGCTTTCCTTGCTTCTCTCCTTTTGGATAGCCTGCTCTCCGTGCTGCACTTAACTATTAATAGAGACACAAATACGTCGATCACCTGAACCGACCGCATTCCAGTTCACCGTCAGCACTTTCTTGTGTGTGTCTGCGTCGTGCTGCTGATTGTTAACTTTTGTGCCTTGCCCATGTCACCTGGTCAGGAAGGGTGACTCAATGTGAAAGTTTTATGTGCGTAGTTACATGACACAGTTTTATGGACGTGCTCACAGTTTTAATGAGGCGTTTATTGTTGTTAAAGTCCGGACTGGATACCAAAAATATCCCATTTTCTAATTAGTTACTGAAGTTGTCACAAATGTAGTCCAGAGATTGAAGTAACTGGTCTAATCATGTTTTATTTTGAAACTTTGGTGCAGTCAAGCATCATTTAATGTAAAAAAAAAGTAGGGCTAATGCTACAACTATTTATATTATTAATATGTCACTTATTTTCCTCAATTAATCACCTGATGTGTCCGAAAATGTCATAAAATAGTTACACAGTCAAATTTTGTCAACCCAACAGACAAATAATGAGTTAAAAACCACAGAAGCTCTTACGAAGACTAGAAACGCAAATATACACATATTCTAAAACTGGAACCAATGATATTTTGCCTTTTTTTTAAATGACAAAAATAATGAATAGCAAATCATTTCAGCTCTGTGGTGGAAAGTAGAACTGGCTGATACACAAAATATTATTTTCTTATTCAATAACTTCTGTTGATGGACATAAATATAATGTAATGCCATTTTTGGGGTATTGATTGTCACCTAAAACAAATAATTGAAACTGAAAATCACCAGCAGTGTGGATTTATTGACCAAGATACAATACTGGTTGTTTCTCTAAACTTGAAGAATCAAATAAGCTCTAAAGCTGAAACTGTGAGGTGAAATTAATCAGCAGCTATTTGGAGAATCGAGTAATGTGCCAGTTATGAGATTTTCCTGCTTTTCTTTATCTTGTGTGATAATAATCTGAATAACTTTTAGTTTTTAGTTATTGGTCAAACAAAACAAGCGATCTGAATACATAATCATGGGTGTTTTTCGCTATTTTCTGGTGTTTTATAAACCAAATAATTAATTGTGAAAATAATCGTCAGGTTAAACAGTAATTAAAATTAGCTCTAAGAGCAGGAAAACAAATTTACCCTGTATCAGGATGTTATAATAACTAGAATATGGACAGGCACATGGAAAAAAAGAATTCAGACAGACATAAATAATGAGAAACAAAGTGTAAAAACTATTTTCAGGCACAGTGCAGACATACAATGATATGATCTTATAGCTTTACTCTGCGGCTTTACAGATTTGTTGCCATCCACTTTCATATCTTTATGAATATTAATGGTGTCGCTTCCTGCATGGTTTTTTTCTTATCATGAGCATCTTTCCATTCTCCTTATCCCTCTTATCTTCCGTCATCATCTTATTGTCTCCTTTTTAATTCCCGTCTGTTGTCTGTTCTCCTCTCTTCTGATCCGTCTGCCTCTTAAGGCAACATTCACACCTATCGATTGGTTTTCTTCAAAATGACTCGAAGGACCAGATCCAGATAGACGACAGATAAATGTAAAACCTTCTCTGGGTTTGACATTGGTCCATATGTCCCAACATAAATAAACTTTTTCCTCTCTCCTGGGAAAATGTGTTAATACCTAAAATTCACAAAAACTTCATCAACCCTTTGTGGTCAAAATAAAATCAAAGGTGTGAATGCACTCCAAAACCAGACCCTCATTATCTGTGTAAATTACTTTTTAGGTAAGAAACCTTCTCAATTCTCATTATTCACTAACAACACCTGTTTTTTTTTGTCCCCCAGTCACTGGAAAGCACACGGAGGATGCTGCGCATGGCAGAGGAGGTGAGACTTTGACAATTTGCTGCTGCTTCAAACACAAAACGATGACAAAATAATGACTGGAAAGTGTGTCCACATTGGATTTAAGAAGCTTGTGGCTTAGTATATGCTGATTTTAGCAAACGACATAAGTCACAATTTAGTATTTATTGTCATACAAAGTTTGATCAAAACCAATACCCCGAATGTATCCAATATCATAATACCCAGTTCAATATATAATATCCTAAAAGGTTTCCAATCATAATGATTTCCACCCTTCATAATACCTGAATCAATTTTGAGTATTTTTATTGTTTCTTAATTCGTGTGACTTTCTTTTTGTTTTCAGAGCAAAGAGACCGGTGTCAACACCATGGTGATGTTGGACCAGCAAGGAGGTAGATATACAACATAAAAACTGCCAGGTTTAATCCAGATGTTTCCTCCTGTTGTTTTTATTCCCGAACTAATTACATCATTTAAAAATGCTTTTGTTTCTTTCACCTGTGGCGTTCACAAGACAGTGGAAGCTAATGGTTAAGTTGAGAAAATCCTCTGTTCTTAATTCATTTTTGAAAGGAAACTAACTATAAGTGACTGATGGCATACACTTATCACATTAATGCTGTTACATTATACTACAATCTAAAAACATAAGATTTTTCTGAAATACACTGAAACACATCTTTGTTGCTTTCTGTTTTTTTGTATTTTTAATGACTACATGTATTTGTTGCAGCTCAAATCAATCAGATGACATTTCTTTCCATTTCAATAACTTTTCTATTTCAACTTTGCAAGATATTAGTTGATGATTGACAGGAACAGATTATTTGTGTTGATATTCACAGAAGCTTTAATTCATATTTGGCAGTCAGGATTATTCAGGAAAGCTGTCAGAAAATGGGACAAAAATTTGAAGGAAACACTGTTACGCCTAAATTAAATTTCCGCTAACCTCCTTGTGTGTCTGCAAGCACTTAGAAACAGTGTTGTGTGCAGTTTTAAAACGGCTTTTTTTTTTTTTTGCATCTTTTCCAATATAGTTCATAAACTCTAATGGAGGAAAAGAGAATCACATTGGCAGCTAAAAACATGTATCTGATTATGTATGAGTATTGGCCAGAATATTCATGGGAATTATTTGTTATTGGTGCATCCCTAAATATTGCTGGCCAAACTAGTGTGTTAGTGGTCTTTGGTTTGTATTTGTTTTTTCAAAGAGTCAATCACTTGTCTATATGTAACTTCATGTGTTCATGCTCTGTTTCCTTTTTGGAATTTTTTGCAATATGTTCTCTTTTTTTTTTTTGGTTGTCTGTATCCCTTTTTTTTGGAGCTGCAATGACCCAGTTATTGACCCAATTTAAAAACCCTCATAGGGATCATTAAACTTTAATTATATCTATTCTGAAAGTGGATAAATAAAGGCAATAAACAAAATATAAATTTAAAAATAACACCCAAATGTATAAAATGTATGTAGATTTTTTTATTTTTTATTTTTTTTTAAAGGGGAGACTCTGACATGGTGCGGTGTGCTTGTCTGTGTGTTTCAGAGCAGCTGAAGCGTGTGGAGGAGGGCATGGACCAGATCAACGATGACATGAAGCAGGCTGAGAAAAACCTGACTGATCTCTCAAAGTGCTGCGGCCTCTGTGTGTGCCCCTGTGACAGGTAAACTGACCACAGAGCCCTGGTACAGGTTCCACATCACTGTTGTGATTTTTGGTTGCACAACACGTTTTTATTGCCATCAGGGAGAAAATATTTATCATGCTTTCTCTGTTGTTTTGTGTTTTGCTTGATTGTATCTAGATTATTTATGAAACAGATACGTTGCTTGTTTTTAAAGAAAAATTAACGATTGGGTTTTACAATGATGGCTATTAGGAGTATAGAGCAAACAGGCAAGGAGCTCTATGAAACTATTATAGTCTGAACATTAGTATAGTTTGCTTTTGATATGGTTATTTTTTATATCATGTGGTATTGTACAGTAGTAGGAGTTTTTTGCATGCCCCTGTGGGCCAAAAAATCCCGTTCATTTTCTTCATAGACACTATGAGGTGACTGACAGCTGGAACACTTCTACAGCTTGGATAGGCTTGAAACAATTAAATAATCACTACAAAAGATGTATACATAAAGTGAGGTTAAATGTTAACTACCCAGTCGCATTTTGTCAAGAAACAAACACCAACCTTAAAATTCTCTTTCGAGTGCTGCAAACAGCTGGCAGAAGCTAAAGATTACATATTGAGAAAGCCAGTAAGACAATCTGTAGCTTTAAGTAATTTACTTTTGGAAACTGGGTCAATTTTGGATGAATTCAGCAGCTACGGCACAGTGTTTGGTTACCAACTGCAACAACAAAACTTGAATTTGTTACAACTCTGAGCCGTGTATCCTACTGCCTTCTACACAGCAACAGCAGCTGTTACTTTTGAGTATTGTCATATTTAAAGCTGTCCGTCATGCGTCTGTCAATTTAATCTGGTGGCCGTACTGTAAACATATAGGAATGTATATATGTTTCTATGTGAAGTAACATTTATGAATTTATTGAACAAAAAGTTAAAAATGTGGATACAGAACTGAGGAAAACATTTCAGAAATCAGTGGCTCTTTCCCACTTTACTCTATTATCATGATGTTGAACACTTCCATCACGTTACTTCCATCTGTCAGGTGGATTTAAAAACATAAAAACAGCATAAACCGCAGCCACATTCACAAATGGGGCTGCTAATAGCAAAGGGTGACATGTAGAGAAAAGAAAATGACACATTTGCTTGTTAGATGTGCATTTTATGGTCAAAAGATGCTGATACACCATATGAGCATTCACAGTGGTTTATGAACAGGTAGGGAACATTACAGTATTCCTACCGAGTCCTTAAGATGACAGGTGCAGGCTCTGTGCTGAGCATACCTAAAACTCTCTCCATCTCCATCAAACCATATCGATATGAAGTGACAGTGTGTGTGCGTAGTAAGATCATATCTGGTTCTAAACATTAAAAAAAAAATCTTTCCAAAATGCTTTCACATTGGAGAACCGGATTCTTTGATGATTACCAAAGGATGAGGTAGGGAATCCTTTTGAACTTCATTATGAGTCATTAACGTGTGAATGTAGTCATAGCCTAGTTTTAAACCTCACGTGTGCTTTTATTGATAGTTCAGTGTGGTTTTATTTATTTTTGGATTTCCTGGCTGACTTTCCGTTTTCACCCCAGGGTGACGTCCATCGAGCACGATTCAAACTACAAGCGCACCTGGGGTTTTGGAGGAAGTGACGGTCAAGCTGACGGTTCAAAAGTAGTCTCAAGGCAGCCGTCAGGAGTTCGCAACGGCCAGGCCGGCCAGATGAACGCCCCGGAACCCTCAGGTCCATACATCAAGAGGTGAGGGTCACATCTCTCTGTGAGACTCTTTGACCATAACGTCAGGAGTCAGTTGTTTATTCAGAAATGAACTGTCATCTTTAACTATGAAAGTCACATTAGACATACAGAAGTGAGACACGACTGGTGGCCAAATAAAACTTAAGTTTACGTCAAATACGAACAGGATAACCAACGATGCCCGCGAGGATGAGATGGAGGAGAATCTGGATGCAGTCGGCAGCATCATTGGCAACCTGAAAAATATGGCTGTGGACATGGGCAGCGAGATAGACAAACAGAACAAACAGATTGACCGTATCACTGATAAGGTAAGAGTATAAGGGTTATAACATGTAACACTAAAGGTTTTTTTTGGTTGTGACACATCAGCTACCATTTTTTCCCCTTGAAATTAAAAGCTATGAGGGGCTATGAGGATGATTACCTATCATGCTCCACTTACTCATAAAATACAGAGTTGTTTTTCTTTTCTACTTACAATATCAGGCTCCATCGCTAAAAAACAAACAAACCCAAAAACCAGGAGTTACTTGAGCTCATTAGGTGGTTCTAAATATATATTTTGTGCAACTTTAACTCCCATTTCAACCAACAACCAACTTGGGGTGACAACCTGTTTCTTCTCTTCTTTTCAGGCGGACATGAACAAAGTTCGCATCGATGAAGCAAACACGAGAGCCAACAAGCTTATCAAGTAGACAATGAATTCTTCTACTGCCAGTTTTATCCATCAACATTGAGCCTCTGTCATCACACAGACACATACACCTACACACGCACACACACACATACACAGTCTACTTGTATGCATGCACACAAACACACACTCTGACGAAAAAAAATAAAAGAAATTCAGTCAGGAAAGAATGTCTTTGCCAGCAGTGTGCTAACCTTTTCCTGCACTAATATGTAAATAGAATACATTCATACATTTTACAAATTGGCCCCTCGCTGTCAAACACCAACACACTTTGCCACATGTATTAATAGTCATGCTGGATTTTGAGAAGCAGTGTGGGAATCAGAAACTGCACCAAAGAGGAAAGTGCCTGACTGCCTTTTCACTGCTGTTAAAAACCAAATATGTACCAGGTCTGTTTTGTATCATATCTCATCATTCATTGGAAGAGAAGAAGCACAGGTCAGCTGATTTTCTTTCTGAGTTTCTCTGTTTTGCCTTTTAAGAACTATGAACTACATCTGTTATGATTAGATCTGATTAGAATTGGTCAGCTACACCTAGATTAATCTTAAATCACCGACTTTGGCCGGAAAAAAATGCATCTTAGTCAAATCCTTATTGGTTTAATATGTAATTAAGTTTATTGTATCGTGTATATTGTTGAGATGATATACTTATTTAATTCTTTATCAAGCAGAAATTACTTGCGAATAAAGTTGTCTTTTTTAACACCTTTTTTTTTGCATGTCATTTATGCCATTTCAGATTGTAAAAGCTATTTTGAGAAAAAAAACAAAAAACGAATGTTGTGCTTTGAGGTGAGCCATGACAAATGTTTTCATGCTGGAATTTAAAGCACCTACCCCTGAATGAAAGCAATTTCATGTTTTTTTATAATTATCCGACTGATGGGACATTATTTGAACTATTTTCAATGAAAATTATAAGGGGCGCTGACCTGATGTTTAGAAATGAATATATAGCAATCACTTTAAATGTGAAGGAAGGTCAGTAAACATCAGGAGGAATGTTCATCCTTACCTCCGTTTAGTGTGGAAAACAACAGTAGATGATCTTCATGATCAGATTCGTCATCAATGGATCAACTGCTGTACTTCATGTTTAATGTCTTTTGAGGTTTTCCACTCTGTGACCACAGTTTTGGGGTAAATACTCCAAACATACTGTAGCTGTTTTTATTAATCGCCTACAGTCATTCTGTTCATGTAATTTGATTCTTCTTTACCCCTAGGTTAATAGAGATTTATAGCACCCGAGAGGAGATTTACAGCCTATGCAGGATTCCTACACAAATTAATCTCCCCAACTTTGATAATTGCACAGGCTGTAAAAATGTGAAAACAGATGTTTATTTCTGAAAAACATGGCTGTACATCTAATCCACCATAATTTCTTAAATCAGTTATATGCTGGTTTCACAACCCACAAGGTTACAGTGCAGAAGTTTTGCAATAATGACAAAAAACAACAACTAAGGTCTTATAACAATTAGTCTAGAAAATAGTGTAATATAGTTATGGGAACAATGTGCAGGAACCTTGTCAATGTCTTGTATGTGGTCAGTGGTTGTGTTGTAACAGCTGTTGTATCACAAATGCCTCCTCTTGCATCTGTTCTGTAAATAGCCAGTTTTCACATCAGAGCAACAGTAACATGATAATATCTGATGATGGAAAGCATAATTTGTTTTGTTGAAGCTGTAGCCCAGGCGGATGGATTACTGCTGGCAGCAAGATGCAAAAAGTACACATGTAAATGAGTGTTGTTTAAGGGGGTAAGTGTAGAAGCTGGCGGGCTCTGTTAGGCCTCGATGTGGAAAATTGGCTAATGATAAAGTAATACAGTATGCTGAAAATATCTTTTGTATGCATCTTCTGGCTTATTTGTTTTGAAGAAAATGATAATTTGTGCACTCTGCTGCAGGCATACACCTATTGAGTTTGTAAAGATCGAAATGAACTGTTATTCAGGGCTTTGTATTGCTATAAGTGATCATTCTCAGCCTGTGACTTGTCAGTTCAGATCTAATTAGTCTAGCCCAAAGCTGCCTCTCCATCTTGAGGCTGTTTATGCATTGTTTTACCAACAGCCACTGGAATGTAAATACAACAGTTTTGTCTACTTTGAATGTGTTCATATGCAGCTCGTCTTATCTGAAATTAACTCGGTGAACGGATGACTGTTAACAAAGTAAAAAAAATGCCTTTTATTTCACATCTGCCTCTGTTAAATTGTTTTTACTCAATAAATCTGTTCAGAAAAACACATTTTTATTGCAGCTTTTCTTAATGGGTTTATAATTAGAATTAAATAAGTGTCGGCAATGTTCAATAAAAAAACGCAACCTGTATAGTTTCAGGAGTTTATTTTAAAGTTTATTCTCTCAAAATGTATTTGATATTTCCTGTCAACATTTTTGGATATTTTACATAGCTAGAGAGTACAAAATGCAGATTAAAAACCACGGAACAGAAAAAGCAGGTAGGAAGGAGTGGAGGAATAAAACAAAGTGGATGAACGGTGACAAGAGTTAGGAAGTGTCAGAAGACGCAGATGAACACTTCATCTGACTCAGTTGCGGTAGATATAGTGACCAATAAAAACAAGACTGAATACATGTGATGCAAAACCATTTCCAGGTGCATGTGACAGAAAAACGTAACTACTGGTACTCATAGCACAGACGTGATGTTCTGCTGGCCCCTCTGCACACGGAAACATCTGTAATTCCTGTTTCGACGGGCCGTGAGAAGATCATTGATTAAATTGCTCTTTTTGTTCCTCTTGTAAATGTAGACAATATAGACAGAGATCATGATGCTACCACATTTTTTCTAGAAAACTCTTGAGCTGAACAGTCTTGTTTATCTTTCTACACCTGACTTCCATAATTTTTTATGAGGTCACTTAAGTTGAATTGTATTTCAGGGACAGAACCCACAGTACAAGGCAAGACGGCAATGGTAGAGTGGGACAGATGGTGAAAATCAGAAATAAACCACAAATTAAACTCTATAAATACAGCTCCATATACTGTACATACTCTATATTCCCTGTGTGCATATATAGATTAAAATTTATTATTCTATAATGGCTTTTTTATGTTGAATTTACCAAATTCTCACTTCCTTCATTTCTTCCCATACATTCATAGAAACAACACATTCCCTCAGCTCCATACTGCTAATGTATGATCCTCGCCTTTAGATAGAGAGCATGCCTGGTCCTTCTGTTGTGTGGTTTGGAAAAGCAGTCAAGATTCATCCGACCCACAGCTTGTCTTAGACTTTGGCTGGTACTGTCAAACATTTAACAACAATCCAGACTTTCTATTTTTATTTTGCTTTTATAAATGTGCCTGATGTAAATTATAGTAGACTATAATCTCTGATAAATAAAATCTAGCTTGTGGGACCAGATACTTGGTAGCTACAAGCCAAAGTTGAAGACAAGTAAGGCAGGTCAAGCTGGTCTTAATTGAAGGTTCAAGAATATCACAATAGCACCATATCAAACTAACATAAAACATACTTCATGCATCTGTAGATATATATACTGTATATCTATATATGTTAATGAATAGATATGAAATTTAGGGATTCAATACACAAGTGTTGAATATATTTCAAGTTCACAGACATAACTACTGACACAGTGCAGCTGAGAATATAGCCTGATTGTATCTATATTCAACGCTGGTGTCACATGACTCCTTGTAAGTCAAAATTTAAAATCTCAGTCAAACTCTTCACAGTGCATAGAGCATTTAGTTTGCATACCTGCAATTACACTTGGTGTGTGTGTATGTGTGTGTGTGTGTACCGTACAACACTGCACTACGGTTTGCTTATCACCAAGTCTTTACATCGCATTTACAAAGCTTTTTGTTAAAGCCTGTTAAGTTCACTCTGATTCTATGAGTAGCATTTAGCGCTCCAAATTCAAACAGCACAGTATTACAGTTCACAACCATTTTGTAAGGCAGATTAATAAAAGTACTCTTAAGTACTCTTGAGTGACCCTATGTTCATTACAGGCCTTCATATTGTACATAGTTATATCAAAGCAAGCCAGACTAAAGAAAAAAAAGAGAAAATGCAGCAAAAGTAGCAACGTGAGAAAAAAGTCAAACATTCTTTGGTTGAGTGTAAAAGGAGCATTCCTGTGCTTTAATTTAATGCTTTGAATTTGGCATTTTGTTAAAAAGAACACATAGAAAAGAAAAAAAGTGGACCTCTGCAATGATACACTGGCTTAAATACAGGCAAAATAGTGATGGCTTTAACCTAACCTACAATATTAATATTAATTCTCACAAAATAATATAAAAATTCTAAAAAGCTTGCTCTGATTGATTGTACACAAATACTACTTTCTCTTCCCAGGTTGCCTAGGCAACCTCCCGGATGGCCTTCCCGTCTCCTTTCACTTCTTCTTGGCAAAGCGACTGAACTTCTTCTCCTTGTCTTTCTTGGCAGAGCTGGGCTCAGGGAGGGCAGTTGAGGAGGAGGGAGGGGGCAGGCTGTGGGTTTTGGCCCCTGAGGGCCCCGACGCCTCCTCTGCTGCCAGGGGTTGAACGGCCTTCTCCATGGCCTGGCTCCAACGCTGGAGCTCGTCCTGAAATTAAACACAAAAACACACACACCACAGCGGCTTACAAAGGGAAGTCCACCTCCTGGGGGTCGGGGGGCAGTGTGTGTTTTGGTCTCTCGGTCTAAAGGCCTTAAAGAAACAGCTCGTCTACACAGCTAACACAGCCTGTTAAGAGACAGAGGCTGAACTGAGGGGCTGCATAAAGGGCCAGTATAAGATAAGATAAATAAGGAGCTTTTTGAACTGTGAATCATGCAAATCTAGTCTAGTAGAGTCCCAGAATAAATATATAGAGCTGGAAATGAGCAATGATCCCCATTGAGTAAATCTTTGGCTAGCTGGTGGTGATTTAAGGTCTTGCTCAATGACCCTTAGACACTACTTACTTACTTCAACATGGGCAGAGATGTCAAACTGAAACCGCTTATAAAAATGAAATTTAAAAATGTAAGTACTGACAGAAGAATTACACTCCTGTGACCACTGCTTTCCAATATAGTTTAAAGATTATATAAGCACATGCCTTTGTATCAACCAAGTCCAGAACATTAAGTCCTGTGTGATTCATGGAAAGCTGCTAAAAGTTATTTCCTGTTATCTGTCTGCGATTCAAATACTCACCTCGTCTTTACACTGGAACAGATATTCACTGCCGTCTCCAAGACTGTGAGAAAGGGAAAGAAAAGTAAAGTTGAAATTCAGAGTTAAAATTAAGAGGATTTTTCTGTAATCCAAGAAACAGAGCTCTAACTTTGACATCTTTCTTTACATTTTTAAAAGTCTGGTGTGTTTATGGTTGTTTCTGGAAGTTGCAATCTGTTAGCATCTGTTAGCACTTCTTAAAGTGAATGCATGAATATTCTTTCAAACTGTTTTGTTACTTATTTTCCACTTGGAGCTTGAAGAACTACCTAGAGTTGTTTGCAATTTTAAGGGAATTTATTTGTTCTCTAGTTGATTTGCATTCCCATTGATAGAAAATATAAACAAGAAGCTTCAGCTGATTAAAAAAACAAAAAGAAAAACACTGAAAAATGAAACAAGTTATTGAATAACTTAAACAAGCCAATGAATGCTAAGTAATATACTTGTTTTATAGTTAATCAAGGTATATTCCAGAAATAATTGCCTAAATTTAATTGATATTCCCTAAAGGCTACAAGTTATGGCTGGAAGGTTTCAATTTGTCCCCATCTCATCAATATATTTCACAAATTTAGTGGTGAGACAATTAAAAACCCTGAGGATGGAGAGGTTTCTCACCGTAGTTTGGCGATGTTCTTCTTTTTCTTGTAGTTGGCGAGGATCTCCCAGGTGGCGTTACTGAGGGACAGCGGGTCCTCGCCATGATACGTAGCTCCATGCCCAAAGCTTTTAGCATCCTTATAAACTGAGAGTGATCCAGGCTTCAGCACACAGTACAAGTTGTTCCATGACCTTAGTGATGAAGAAGAGGAGGAGGAAGAGGGGTAGTAAAAGCAGGTCTTCAGTATTGATCAATTCAGGTAGCCAAGTTCTGTTAGTAATGTATAATCAATTCACTATAATCCAAATGATGTGAGGCATAACAACAATACCACTCCATTAAGACTTAATTCAGTTCATTAAAAATAAGGAGAGCAGTTGTGAGAACAGTGTAATGATTGTAAATTGTATTTTATTAAGAGGAAGCTGCCCAGATCCTCTCTAAGACAACAGTCCTGTGATACTGTAGCAGTGCTAACCAAGAAAACCTTTTTGGGTTGCTTGTGTATATAAAAAATACTGCTGCACTAAACAGGATTTTTATTTTAAAATCAGAGCTACATAATCATTTTAAAATGACAAAGGTGGCTATAATCTGCCGTAATGCTGGTTATGCTGCAGCTTTAAATGGCAAAGTAAAAGTTGTCATTTTTGGTATTTACCACCCTTTGAGTACAAAAACCTTTGGAAGAAATACAAAATATGCAGAAAATAAGAGTTTTTAAAAGTGCCATATCTAAGTTTTGGTGTAATATTTTCTGTTAATACAAGATTAAGTCCATGATAATTTTTTATTGTGAGCATTTGCATAGAAGGGCTTGCTACTGTAAATGTATTTAATGTTTGTGTTGTTACATTTGTATTTACTGTTAGACTCACAGCTGGCAAGTATGTACACAACCAGTGCAAAGTCAGATTTAGTTAAAGTAGTTTTACCCTCATCACCATCCGCCATCCTCTAAAGTCATGTATACTTTATATTTTTGTTGTGCATTTTAGAGTTGAAACAATTTGTTGATTAACTCACTCGTAAATCATCAGAAATTAACTGATGACTATTTTGATAATGGAGTAAATTTTCAGTAAAAATGCCAAACATCCTTTTTATAGTATATCATAATGGTGGGATTAAAAAAAATGTAAAATCTGTTTTAAACCAATCTATGAAATAATCAGCAGATTAAGTTATGTTAAAAATAATCACGAATTGCAGCCCTGATGCATTGCATGGAGATTTTTATATGTATTTTTCCTACCACTCCAGGCCGTTAGAAGACTTAACTTGTGTTGTTTAATCCATCACAAGTTGTCACACTGTTGTTTAGGTGCATACAGTATTAATGTGCAATATATGAGGCAACTTAAATAAAATAATGCAAAAACTAATGCAGACTTGATGTTCACTCTGATGAATGATACTACCTAAGCAAGTTTCCTGAGTATGCTAATAGAGTTTCCAAAGATATTGAAATTAATTGAAACAAATTAATGTCTGTCATGTAGTAATTAAAGTAAGTGAGATGTAGTAATTGGGATAATACATGCAAAACCACTGATTTAGGTAAATCAATCTATTATGTACCTATTTGAAGCCTTCTTCCCTGAGCCCTCCACATCATGTTTGCGGGCCAGCATGCCCTCCAGCAGCACAGTCGGGGCTCTGAGGGGCTCCACGGGCATAGTGGCGGCTCTCTCTGGCTCCTTCGGTGTCACTACTGAGATGGAGGGCTCCAGCTCCAATGAGCCACTCTCTTTCATTTCTGACTCGATGGGCACTGTGGAGTCACCTGCCGTCCCTTCTAGCTGACCTGAACTGGGCTCAACTGCACCAGAACCAGACTGGAGGAGAAAAAGACACACAAAATCAGAATTAGACAGCGGTAAAATGACACGGTTCATCAGCAAATCAACCCGTACATTAAGAGAGGAAAGTCTGCCCTTGACTTATGCTTCCCTGATTACTTTAAAAAGTACTCAAAGTCAGTCCTCAACTGAGTCAAATGTTTGTTTTAAAGTAAGAAAGTCAAGGAGATCTTTTAAATGTAAGAGTTGGTACAAAAATAGCCGATAAGAGAGGCTGATTTTCCTTTTTCACCAATGCTGGTATGCTGAAACTGAGAGGTCACGCATGATTAAGCGCAGAGGACACAGAGCTGAGTCAGTGTAGTTACTAACCAGAGTCTGTTCCTCGATAGTGTAGAGCTGTGAAGATTCTTCTACAAAGCCAGTGTCTTCTCTCCTGGAGGGAAAAAGGCAACATGGGGATTCGCATTAGAGACCTTTTTGAGAGCAGCGGTTGAAAAAATGTGTGTACACAGACGAAGAACTTGGGCAATTGTGTTTGCATAGGTGTGTGTGCTGTGTATATACTGTATGTGCATATATAATGTACCTGCTCTCCTTATCTGAGCGCTGTTCCTGCTCTTCTTTAATGAACTTCTCCATCTCCTGTTGCTCCTTCCTCAGCTCCAACAACTCCATCTGCAACACAGAACAGAAGTGAAATCAGTAACCATTATGCGCTCCAGTTTAGCAGCATAGCTGCCATCGGCTTCAGCCCTTGTTGATATATGTGTTCTTAAAAGTTGTTTTTCCACACTTCATCTGTTTCTAACAAGACCACAGTGTTTAATCCTGTAATCAAATTACTGTAAACCACTTTTAAGATATTTTTTTCCCGTACCGTTGTGAGGCGCTCCAGTGCAGAGAAGCGCTCTTCCCAAGTGGCGGTGGATTTTTCAAAGGCCTCGTGCCTCTTGAGAAGTTTCTCAACCTCGTCCACAGTGTCGCCCACGTCTCTGCTGGTCACATAAGGCTCCTGAGCGATCAGCCAGGCCTCTGCCACAGAGGCGTCCCGCGCAAACTGACACACCTCCAGCACTGCAAGCAAAGAAGACAGGAGTTACTGTATGGTGAGGAGTTTTCAAAATAAAGTGTTTATCTTGCAGTAATACAATTAAAAAAAGAAGAAAAAACCTTCAAGTTTTCATAAATATTAATTATTGACTTTATTTGAATTTATTTATAATCTGTCATATAGGGACACAGCTTCCATTTAGGGACAAAATGCTGGTCCTTCCAAGGTTACCCAGTAAACATTAGGGTCAAAGGTTAAGGTTGGATTTAGATTACATTAGCGTTAGAGGCTGGGGAATTCATTATGTGACAATTTTGGATAGTGAGGACATTTTATAGGACATTGTTAGAACATGATGACAATTTTAGAAAGGGAGGGCATGTTTTGGAGAGGAAGGACGTTTTTAGAAAGCAAGGACATTTTTGGAAAGGGAAGCCATTTTCCATGAAGCAGGGAATGTTTTGGACACTGAAAATATGTTTAAAAGATGAGAATATTTTAGAAAAATTACAACATTTTCACAAAGAGAGGACATTTTTGAAAACGGAGGATGTGTTTCAGTAAAGATGTTTAGATGCTGAGGACATTTTGTGCAAAATGAGGATATTTTTAGAAATATAACAATCAGCTTTGTCTCTGGTGGTCTATCTTGTTTTAAACTTGCAGTGTTTCTGTCATATTTAAATCTGCATTTTATTATTTTATTTATTTATTGATGTGGAGGTTTATAAAACAGAGAAGCATATTGAGGGAATCAAAATCAAACACATTATCGGAAAACATCACTGTTTTTGTCTCAGACTATTTCAAAAACTGTTTTCAAAAAACATTCTTCCTGATTGTTTTGATGAAAGAAGGCCAAGGTGCTCTTTCATGTAAAAAGTCTTCAGCATTTATGAGCTTTCACATCTGTTAGTCTTGAGGCTTTTGGCATTTAAGTATAAATTTGTGAAAACAAGGTGAAAGGAATAATGTATGACTAATATTTGATCTTTAAGGTTGGAGTGTGAGGTTGGAGGTTAGTGTAGTTCTACTCACAGAGTCTGAGCCAGTCCCATCTGTCATCCCACTTGAACATCATCTCCTTCCTTTTCTCCATCAGCTGCACCATCTTCTCTTTGATCTGGCACAAGCAGTTGTACAGTTGCAGTTACATATCAGCATTATTAAACATCTCTGGCCCCAAGATTGGCTATTATTCTTCCAAGAATTAGTATTGTGAAGTAATTAACCACACGTAAATTGAGGCCGGGGTCAATTGCTCATTTAAATTCTTTTGGCTTTTCCATTTCTAATTAGTGTTTGCTTTATAGTCTCCCTGATGAATGTTAGATGAGTAGATTTTTTTTCTTTCTTGACAATCCAATTGGTTCCATTGTGCCAGACAAGAACAATCACTCCCAGAAAAGTAATTAAATCTAATAAAAGCAGCAATTTGAGGCCCATCTGAGGATGAAAAGAAAGCTGTATTTTGCTGCGGAAGCCTCACCTCAGCAGAGTCTCGGTGCTTGCGAGTCAGCAAGGCCTTGCCGAGGTCTATGCAGTCATTGAATTTGGCTCCTCTGGCCTCGATCTCTGAGCGGATCCCCTGGTGATACTTCTGCAGGAGCTCCACGGATGAGACGTCCCTGAAGCAGAGGAGAGAAGAATATTAAGTGCTAACCAGTTATGTATGAAGTTTATCTACCTCTGTTGGTGAGGACTGGAATTGCAACATTAATGACCAGGCAAGTTGTCCTTTATCTAACACAGAAATACTTAAGTTTAACTATTTATCTTCATACTGGCCTCATGAATAAATAATGTTCTAAAGCTCAAAATATTGTAGTACATAATTATATTTTCTGCTTGGGGTTTTTATGGTGAATTATGTATTTTGTCTGCAATGAGACATAAATATTATCACTTCTTGCACATCTAATAACCAGCATGTACTTCTAATCACTCTGACTAAACAGCATATATATTGAAAGTTATTGTTCTGATTAATTAATTTATAAGAAACTAGATATTATTACTTTGCTTAGATTTTTCTTATGTATCCTTCTTCTACATACA
This sequence comes from Scomber scombrus, assembly GCF_963691925.1. Classification (NCBI taxonomy): domain Eukaryota; kingdom Metazoa; phylum Chordata; class Actinopteri; order Scombriformes; family Scombridae; genus Scomber; species Scomber scombrus. The sequence continues at coordinate 8,284,054 of NC_084988.1, read as the reverse complement.
TAGATCACCACTACCAGTAAAATCTGATCTAACTCAGTAAAGTTATATGTTGAGGGATTTCTTTTCTCTTTATTTACCCACTACACATTTTCAGCTCACCTGGGCTTCTCCTCAGTCTCTATCTGCTGGATGATGCTGTCCATCCAGGCCATCAGGTCTCTGACCATTGTGAAGAAGCGGAACTTCTCCGCTGTGTCTACCAGTTGTGCCCTGCGGCCGTCGCAGGCATCCAGCAGGCCCTTCCAGGCCTCCAACACCTCCCTCTCTGTGGCCTGGATGGCCTCCGCTTGGTCCCCTGCATACTGGGCGTGAAGCCGTGTGGCTGTCTCCTGAAACTGTTGAACCTGGAGGAAGGAGAAGCCAGAGTCAGATCATAACATGCATGTGATTGGGAGAAAAACTAATATTTTTCTCACTAATAGCTTTTCACCCTTTGAGAAAACTTTTCACAGTTGCCCAAATATTGCAGCCTTCCCACCCCCTGATATGAATCATTAAAAGCTGCCTCTTGGTTGCTACCTGCTGTGTTCCCTCAGAGTAATAGGGGCAATCCCGTGTTGTACCTGTTTGCCTAGAGCTGTGATGTCTCTTTCAAAGGCGGCGTGCATTCTGTGGAAAGACTCTGCTTTGCTGAAGTCTTCTCCCACATCTTCAGGCAGCTCTTTCTGCTTATCGTGGATCTGAACCACAAGCTCCTTCCCATCATCAAAGTACCTTAGAGAAAAGAAACAGAGATCTCAGTCTCTTTGGCTCTGTGTAATATCACATTAATCATTCTACTCACTATAATTGATGTAACATCCTCATGTTCAAGTTGAATTCTTTGCTATTGAAGCCAGATGTTTTATCGATATAATTCTCATTTATTTTGACACTTTAACACTTTAAATCTTTAGGCTAACAGTCTGGTACATCAATCTGTTTTCCTTACTTGAGCAGGTCGTAAGATGCTGTAAGGAGCTGAGCGCGAGTGTCAATCAGCTCAAGCAGATCTGCCCAGCTGTCATTGATGCCGTCTTTCCACTCTGCCATGGCGGCCGCCTCGCTGTGGCCGGCCTCAATCAGCTCGTCTATCGTCAGGTTGACCATGTCTACACGTTCTTGCCCCGCCATTCCTGTCTCCCGTGCAAATTCTCTGAACTTATCCCTCAGAAGCTGTGTCAAATCAGAGGGGAAAAGATAGAGATCATTTTAAAAAGAAGGTAATAAAAGAATCAGAATCTGAAGTTGGAATAAAAATGTGCAAATTGGCAACCCATATGGCAGCAAGAGAAAACGATCTTGACTTAAATACCCAAGAAATCCTGTAATGTGATATATGTAAACTGTAAACATGTGCTCAAGTGTTCACCAAACCAGACGGTCTGTGATCATTTGCAACAAAAACAGCAAAAGCAGAAAATGAGCAAAAGATCTTCCTTCGTGATGGTTTCTGTGAACATGGTGCTCATTTATTTTCTTTACAAGATTTTTTTTTATTACAAGTATATTTCAAATTGACATCAAAAGTTTGCTTTGAAGGATAATTATCTACAACTCCACCTCCCAAATTAGATTGATAGAATGGGTTTGAACATCTCTGCAGTCCAGGATGTGCTAAAATACTTCCCATCATTTTTGGGTGCATGTGTTTGCATGTTTTTGTGTGTTTAATAATACCGTGACGTGGTCCAGGTCCTGGCCCATCTCCTGAGAGGAGGCCACAACGTCTCTCTCTGAGATCCAGTGCTCCAGGTCCTCCACCTCTCGGCTCAGCATGAAGTGGTGGAAGGTGTGGTCCAGCTTCTTTCTGCGTTCCTCTGCCAACTCCCTCAGCCCTGCATACTGCTTATCCACCTGGCCCTGTCGCCTGATGATTTCCTCACTGTAGATGAGGTAAAGGGGGAGGATGGATGGAGGAAATGAGAAAAATGCAAAGAGATTGGATTTAGGTTTATTCTAGATGAAGCGTGTGATTTGGACAGAAATGATAACACTTTACATGCTCATTATTCTTATCACCCTAAACCACAACTGACTGGGACAACATGAGTGAATTAGCATCTTTGCAAAGATGTAATTTTTTCAGTGTCTACATCAAATTATAAAGGCAAATACCCATCAGGATGGTCCTCTGCAAACATCTTCTGAGCACGGTCTGCCAGGCTTTGGATGGAGTCAGCGTGGTCATCCACCGCCTGCTTAAGAATCATGTGACGCTTCAGAATCAGCATAGCACTTTGCTCGTCCTGGAGACACAGAGGAAGAAAAGAATGAGTCATAATCAAGAGAAGGAGCAACAAAATTGTATGATAATGGCACACTTCAAAGAAAGAGCTCTCAATGGAGGGTGCCACTTATGAGAAGCGTGTCACTGTAATTGAAGAAAAACACAACCATGTAATCATGTTAATGCATGCAGTGCCACTTGTTTTTTGCACATGATATGCCTTGTTTTCAATTAGATCTGTTTTTCAGACATCTGCGGCTACTAATCAGCGCGCTTCCTCGTCCCGTGTGGCCTCTGCTCCTCACCTTGGCCTTTTCATCAGCGATCATGTAAAGCTCCTGCTCTCCTATCCAGGCTTCAGCCTCGTCCGCGTCGTTGTAGTACTGCTGGGCCAAGTTGGAGCCGTTCAGCCTCTCCCTGCGCTTGGCCATCTCGTCCTGCAGCCGGGCCCATGCGTCTTCCAGTTCCTTCACCTGGTCCGTGATTCGCTCTGCCTCAGGTCTGTCTTCTGCGCTGGCGGCGGCAGCCATCCTCCTTCCTCTCTCTAGCACTTCATCGATGCGAGGCTGGTGGCCCTCCATCTCCCTCTGCAGCGTCTGATGGACAGAAAAGGAGACAGTGTGAGTACATCATATAATAGTGTTCAAGGAACACTACTGCAACTGTTAAAAGGAGTTTACACATATTCTGACAACTTTTGATGAATTTTGTCATGAACGGAAACAAAAATAGTATTTGTGTCTTGTACGGTAATGAAAAATGTATTCAGAGATAAATTGTATATGCTTTTGCTTGCTTTTTTTACTGAAATGGGTGCAATTTAGTTTTACCTTAAACATATAGTCAATTAATGTATCTATGAGAGAAGTAATCAGCAACTATTTTGATAATCAATTAATTGTTTCAGGTATTTTTAAAGCAAAAATTGCAAACAAATGCTGAACACTCTCTACTTCCAGCTTCTCAGATGTGTGGATTTACTTATCTCTCTCATATTTTATTAGAATGTCTTTGGGTTTTAGACAGTCAAAAAGTAATAGATTAAGAATACACAATACATTTTTTAGGCCAAGTGATTAAATTAAATTAATAAAGAAAATGCACATTTTCAGCTATCTAGGACTCATTTCTTGCCTACCTGGATGAGGCTGGAGTATGATGAATAATTCATCCACTCCCTCTCTTATGGCCTTTGTTTGAGACTCAATGTAAAGCACTCTAAAGCATCCTGTATAACTGGCACCTCAAATGTTATTTTATCTTATTTTCCATTCATTTGTGGACTCATTTATTTATCGCTCCCATTTTTCTTCTAATTTCTCTTATTCACTTTCACTTTCATTACTTATTTCACACACATGTCTGAGTCTGGGATTTCTTTTTTTCTACAGACAAATCAGTTACCTGGTTCTTTTTCAACAGCATTTGCACGGTCTGAAGATTGTGGCCATGCTCTTGTGACATTGCCAGGGGCATCCTCTCTTCAATCCAGAGCTGACAGTGAGAGTGAAAAGAAAGAGCAGAAACAAGAGATTATGGTGATGAAGAGAGAAAATGGCAGAGACCGGTTTCGGTTGAGAATTAGATTTATAGATCTCTGATGTACACAGAGTACAGAAAATGTAAAGACCATCTTCTTAGTACTGAAATGTACCACTTTATAAAATGTCTTAGACATCTCAAACAGTAAAAATCCTTCTTTAAGCTGCATCCTCCACCTGACTGAAGTGGATTTAGGCAGTGAAACCAATAAGGGATTAAAGCTTTTCCCTGATTTACCTGGAGAGTCAATTTCATGGAGAAAGCTGGTGGTCTTACTATCTTGAATACTAAGTGTACATACTGTAATTGAAAACTTAATTTCTAAATTATTGAGTTATGGTTTTGCGGGGGAAAGAAAAAAAACATTGAAGTTAAGACTTCAATATTTCTAGACCCAAAAGGTGTTTCTTGCTGTCACTCAAAAACCAGCATTAATCCAGCTACCCTCCTTTAAATTCTTACATTCTTTGTTCTAATTCAGTGCCATCAATCATTCTGTATGAGTAAGGACTTCCAACACTTTCATTTTGCCCTGAAATTGGATCCATGCTTACAAGCTCATCGGCCAGGTCTCTGTAGAACTGATGGACAGCCTTGGCGGCCTCCAGCTTGCCCTTGCGCTGGGCCAGTGGTGTGAGGAGCTGCTGGAACTCGACCTGCAGGGCCTGCTGCTCAGCCTCAAGCTCCGGCTGGTCCTCCCTGCCTCCGCCATGCTTCCTGGCGGCCTCCTGGAGCTCCTCCAACTCTCGCGCACGGTCACGTACCTGGTTCTCTGTCATCTGGCACGGGGAGACGTGATTAGAGGAAAAGATGAATAGCCTTTCAAGAGTTTAATCAGGCTGTAGTGGAGGTTAAATCCACTAAAAGTTAGTTTGTTTTCCCATTTTTTCCCATGTTTTTACAGCTAGCAAAGTTTTATTAAGGCAACACTGACTGTAACATATTTTAATATAACTTGTGGTATTCTGTAAATACAATGTTTTAGTTTACAATTGGATTCATAAGATTTTTGTTATATTTAAATGCCAGCGGTAACAAAAGACACAATCTAATACTGAGAAAGCACACATTGCAAAAAGCGGCATCTGTTACTGTAATATATGAACTCCCATGGTGGGACTTACCTAAATGTGATTTAGAAAGTGCATATAACCAAAGGAATTGCAAACACAAAAAGCATACAAATCTAAAGAATATCCAGAATGTGCTACAGTGACACAGACCTGATGCTTTTTGAGCAGGATGTTGGCGTTAGTCAGGTCTTTGACTTCTTCGTCTCCGCTCTGTATCTGCTGCTGCAGGCCACCCAGCCACTTCTTCATGTCTGTCAGGCTCTGGTCGAAAAGCTCGGAGCGGTTAGCGTCAAACAGCAGCCTCGCTTTCTCTTGGGTGGTGGACTCCAGCTTGTCCCACAGCTCGTGGAGTTTGGCCAGGCGCTCAGTCACGATGGGCTCAAACTCGGGCTTGGACTCCATTAGCTCATGACCCTCCTGTGTCCACAAGAACAGCTCAGTTAAAGAGTTTGTAAAGGTAGATATTTAATTTCCTTCACAAAAGCACTAGTTTACATTTTTTTTTATATAACTGAGATATTACAAACCTCTTGACTTAATGTATACTTAAAGGCCCTGAAATCAATTTTTCTCTACCTACCTCTTTTACACAAGAAGAAAACATAGTTACAACAGTTTTGATTATATTTATGTATTCATGTTTTTGTCTGGGCTCATCTCACTGGCTTGAAGTGGGCAGGTTAAGTCAGAAAAAGTTGATGTCACATGTTTCTATGCACCAATCAATATTTAGCAGCAGTTTGCTGATATTGCTTGACTAATCAAATCAAATATGATCAAACAACACAGTCCTGATTAAGCGGATTAGGGAGTATTCAAAACTTTAATTTGGTTTTTGCTTATTTATTCATAAATATTTAAATTTTATAAAGAAAAACATACTCTATAATTAATTTAATTCTGGCTCTTTAAAGGATGTCTGGTAGATAATTAATTTTTTACAATATATGTAAAATGAACACTGAAGATTAAAACAATATAAATATGTATATGTATAAACAGCAAATAGGTGTACATAGGCACATACTGTACACAGACTTACTGACCTGGTCTACTTTGTTAAGCCAGTCCTTGTTTGAGGCCAGCTCAGCCATAAAGGCCTGATGTTTCAGCCACTTGCTGTGGAGGTTCCTGGCCTCATCGTACGACGTGTCCTGAGCGGTCAGCATCTTCTCGTTGATCCACACAGTAAGCTGAAGCATGGAGGGGAGAGGTGAATATTACAGATTAGCAGGAAAGTGAACAACTGAGATCCATGCAAGCACAATTACAAAACCTCATTGAAAGTCATGGAAACGTCAACATTTCAAGTTTGAGCAGAGGTGACTTTTTGTGAGGATTTACTTCTTTATCTTTTAAAAACAGAGCTAATTTACCAATTAGCCAAATAGGACACTGATCACAAATACTGTGGGGAAGATACAAATTTAGTCTAAGAAGATCTAATGAAGTGCAGCTGCGTTATAATAAATAAAGCAGCAGAGTGTGTTTGGCAAATTTACAACAATAATCAAGAGATTGAAAAAGGAAGAAAAAACACTGTGATGTTGCATGTCAGTGAATGAATAATTAAGATAATAATTAACGTACTAATTGATGTTATATAGTGATTGCATGCACAGCAAACAGAGGGTGAACTCACATCTTGAGTGTTTTGAAGGAAGCGCTGCAGGTCGCGGTTATCGTAGAGCTTTTCTGACACTTCATCGGCTCTTCTTTTATTTTTGTCATGCCTGAAGGTCAAAAACAAAAAGCAAACAAACACATTGAAAACAAACAACTTCTGACCGAGTATATCTTCCTCCACCTTTTCATCCAACACCTTTGGTGAATCCTTATGAGCTCTTCCTCCACAAAGAAAAATAACTGACACAGTAACCCAAAACAGTCATCAGTTCTCTGCCGTGCTGTGAGGAATAGCTCTCACTTTAATCAATATCCATTATTGCAAGAGCCTGTCTACCAAGCTGAATTGTGGGAGTTAATGGGAAAAGCACCCGTGCCCTCTCTACTGCCTCTTGTTGACACTAATCATACAGTGATAAGAAGCTGTTTCACTGGCAAAACTCTGAGAGGTCTATTTTTCTACATTAGATCAGGGCCTGCGTAGTATTTATCAAACTGTTAAAAGTGGCATTTTGGCCTGAAGTGAAAGATAAAAAAAATAAAAACCTTCACTTTTACACCTACTCACAAACTTACTGATCAAATTTCTTTCAACTTAACTTTAGTAAAGCTCCAGAGGTTTCTTAATGTTTTGTTGGTTAAGAGTAGATCTGAACTACAGAGACAGAGTTGAGCACACACTTCCTGAGTCGTGTTTTGGAGTGATGCTACAAAATATAATTGGTCATGATAAATTATGCATTACCTGAAACAATATGTATGATGCATTATAGGGTAGTTTTAGCATATTATTTGCATTGGATTTGAAAAAATGTATAACATGTTATACCATTTTTTTCTTTTCTGTGATGCACCAACAATAAAGCTAGCACTGATTTGGTTTGCAATCACTTTCAATGCGTCGTTTATGTTTTTTTGTGATGTTTCTCATCTACCAGCAGCAGAATTTCTCTACTGCTCCAGTATTTTTTTGGTTTTGTCTCCATTTCAGCCAATTTCCTAATATTTCATCCCTTTATTTTAAAGGACAGATTCCCAGTTTTTCAAGTCTGTCCTAAAACAACAATCAGGTGACCATATGAATATTGAAACAGATTTTGCTTGCTGCCAATTTAATATGCAAATAATATAATTGTATTAGCTTGTTGATTTCACATGTTAATTGCTACTGTAGATAATAATTTACATTCACATTTTTTCTTTTGGCAGATGCTTTTATCCAAAGCAACTTATAATCAAGGCAGGAAAAATCAAGCATTTGAGGACAGTGACTCAAGCCAAATTCTCGAGTAGCTGACCAGGAAGAAGTGTAATGAGAAAAGGTGCTAGACAGATTTTGGGCTTTAGTGAAAGATAAAAGCACATTTGTGCATTATAATGTATGTATGTTTGTAAGTGTTTAAGTGGCTATTCCTGCTAAAAGAGCATATAAATGATTCATCATGTGATCACTTTGTAGTTGCTCTTAAAGGTCACATACTCACACAAAGAGAGTTTTTTACTCTCTTGCTATTTTTGGCTTTCAGGACAAAAATGAAGCATTAATGTGTTCCCTGACCAGAGCCAGTTTGTGACTGTGGGAATGAAACAGACATTAAAAAAGACCCCTCTAAATTTATCATGATCAATACCCAATGTGGGTAAAATCATATAAAAAACTTAGTAGAAAGTGCAACAAGATGATGATATATTTTTACTATTCACAAGACTTGTATTTAAATAACACTGATCTCATGAGCGACTGACCTGTCTTTAATAGAGTCCATTTTCTCTTGAACTTTCCCAGAGTACAAGTTGTCACTGTCCACCAGCCGCTGTCCTTCCTGTAGAGCGCCGTCAATCTTGTCCTCGTTGGCCTCCATGGTGCTCAAAAAGTCCTCATGCTTTTTCAGAGCCTTCTCTGCGCCGGCCAAAGTGTCAGGTTGGTCTATGTGGGCCAAGGTGTACTCCTGCAACAAAGTGGCCAACATCGGGAAGGAAAATAATTAACAAAGAATGGAAAGAAAAAGAGAAACACCCTACAAACACCAGCAGCTGACTTTAATATATGACAAACATGCAGTGTGGGAACTGACCACACAGCATTCTTCCATACCCCATTCTTTTAAATACCTGTAGCATCACTAACCCTGTCATTAACAAGCTAACCATAACCTTGTGGTGACTAATGACTCTTCCTGTTACACATAGACAGTTTTGAGACTTTCCACATGGTCCTACTTGACATACTCAGGTAATACAGTACCTGGTTGTTGAGGATGGCCTCTACAGCCTTGCCGTCTCTCATGAACTGCTGGAAGCCCAGACCCTGGTCCAGGAGGTTCTTGCGATTGTCCCACATCTTCTGCAGTTCATACCAACCGCGGTCCAGACCCTTCAGCGTCTTCTCAAGCTGCTGGTACTGAGGGTCGTCCTCCTGACCTTGGGTGACCTGGACACCGGTGTCCCTCACACGGTGATAGTCCTCTTCATGGTTGTTTATGTCTTCGCGCACAGCGTCGTGTAGGCTTAGCTGCTCCTCGGCCTCTGGCAGTGAGGCGGGCATTTCCTCTGATGCCACAGCCTTCTGGGTCTTGAAGAGCCAGGACTGGAAGTCATCCATTTCTTGGAGGAAACTCTGCAACTTGCTGACCTCGCCCAAAGAGTCCTCTCTGTCTTTCAGAGTGTTTCTAAGCGTGTCCCAGGCCGCGTCCAGCTCTGCTCTGTGGGCCAAGATATCGTCCGCGTTATCTGGGTGGTCTTTGGCCAACTCATCAGCCTCGGTCCTCAGGAAGCTAAGCTTGGTTTCGATGGCGGCCAAATCTCTCTCCATGCCAAACAGTTTCCTCTGGATGGTCATGACGGCTGCCAGGTCGTTGCCCAAGTCCTGTGTGGACTCAATCACCCGTGTCTTGTCTTTGATCCAGGTCTCTGTCTCGTCACACTCCACCCCATAGCTGTGCAGACTAACAGCAGAATCCACTTTCCTCTTCTTGTCCTCCACCATGGCTTTGAAGGCCTCCCACCTGAAAGAGAAAGATTTATTGAATGTTCAAATCACTTTAATGACTTGTTACGGTATGTTTCATATACATCTGAAGATAAGGAAAATTGTTTAATTTACTAGAAACCCAAGTAAATTAATTCAATTTATTTAATATTCGATGATAATTAGAAGATTTATTCTCTACACGTGTTGAATTATGTGCTTTCTTGTAAACAAATTTCCCATTTATCCACTGACCTGTGTTCACTGATTAAATAGTAGAGTTGTTCATCAGAATTTATTGGACGTATATGATCTGTTTCTACTTGATCTGCAATTAGTGATAAATTTGCCGATTTCTTTCTCATTATAGGATATCAGATATTACAGAAAATAAAAAAACATAGCATTACCAAAATGTTCATATGCCTCCATGAGAAAGAGAGAGAGAACATACAAATATTGATGTTTGTGTTTTAGTACAGTTTAGTTCAGTCAATAAATAATCATTTTTCATTACCTCGTATTCAGTCGTGTCTGACATTCCTTGACCTCTTTGGTTCGAGGGTGTCTGCTGTCCTCAAGCTGTTTCACAGCTTTGTTGACGTCATCAACCTTCGACTGAACATTTACCATTTCTTGAGCTAAGATGCTCAACCTGCAAACAAGCACAGTGCCGGTTAAAATAGGAACAGTACAATGTACACAATGCATACACATGGACACTACACTAGACTAGACAGAATCAAGTAAGTAATTTATTTAACATTAATTTGTGAGATGATATAATAACATCATAGTTTCATTTGTTCTGTGTACCTATTCTGTACTACTTCCAGATCCTCCAGCTTCTCAGGCACCTCCAAGCCCACCAACCACGTCTCCTTCTGGCCCATAAAGAGCTCGCAGGCGTCTGTCTCACTGAAGATGATGTACAGGGCCATGGTGTCATCAAGCTTCTTCTGTCTCAGGTCAGCCAGAGACATGAGCTCCATGTACAGTTCCTTTATGTCTTTTAGGCGTGTCTGGATATCAGGCGTGTTCTGTAGCTCCTCTGGCAGAGCGTTGCCCTGTTTGGAGAGAGCCTCAATGTTGGCTCCGTTCTTGATTATCTCATTCTTGAGGTCGTTGTGCCTCTTCAGTAGCCGCTGGGTGGTGAACTCATCGTGGCCTACGTCATCATTGCTCATCTGCCTCTTGGCGTCCAAGAGCCAGGCCTTGAGGTCGTCAGCATCTCCCTGAAACTGGAAGAAACTCTGGGTGTCCTGCAGGTTCTGTTTCCGAAATGCTGCCAGCTCCTCCAGCTGCTGCCACTGCCTCTTGATGTTGTCCATGCCTTCTTGAACTTTTGGAGAACCAAAGTGCTTGTCTTGGATCATATTTTCTCCTTCAGCCAAGACCTGATTGAGGTTGGCACGGCGGGCTCCGAGTTCATCCTCGAAGGCACTGTGTTTGCTTTGGAGCACCAGCACACTCCTCAGGTCCTTGCCGTAATCCAGGGAGGAGAAAATGTGCTCCTTCTCCTTAATCCAGCTCTCCAGCTCTGCCACCTCCCAGAGGAAGTTCCAGAAGCGGCGGGACTGCTCCAAGCGAGCCCTACGCTGGGCTGCCAAAGCACAAAGCTCCTTGTAGCACAATTCAAGGTGCTGCACCCTCTCCTGGATCACCTGGGGATCACATGGCTTGTAGCCTGGGAGATAATAAAGGACAACATAACAGTTAGATAATATTTACTCCTTTTCATTTTCTCTACTCTGAAGGCTATGAGATGCTGGAGGCTATCTTAGTGTCACATTGAGCATATATTGATCATCATGGGAGCTCATCATGCTGTGGTCACTGTAGGGTCAGAACAGACTCCACACATGAAGGTCCAGATTAAAAACATTCCCAAAAGATAGAAATTGCATATTAATGAGAGTTACTGTACTTAAAATGCAGATTTAAAATTTGCATTGCCTTAAAGTCAAGTTTAGGGCTCTGCTTTGTTTTAAGTCTATTGACACTGGTGTCAATATGATACCTCAAACTTTTTCCCTACATAGTGTTTAATGCAGCAATATTAGAAAAACAGTATAAAAATGGCTTAGGTTATGACAGTACTTAAATCAGGAGCCAGCTGATCAAATAATGTGTGAACAAGACTGCTCAAAGCTTTTAGTGCTTACTTTCTTTACTTGACAGTTTGCTACACTTGATGCTACGGATTGATTTCAGTCAGAACTATAAAAGCAGAGGTTCAATACCCAGCCCTGGTCATGGTCCATGGCCTTCATTCTGCTTTCAATAAACCTAATGTCCTCATCCCTAAAAAAAACACCATATAAACAATAAACACTCTTGCCAAGGGGCACTATGAGCTACTGTACTTACTATCTCCATTGGCAAACTTGAGAGCAGCAGCACTAGCGTTCTGTACCCTCTCTGCCTGCAGAGCGATGTCATTCTCCAACAGGGCGTGTTTCTGTAATAAGTCTTCCACTTCCAACAAATGTTTCCCAAAGTCAGGAGACAAAAGCCTAGCCTGAGGAAAACAGGAGAGAATTTAAACACCTTAAAGTCTAGAAAATAAATATAATTAGTTGATGTATATTGCCTTCTGCTCTGTTACCTTCATTTCATCCATCCAGTTGATGATGTACAGCATCTCCTGGAAGATCCTCTGCAGGGTCAGGTTCATATCCAGACGCCCCCTACGGGCCTTCAGCAGCTCCTGCAGGTAGTCCCACAGGCGCAGGACGTTGTCTTTCCTCACGTCGATTCGTTTGGCATCATGGTAACGCTCAGACTCCAGTTCCTTTGAGATGTCCACCAGGGCCTGCACACGTTCTGCATATGCAGCAATGTCGGTCTCAATGGCATCATGCTTCTTCTTTGCTGCTTCTACTGCTGGCAGGTCGTAACCAAAGTTATCCTGAGGAGGGAGAGAGTAACGCAGCTCAGGGGACAAGAAACTGTTTTTATTTGCAATTTACACTTTTTTTTTTCATGTTTCTTATGGGAACATGTTGTTTGCTGTTTACCTGCTACCATAAATGATCAGTTGTGCAAAGGACCTCCTGTTGTAATTAGTGAATGTATAATGGAATCTGTACTGTTCCACATGTAATTTGATTTAATTAGGACATCTCATTAAGATCAAGAAACACCTCAGAACCATACAACCAGCATACAAGAAATCATAACCATGATTAAACAAATATAAAGTCCCACAGCCAATAATTAGAAAAAATAAAAAATTATAATTAACACTGTTACACAGACTTAAAAAAACATGAATTAAAAATGGTATCTATGGTTCTGTTGTTGCTGTTTTACCTGAGCCACTAATCTCTGGTTCTCCAGGAGCCAGGTCTCCCTCATGGCCGCCTTCCTGTCAAATCTTCTCGCCATCTGTTCTAACTTCTCCTGTCTGATCAGCTCGTCTCTCAGGACGCGCTCCCGTTCGTGCTCCGCCCTCTCCAGACGCTCCCAAGCCTGCACACAAACACGTGAAGATGGAGATCGTGAGGGTTTGCAGTTATTTCGAGTTTGTGGGTAATAGCAATGTGAGGTGAAACATTTTCAATTTAGAAGTTTTCTATGGCTTGATCCTATCAACAAAAAGCTCAAAGGTCAGGCTGAGCTACAGAGCAACTCTCCTGGAGCTGGCAGGGATTGAGTGTCGTGTTCAAGGACACTGTAGGGCAGCTATTCGCTGGTACCACTGAGAAATCTGGTTCTCAGTAAAAAGGACAGCATATTTACTCACAGCATATATTAAGCACCTTACACCAGCACTTTAAGAATACATCTAATTTTAAACTGTCACAGTGGGGGAACAGATCCTAACCATGACATGTTCATCCAGATGAGAAATACAGATGTTTATTTTCTCCAAAGAATGGCTTTTCTTATATAGTTCTATAAGGTTACTGGTGTAATTCAGTTTATTTGTGCATTTTCAAATTGTTGCATCGGGACTATCCTCTGCTAAATGACTGAATGAATTTTGTCCGTCTAACTGACTTTAACTGTGTGCTTGAGCTTCAAACCACAAATTTTTGCATGCTGGTCAAAAGCGAGACAATCTTCATATTAAAAATCCAGACATTTTGTTTCTATGTGCTCCTCTGGCCCCTCACCCTGTTGATATCTGCGACCAGGGCTCCCTCTTTAGGTGTGAAGACCCTCTGGTTGTTCGCCCTCATACGACTCTGGATGGTAAACAGCAGCACCTCGAGGTTACCCTTCTCCTGGAACCTGTTTAACAACACAAGACACAAAAAAAGGTCAACTCAAGCCACGACGGGGACTGCAAAAGGCCAAGTTAAAACAGAAATATGAGTCATACTGATCATGGAAATGAGCAAAAATACTACAAAACTGTTTCACAAATAGTTAGTCAAATACATTGTGTTCAAAGTGCATTTACTGAAAATGAATACAGGAACTGTGTTTGTACCGTAATGTACTTTGCATTGCACTGTAGAATAGTTAAATTACCAACAGCTCTTAAATGTATTGTAACCCATTAAAAAGATTGCAATACGCTCACCTTCTGCCCTCTGTATCAGTGTGATTTAATGAGATGTGATCCTGTGCCCCCAATTAAAAAGTTGTGTACAATTTATGAAAAAAAAGCCTGTATTAGATTTCATAGAGAAACCTAATTGTCCTGCAGCTATGTTGAAAAATGGTGTCATATCACAATTTTTGAAGTTTTTGTTGTTATGTGTTAACTGTTTAATTAATTCGCCTGTGTTTCTGTTTGTTATTCCATCTGTGACACTTTATTAAATTTGCTTAATATAAATCATTGTGAATATGAACCAGGTGTTTTCTTTTTATCTTGAAAATGAAAAAAAAAAACCACAGGAATAGAATAGAAATATATAATGGGTGTGATGAAGTAGAAGGGTGGCCTGGTTTGACTCACTTGGGCGGCTTCTCTACAGTGCGGTAGGTATTGAAGGCCTGAAGCTGCTGCTGAACACCAGTCAGAGAGTTGGCAAGTTTCCGGTTGTTCAGGACGATGATGGTCTGCTCGATCCACGTCAGCAGGTCTGATGCCAGCGTCTCGTACTTGTCGATCATCTTCTCTGTCTCGATGGCGTGATCCAGAACCTGTAGCAGAGAAGAGAGGAGGACAGTCATGGAAACACAGAAGAAACTCATGTTAATGCTAATGTTGTGCGTCATCTTTCCATCTTACTTTTCCAACTCTCTTGCCCTCGACAGCGAGCTGCTTCATCTTCGAGAAGTAGTGGTAGAATGCCACAACGTACGTGATGATGGACTTCTCATCTGGGTTCTCTGTGAACACATCTAGACAACAGAATGGCAGACAAGTCAGTCACAGCCAAGCCAGAGATATAACAGCTCCTGAGGACTTTTTTTTCCGCCAGGCCTAAAGTGTATAAACATTTATTTCTACATGAAGGCACAGCCTCAGTCGGTCACTCGCCTTCTGGGTCCAACAATTTGGTCACACCAAGCCTCTGTTCTGCTACGTTGAAGGCATTCTGGAGGTTGTGGGTTGGATTGGACCTCTTCAGGCTGCTATAATCCACCAGATCTGGCCTGAGAAAGAAAGAGAGCAACGGAGGAAAAAGACACAAAAGACATGAAGGAGAATGAGGATGTGAGACACTGAGCAGACCTGGCTTAGTGTGTGTTTATGTTTGAGCTGTTGAGAGTGGATTTGGTCATTCATCTCTTCTTACCGGTGTTTGTGTATGAGAGCGTTGAATGCCATGCCATCTTTCCAGCAGGTGGTGAAGTTTGTGATGTTGACATTGGGATATCTGCAAAACAACACAAGCCAGTGGATGTCATTGACTGAACATAAGGGACACTGCCGAGAAGCTCCTGTTTTACATCAATGTCTGGGATCTGTTCTGCTTCTCAACATGTGTAATTATGAACCACTTATTTCGGTAGCTTAGGGCCTAAGCAGATGAAGTGCCTTTTTTAACAGAACCATCCATTTTCTCAAAAGATCACAAAATTCAATAAGGTAGCCTGAGTGGAAATCTACAGGCACAGAAAAAAGGCTGAATTCAAATTGATGCTCATGTCTCTCTATATTCAAAAGAAATGCCTTTAGCCTTAAAGGAATTGATTATAACTCATCTACTTTCTTGCATAGAGTTAGATGAGAAGATAGATACCACTTTTATATTTGTTTGATAGTTTTGCAGCTACAATCAGCAGCCAGTTAACTTACTCCACCTACCAGCTCCAGGAAGCCACTGCTCCCAGCTGAGAAATAACCTCTCCATGAAACCACTGTTGTTTTAACGTAACTTTTTACACACTTCTTCTACATATTAAACAAACAAGATGTAAAGCATTAATTTTTCAGCTTTGAGTGCTGGTAGAGAGATTTAGTTACCTTTAGACAGAGGCAGGCTAGCTGTTTCCCCTTCAGCCTTTTAATAGTCATCATGAAGACATGAATGGTCACACTTATTTTATTTATTTATTTTCTTCTACACTTTTATTTATTTTCCCTTCGATCCTCATACCTTTATCTGTGTTTTCATTTGATTGCATTTCTCAGTCTTTGTAAAGCACAGTGGTCAACTTAGTGCTCTATAAATAAATTGACTGGACTTGGCCTAAAATTAGCATACAGGCTGGAAACATCTAGCCTGGCTTTGTCCAAAGGTCACAAAATATACATACCAGCTCTAAAAAATCACTGCTCCCCTAAGCTAACCAGCAACAGCTATATATTTCACATATAGAAGAGAATGTTATCAATCTTCTCATCTAGCGCTCAGCAAGAAAGCAAATACACATATTTCCCTAAAAGTTTAATTATACATTTAATAAAATCACCATAGCTTTTATAGCTTTGTGACCACACTTAAAATGTGGTTTTAAATGAACATTTAATTAATTGACTTCTTATTTGCATAATCTTCAAAATCATTATAATGAAATGGAAAACTCTGGTGATTGTGACAGTCAGTCACACACACACGCACGCACACGCACCCACACACACACACACACACACACACACACACACACACACACAATTTCACCTATAAAAGCTGTAATAATGGCACTCACACAAAAAAAACACTGAAAAACAGCTGTGCACAGGACAGGAGTCTCATACTAATTACCAAAGGATATTAACAACAGGTTGATGATGCTAAAGGTCACACGTGGTACCTACCCTGCTGTTTTCATCTGACACCACAGAAGAAGAGCGTCCTTGGCTGAGCGTGTCTCCTTCTGGTCTGCCTGGCCGGTTTCCACAATGATGTCCTGGATCTGATGAGAACAACAAGCACAGCTGGATGGTAAATAATGAAACTTAACTAATGACTGCAAGGTTTACAATCAAACAACAATTCACAGCAGAAAACAAAAACCCTAACTGATAGTCGCATGTCGCTAATAGGCACACGTAGTGAACATTATGTCAAAGTGGCACAAATTCCCATTTGAGATGCATCATTTATTATAGCTTGAAGAAAAACTAGGTTATTATTTGTGTAAAACAAAACTAATTGAAAGGGATATATCATCGATGTTATTAGCCTGCTGTATTCTCACTAATCTAAACCTTGGGTCCAATTAATAGAATGAAATATGGTAATTATTGAAGTTCTTATTTTCCCACACAGTGGGCCAGTAATTAGAGCAGTGATGTAATCTGAGAGACAGGCCCTGAGAGAGGGCTATATATAGCCAGCTTTGGTTCTCCTGCAAACTGAAAAGATACAGACAGGACCAACTCAACTCCTTTCTTTCTGTTTCCGTTTCTTTTTTTTCTTCTTCTTTTTTTAAAAGGCTGAATAATTCAGGAGGCCATATTGTTTGAACTAAAATATCTAAAAATAACACTGTTGCTGTCAAATATAAAATAAATATATGCCCCCTCCAAGAAGATAAAAGACTCAAAGAGACATGTTCTGATGTTCTGGATGTGCTTCTAACAGCAGATAATAATGGCTGGAACCTGAAAGCTTCATTTTGAGGAAAAAGCAAAAGTCAAAAAAACATCCCGAGGCTGCCAGTAGGAAATGTTTTTTTGCTACACGCATACACACCCAAGTGAGACTAAACAATTAAAAATTCAGAGACTTGACTATGAACCACAGTAAGTTTTCTACTGTGGAAATGTGATTATATTGTAAGGAAAAAATCCATGTGAAACAGAGCGCACACTGTGATTTTACTTATATGGTTGTGTTCTCAGTTAGTGTTAGCTTAATTATAGCAGCATATATCAACTACACTCACTATTCATATTTGAAGTGCAGTCAGACCACACATGTGACAAGCTCATCGTGTTATTTGAAGATTGTGATGTGGGTATTTTTCTTTAAAACTTATATCATGTGGTTTTCCAGACCAGAACTGTAATGGTGGCATTTTTAGATATTAGAAAATCTAAAGGAATGCTGAACAAGCTCGTGTTTGTTGTGAAGAAAATGTTTGCGCAAAATTTCTTAGAGAGAAAAACTCCCACTCCTTCCAGATGTTGATTTATTTCCTAGATTTAACTTCCTTTATTGTTATGATAACTATATATATCGTATATAATAATAATTCTATGCTTTGTCGAAAACTACATTCTCACATTTCCCTGTAGTTGTCAGTAACTGAGTAAGAAGAGAGCACAGTGAAGTGATTTAGTCATTTAAATGGAATTTCACTATAGAAGTTGTCACCCTGTTTCTTTCTTTCCAACTAAGCTGACTTTTAATTAACCATGTAGTTAATAGTTTCCAGCCATACACAAGTTTAATTTGATAATGGTCAGACTTTGAAGATTAAAGCAAAGAATGAGCTAAATCAATACAAAAAATTACATTTGTTTAAAAAAAAAGGTAAAATAAACATAATATAAGCAAATAAGTTAAATTTGGGGCTGTCAGAGTGTAGTCAAGTTTGAGTTACCTGGAAGCGAAGGATGATGGTCCAGATGAGACCGAGGATGAGGCGATGGTTGCCGTCGACGATGTCATGGGAGCCCATGTTCTCCAGGTGGACCCTCTGCTCCTTGAGGAACTGCAGGGCCTTGTCCACATTTTCCAAACAGTGGATACGCATGCGTCCCTTGGTGGGTTTTGGCTGAAGACAGAAAGGAAGGAAAAAGATGGAAAGGAATTTTTTATAGAGACAAGAGTCTGCACAAGAGAGAAAGAAATGATTCATGGAATAAAAAAAGGAGACAAAAAAATAAAAAATGTAAGGTTTGACAAAGGGAGCATCTCACCAGTCGTTCACCAGACAGCACCTCCAGCAGTTTAATGAGCATGCGTCCGTCCCGCAGATCCAGGTAGAGGTCAGAGATGCGACAGCCGACCCGGGAAAGGATCGAGTTGACCCATTTGGTGAAGGTCTTCTTCTGAACCGCCTCACGCTCATCTGGTGGGAGTACAAAGTCAAGAAAGAAACATGAGCTCCATGAATAATGAAATATCTTCACAGCTACAGAACAGCAGTCGGAGTTAAAGTATATCAGCATTTGTCTGAGGAAAGCTGCTTTGAAAGAGAGAGAAATCGTACTGGTTGAATTAATCCTCAGGCTGTGCTTTCTTGTGACTTTTGTCTTTTTCTACAGTTTATCTCTTTTATTGGATTTAGTACAGTATGTCAATCACTAAAAGGTGCTCTCTAGTGAAATTATTCCCCCATTAAAATGCAAATAATTCTTGGAAACAGCAGTGAAGTAGAAGTGCTGCATACTGAAATAAAGTCAGGTGCATAAAAAGGCAAGTGATACGTAAGCGTAGGTGTATTCATGCTGAATTGCTTGACTGCATTTTTGCATTAAAACTCAGGAATGACAGGGCAGAGAGCGATGCGGAGCGTACGAGCATCACTACGAGAGGTTTTTGGGAGGACGAGTGCTGCTGCCCACATGGTGACACATCTTGCCGGGCTCACGCTCACACTTTCAATCACATCTCAATGCACGGCAGATGTGCCTCCTACTCAGCAGCAAAAATAAAAGCATGTCTGATGGGACCATATGTCGGTGTGACCTAATGTACTAAACTTTGTTTATTTTGTTTGAGGACACGCATCAAGTAAATGGGAATGATGGTGGTGTGAGTAGGTGTTTGATTGCGATGAGAGGCAGCATTTGGAAAGCCTATGAAATACCTGAACTCTACCTGCATGATTTAAGCTTTCTCTTATTACATGCCCATAAGTTATTTCTCTGTTAATGTAATAACACTATTAAAGAGATTATGTGCATTGACCACAACATCTCAGAGGAGTACATACCACAAGATGCCAGATTGTTCATCTTTCAAAACATTAAAATATATAATTTAATAAGGCTTCATTCCAACATATTAACATCCATTTGGTAAAAAAAAGCCCTTCACTTTATTGTTTAGACAATATTTCTAAATCACGTAGGACTCCAGGGCTTGGTAATATTGTTGGAAATATTTTCTGACATCAGTATATATCATGCAACATCTGTGCTACATTACATTACATTAGTAAACAATACAGCAGCCATGCTAGCAGCTGTTTGAGGCTGTACTTACTTAGGCACAGTGGTGCTTTGAGCTGATGTAGCATGCTATACTGCCGTCAGTGACAATGCTAACATGCTGATGTTTAGCAGGTATAATATTTACCATGCTCCATATCTTAGATTGACATGTTGACATGCTAACATTTGCAAATTAGCACAAAATAAGTACAGCTCAGGCAAGTGTGATACATCATCTTTTTCATCATCTATGTCAACAGTTGGTGAAATATTTCAGTCTGAACCAATGTGCCGGACCGACCAAAAGACCACTAGCATGGCTAAATACTGCTCAAAAAATAGATAAAATTGCATGGGAATCATTCATTTGGACAACCACATTTTGCAAAATGAAAACAGAGTATATGATTTGAACTATGAACTTTAAGTAAAACCTGTAATGAGTTTTTTCTCGTACTGGACATAATTTGAACAAAGTCTGGGTGACATACTTTGGAATAATCTGGAGCAAGGATGACAGAAGGACATTACAAGTTGACTACATTTACATTGATTGAACCCACAACTCCCAGCAGACACACACACACACACGCACGCACGCACGCACGCACGCACGCACGCACACACACACACACACACACACACACACACACACACACACACACACACACACAGATCTGTGAAGTTTATCAGGGCAGCTGCTGGTGATGAGAAAGTCTCCACTCACTCATCCCATCTTGCACCACGTCAGTTCCCCTCGCTCTCCCTGCCACAGTTTGCCCTCTTTATTCCTGAACCCAAATATGACTGCAAACGAAGGAGTGCAAAGGACTGCATCCTTAATGACTTGTGTAATAAATGATTCAGACCCTGAGGCTGTGGAGAACAAGCAAGGAACAGCTTAAGAGGAGGAACAGAAAAAGCAGTGGGAGAAAAGGAAGGAAAGGGTGGTTGAAAGGGGGAGAGTGAAGAAGGTAAAGGTGATGCATTAAAGGTTAAGAAGGGAAAGGGGACAATAAAACAGAGTGAAATGGAGGAAGAAAGAAGAAAAAGTCTGGAGCAAAAGGAAACCAAGGAAACTCAAATGATGAAAGGGCAAAACAGATCAGACAGAACGTAGCTGTAGAGAGTGACTGAGATGCAGGCTTTCAGGTTTAGTCTACAGAGACCCAACCAGGAAAATAGAACAAGATACATTAGCTACAATTTCCCTGTACTGCTAAAAATGACCCAGTAAGTGCAGGGGGAAAAAAGCTCCGGCTCCGTACTTAGCATCATCAAAGAGAGAGAAAATCAGCTTTATTGTATGTAAAACACACAGAGCAGGGAGTAGAGTAAATAAATCATGTTTCATTCTGCCCCCCTCAGCAGAACAACAGCACGCACCGCTCCGCCACATCCAAACGGATAACCACAGCATGAAAAAGTAATGACAATTAAAACATGCAAATAACTCCAAGCTCCATTAGGAGTGTCAACGTTGATTTAGCCCGTCACAAACCGTTTTATCATCGTCTGTCAGCAGTGCAGAAAACAGTGACTGATAAGAGAGAGAGAGAGAGAGAGAGAGAGAGAGAGAGAGAGAGAGAGAGAGATAGAGAGAGAGAGAGAGAGAGAGAGAGAGAGAAAGAGAAAGAGAGAGAGAGAAAAAAAAGTATGCACCTTAAAACTAGTGATAAATTCTTTCTGAACTATTTGGGCTGCTGCCTCTGGAGGATTTTACAGTGGAGGTGGTAGGAGGACAATCCCTGAAACGTGCACATGGATCTCTCGTATTATCTCACATCGAAAGACCTTGAGAGGAGACAGATACACACAGATGCTCCTGGCCATTTAGGAAAGGATGGGATAAGCGGAGGGGGGGGGGGGGAGGGAAGTTGTTGCCTGCATGCATCCCCGCTGAGCAGTCTCCAGATGAGTAGTTCAACAAGCTCAATGTGACATCGGCTCTCTGTACGCTCACTGCTCAACAAAGCCCTCAAACTAAGTTCTGTTTAACCCACAAAATTCCTGTTGAGGTTTTGTAGAGCTGGGTATCAAGTCATTATGATTATATGTAAGATATAGTATTGTTTGATATTTCATTATTGTAATATCATGATATGTTTAGATATTGTATATTCCAGGTGTTTGAAGCTGTGAAAATTAAAATAATTTTCTGAGATTATTGATGTGTTCTCGCTTAATAACATGAACTATGAATAATTCTACTTGTTTAATCATCACAATTCGTTTTAGAAGTTGATCTTAAAGCAGCAACCCTCACTTTATATTTTGATATACATTATTGATATTGTCCCATCTGATTGAATCCTCACTCAACTCTAACAAACTTAATATAACAAGACAGGCTTGGGAATAGGGCTGCAGCTAACATTTATTATAATCGAATAATCCTTTTGATTATGGTTTTGATTAATTAATTGGTTGGTCTATGAAATGTCATAAAATTGTGAAAAATGTCAATCACCTTCTTCCAAAGGCCAGGCTACAACCTAAAATGTCTCGATGTGTCCAGACCAACTATCCACCACCCAAAGATATTCAGTTTACTACAAAAGAAACCAGAAAATATTCACATTTAAAAAGAATTTTAGCCCTTTTACTTCAAGATTGCTTATTCAAAAACTCATTGTTGTAATATTTTATTTGAAAGCACAAAGCCTCACAACTCTATCTATGTAAACCAATTGAAGATCCCAGTATAACTATGATAAAAGCTGCTTATTTTATAACAGGAGTGCAAACTAAACTGCCAAATCACAATAAAGGACATTTTTAGAATAGGATAAACAAACAGTTGGTGAAAACTCATTTTGACTGTTTTCTAGTAACCTTTAAGCATTTTAAAGTGAAATCCATTAAAGAAAAGTAACTATTTTACTTCTTCATTTTTAGACATGTGCACAGTAAAGGACTGCTTTATTAACTAGCTTTAAACTTTCTGAAAATGTACTCAGACTTCTCATATTTCAACCTGAACTATTGTTTTTTTATGAAACATATATAAAAGCCACAATGTTTTATTTACTTAATGTCTGATTTTAACTTCAGAGCTGCAGCTGAAAGGTAGCACGGATCAGGTTTTAAATAGGAGAGTACTGTAGCTACGACAGGCTGACTGCAATGTTACAGTATGTCTGATGTTTGGTTGTACTTAGTGCTGTTACAACAGAAGCTGCCATTGTCAAAGTGTACTTTCACATGAATTAAATATTCCTATGCGTGAGCAGCAGTCTTACAGTATATCTGACTTCATTCACTCTCTCTCACAGTTTATCCACACTGACTGGACAGTAGCAGCATCTTGTCCATCCTGAGCTGCATCCCTTTTCCAAACTTCCCAGCTTTGTCTCCCTGTATATCACTACAAGCCTTACTAAACATTCCTATGTTTCACATGCGTTTACTTAGTAATCTCTCATCCACTCTTTGACTTCAGTGAAAGCCCCATGACTTATTCATGCTGATGGATTTTCCCTGTATACAGCCTGGTCTGTCTTTTCCCACAGTCAACTCTTACTGGATGTGGACCAGTGGTCCCACAGCACCCGGCTACATGCCTGAGTCATGGTACCGCCAGGCTAAAGGGCCTGTCCAGGAGTTTAGATGAAACACTCCGTCTGTTTGTTTATGCTATTCCTCGAGAAGTTTACAGTCAAAGATGAACTGCCTGAGCCTCTGATAGGTGCAGCAGCTGAACATCAGATTAATGCACAAGTCGTCAAGGTTTCTTCATGCCACAAAAAGCAATACTGTTCGATATTTGTACTCATGAGGATTAAGAAAAGATGCTATATGAGCACATCGACTGCAAACCTTGACTAAAGTATAGAGTCAAACTCAAGGCGAGATTATATTTCCAAACAATAAACAGGAGAAATTTAAGGGCCTAAAAACTTGAAGAAGTAATCCAAGCACAGCTGAGGATAGCTGAAAGGTTAAAGGTCAAGGTCTCAGAAAAAACAACAACAATCATGTAAGTGTGGCGCAAACACTTTTCAGCAACCAGGGCAACAGAAATATTCAGCATGTCAACTTCCAAGAAAGACATAAGAAAACTGATGAATGGTTGAAATCAATAAATGCTAAACAGTGTTTTTCTCTATTCATTACTTATGTTTTTTTATTATTGTTGTTCTGTCCAACTTCATTCTCCTGCAGTCTTGATCAGATCTCTCTAATAATAGCTATATAAAAAGTTTTTAAAAATCTTGACGTGCAATTGGCGGATCAATACACTTGGCTCTGAACACTTCTCTGATTTAGAAAAGCTTCAAAGTTTGCTGCTTCACATATCAGTTGCCTCTGCAGCCTTCCAAATAAGTCAATACTTGAAATCTAGCAGAGGCAGGGATAGAAAGGAGAAAAAAAAGGACGTTTCCCCTCTCTGTTCCTTCATCCTCTCCTCCATTTTCTTCCTCTCACTAATGCACTCCTGTCATCAGGGAGTTGGATAGCATAGTGCAAGCTAACAAAAATCCACAGTGACGGCAAACCTCTCTATTAAAAAAATTAAAACTCAGAGAAATTGATTTCTTTTTCTTTTTCTTACGCCAAAGCAATCATGCATGGACAAAAAATAAAAAATAAAAATTTAAAAAAAGGAGTCTGGGATCAAAACAAGCTAATGCTTTGTTCTTTAGAACAATTTGTGAACAGTGAGGGCCATAAGGAGAGCAAACAGCAAGCTCAAATGATGAATATGTTTGTTATTCTAAAGAAAAAGCAGCATATCGGCGTACATAACACTAGCTGGCAATGAATGGCTTTAAGGGGAAAAACATCACAACCTTTTTAGGAGTTTGCACTATGAATTATTCAAGGCCAAGTCAGTGAACAATTGGGGCAGAGCTACAGCTTCCTGAAAATAAATAAATTACTACCCAATACATTTAATAAAAAGGACCAATGTGATGGAAGCTCTGACCGTGTGTTTTTTTTCTGTTTTTTTTGCTGCCTATTTCAAGTTCTCACAACAGGATGACAAACTAACCTCACACTTGCTCATACATCACAGCCCAACCTCCCTGTGATCCTGTCCTGGGCTAAACACAAACACAAGTTGAGGGGACGGGAGGGGCGCGACTGGAAAAGTGTTAGCTCTCTCATCTGTGAGGTTGTGGTGGTGGGGGGGGGGGGTTACAAAAAAAGTCTCTCAAACACACACACAGTTGCACAAACACCCACAGCTCTTCCAT
This sequence comes from Scomber scombrus, assembly GCF_963691925.1. NCBI lineage: Eukaryota > Metazoa > Chordata > Actinopteri > Scombriformes > Scombridae > Scomber > Scomber scombrus. Next base: position 8,258,976 of record NC_084988.1, on the reverse strand, counting down.
CAGGACCCCCTGTACCTTGCAGCTGCCTGAATCGTCCATCCAGGATGGAGTTGAAACAGATGTTGGAGGTGCTGTAACTCAGCCAACGCGCTCGCTTCATACTCTTGGCTGAGGAGGAAGAGGAGGAGGAGGAGGGGTGGTGGAGGGCGGGGGGAGGCTGAGGGCGAGAGGGCGCCTGACGTCTTGGGGTGCAAGAGGAGGATGAGGACGACGACGACGAGAAGGGGGAGAGTCTCATGGGTGCCACGGTGAGCGGGATGTGCAAGTGGGTGCCGTTCCTCTCCAGGTGGTTCTCTGGCTCCTGTTTCTTGCTACTACTCGCCCTCCCTGTCTTCCTGCTTTCGGATCTCTGGGCCCGGTGGACCGGTGGGGTGCTCCTGCTCCGGCTGCTGCTCATGCCAACCCGTGATGGGGCCTCTTTTTCGGCTAGGGCATAAGGCCGGCTGGCAGCCTCCTTTGTCCCTCCGCCGCTGCTACTCCGGATGGATGTGGTCTCCCTGCTGCTGGCCTTCAGGCTGATCTTGACCTCTCGGAGTCTGGGTTGGCTCATGGGGGCAGCGCGCAGCAGGCACGGGCTGCTCATCCTGACCCCCGCACAACAGCGACAACAACAGCACACAGCCCCGGAGCCGGCAGAGGAGCTTGGCACTCCACGTCTCTCCTCTTCTCTGTCTCTTGGCTCTCTGTCCTCCTTTTCCAGATCCCTCTCACACGTACTCCTGCCCCCTCCCTCCCTCCTACCCACCCTCCCTCCTCCTGTTTCTTTCTTTCTAACTCTCTCCTAGCTGCTGGTGTGATGATGCTGTGCCTCCACTCTCAGGCGGCACGAGGGCTCAGGCAGCCTTCAGCTCAGTTCAGAGTGGTTTCTCTAGCCCCATCCATGCATACAATATGTTTCAATACATCCACGTGCTCCCAATGAGCCTTGCGAGACTCCCTCCCACGGCCCAACACTCCCACACAGTCGTGACATCACTGAATGTGAAGTGTATGACAGGCACAGTTGTGATTTCCTACATAAAACCACCCATCCCGAAAGAATGTGTCTTTTTTTTTAGGCTTACGTAAGGCGCACTGTAAATGACTGGATATTCATGTGTTCTGTATGTGCTTTGAAGGCACACAGGGTGCCTATTTCTGAGTTCACAAGCTGTAAATCGGCAGCAGGTGTCATTCACAGTCTCCCTCATCTCCTGCTTCACTTTCCTCCCTCCTTCTCACACTCTCCCTACTGTCTCTCTCACTCTGACAGGAAACACTGATTGCATTACAGAAACATCAGTGCAGCAGCACTCTAACACAATATCACCAACACCCACACAGAAACCTTCATCACTTAAAGAGACAGCGAGGGAGAGCAAGAAGAGTCGGGAGAGCTGCAGGATAAAACGGTCCTGAGAGGAATCGAGCTATTTCAGCCACCCAGAAGTAGAGCTGGTTATCGGATGTTAACAGTTTTTTGGTACCACCCAAAGTGTATCTGCATTGAGTAGCAGAAACTGTCAGGTACTAAAAGCTGGTGTTTACTTGCTCTTTGATAAGATAGTTCCTGATTGTAAGTTATAATCCTAAAGATTTTAAATTGTTTTTCCAAGTTTTTAAACTATTTATGTGTGGTGTGTTTCTTGCAGGAGTCATTTGATGTATTTGCATTCTGTAACTGTTTCTCGGCTTCAGTCTGAATCACTCAACTTCAAGGAAATTACCAAAATTGCCAACTCCGACTCTGAGAGCGACTCCCGCTGCTCTTTGAGGGAGCTCTCAAAGAATCTGTGCAGCAACGAGGATTCTGGGAGAACTAATCCACCTTAACAATCACTTACATGAACATTACATCTCAGTCAATTCAACAATACCAAAGGCCTCGCTCAGACGGAAGAGTTTGGGGCCTTGGAGACAGCTGATATGAGGATATGAGTAGAGTAGTTGAATTATAAAGGTCTGTACACCTGTGCAAATGATTGAATGGTACTAGTCAGCTGCTAGCCAAGCAATGAATGATGATGAATTAGCCAATGATTAAAAAAGCATGAATGAAGGAGCAGATTCCAATCAGTTCCTGTGGTGCTCTGCGCCTGAACTAACACAGTGCTCAGTACAGCTCAACACTGATTCATAGGTCCAACGTATCAGATGAAATGTTAGTAAAGAAATGTACGATCATGAGGTCAGTGTCAGTGTGATGGGATCAATCTTCTCATATTATGGTTCGTTTGGATGTGATTTTATAAGGGGTTGCAATTCCTCGCTACCGAAGGTGCTTTTGTTGCCGCGAGTGGACGATACATGTGTTAACAATAATAAAGCATCAAATGATGGTGTGTGATGCAAAACGAGTTGTCGTAGTGACAAACCTGCTGAGAGTTATCCCTCGATCTGCATTCCCCCTCAGGTCTAAAGTGCTTTGTAATGTCTGTCAACTCACTGTTGTGGTTTCACAGCCTGTTGGTGCTTCGGCTCACGCTCTCCACCTTCAGCAGTGACGTTTCCAGAAGGAGCACACAGGTGTTTTCATTGAATCTACTGTACACTATCTGCCCAGCACCAAACTGCAGACAAAGTTATCAGCCATTTAGCACCTAAAGAAACACATATTTCCCTCAGAAGCTGGTGGAGAGTAGAACAGTTAAAAGGAAAGTGAATATTGGATCTAATATCCATCAAGTGGACACCTGATGGGCGGCTGTAACCCAGGAAATAGAGCGGGTCATCCACTAATTGAAAAATTTGCAGGTCGATTCCCGGCTCTTCCAGTCCACATGTCAAAGTGTCCTTGGGCAAGATACTGCACCTTTCCAGCACTGGTGTGTGTGTGTGAATTGGGTGGATGTGGCTTGTAGTGCAAAAGCTCTTTGAGTGTTTAGTAAACTAGAAAGGTGCTATATACATGCAGTCAATTAACCATTTACCAACATAACTCCAAATACATGCTAGTGACTGTTTCTACTCACATGTCTGTGTAAATTTGCAACTGTTTGCAAACACCGTCACTATGTATAACTTTATAAGATAATATGTTGCGTTGTTGTGCCTCTGTGCCAACAGTAACTTTGTCTAATCAAAACTATTTTAAATAAGCACATTTCTTGTATCGCTGCAGAAGAACATATTTATATCCTCAAAGGTAATGTTTGAAGAAAAGGACACAGTTTTGCTAACAGCACCAAAACTATTATCACAAATGTACAAACTTGAGCTATTTAATGCTACCCAGGCGTGTCTTCTCCACAGTGTCAAACTCGTGTCTTACAACCTCGTGGCTGACCTCTTCTGTGTCTGAGGATTTACAGGCATGAACATGGTATGACCCTCGACTCCCCTTTTCTGTTACACTTCCATCCATCGCAGAAACACTGCTATTTTAAAACCTGGAGCTGCCGGCCCACAGGTGGGTCAAAGCTTACAAGCTTAGCCAGAAATGCCAGAGATCTGTGCTATGGTGGGCAGACGGGGAAGGCAGCTGTCCAGATCGGTCAGATAGGAACATTCAGAGAATGTGCAAGTGATCCCGGTTAGTTGCAGAGGGTGCGGAGCGGTGTCAGATCTCAGCTGCTTGGGGATGTGTGACACCACGAGATAGACACACACACACACACACACACACACACACACACACACACACACACACACACACACACACACACACACACACACACACACACACACACACACACACACACAAACACACACAAACAACAACACCTGCAGATCCCTAACTGGGAGCTTTGGAATAAAATCAACTATCGTCTGGAGCTTGATTTTGTAATTATTTGACTAAATTTGAGTGAAGGTCAGTATATCCAAACATGTCAAAGTTAAAGAGGCAGTCACCCATTATAGCTCATCCTTTCTGCCCTTCCCTTGCTCTTAAAAAGACACTGTCATCTCAAAAATTTACCACACAAATGCCTCAGAGAGGACACAGCCTGTTTACTATGCAGGCACTCACCTGCAAGGGCCTTGATGCGCGAGCGCTCAAACAGCCTAGCAGAGCAATTGTCATTGTCTAGTTCTTCATCAGAGAGCTCAAAGCGGGTGTTGATGTGGCTGTACTGCTGCGTGATCTCAGCATTGTCAAAGTCTGTGGTGGAAGTCATGGCGGTAGCCAGCGTGGCAAGCAGGTCGGGGGACGGCGGCCGGCGTCCTCAGGTGCTCTGGGTGAAGAAGGAGATGGCAGGATGAACTGGAGGAATTCTGAAACAGAGAGTGAACACACAGATGTTTTATGATTGATTATGATGATTATCTGGGGTTCAGCAGTGGAGCTGAAATGATTAATGAGTTAGTCGATTGACAGAAAATGAATCAGCAACTGTTTTCTTTATCATCAATTCATAGTTTTAGTAATTTTTTCAGCAAAAAAGGTGAGAAAATTATCCGGTTCCAGCTTCTCAATCATGAGGATTTGCTACTTTTCCTCATCTTATATGATAGTAAACAAATTGTTTTGGTGGATTTGGACTGTCGCTCAAGGAAAATAACATCGGATGGCTCCATGATTAATCAATCAAAACAACCTGATGATTTAACTCATAATGTATATAATGACTCTTTGTTTTATTCAGCAAATATAGAGTAATAATATTATCAGAAATCTATTAAGAGCAACAGAAACAAAAGTCTAAGAATAAAAAACAGTCGGTGTCACCTTTTTGCCTGTTTTCCAAAAACAAACAACACTGTCTCCCTGATCACTGAGAAATCTGATTGATCTGATTTTCACCTGACTGATGACCAGCACTGTTATCAGTCTAGATAATTAGATTTCAATCATCACCTATAAATAGAAAAAATAAATGACACTGCAACACGATTTCATATAATTTGAGCCTTAACGATGCAGACATTTTCTCCCACTTACTGCTTCAAACAGCAAAAAGAGAAATCATGAGCAACAAAGTTATTCAAGTTTACAAACCCAACTGCTCTATGATTCTCTACTTCAAAAGATACTGCGGTGATAGGAGGGAAAATTAATAATAATAGGCTCACTGCAGTTTAGGTGACAGTGTGTATTTTGCTGTTAAGTTTCAGGGTTTTTTTCCAGTGTGAAGGGCTGCATCTAAACCTGGCACCAGAATTTCATTTAGGCAGTTTCGGGCATTTCTAAAGTATGTGATCACAGATATTTCACAGATACATTTTAACACAGAAATCTCGCCAATTGTAGCTTCCAAGCGAGCCCCTGTGGCGCCCATGAACTCCATTTTGTGCGTGTCACTTTGCTGAACTGTCACCCTGCAGTGTGCGACTGTGTATTCTTTGTGTGGAATGGCGGGTGAAGGGTAGACGCTCAGATAGCTCTATCTGGGTGCAGCATAGCTCTCTTATCATGGCTCACAGGGGGAGGGCAACCCCTCTGTACCGTAGAACACGTTGAAACCGCCTTCTTTTAAATGATGCAGCTCACGCAGTTTGAACTCTGAGTGTGTGTGTGTGTGTCTGTGCGTTTTACTGTTGGCGGGTATCTGGGAGAATAAGTGTGTGAGGTGAAGTGAGGCGGAGAGTGTTTATACAAAAAGCATAAAACATGGCAGAGTGTCATTACTGTATGTGTCTCAGAGTGCATGCAATGACTGTCACAACATCAGAGATTTATGTGATACCATTAGAGATATGACAAACAATCTCCATTTTTTTCTACTATATTTTTAAGATTTTATGAAATTAACTTTTTTTAAATAGCCTAATTGAATTTAGTTCCACAATGATAGGAGTAATGCACTCATTTCATCAATGTAAAGTACATAGATGTACAGCTAATCTCTACTCATTTTAAGGAAACTATAAAAAACTTTAACATAAAAAAGTGATTAAAGTATTTAGATACCTAAATTGAGAAAACCTAGCAACAGCAAGTACACATATCTCATTACAAATAGAAGTCCTATATTCTCAACTTTACTCAAGTAAAACATACATGCAATGATATTTTTTGCATATAAAATCTTAATCTGAAAAGTAAATATAACTATAGATGTAATATAGTAAAAATTATATTATATTATATTTGTCTCTGAAAGTAACTGAAGTATCTCAGTGAGCGTACTTTGTTACTTTCTGCCTCTCCTGGCATGAATTCATCATGAGACCACAGTGAATGTTTCAGAGAAGAGGCCCTCAGTGATGCACAATGACAGCATCTTACAGGTCTCCCTCCTCCTGCTGCTCAGTATCAGTCCTCTGCAGAGGGCTGTTATCAGCCTGGGGATGCTCCACCCACCAGTGGGGATCCCCTTATCACCTCACACACAACCTGGACAGGACTACTGCACAACATACTCTTTACAGACTCTACAAACCCATATCCACGGACTGCCAATATGCACTGTACTGTATACAAAACCCATAAGACTAATCATGTCTGAGGACCGACTGACTGCTCAACTTAGCAGCCAAACACAAACCAAAGCAAATTGTGTGAGTGAGCTGGGACTTGTAGTGGGAGCTTGTATACAATGATAGGAGAGCAAGCTGTATTTAGAGCTCTATAAAGGCCTCCTCCTTATAGACAGTCCTGTGACAGAAAGGTCACAAGTTAACCGCCTGCCACAGCAGCAAGTGTGTGCCTGTCAATGGAGAAGTGTCCTCTTGTGATGTCCTTGAGCAAGAGACAGAACTCCTACATACGGACGTGGGACAAATTAAAAGAAAAATCAACATGAAGTGTCACCATGTGCTGCCAAAGCACTTTCAATGCACCTAGGCATTGAATCTAGTCTCTGAAGTCTATTGGAGGGATGAACATCATTATACCAAAAGATATTCCCTCATTTGATGTTTTGATGATGGTGATGAGAGCGCTGTCAAACACATCAGTCCAGAATCTCCCATAGGTGTTTAATGATGTCTTTCCTATAGATCTAAATGCAGATGTCACTTTAGTCTCTGTTCCTATTGAAACAGCAGCCAGCTGAGCAGTCTTTGTGACTGAAGCTCCTGCCATCAGTGCCCCAACAATGAACCCTCTTTAAAGTCACTTAGATCTTTTCCTCTTGCCATCTTGATACACAATCATAATCTGCTCAGCATTTTTATACATGCCACAGAGCATGATTGGATGTTAATTGCTTAATTGTACCATGTAGTGCACCTGCGTGGAAGCATCTGCTTTCCTAATGCGTCTCCACTCATTTGTTCAGGTATTTCCTATAATTTGTCACCCATCTGTAACTGCTTACTTACAGTTGGTCACCCAGGCCACAATAAAAGCTCCAAACTCAATGAGATGCAATCACTGGTATGAAATACTGAGTGAGGGGGATAAACAGCTGTACACTATTGTACATGTGAGGAATTTCAATTTCCATTAAGTCAACAATTAACATTTTTTGTTGCCATTTCTATTTTCAAAAACTTTAGTCTATAAAGTGTTTTAAAAAGTAACAATATTGCAAGTTCCCAGAAAAATGAATAGTCCAAGACATGCTACCTACAATTAAAAATACGCCATAAAAAACATGAAATCATTGCATTTAAACATTTTCCTTTATAAATTACTTAAATGACGATGATGATGAAAAGATGCAATTACTATAGGAATCAACTAACTGGTTAAACAACTAAGTGTTTTAGCACTAGTTTGCATGTGTCTGAATTTGCCAAAGCTAACACCACTGACACATAAATGATGTAATTGTATTATCAGTCATATTATCATTGTTAGCATTAAAAAGTACTGGGCATAACTCAGATATCAGGTTGATACAGGTGACACATTATTGAGCTATTATTGGTCTCTACTGATACGACAAATTATTTTGGCAGCACTTATTCTCTCTGTCACCTGTAGAGGATAAAGTCCTCTCTTCACGGTCCAGTAAATACAATACTTTCCTGGCTGCACCTTGTGAACTCATTACAGAGAGGCCCTGGATAATTTCTCAAAAGTAGAGAAATGCCAAGACAGATGATAAAAAATGTCAGCTGGAACTGCTCCACATATTCAAGTTATGCTTAACCTCAGAGGATTTTTTTTTTAAGTTTATTTTTGCTAGAAATAACAATAATGCGACATGAGTTATGATTTCTGTGGACGCGGCGCTGCACATAATAGCCTCTGCAGCATTTGTAAAAATGGTTAAAAGGTGCGAATGAGATTTTTATATGTATGTTTTGCTGAGTTTGGATATAAAGTAATAAAAGAAATTCTCTGAAGCCACAAAAACAATACTTTGTTTTTTTAAGGTGTGAAAAAAATACTTTCTTTTCTGCTGCTTGTGATTTTAATTGACTGCACCAGTTTCTCTTGTTTGTTGTTACACCAGAACTACAATGTAAACACGTATTTACAATGTAAACATCAAAACAACGCCGGCAAGCTTTCCTCCGGCTGCACTCTGAGGAGCACAACACATTAGCTGGCGAGGAGTGAGCACATTATTGGGAGTAACACAGAGTCAAATGGAGAGGATGAAACAGGAGATGGGTGTGGTCGAGATGTGTAACCTACAGTGTGTGTATGAAACTGTAGCAGCGGCAGCAGCAGCAGCAGCAACTGGATGGTGGAGAAGGGAGGCTTGTGGTCCAGGAGAGAGTAAATCTGAGACATAAACACAAAGTGGACAGAGATCAATATGGAGGAGGAAGAGGAGGAGGAAGAGGATGAGGAGAAGGCTGGTAACTGGGATGAGTGACCACTGAAGTCTGCAGCTTTCTCCTCAAACTGCCAATATGAACAAACTAATTATTACTCATGAATTTGAACAAGATATAATGAGTGCAAAAACACTCTGTTTAGCATAATCCATACTTGCACCGTCATGTAAACAAGCTGTGACAGGGTATAAAAAAGCACGGTTGTGGTCAATATTGTTTTGACTGGAACAATACTGCGCCCGATCTTGTGAGAGGTCATAAGGAATCGATAGTAAACTATTCCTGGAGTGTGTTTACACAAAAGTCCCTGCTGGTCCAGACATGGCGACACACTCTTGTCCTTTTAAGGGGTATGAGGGAGAAACTTTTGTGCAGGCAACAGTTCATTACAAAAGCCACAACAGTGCAAGGACATTTTATGCATTGTTAGGTGCTGTAAGACAGAGAAAATATATAATAATAGACTTCAGCTTAGGTTAACATCAGTGGTAGAATGTAACAAAGTACATTTACTGAAAGACACATTTGAGGTACTTTCCGTTTGAGTATTTCCGTTGCATACTGCTTTGTATGCTACTTATACTGCATTACATTTGAGAGGGAAATACTGCACTTAATACTCTACATTTATTTAACAATTTGAGTTACATTACAGATTCAGATTTATCATATAAAACATGGTTATCTAATACAATGATGCATTGTAACAGAATAATACTTAAAATGAGCACCACTTAAACAATAACTATAGCTCAGCTTTAATGGAAAAATGCTATTTCTTTATTAAAGCATCAGTAACAACAATTCAGCTACATAATCTAGGCCTATAATAACACTAAGAAGCCTTTTTTCAGCATTATAAGTACTTTTGATACTTTAAATATATCGTGTTAATAATCCTATTTCATAATATGTAAATTACATTCTAAAGGTAGGACTTTTACTTGTAATAGAGTATTTTCACATTGCAATACTGCTTCCTTTACTTCATTAAAGGGTCTGAATGCCTTACTCTTGGTGAGTTACAAACAACCTTTCGAAGAGCGCACTTTTTCACGCGCAAAGACGCACAGTGGCGTCATTGTGCGTAAATGCGACTATCGCGCCTGCTGCGGCCTACTTACAGTCAGAGATAAGAGTGAAAATTCAAGAACTTAAACGAGGCCAAACTTAACCTAAACAAAAAGTGACTACATCTAATAGCCGCAGAACATTTGGTCATTGAAATTAAATAAACAGTCTGAGAGCATTTGAAAACGACGTCATTATTTAACATGGCAGCCTTGTCCAACAGGTGGTTTGGAGGAAACTTTAAACTCCCCCCATAATAACAACGGCAAACAATTGTAGGCGAAATGGAAAGAGTGCCGTTCAGTGACAGGAACTATTTGGCCAAAGATCAATAATTTTATTTAACAATGGCGCATTAGCAGCGCCTTCAATTTACACTTACTTGCTTCTGGATGTTGTCCCGTCAGAAAGTGTTTATGTTGAGCCTTCTCCGTGCCAATAAACCAATTATAATCCCATTGAAGCAGCAGGGTCCTGGTCAGAGCGGAGGTCTCCACAGCGCGAGGAGGGCACGGTCCTGAAAGGGGGATGAGGGAAAGGGGCTGTAGGCGCCGCGCGCTCCACGGTCATTCCCGAAAGCCACCGACTGACCCACCCTGCCGGGTTAAAAATAAAGTGGGCGCATCCAGTACATGATCTGTGCGCGCAGGGGAAGGACATTCCTGACAAGAGCTGGTGACTCTAAATGGCAGAGACACTTCTGATCTCCTGAGCACTCCCCCACTCCACTCCACTGCACCCCGCCCCGACCCTGGCTCTAATCGCACACATAACACCCACCCACCCATCGAGACCCTTTCAGAAATGTCACCTCCACTGCCGCCTGTATGAGCGTGTGTATGTGCCATTTACACGCAGAGAGGTCTGGACATGCAGAGAAGTGCTGGAAACAGATCCCTCACATTACAAAGGATGTCTATCAGTTAGTACCAGAATGAAAACACCTGTCAGATATAATGTGACACACACACACACACAAAGAAACTTTTTATACTTGTTGATTTTATGCTTGAGGAATTTCTTTGGAACAAATGTCAGTAACTATGAGACCAGAACAAAACAGGACACACCTCTGGTATCAATAAAATGACATCTGTTTTAAAGAAAGTCTCCCATTAAGATGATCTGGATTAGAAACAACAGCAATATCATGATTTTAAAAATATTAAAGTTTTTCTGTTTCTGTTTCTAGAGGTTTTGCAGAAAGGCATTCACTGTATATTATCTGTATGTGTTCAGTAAACACTGTTAGGTGAAGTCAGTAAGGTTCTGTTTTGAAGTCTGGATCAATAAAATGAAATGTTACTTAAACTTTAAAAAATCATACTCAATGTTTCTCAATATCTGACATGATGCCTGATTTTTTGGAGCCAATAAGACACTTCTTTTTTCATGTAAGAAAAAAGTTATTAAAGATTTCTTCAGACTTGGTTTAGGATATATAAATGCTCAGAATATTTTGTCTGATGTGTTTTTTCCACCCCAAAAAAAGTTCAATTACGTAGTAAAAAATTCTTAAAATTATATCTACTCCTCCCAGCTTCAAATGATTCTTCAAAGCTTGTCTGGAGGGGATCTTTGAAAATCAGATTTTTAATGAGCACATAGAAGCTTTTCCTTTTCAGCAGGTGAATGTGAAAACAGCCTTCAAGTCTCAAACTCAGCACATATATCACTCTGTACAGTGAAAGATAAAATAAATTCTAAAATCACATCTACTATTGACACAAGTCTTGGTAAGTCTAGTGACATAAAACAATGATAAACAAATCCAAAAATGAGAAAACAAATCATTTAAAAATATGTATTGTCTCCATAAAACATGGCCAAACATGTGGCCACATTACATCTTATTAGCGACAGGAAGCAGAATGTTTATAACAAAATACATTTACAATACATTGTACAAACATAAATAAAAATGCCATTTCACACAAAAACACTTTAAAATATAAAGATGTACAAAAAAGATATCAGTACAAGAAGTTGTGACGACGTTCCTTCACTCTGTGTCTTCAGTATTTTTGTTCCTTTCTCTTTGGTTCCCTCGGGAACGTCTTCAGTCACAAACTGAGCGCTGCAGCTGCAGTGCCAAAAAAGTCCTGAAACTTCAACTACTGTAAATAATATGGCTTCAAATCTGGATACAGCTGACGCAACTTTGACTGAGAACAGTCCTGTCTTTGATCAGCTTCTGCATAGTTTCAATACTGTACAAACAAAAAACAAAACACCTTTTTAATATGAACATCAATAAATGCATTTTTAACAGTTTTGTGCAAGCTGCTGTAAACAGCATCATGCTTTGCTCGTAAAAAAAACAACAATCAACTATAAAACACATTCAACAGCATCTCAAACAGAAGGCAAAAGAAACTAAATAAATACTAGAAACTTCATAAAATGGTGGGGAACAAAAGCCCTTAAAACCCAGCTTATGCTTATTTAGGGTACCGTGTAGTACTACTGAAAAAAAAAAAAAAGAGGTCAGGGGTCTGGGTTGGCTACAGAGCGTCATCCCTGGAGCTTCAGCAGGCCAAATGCTTCCTGAACCAGTGACCTCTGGTTTAAAGTACATCAGCCTGCAAGTCCTTTGACTTGTTATATCTGAAAACTATATTATCAACCTTCCAACTCCGTCTCTCCATGTTTGTGCTACAAAACGTGTTTTTGGACTAAATTTTTCTGCAGAGAGGGTTAAATAATAAGAATCAACAGAGCCTGCACAGATAAACATAGTAACTCATTATTAGTATTTCCGTCAATACACCACCCGTACTATACAATACATAGCTTACATACCTTTGTCCCTCTTTGCAACTGTGGAAGGACATTCGAAATACATTTTCTGCACAATTACAGTCATCAAGTGGTTAAGATTTGCAGTTTCCGGGTAAATAAGTGGAACAATTCAGCTCAGCTCAGATGTGGTCAATTTCATTTGCGGTACATTGACTTAAATTGCTAACATACAAATGCTAAAATGTACAAAACCAACAATGACAATGCTAACTTGCAGATGTTAAGCAGGTGTATGGTGTACACTATTTAGGTTAGTTTAACATGTGGGCATGTGAACATTTGCTATATAAATTAAAGTACTGGACACATGGACATTCAGGAGAAGTCTAGATATCAGTAGAGCCAAGCTGCTAGCATGGCTGAAAAGAAACTTACATGCCTTTCAAACACTTGCTGTATCAGTCATATCAACCTCATCAGTAAACCAAAATAGGATATAACTAAGCATTTGAGTATTTGCAAAAACTAAATAACTGGGATGTGGCACAGAGTTATGCTGCCATCTGTGTATGGTTTTAATCTCAGATGTACTGACACATCCTTGTCACTACACAACTGGCTATATCTCTTATACATAGGAAGAAAAGACAGGAAAAACACTTGCATAGTAATATAACATATCGCCTAATTAGTGTAATTTCTTTTGAGTGACAATTGAAATGTTCTCTTGCTATATGCCTCATTGACTTTAACATATTTGGCTGTCCAAGTTAGCATATGGTATGAAATCAAAAGACACCATACTGCTAACAGGTATTATATAGTGGCTAAATAGGTGGTACTAATCAAGCTGCCTAAAATTAAGAACAATACACAGAATGGGTCACGGCAGGTCATTTCCTTCAACTTCTAACACATCTTTGGTAAAATAGGATTGTGATTGTTAAAAGCATTTACAAACATGTACAAAAATACAGTTTAAAATTTATTTTTTTAAATACCTTCATAGAAAAAAAGCTGCTTCAACTTTGTAGCTGGAAATAATGTAACAGTGCTCTTAAAAAGTCAAGTAAAAATAATTTTTAGGTGCAAATTGAAAAGACAGACTAACTCCACGCTGGAGACAGTTAAGTCTAAGTGCTCACTGCAGATGCGTCTTCGTGCATCCCGCGGACTTACGAAGCGAGGAAAACATCAAGATCAGCGATGACTGCTGCTTGTCTCCTGGCAACAGTGTTCAAGAGTCGGTGAGGAAAAGATGGAGAGCCTAGATCCACCTGGAGAAGATGATGACAATGATTCATTGACAAGTGAAGACAAACACTGTTCACATAAAGTTCAGCCTGCCAACTATCACTTTGTGTAGCTATGTTATCTCACCTGCAGTAGGTAGATGACCCTGGTGACTTCCTGTCCACTTCGTCTGACTGGCTGCAGGATCCAGCAACTGGGCATCATCTCCCCTCGGACGGCATCCACACTGGGACGAGGCAGAGACTCCTCGAACACAGACTGCATTGCCAATATGCTGAGCCCACCCTGGAGCAGAGAGAGAGAGAGAGAGAGAGAGAGGAGAAAAAAACCATCAATAAAACAGGCAGTGCAGCCTTTTGATCAGCCGAGAGGCAACTGTTCACCGACACTGATAACCAACAGCTGACACGGTTTCTTCCACACCCACTGCCTCTGGGTCACTGTTGTTTACGCTCACTGTCGTTTCTTTGAGGCAGTGCTGAAGAGCATGAGCAGTTTTTAAATAACTGTTCGCCTGTTCTACATTTTGTGGATGAAAAGCTCAATGCTGCACCGCTTGCAGATAAATTGGTCGTAATTACAAGAGGCAGCAGTGTCCTCTCCTGATTTCACGCCACACTAATATGACAGTAAACTGAATTTTCTCCTTCAAACTGAAGTGCGGTTTCATGTTTGGTTATGCGGGAAAAATGCTCAATGAACCCTGTACAAGGGCAACTAGCAGCAATCATCAGGAGCGGCTGGTTGATTTTGCAGCTGTGCGTACCTGCTTGGACTCGGTGCTGATGCAGCAGAAGTCCCGCGGCTGGCTGAGGTGGCAGGTGGACGGATCTGTTAGTATGTAGGCTAAAGAGAAATACAAGACAATGTGTCAGATGGACAAACGTGGTTGATAAAAATGTGCAAATAAAGGAAAATATAAAAGTGTGTGAAGCACTGGAGCAGAACTATATTACTCCAGACAGTTGGAGGGGAGGAGAACTTTCAGTCTACAGTAAAAAGGGCAAAATTGAGATATTTGTAACCTGATATAACAATATTAATAATAAACTCTACATCAGTATGTGCAAAATGTCAAATAGTCAAACTAAAACTTTGGTGAGAGTAAGAAACATGGGAATAAAGCATAATATATGATGTGCCATTCAGTATAAAGTGCAACATACTGCAGGTGTGAGAATGGAGGTGGTCATGCAATACAATAAACTTGTCATTGATGAATGTGACTGTACTGTGCTGTACTGTACTATAGATAACTTATGAAAGCAGATGCATCATTTGAAGCGTATACATTTGCGAGGGCCTTGCAAAAATATAAATAATTCTGCAGCAAAAACAAAAATTATAAACATCTTCTATACTTATATTATTGCAAAAATGCACATTTTCTCTTCCATCACATCAAGCTTAAATTGCAAATAAATATTTATCTGTATCTCATGAACTAGTAATATCAGAGGAGCTGATTTAATATTAAATATCTACTATTTTGGGGATTTCAGAAAGTTTGCTTCAAACACAAATAATATGTGATGAGAATACAGACTGTGCAGGGACATTAGCTCACCCAGCTGAGTACTGTCATCTAGTGGTCGTGTCCAGACAGAACGGACTGACTGATTATACATGTGGCTCTTGGACAGCTGGCAGATCAGGCTCCACAGACTGTCCAGGGGTCTGTCCAGCTCCCCGGCCCCCAGGAAACCATGGACAGACAGGCTGGAGGAGGGCTTATAGTAAGCCTGGATGCCTCGTTCTTCTCCCTGGTATCTGAATAAATACAGACTTAGTATATTAGCACATGAATGAGCCACTTAATCTCATCTAAGAACGGACTTTGAAAAAATCCTGAGAAAGTAGATCCTATGGTTGGCGATAGTCTCAAGGACAGATCATGTTTGGATGAGTTTAGTAAAGGGAAATCATTATGCTCACTTCCAGCCTGCTGCGGCTTTTCCCATCATCAGGTTGCTCAAATCCCCAGAGGAAGCAAGCCGCACCTAATGAGAAAGAAAATTACAACCTGATACAAATGCCTGAAAGTTTAGATTACAAACATGAATCATCATTATGGTGTACAGTCAATGATTACAAGTGCAGTTCTCTCACACCACAAATGTTCTTGCAGTCTGAATGGTGTATTACCTCAGCTAGAGCTCGGCCGATGAGGCTGGATGTGATATCCTGATAAGTTGTGGATATGGAAGAGGAGGAACCGAAGGAGGCGGTGCGCCGTCGAGTACACATCGGGGGTGATGGAGATGAGGTCATCAGTGGCTCAAACCCGGTGACAAGAGTCTCAAGACGGACATCTAATAAAACACAAGGAAGTTAACATGGAATTAAGAAAAAGGGAACCAACTTGGAAGCAATTTTATATTATCTGGAATCGTATCTTTTAGTTTCTAATGTCAGAGTTAAAATAATAAATAAGCATTTATGATGAGATGGTAAACAAGAATTTCTTCCTTAAAATAGAAACATTTAACATACTCCTGATGGCTGTTTTGCTAAAGTCTGTTTGTGGTTTGTGATTCAAAGTTCAGTCCTTACCCTGGGCAGACAGCCAGGCACTCTGTGTCTTCACACTTTGAGGGCCACATACAGGAGGACGAGTCCTGACCTTCAGCCCTTCATCCTGGAACCCTGTGGTCTAAACCAAAACAGTGACATCAATGCAGTCAGCCTGTGTGTGTGCTCATACAGTTTAATTACGAATACAAAGAGATTTTACCTTTTTGTCATGCATTTATTACATCTAAATGATCAGGAATCAGATCCATTCATCTTGAATTTCTGTGTATTTATTCTTAATATCAATTACTCAAATGTTCTGTAATGTATAACATCAGTGCACCAACCTGTCCAGTAAGAACTGGTCTGTTGCCAGGTGAAAGCTGGACAGTGTTGCCGCTGTTGTACCCGGACGTTGGTCCAGAGGAAAGACTCAGGCTGGATCCTGTGCACAAGGTGCTGTTGCTGATTCTAGTCCGATGCCTCAGGTCATCCTGACGCACATAAAAGGAGATATCAGGGAAGGTATATATGCAGTACTACAATGCTTCGAATAAAATTATTAGTTACTGAAAATCTACAAACAAAATATTTTATCAACCATTCATATTTGATGTTAACATCAATAACCTCTGACATACACGACATGTTTGATATAGTAGCAGGTGAACTGGAATCATACATTCAGCTGCAAACTGAAAAATGAACTTTTTTATTATAAAAAAAAAAAAGAGTCCCGTCTATCGAAGCAAATTCACTCAAACACCGATAATGTCTTTGGTCATTGTTGTTTTTATGACTTACAATAAATTAATCATGACACTGCAATGACAATAAACTAACCTTTACTTCCTGAGACAAGGCCTGCTGCTGAAGCCTCCTCTTCTCCTGCTCAGTCCTCTCTCGCAGTCGTTCCCGTGCCTTTGCAATCTCTGTCCTGGCTTCCTCCCGGGCACGGCCGTAGTCACGCAACAGCTGCTCAATATCAGACGGGCACTGGCCCTCTCCTTTGGGAGGGTCTGGTATTCTGTCAAATACGTAATTGGGTGAAATCTCAGTCAAGTAATGCAAAACAGCAGTTGTAGTTAAAGAAAAATAATAAACATGTTAGATACATACTTTAGATTAAATTGTATGTTGGCATTTTTCATAGAAACCTAGAAACATAGAAGCATTTATGTACTCAATTTGAGCACATTGTAATGAAATTGTAATAAAAACCCAGTGTCGTACCTGGTGCTGTCTATCACCTCCTGGCGCAGCTGTTGCAGGTAGTCTTTACGCCGACTGGGCATGGCGGCAGAAACCTTGGCGGAGGGAACGGCCTCTTGAGGAAAGGAGCGAGGATGTTTGCTAGGACTCAGACTACGAGCTCTCCGGTAAGTCTGGAGACGAACCTCCCTCTCCTGCCTCAAACCCTCGATACTCCTGCGGTGTCTGAAAGGAAAGGATCGCAAAAGCAGAAATACAATTAAAAACAAATATGGTCACAGGAGACGCTTTTAACACATTTTACAAAAAGATTTAGGTCACAATGAAAAATGTCTCTGCAGGAAATATTTACTTAATATTTATCGGTTTTAAGGCCAGACATCCTACCTCAATACCTTTTTACTACTAACAGAAATGTGTCGTAGTAGTATTAAGTAACAAAACCAGTAATGTAGTGAAAGCTACATGTGATGTCTTGTCAGATATTTAGTCTTGTTTACTGACTCTTTGATTGGTTATTTTCTGATGTAAAACAGGAAACTGGCAATTTTAGGATGTTTCTTTGTTTAGACAAAATTCTTGTACAGATGCTTGTGTTAAGACAATATTAAACAATGATGCATTGAGAACCGAAGAATACTGTCAAATGAAAAAAATGGAAATGTTTATGTTGCCTAAACTAAGTTTTTAAAAAGAAAAAGTATTTCTTTGGTATTTAAGCCAAAAACAAAGTATTGAATCATATTTTTTGTATTATTATCTAAAAAAATTAAAACGAAAGCTTAAGTGAGTCATGTGTATCTTTACCTATCATACAGCTGCTGATTGGAAGGAGCAGGGGTTGGTGGCTCCATCTCTTCTCTGGATCTTGGGGACAGCATCTTTAACAGTGTATCCGTCTCTCCCAGGCCATAATGGAGCTTGGCTTCAGTCAGCTCCACAGTCAGCGGCGTTGGGTTCATGTTGAGGCTGACTGTTGCCATCACTTGCTCTCTCTCCTGGCGTAGCCTCTCTATCTCTCTCGCCCTTCTGTCGCTCTGCGCCATGGACTCTGCATTTGAACCGTAACTCTCCATCTCGCCCCATTCAGCACAGTTTCTGCTCTCCTTATGGTCGTTTTTAAAACTCGTGTCCGGTTTGTTGGGGAGACTCCAGCGCTTTGATTGTTCACAGTTGATTCCTGACCAGTTGGTGAACTTATTGTGAATGGGCAGGTCCTCGGGGACTCTCTCCTGTTCTGGACACATGGCCGTGCTGGTGACAGGTTTAGTGTTCACAAGGATATCCGTGTTGCACTCGCTGGGTGCCAGTGACACTGTGTCGTCCTCTTGAAGCTGAACAGTCCTGGCGCTGATTGGGGAAGGATTGTAGGCATTGACGGAAAAATCTACAGAATCCACTGCAGGTCTCTGTTTAGTTGTGTAGTTCGATGTTCTGTCATGTCTAGATATAGTCGGCTGTTTGGGTACATCAGTCTGTTTTAATATGGGAGAGATATGATTCTGTATAGTTAAACCATCAGTAGAAGTCGGAGTCCTCCACTGGGGACTTTGAGGACAAGTCATCTGCCATTTGGGACTGGGCTGAGTGTTGCCTTTGTTTTTATAGGCGACATTTCTCCTGTCAGTGTCTGTATATCTATCCAGTGATGAACTTAGGCTTGCAGAGCCCTTATCAGAGCCTTTTGGGCTGGAGCAACTCATTTCACTCACCTTTTCAAGTGATACAGACTCTGATTTAATAGAGGAAACATCACAATCCTGTCTGGGTATTTGATCGTCTTCTGAAATAGATGTAAATGCTGACTGCTTGCTAAGAGACACAATAAGGCTCTCTTCCTCTGAAGCGTGGTTTGTATTTCCATCTTGATATTTTGGAGGACAAAGTGTGGAGCGTTTCCCTCCCTGCTTCATATGTAATCTCATTCCCACAGTGAGAATGGGAGATGATGCACGATCTATGTATGTAGTCTCTTTCTGTGAACACGGTGAAGAGCTGTGATTTTCTTGGTAGCTGCTTCTTGATGATCTGGGGGTGATTTCAGAGACTGCAACACTTTTGCGGCACAGTGCCTCGGGCGTGCTTTGCTTTGAACCTCTAGAAGAAGCCGATCTTACACGTCTTTGACATTCAGCTGCAGTCTTCACAGGTGGTGTTTTGAGAGGGTCATTCTCTGATTGTATCGAAGACCTTTTTGCTGCAGCAGAGGTGTTAAACCTCAGGTCGGGCATGCTCTGCATCTTTTCATCTGTGTTAGCTTTAGTTTTCACCACACAGTGAACACCCTCGTCTTTCAACACACCGACAACCTCAGAACCAATCACTCTGACTATCACATTGACTTCATGAGGTTTGGACCTTTCACTAGATGCTTGATGGTTAGCGACTTCCATCTTTGCTAGTATTGAAGACCTTTCTGTTTGAATCCCAACATCTACTGCCGTTTGAGTTGAACAGTTTCTCTTGGTGCAGTCTTTAGACTCACTATAAGAGATGCTGATATTTGACAAGTTGACGCTCTTTTGTGGACTGAATTTGAGGACTTCACCTGTTCTCATTCCCTGGACGTCCTCCAGCAGGTCTGAGGTGCTGTCGATCAGCTTTGAGAGATGGGCTGACATGCTTTCCATACTGGCCCACGTTGAAGATTCTTTAATGTCCACTTTGGTTTTCTGTGTCACAGGTACATCAGTGTTGCTCCTTTTGTGCCGCTCCTTCCTCTTTAGAGCACTACTACTGCTACTATTAGCATAAACCAGCATTGTCTGAAGGCTACGCTCAGTTTGAGTGCCATGCTCACATGTCCTCCTCTTTTGCGCCTGTGTTTTATTGGCCTGAGATGACTCTTGCTCAGATGAGTAAACAACCATGATTTCATCCACATGACTGGAGTTGTTACCAAAACTGCTGGGACCATCATTACTTGAAGAACTACTGTTCACTGTCAGATTGGCTGGGCGACTGTGAACTTCAATGGATGTCTGTTGATGTGTCGTAATCTGAGATGTTTTGCTGACTTGTTCTTTATAATCCTCCATACTGCTGAGCGTACTGGAGAGCCCCTTGTTGGTGGCGTAAGTGCTGAGATGGGAGTTGAAAGGAGAGTTTTGCCCGTTCAAACCATCGTCGACACTACAGCATCTTGTTATACGCTTTTCGGCGCTGTTCAAAAGTGGAGACTTACAGGAAAGGTCGGCGGCACTTCCAAATGCTGGGTTTTTATAACAGTGTTGGTTTGACTCCTCGTCTTGCCAGTGAACAAAAGGATTGATGTCGCTAGAGGCAAAATGCATGGCGGAGTCCTGCGTCTTCAGTGTATGATGTGTTTCGCTTTTCTTTGCAAGCGGGGGTAAAGAATGTCTTTTTTGGCAACAATTTCTACTAAACTGAACCTCAGTTTTTGAAGAACAAGTCTTCACTTTACATTTTCTTATTGACACTGCAGCAGAAGTATCTGCATCGTTACTTCTAA
The DNA here is from genome assembly GCF_963691925.1 of Scomber scombrus. Taxonomy (NCBI): domain Eukaryota; kingdom Metazoa; phylum Chordata; class Actinopteri; order Scombriformes; family Scombridae; genus Scomber; species Scomber scombrus. Next base: position 8,238,113 of record NC_084988.1, on the reverse strand, counting down.
GCTGTCTGACTTCTAGTTTGCCGGTACTCTCAGATCCAACCTTTCCCCCTGTACATGAAAGTCTGCTGTGATGCACTCTGGAGGTTTTGTCATCCTCTTCATCTGATGAAGACTTATAAGAGGAGTCAGAGGAAGAGGTGGGATGAGTCTGGATCTTAGACCTTCTGAACCTCTTAGTCTTGGCCTTTTTTGATATAAGAGCAGAATTACCCTGTGCGGCAGCAGGTGTGTTTATCTTGCACTCTTGGGGCATTACAGATCTTCTATTTTTGAAGCCATTTCCCTGTTGCATTTTGTGTCGCGGCTGTGTAGAACCACATTCATATTTAGACTCTGCTAAGCTTTCTGGCAGCTGCACCTCTGACTGGGGGATCAATACATCTTTGTCATTTTTCATTACATAATCACCTTGGCTCTGGGTACGGGTATCTTTATCAAATTTGCACTCTGAATGTGGCATATTTTGACATTTGTTTTTGTAATTCATATTGACGACAAAGGTCTGAGCCAAGTTATTTGAATCTGTTTGTAGATTGCTGATCTGATCCTGTGCTTTGATACAAGGTTTACCTCCTAGCATGGTGTCTGTTTCACTTTCATCATGTCTGGGCTGGTTCTCAGGAGCGGATGTATTCTGGTCACTGTGATGGTCGTGCGGTCTGAATTGGCTGAATCCTCCATCACAGAATATTTTCACAGCCTCGGACAAGTGAGGGCTATTTTGAAAATGCTGTTTGACTGCCCTTGGAGAGTTATGTTTTTTTGAGTGACAGTCCTCATCTTGAACACTGGATGCGTCTTCCATACTGACATCCTTTACATATTTACAGCAAGTGTTCACCTTTGCGGCATCAGTGGAGAAAGGTGTGTCAAGGGCAATTTGGGGAAGTTGTGGGAAATCAGAATTTAAAGCAGGGCCTTCAGAGCAGCTCGGATACTCCACTCTTTTTGTACCAATAAAACTGACAGTTGGATTGAGATAAGAATTTTCTTTTTGTTGACTTGTATCATTTTTCTCCACAGCAGTTGCTTGAGAATCGATACATCTTGCTGAGGTGAAATCACTCACTGAGGATAAACTCATTGGTTTCAACGTGAGGTTGCTGGTGTCCTCAGATTCTCCGTGACGTTTCAGTGTCAGATTTGATTTAATGTTCTTGGTTTCTGAAGAGGAGTTTTGGAAAACACAGCAATCATTTACTGGCTTTTTTGATGTGCCATCAGAATAGCTCTGAGCATGGTCAATCGTTTGTGTTACTGCAGTAGACTTGAGAGTGTTGTTGTAATGGTTAGTGCACAGTTCAGCAGGTATGTCTGAGGCCTGCTGCTCATTTTTATCCATTGTGTTGAAGCATGTTTTCCTGTCCAATGAGTTTCCAATGAAGTTTGTCACTTGTTTCACCTGATCACTCCTCTCACCTCTATTCTGTTTTTCTCCACAATTATGTTCATTACTTTTACACCTAAAATGACATGCAGATGATGACAAGGAATTCAGGCTCTGACTCCTATTCCTGTCACAACTGCTGCCGAGCAATGACAGTTTCATGTGCTCTTTCACAACTTCTGAGATTCTCAGGTCAATAGCGCTACAAATTGCCTCTGACTGACATGTGTGTTTTCTATTTTCTTGATGTTTTCCCTGTTTATCATTTTGGGATTTGCCCTCTTTTGATACTTCAACAACTTCTTTTATTGTTACATCACCTTTTTCAACTGCTTTCTTCTCTCCCGCAGAATTATCACTATGAGAACTTTTGTCACCGCTTTTAAAACCACATTCATAGTCCTCAGAGATCAGACAAATCTGTCCAAGTTTCGTGGACACAGGATCAGAAACTGGCGATGCCACTGAAGCCACTGTGTCTTGTCTAACGCTGCCATCCGCGTGAGAAGAATCAAATCCGGGGTTGTCAGTTTCCGCGGGAGATTCTTCTCCTTTAGAGTCACTAGTGTTGTTATTGTCATCAAGCCAAATATCATCTTGGCTGCCAAGTGGAGTAGAGCAGAAATTCACCAACTCTCCGCTGTTGCTCCTTTTTGGAATTTTTAGGCTGCCCATGAAAGCATCCTGCTGGTCTTTGTTCCTCTTCCTGGAATTTTTACAAGGCGATTTAACAAGTTCCTGCTGTAGTGAAACATACTGCTCAGAGCCTTTGGCGTCAACCCCATCTACTGTTTCTTCCCCTGTAGGGGATAAATCTTTGGTAAAATCGTATTTGTGCATATCTTTCAACTTTTCTTTTGCACCATCGAGATTGCATAGTACTTTATCTTCAGTGGACAATTTGAAGGCACTTGCAGTGTCAAAAATTGTATTAAATAATTGACTTTGCTTTGTAGGATTTGAGGAGAAATGCATTTCTGTTTGACAACCTGAGGTACACATTTCGGTGTCAGAGGACATCACAACATCAGCAGCAACCGCATCAGGTCCATCTGTGAACACCTGAGGCAATTCTGATGCTAGTTGTGTAGTGTGGGGGATCTCGGTGGGTGACAAACACGCAATTTGATCTGTGGTGGGCACACATGGTGGACGTCTGTCCCTGTTGTCATTTGAAGTATCTGTAAAAGCCTCTTGCATACTTTCTGATTGCTCTATATCTTTCTGTGATATCAAAGCATTGTGTGGTGTTGTTAGAATCTGCGAGGCTTGAGTCTGCACCGTTACATTTACAGCTTCAGAGCTGGTGGATGTTGAGCTTCCAGATCCGCTACGAGAGTCTGAGAGGTTCATACTGGTTGGACTCGGGCTGCTGCTGGCGCTGCTCTCCACACCTCTGAACATCATCTCTCTTTGGAAAGGTAGAGAATCCATGTAAATCCTGGGACTGTCTGCTGCATCGGTGGAGGACCAGGCATCTGTGAGCGGCAGCTGGCTCTCTGACTCCCTCACACTACAGCTGATCAGGGAGCGGGGGCTACATGTTGAAGTGGTCTGCATGTTACCAAAGTCCTTCATCAAGTTGTGGACAATGTCTCTGCCTCTCAAATCTGTTGCTAATGGCTTTTGGGAAAGGGATTTGCTTGTAGCACCAATTTCCTCTCTATGTGTTGTTTCTGGGGAGCCTTGCTGGCTCCAATATGCCTCTGCTGGCATCACCTGAGGTTTCTGACAGTTGTCCCATTTTAAATTGATCTCTCGTGTCTTGTTGTGCACTGTGGATGAACAGGAGGCATCTGCCACCAGTGAGTAAGTTGGAACCACTGTTTGGCCAAGTCTCCTCCCTATAGAGTATTTTTCACAGCTCCCCACAGCCAAAGAATCTTTAGACATCTCACTGTCTTCACTTTCTGCTTCACTCTGAGCTGCTTCCTCGTGTCTCAGCTGCTCTACTAGGGCTGTTGCATAAGCAGAGGACAGAGAATCAAGAGAGAAAAGGCTCTCGCAGTCTGATGCTGCTTCTTCCCTCTCTCCCTCCACCTCCCTATCATCTTCCTCCCATCTGATCAATTCCTGCTGCCTCTCGACCCATCTGCTGGTCTTGTTCGTCAGGGTCTCTGTACTATGCCACCGCCTCTGTCTAACATCTTCAAACCGAGTCCTTTGGTCAAGCTCCTCACATGACACAGCTGCTTTAATGTTACATTTACTTCTGTTCATCTTGGTATCTTTAAAGTTTCTGTCTCTTCTTTGTCTCCAGTGAAATTTGCTTGTTATCCTCCCCAGAACTTTGGGGCCCCGTCCCCCATTTGCACCTGTTGGTGGTTTTCTGAACACTTTGGACAGCGCTGTTTTTAACTTGGGCCCAACAGAGTGAGAAAAGGATTTCCTAATGGTTTCCACTCCATTGTCACTGGTATGAGATGGGCTTTTTACATTCATACAAGGGACAATCTGAGAACTCAGTTTGTCTGTTGTGGTTCCTTGTACATTTTCTTTGCTGACCGGCTGCACTGAAGAACTAAGTGTTGACTTCAAAGTAACTGGCTGATTCTGATCTGACCGATTCTTAAAAGATAGTTCTCGGTTCGGCAGCAGAGGTTTTCTTTCTGGACGTTCCCTGCAGGTCTGAGCTTGGGGCTCCTCCTTGGCGGTTTGTCTGATGTTTTCAGAGGAGCCGACTCTACTCCGACAGGCTTTACTTTGTCCTGAGAACAGAGTGCCAGAACAACTCTGGGTTCTTTCCCGAGGAAGGCACTCATCCGAAACCCACTTCCTGCTGCCAATGGAATCAGACGTTACGGACGAATTGGAAATCAGTTCTGGGGATCTGTTTTTCTTCAGGAAGTGTCTGTTGAGAGTAAAAAAATAATTTAAGCTCTACATAAATATAGATGGTGAAAGAAACCATGACCAATTCATGTGTTTTGTCTGTGGCTAGATTTCCTGATCTAACTTCCACTGAAAAACTTTGAATTATACTAGACCCTTCATGCAGTTTTTACAACTTCCTGTGCTTACCTGAAGATAGGGGTGTGCTGTGGGTAGAGCCGGGACAGAAGATCTGCTGAGAATGAATGTCTACGAGAAAAAAACGGTCGTCCTCTGAGCTTCTCGGGAGACCTTAGCTCAGGAGACTCAGGGCTGTCTGGTCCTGGAGGCAAGGACTTTTCCAGCCGCTGCAATTCTCTCTTAGCTTCCAAAAGATCCCGCTTGCGAGCGATTCTCTCCAGCTGGTAATGAAGTCTTTTCCGACGGATGCGGCTCTCAGCACGGCAGAGGGCGTGATGCTTTAGCAACTCCTCCTGTACCGCCTTCTTCCTGGCCCTTACCACTTGGGACGGACGATTTACTGTTAGACCTTCCTGATCCTCAGACGCCTGATTTGTCAGCCGCTCCAGAAGAGGTGCAGGGACCAGGTCTGTTTGAACTCCAAGCTCCTGGGTGACTCTTTGATCTCCAGCTGACAGACGCAGTTTCTCCTGCAAAATCCACTGCTGGACTGTTGGGTAAAGATTCACAAAAAGTCAAAGTCGGAAGGGAGTGGAAATCTTTTACACATATAGTGCAGAGTTTACACATTTACCAATATTCTGAATCTTTTTAATATTATCTAGAACTTTGGCTTTTGCGTTTTGAAAGTAAGTTTTGTTTTTTTTATGTGAGAATTATATGAGACTGTGGCATTGGAGTACTTACTCTCACTCTGCTGCTGTCGGAGGTGGGCCTGCTCCCTCTCCAGTTCTCTCTCAGCCTGTCTCTGCCCAGAGTGAATCTCCTGCCGCAAACTGTCCACGTAGCGCTGCTGCTCCTCCACACGCTGTCTAGCAGTAGGCTCCTCACCGGGGGAGAGACTGGCTCCCGGCTGCTCTTGGAGATTGACTTGCTCGTCACTTTAAAAGAGGCAAACAGAGTCACAGTGAAACACACAGACTTAGAAACTGTGATGAAAAGCCAAAAAAGACATCCAGGAAAACTAAATCAACCACTTTACCTTGCCTAATTTAGTAGTTTGGTGGCAGTGTAGCAGTGTCAAATTAAAAGGTGCCGTTGATCTTCAGTTTAGCGTCTTACCAGTAACCAAGCAACAACTGGGCCTTTCATGTAAACAGCTAACTGGGAATGTTCACAAGGGTGGGGGCTAATGGAAAAACATGCCATCTCCACCAACTGGAGGAAGACATGCATGACACATTGCCCTATTTCTCAAGCATGTACACTGGTAAAACACGTGTACCTCTAATAAAATATGCAAGCTGTGAGTTGGCAGAAGAAGATCACTCTGTGCATCATACACATGCACAAAGTGATGAATATTTTCCTGAAAAGATTGTTGTGGTGTTCTTTGTTTTTTTGAGGTTGTATTTACCTGTGGTCAGGGGTCAGGGGGCAAAGGTCGATGTACGTGCAGGACATGCCACCTTCACTGGCCTGAGAACAGTAGAGATTTGGCAGAAATAAAAAAAATGAACAATCACTATTCTCAGAACAAATAATGAAGATTTTGCGCCTGCAGCATCACAATCATCTGCTTAACATTAATTTTAACTTGATTGCAATCATAACCAACAGCATCATTTTTTGGTTTCAGCTGAGCAGCACCTACCCGCCTGCGCTCACGGAGGACAGCTGCCTCTGCTGGGTGGTTGAAGCGAAACTTATGCACTCCTCCTAAGGTGATCACAGTCCCTACAGACAAAGAGAGACATATCCTTTGTGGCACACTGTGCTCATCGTGTAACAGTGTAAGCTATGGACAGGAGGTGTGTGTGTGTGTGTGTATGTGTGTGTGTGTGTGTGTGTGTGTGTGTGTGTGTGTGTGTGTGTGTGTGTGTGTGTGTGTGTGTGTGTGTTGCAGTGTGGGGAAGAGTGTGTATAAGTGTGTGTCAGTGCTTCTCCTTGGGATGACTCGGTGCATCTTTAAGTGTGTGTGTGTGTAGATGGTTAAACATTAACCTATATGTGACATTGAATCTATCTATGCATTTTTAAGAGTGTATGCATATTTGATTGTAGATTAACTTATATATGACATCCAGCACATAGCCAGTGTCCTTAGGGTAAGCTTTCATATGGATAAAAATGTCAACCATTCTCTCAGGATATTAACATAACATTTATTATTTATTCTCATTCAAGTTATATGCCTGCATATCCACAAGGCCCATATCACACATTAAAATATGAGGCTTGTTGCTTTTTACTTTCATTACAAAATATCCAATCTGTGTCAAAAAAAGTGCAATGGAAACCAGACATTGTAAATAAACTGATCTGTTGAGGACATGAACTGACCTTGAGCCAGTCTGCAGGGCTCAGTAACCTCCCTTTCGTTGAGCAGGCAGACACAGCCTGGCAGCGGTCTGAGCGTTACGACACCTCCATGGTTTTCAATCTCACAGCTGGCACTGCCCTGCAGAACTAGAAACAGAGTGCAGAAACACATTCACACACACCGATTTACACAGCTGTTGTAATGCAGTGTCTGTACGACCAAATATATTCAGTGCTCAATGCAGCATTTAATGCAAGACTAACAGCCCATTTTAGGGCATGTCATATTTTACGATGATTTCTCAATGTACAATGTACTGTATTGTGAGTGTGAAAAGCTAGTTAGTGAACTTGATATTCTATTTTTGTCCTCTGTAAAGTTCCATATTTTAAGCTGCATGTGTTGCACGTTTGCTCTGTAATAATACAAAGTAGTAAGAGGCTCTTGAAATAGAAAACAGCTGAGAAAAAAATGTTCTTCTCTAAACTGAAATTAATATTAACAGCTGGATAAGTTAACATGGAGATCAAATGAATAAATAATACCTATTTGTGGTTCTTCAAACTGATCTTGAGGTCCGATGTGGGTAACTCCTTCCTGTAATAAAAGACCAAGATTTTAAAACACTGCAGCTATTCTCAAAAATCCTAATAAACAAAAACATTGAAACACACAAGGGTTTCTGTCAACATAATGCAAGCCTGGCGGCACGCCAGGCCTTATCTGACCCCCTGCCAGGCCTGAGCATTAGAGGACATTTTTTCTTCATCTATTTTTAAGATGCTTTTTAAACTAAAATGTTTCATACAAGTTGTGCAGCTCCTTTAAGGAATAGCCTAGTGTGTAGGTTGTGTGCATAGCGAGAGAGAGAAAGCAAGAGCGAGAAAGAGCGAGAAAAAGTTAAAGGGAGAGAAACATATAGCGTGTGTGAGGATGTAATAACAATAGTTAGCAGTATAGTATTGTGTCTAGAGTTTAGGCTATTTGTCAGGAAATATATGCTACAACTCCAAGTTCCTGTGTCTTGCTTACCACCCAGATGAAGTTAAGGGGGTTAGCCCCGAAGTTACCGAAAACTTTGGCCCAGGTCACTTAAGGTGGACCAGCTGTTCTCATATTAGTGCCAATCTCAGCTGCTTCTCCAAATTTTGCTCAGCCCCCCACCAAAGAAAAGAGACTTTGTGGTAGAGACCCTGCACACCTTATGCATACTGGTTATTAGTTGAATGTGCTCAAAACACAAGCGACTGTAGATATAATGACAAGAAATTCACACACTGTTCTACGAAGATTGTCTTATTGTCCTTTCACTTTTAATCTTCTGCTTAGTTGACAGAAAAACTGTCATTTGTTTACTTGGAAGTCTTATCTAATGGGATTAAAGTCTTTCATATATGGTGTCAGGACCACATGTGCTCCCAGGTGGCCTCGGCTCTTCACATGCAGGAAACAGTGTAATTGTCAGGCCTAAGGGTATGCTTGTCATTGTCAGAATCAGGACAGCTTAAGCTCCCCTGAGTCATAGCCTCAGAACTAAGAACCTCTTATTCAACCGAGCTTTACACATTGCAGAAGAATTGCAGAGAATACACACACGCACAACGATGGGAGATCGACAGGACAGTTGGAGGGTAACGTGAAAAGAAAAGACAATCAAAACGCACCTTTTCTCAAGAGTTTTTCTAGCAGAACAGAGAGAAATAGTAGGAAGAGGAGGGGGAGGAAGAATCTAGTAGACAAAAAAAGAGATGACAGAAACAGTAACTTGAGAGTTGGATGGGGGAAAAAAACTAGAGCAAATGCAAAGAATATCAGTTTGTGAGGGTTTGCTGAATGTTGTTCCAGCACATGTGTATTTTCAGTATAACAAAGTATGTGGAATTGAGTGAAACACGTCTGTGGGGATGAATATAAATTATAAGGAGAGAAACAGTAAAAGTACAATGTAATGTGAAGCATTTTGTGACTTTGGTCTATAAAAAGTGCTTTATTAATAAACTTTGCTAACATAATACCATCCATACAACTAACATGATTAACAGGAGTTGTATAGCTATAAACTCCACTAATTATACTAGTAATTACAATGTCTCGACTAATATTTATTCCGATATTAACTCAAAAGATGACAATAATACCACAAAACTAACATAAATAAAAGGCCTCTTTTAGTAAATAATGCTAAATCTAGCACTAATACCATTTATACTGTAAATGGAGACTGTTTGCCTCCTTGTGATCGTACCCTGAGGTGATAGAAGACGACCCCGGTGCTGAGAACATCTCCTTCAAGGGCCACCAGGTGTGGTTGGAGGGAGTTGATGAGGAAACCAGCTCGGTCTCTGTTGATGTCCACACTGTACTGCTCCAGCAGCTCCTTCTTGTCTCTCCAGCCCTCCGACCAGTCCTTTGTGAGCTGCTCAACCTAAAGGGGGGGGGGGGGGGAGGCATGGATGAAGACAATGAAGGAAAGTCATGAAGAGAGGTGGATGAAACCACAGCGGTAAAATAACTACTGCATCTGCTACAACGTCTTCTGCTAGTCCTTCAACTATTGCTAATTTGGCTCCTGCTACTCCTTCTGCGACAAAAGATTATTCGTTATATTTGGATTTGTTAGATATCAATTAACACAAATATGCATAATCCTCTATGTTAACCTTTTCAATTGCAATGTTCTAATTAAATTTTCCAGTTTCTTCTTAACTTTGCCTCAAAGTTGCTAAGGGGACAAATTGTAGGGCGCATAAATCTAAGAGGTGGATTACTTAAAACTAGGCAAAAAATATACCAAAACAATATTATCCATTTTATTAAAATAATTAAAATAAAAAAGGTAATTTGGGTGAATGGATCCTTTAAGATTATACCATGCATATAGACAATCTCACACTCTTTTTTTTTTTATAACTGAACGTAATATTTCTGTTTGGATCTCATCTAAACCCTCACAGGCCAAACCTGAGCTTGAGTAGAGTTGTGATTTGAATCACGTTTGTCCGTACAACATATTTGATGATGAAACTGCCAGTCAAAGGTTGATGCAACTTATTACACGGTGCCCTGGATTTCTTTTATGTGAAATATCTGTCAAATTGATGAAAAAATATTCAACTAAACATAAAAGCACTCTAGCCTGCTATATCATGGACTATCAATCAGGCAGATGAAACTATCTGTGTCGACTCTGCATTACCTTTAGTTCGTTCTGCAGCACGATGTCAGAAAGAGTCCCGTCCCTCTCATCACTGAGGGATGGACTGGGATTACGCTGCTGTCAGTCAAGAGAGGAAAAAAATCATCTGTCAACATACTGTGCAAAAGGAAAATGTCACACACACATTACATTGTAATACAATCTTTACCACCCAGTGGATTAAAAACGTCACAAAGAGACAAATCACTGCATTAGGCCTTTGCTACAAATCACTTTTATTCAAAGCTTTAAAGTGCTAAGAATATATTGGGTAAACCCAGCAGGGTGTATCAACGGGAGGGTTAGTGTCATACTGGATGGAAGGTCACCATACCATTTCAAAGCTGAGCAGCATGCTCTTCAGCCTGTCGATCTCCTCTCTCAGCTCTCTGATCAGCCGAACGCTAGCGTCCTGCACAGAAATCACAGCTCATACTAACCTACTGAAACGTTTCGATCAAACATTAAACCTTAACATCAAAACCCAAACAGTCACTGACCTCATTAACCCGAGGCTTGTTGACAATATTTCTGGCATGGGCAGCATAGCGAAGGGTGCTCAGGGTCTCGTTGTAGCTGTTAACGGAGGGCGAGACCGCTGTCACACACACACACACACACACACACACACACACACACACACACACACACACACACACACACACACACACATTAATATAAAGCAGTTAGCACTAACATCACAAGAAATAAGACTGGCTGTTTTATGTGTTATGAATTATAGGAAAGTGGCTGGAAATTCGCTTTTCTGGCATGCTCACAAAGAATCACTATTACTTTTTAAATTAATTCCCTACTTACCAGGCAGCCATTAATTTAATTTCACACAAAACATTTTAGAGAAAAACTTTCAGGAGTGGAAAACTATGACCACGCAGTTGGCTGCTGCACCTTTTAAAAACTACTAAATCCCTTTTAATGTAATTGCTGAGACTCTTACATGCTGAAAAACACTCTCCGTTAGCCACATTTGTTTATTAAGTTTGATTTTGTGAGAAAAGGGCTCACAATGCAACTACTCTAAAGTTATAATGTTTGCAATTTATAAATTGTTAAATAAAACATGCAAACCCCCCAAAAAACTACTATGATACATACTTGCAATCATAATGGTCTTGGAGTTGCCACCTAAACTGTCTTTCAGCAGCCAGGTCAGCACTGAGTCTCTGTAGGGGATGAAGCAGTGCTTCCTGCCACCACCACCTCCTCCTCCTCCTCCTCCAGACAGGGAGCTGCTGTGACTACCAACCGTGCTGCTGTCGCCCTCAGAAGCCATGCTGTTGATACTCTGGCAGCTGCTGGACATCTGGGAGTTCTGGGCTGTGGAGGCAGGGGAGAGAGGGTTGAGGAATGTGTGATTAGAGTGAGATGGACAGATAGGAATAAAGATAGCGGAAGTGTAGAATGAAAAACAGGCGCATAAAATCTATTTTCTGATCACGCATCATCACTTACCAAGAGCAGAAATGACGATGCCCAAAGTGACCAGCGACTTGTTGATGTTGGAGCCCTCTGTTAGTCTATCCCTGCAGTAGTTGTAGTCTGCTCTCTCACTATCAGACACAACACAAACAAAACATGAGGTTCATGTCATTAGAAATGATTCAAGATTCAAATAATGCAATGCTGATAAAGTGCTAGAGCTAGAGGAATTTAGAAAGTCTCAGGGCAGTAGTGAAGCTCCACCAGGGGGCAGTTTTGTCAATGATTAGATGATTAGGCCCAAAAAAAATGCAGAGAAAAAAGGAGACACACAACAAACAGAAAAAAAACATTCTCACCTCCCTGCCAAGTCCACAAGGTTAATCTTGCTAACAGTTTCTGAAGGACGGTTATTTTCTAGTATTGCCTGAGGAGAAAGACGAGAATAATCAGACTGGGATCTGCAAATAATGAGAAATGTTACACATAAAAATAGATTCAAATAATATGAACTACACATGAGAATTCAAGGAACAAGAGAGAGATCATGACCTGTGTGTACTGGATAGTAAAGATGGCATGGGATCTGCTGCTGGCATCGTGATTATGAGTTGCTGCAGTGATGCGGTTTGCAATGCCTTCCTCCAAAAGGTCCATGGCCTGCTTGCCATCTGAGACCACATGCTGTGAAAGATCTGATTAGAGCGAGATAAAGAGAGAAGCAAAATGCTTAGAAATAAGAGCAAAGAGTTGTATGTTTTTATATAAATAAAGAAAGGTTATTTATTAATTGACCCGATTCTCCCTGTGGGAAATTATGAATGCAACTTGATGTGGGAAACTCTGTGTAAGGGTCAAAGCGACCATTGTTGTAAATTGAAATGAACATCAGGCAAAAGTTTGACCTTACAACCTAACAGAATCATCTTTAAACATGAATTAAGGAATTAAGCTTAAAGATAAAGGATATAGACTTGCATTTTAAAATTAAGGTTTTGTATGGTTGCTATAGGAACAAAGCTACACTGATGAACTTGGCAAAAAATTATAGAAATATAAACTATTAAACACATTTTGTAGAGATAGCTCTGGGGGGAAAAAAACTCTGTAACTGATAAAACTTCAGCGAACAAGAAAAATACATTTTCACAAAGGAGTTTAGAAGACATAAATGACAAACAGGAAACATGTCTCATCAGTGCATGCTCAGGTTTGATTCGTAATACTTTCCCGAAGCATTTACTAACAAAAAAATCTGTGGCGATGTTCTACTTCCAGGCATGAATCACATCGACGCAAGTAGCTGTTAAACACGTGCGCACACAAATTACCACAGAGCCCTTTTGGCATTGCAAGTGGTTATTTGTTGTTTGTTTTAATTTGGTCAGGGAGCACAAATATCTGAATAAGAGTGACAGTAAAACACTGCTGGATGGACAACTGTTCTGCTGTGTGTATGGTGTTCTCCTTGGAACCGCAAGGAAATGACTTCATTTCCTCTGGTCAACTGGGATTTCTCCTGATACAGACAATGACTGGATGTGTGGCTTTAAACATAGGGAGACTGGCGGATGAGAGGAAGGGAAAGAGAGGAGGAAAGGCTGTAAAGATGGTAGGAAAAAGGGGGGGAAAAAAGGAAAAAGTAAGACAAGCTAAAAGAAGAGTCTGGATGAAAGTCAGAGTGAGCAATTTTGGTGGTGATCAAAAGAGAAGAAAATTCTAACACTGACCACATACCAAAGTGACTTGTAAAATAAACTTACAACAGCAGAACTGATATACTTGAGACCATGTTACAAGTCCATAATTTGACAAAATTATGTGTGTGAGTGTGTGGGACAGCTTAGAGAAAGATTTAACCTTTGGTATCCGCTCTCATCTTTGCTCTCTCACTACAAAGTGTTTGAGACAAATTCCTTTACAACCATGATCCACTGCAAACTATTTCTAAGTGTTACAAATGGTCATTGGGCACTTCTTAAAGCTCATTCCTGCAAAAGCACTTTATCATAGCAACGTGGGAGTCAAACATGCAAAGTCTGGGGCATACGGTTGTTCCAGGATGATTTAAAGTAACATTTTTCTCAACATACAGAATCTACATACGTACATTATGAAAATGTGTAGTCTCTACTTCTCCAAATAATATTTATTTTGTAAGACAGGCAGAAAAAGGCGAAAAACAGAAATCATCAGTTGTTTTTCCAGCTGAACGTTTTGTGCAATTACACTTTGAATAGTGGGGTGGGGGTGTGATTGGGAGGAACGGCCCCCCCAATCTGAACCCGAGCGGTGTTTTGTTATTGGACTTCTGTGCTCGTCACAGATTGTCCATAACAAACACCATGTTCAAGCATAAGGGTGTCCATATGTGCACTTGGCACCAGGACACCCTAGGCCGCAGTTCGATGATTGACTTTGTAGTCGTGTCGTCGGACTTGCGGCCGCATGTCTTGGACACTCGGGCAAAGAGAGGGGCGGAGCTGTCAACTGATCACCACCTGGTGGTGAGTTGGCTCCGATGGTGGGGGAGGATGCCGGTCAGACCTGGCAGACCTAAACGCATTGTGAGGGTCTGCTGGGAACGTCTGGCAGAGTCTCCTGTCAGAGAGAGCTTCAATTCCCACCTCCGGGAGAACTTTGACCATGTACCGGGGGAGGCGAGGGACATTGAGTCCGAGTGGGCCATGTTCCGCGCCTCCATTGTCAAGGCGGCCGACCGGTCTTGTGGCCGCAAGGTGGTCGGTGCCTGTCGTGGCGGCAATACCCGAACCCGCTGGTGGACACCGGCGGTGAGGGATGCCGTCACGCTGAAGAAGGAGTCCTATAGGGCCTTTTTGGCCTGTGGGACTCCGGAGGCAGCAGGCAGGTACCGGCAGGCCAAGCGGGGGGCGGCTGCGGCGGTCGCTGAGGCAAAAACCCGGACATGGGAGGAGTTCGGTGAGGCCATGGAGAACGAATTCCGGACGGCTTCGAAGAGGTTCTGGACCACCATCCGGCGTCTCAGGAGGGGGAAGCAGTGCACCGTCAATACTGTGTATGGGGGTGACGGTGCCCTGCTGACCTCGACTCGGGACGTCGTGGATCGGTGGAAGGAATACTTCGAAGACCTCCTCAATCCCACCGACACGCCTTCCGGTAAGGAAGCAGGGCCTGGGGACCCGGGTGTGGGCTCTCCTATCTCTGGGGCTGAGGTCGCCGAGGTGGTCAAGAAGCTCCTCGGTGGCAAGGCCCCGGGGGTGGATGAGATCCGCCCGGAGTTCCTCAAGGCCCTGGATGTTGTGGGGCTGTCATGGTTGACACGACTCTGCAACATCGCGTGGACATCGGGGGCAGTGCCTCTGGATTGGCAAACTGGGGTGGTGGTCCCTCTTTTTAAGAAGGGGGACCGGAGGGTGTGTTCCAACTATAGGGGGATCACACTCCTCAGCCTCCCTGGTAAGGTCTATTCGGGGGTACTGGAGAGGAGGGTCCGTCGGATAGTCGAACCTCGGATTCAGGAGGAGCAATGTGGTTTTCGTCCGGGTCGTGGAACTGTGGACCAGCTCTACACCCTCTGCAGGATCCTTGAGGGTGCATGGGAGTTTGCCCAACCAGTCCACATGTGCTTTGTGGACTTGGAAAAGGCATTCGACCGTGTCCCTCGGGGGGTCCTGTGGGGGGTTCTCCGGGAGTACGGGGTATCGGACCCCCTGATACAGGCCGTCCGTTCCCTGTACAACCGGTGTCAGAGCTTGGTCCGCATAGCTGGTAGTAAGTCGGACTCGTTTCCGGTGGGGGTTGGACTCCGCCAGGGCTGCCCTTTGTCACCGATCCTGTTCATAATTTTTATGGACAGGATTTCTAGGCGCAGCCAGGGCGTTGAGGGGTTCCGGTTTGGTGACCTCAGGATTGGGTCACTGCTTTTTGCAGATGATGTGGTCCTGTTGGCTTCATCAGACCGTGACCTCCAACTCTCACTGGATCGGTTCGCCGCCGAGTGTGAAGCGGCCGGGATGAGAATCAGCACATCCAATCCGAGTCCATGGTCCTCAGCCGGAAAAGGGAGGAGTGCACCCTTCGGGTCGGGGATGAGATCCTGCCCCAAGTGGAGGAGTTCAAGTACCTCGGGATCTTGTTCACGAGTGAGGGAAGGATGGAGCGGGAGATCGACAGGCGGATCGGTGCGGCGTCTGCAGTAATGCGGGCTCTGCACAGATCCGTCGTGGTGAAGAGAGAGCTGAGCCGAAAGGCGAAGCTCTCGATTTACCAGTCGATCTTCGTTCCTACCCTCACCTATGGTCATGAGCTTTGGGTAGTGACCGAAAGAACGAGATCGCGGGTACAAGCGGCCGAAATGAGCTTCCTCCGTAGGGTGGCTGGGCTCTCCCTTAGAGATAGGGTGAGAAGCTCGGCCATCCGTGAGGAGCTCGGAGTAGACCCGCTGCTCCTCCGCGTTGAGAAGAGCCAGATGAGGTGGCTCGGGCATCTAGTTAGGATGCCTCCCGGACGCCTCCCGGGTGAGGTGTTCAGGGCACGTCCCACCGGTAGGAGACCCCGGGGAAGACCCAGGACACGCTGGAGAGACTATGTCTCTCGGCTGGCCTGGGAACGCCTCGGGATCCCCCGGGAAGAGCTGGACGAAGTGGCTGGGGAGAGGGAAGTCTGGGTTTCCCTGCTTAGGCTGCTGCCCCCGCGACCCGACCCCGGATAAGCGGAAAGAAGATGGATGGATGGATAGTGGGGTCATGTTTGAACATTACCTTTAAATCATAATTAACATAATTTGTTCCTTCCTACTTCTGCCACACAGCTTTTTTTTTGTCTATGTGTATGTGCATATGTATGTGATTGTCACAGGGTGTATATATCGTTAACATTTTTATATCTTTAAACAAGTACAGTAAATAAAAATACTTCCAATGTCATCCCAAGTAACAAGTTCTCACAGAAATAGCAGAGAAGGATTGTCTCTTAAATTGATAAACTGAGTTTAACCCCTGCACACTATATGTCTGAACCACATTAACGAGTTAAGGTGCAGCTGCCCTGAAGACTCACCTTGTACATAGGGCCCCTTCTCAGGGTGCTCTCTGACTCTCAGGGAAGCTCTCTTCTTCTGCTCTCCTCCTTTCAGCAGGTCTCTGACACGCTCGTTATAGATCTCCAGAAAGCTGCAGGTACAGAAGTATAGCTTTGATATAAAGTCAAGATCGAATCATTTGATGTCCATTTTATCCATACCATCACAGACCTACATGTAGTCTCATTATACATTATGTACGTTGTTTGAATTTTGTCAATTCATCATCTGCATTTTCAACATAATCATCCTATTTTGGTACTATTGGACAATTTAAAGTACCTTGATTGTACCGTGGACCTTGTAACGATTAGTTGAATAATCGATTAGTAGATCAGGAGAAATAATCAGCGCTATATTGATCTATTAATTAGTCACTTTGCAAATAAAAAAAAGCCTTTCTTTGGTCTTAGCTCCATAAATGTGAGGAGTTGCTGCAAATGTTGTCGGGTTTTAGGCTGTTGATCAGAAGAAAAAACCCAACAAATTTGAAGATGTCGCCTTGGACTCTGATCAATAACGGGTATTTTGCTATATTTTCTGACATTTTATAAAATAAGCAATTTATCGAGAAAATAATTTTAGACAGCTAGTCCAACTAAATAACTGGGGAAAGAAAAGAGTCTTTATTATGCAAATTTCACTGTTATCATCTTCAGATTTTTAAAACACTACATTTTTCCATTAGCGTAAATGGCATGGTGAAAACAGAAAAACATCATTTCTGCTCTGTCAAATTAATATCATTTGCAATGTGTTGAGAAAGTTAACTGACATTATTGAGGAAGACCAAATCAAATCAATTTATAAATTGCATTTTGCTGCAATTTGAATTTCAGCATCAGGAAATGGCTCAGTTTCACTGATTAAAAAGAGAAAAGACAAAAACACAGAGTCAGACAAGGACACAGTACCTGATCTCTACTCTGCTCGAGTTCTGACCATCAGGAAAAGTGTCTTCAGACCTAAAGAGACCCTGTAAAGGAAGAAAGAAAGAACTGCAATTTAATTCACACTTCTCACATCTGTTAATGTTACCACATGTATTAATTACAATCCATTGACGTACCTGACAGATCCGGGGGGTCAAGCCGATGGAATCCTGGCATCATACAGAAGAAAAAGGGAAAAAAAGAAAAGAAAAAGACATTGAGTATATAGCAACATTAACTTGAAAGCTGCCATGTAGAATGTGTTGCTTTTCCCTTACAGGATGTTCACATTTGTCTGTTTGCAAACTCTCATGATCTGGGTTTAAACTTTGTGTAACATTACTTCCATTGTGTTAACACCTGAGGCTTTAACTTTCAGTTATATCTAATGCCATGCAGTGATGCCAGTTCCCACTCCACCCTTTCTCCTCACCGGTGTCCCCATCATCGTGTATGTCTTTCCAGATCCCGTTTGGCCGTAAGCAAACAGGCACACGTTGTAGCCCTCAGACGCTCCAGCCAGCACCGACACACCCAAGTCCTGGAACACCTGAGAAATTACAAACACACACGCCCTCAATCACAAATACACAAACTCAGACAGACTAAGAGATATCTGTAAGTAATTAGCTGGACCTCCCTATTTCTTCAAAATGTCTAGATATTAACCATCTGAAAGCTTATTGTAGGAAAGAAAGAATCAGTGCTCTGGTCGGCCGATAAGGTGTTAACAATGTAAGCTAACGTCCTTGATGTTAAGTGCATTGTGTTTTTACACAAGTCTAGATTTACACCGAGGTTTCACGATAACAATGCTGTGGCACCGGGCCATTGGCGGGGAGGTAATGTTGCTTCCTGCTGAGGTGTTTGGGTAAGGAGCAGGGAGGTCAGCTAATGCTCTGGGTAAACAACCTTGTAGAAGGTGCATGTGTGTATGTGAGAGAAACAAATGTGAGGGTACGAAGACTGTGAAAAATGACTGGGTCAGGAAAAATAAACCTCGACTAAAAGCTCAGCGGTGAGACGGTGGATCCGGTGGAGTCCCACTCGACACAATTAACTGAGGCCTCTTATTTTCCTTGTTTCTGTGTCTGCATCTGAGAGTCAGAGCCTGGGGATTATTAGCAAAAAGCCAAATCACAACCACTTGTTTTTGTAAGTTAAACTGGTATAAAAAGAGAAACAGTTCAACTTCTACACACATATTTCATGCTGGAAGATGCATGAAATGTGTGTGTATTAATTCATCTTTTATGTTTGCTGTAATTCAACAGTTAATCTTTGGTAGAGACTGTTTATATGAAGTAGTGTTGCCATAATAGCAAATATCTACAAAATAGAAAGAATGGAAATCTACAATGTGCAATGCAAACTTTAAATATAATTTAAATATTACTTTAAAGAAAATTTGTATATATCTCAATAATATCCAGCAACCCTTGATTTTGACTCACAGTCACATGTTAACATATCAAACAAGCACAAATGAAATCAAGTTAAAGTGTAACTGGTAAAGCTATTATCTTTAACCAACTACGTTTTTGATCAACTCATGCTTTCACTAGAAAAGAAACACAAGAAGATAAATATCCTGGAACAGGCAGGAAAAGGCTGTCTGGCTCTTCACGACGGACTTGTGCAACAATGGCACCGACATCAAACTGTGTACCACATCTAGAAACCAATTACAATCCAGTTAAACTGACTGGAAAAACCGGCGCCAGGGAAGAAACATGGACCTAACTCACTTTGAAAGCTGACAAACAGCCAGCCAGCATATTTAAACCCTTTATGTAAAAGTTACAGCTAACTTGTTCAAGTCATGTGCGGTAACACATCGCTTTGAGGGTTTTCCAGTTCACCACACAGGCGTAGAATTGCAGATATTTATCTTTATATTATTATCAAAGTTAAATATCTTCTATCTACCTTTGCATGGTGAGCAATGTGGGCGTTTACCACGTAATAATTAATATGTCAGTAATCTGTGCCCACAGTAGACTTGTTTATGAGTGTCACTGGTTTGAGGTACGGCGATGAAGATCTGGTCCATCTCCTATAATGTTATGTTTCCTTAGTCCATAACTGATAAGCAAAAAGAAACATCATCAGTTTCTGAGGACATATGGTCTCAAACAACTCCAAAAGCTCAGTCCAAAGGCAACACATACCTTGAAGGGGGGGAAGCAACCTGATCTAAACCAGATCTGAGACACACCACATTCTCCCCTCCAGAACCATAACACACCTTTGGATCAGTGAGGGGTCCCCTCCGCCAGCCCCCAGGCCCAGGACCACGGAGACTGGTGGGTAAGTACACATAGGAGAGAGGAGGAATGCTCTCAAAGCTACTGCGATCTCCGAGGATCAAACACAGGAATACTTTCAACATACCTCCCAGCGTGTGTGACTACCAACCACCGTCAGGAGGACAGAGAACCGAGAACCTGGAGCTAAGCCTGTGTATACTCTAGGCTTACAAAACGGTGGGAATAGGTTTAGGTTGGACATGGTTGAAAGCTCTTGTGAAAGGCTTCGGCCTTGTGAAAGCACCCTGAAAGGATTCCCTGATCATACGGTTGTTTTCTGAGGAGTGTGTGAATCTGTGTGTTAATATTCAAACAGCCTTGAGTTTCTGGGCGAGAAGTAAAATGTTCAGTGTGAAGTGAAGCTCACTGAGAGAGGCCAACGTCTTATCTTACCACGATGAGCAATCGATTGAGCAAAAAACAGCGAGTACGCCAACACTCAAGGTTGGGGCAGGCAGTTTTTAAAATGTAATCCAGCGCAAGAATAAAGAATAATATTATTTAAGTCAATCATATTTATGTTTACTTTTGTTATTTCACTTTGCATTATTATGTATTATTACTTATAGGGGAGGTTTTAAGATAGGCCCAGAGCGGGTTTCTACCTCACCCGCACATGTTTTATTTTACATATGTGCAAATAAACCAATAAACCAATGAAAATAGTTATTACCTGCTTGAAAAGGTTAATCAGCATTGTATGTTTGTAGAATTCGGTAAACATACATTAAAAGTACATGTTTGGATTAACATTACTCCACAATCCTAGTGCTGAAACCATCAGTCAATTAATAACACATTGAATCAGATCCATTTTTTTTATCTTAAAAGACAAAAAGTATCTAAATTGACTGGTTTGAGGCTCTCACATGTGAATAAGTGCAGCTTTTTACAGTTTTAAATCACTTTAAATAGGATTTTCTTTGTCTTGGCAAAATTGAAGGCAACTTTGGCAACTTTGAAGATGTGATTTTGACTCTTGAAACTCTAGAAAGGTTTTCTGATTATCAATAGATAAAGAAAATAATCATTAGCTGCAACCTAAGCCCTACAAGCACTTTCCTGTTCATTTGAAAAGTATTACTCAGTAGCCTAGCCAACCATGTGCAGGCAACAGCCACGTGTAACTAGTAAAAGTGCTGCCACAACAGCCGTCTCCCTCAATGACCTTATAAATCCGCCAAAAGGCACCGGGCGAGTAACATCTAACACATCATTACTCTTGTGCACAGGAATTTATTTTAACTCGTGTAATTTAAGGCTCTGAGTAAGTTATGTTTTTTTTTTTAAAACCTCGATAAAGTATCATTTGTGAGAGATATTGAGGCTACAGTCATATAAAATACACTGCAACTAATTTACAGTGTAAAACCAGAGCAGAATCTTTAGGTTATTTACATAACCCCGGTTCTCTGAGTAATATGAGTGAGATGTCTCACTATGGGATGCACGCCTCGCTGCAGCCCTCAGAAGCATTTATCTCATTACGCCAATCCTGATTGGCTGGTGAACGTGTCCGTCCGCCACAGGTAGTCCCACCTACCTTAAATAGCTCATGCGGACGGCACCACCCTCATTCAAGATAAGCACCTCTTCTCACTCGCCCAAGCAAGAAGGGTAGTCTGGTGAGACATCTCACTCATATTACTCAGAGAACCGGGGTTATGTAAATAACCTAAAGTTCTCTTTCATAATATTTCGTTCGATGTCTCACTATGGGATATGGTTGCTCCCGTATTGCCAGACAAGCTTATCGAGCGTCCACCAACCCACAGGGAAAAAGGTACTCTGTTCCAATCAGGACAGCAAAACCGCACGTGCCACGCACGGAGCGGAGACGTCCAGCATATAAAAAAACGGACAAAAGTGAGAGGCGAGGACCAACTCGCTGCAGCACAGATGTCCTGAACAGAAACTCCCCTGAATAAGGCCCAGGATGCGGCCAAGCCCCGAGTCGAGTGCGCCCGCAGACCCGCAGGTGTCTGCAAACCCTGACTCGTATAAGCCAAAGCAATCGCCTCCACGACCCAGTGGGACAGGCGCTGCTTTGTGACAGGTTTCCCCTTATGAGGATTAGCCCAGGAGACAAACAGCTGATCGCTCCTCCTGAAACCCTTAGTCCTGTCCATGTAAGTGCGCACCGCACGGACTGGACATAACGCATGTGACCGCTGCTCTCCAGGCGAGGCAGCAAAGGCCACAAGGTCAATAGGAGAACATGAGCCCACTACCTTAGGCACAAAGGCCGGGTTGGGCTTCAAAATCATCCTCACATCCCCCGGGTAAAGCTGAGTGCATGATGGATGCACCGAAAGCGCATGGATGTCACTAACCCGTTTAGCCGAAGCCAGAGCCAGTAACAACACTGTCTTGAGAGACAGGTGTTTCAAGCCTGCTCCCCCCAGCGGCTCAAAAGGAGGACCCTTGAGCCCCTCCAGAACCACAGCCAGATCCCATGGTGGCACCAGCGGTCTGGACACGGGGAGAAGCCTGCGCGCTCCCTTCATAAAACGGCAAACCAGCGGGTGCTGGCTCGCTGTTTGTTTCCCAAACCCCACGTGACAGGCGGCTATAGCTGCCAAGTACACTTTAACTGTGGAGAAGGCTTTTCGTTTGTCAATCAGGTCCTGTAAGAATGACAATATCACACCTACTGGACACTGAAAAGGAACGTGGCCATTTCTGTGACACCAGTCCTCAAACACTCTCCACTTACAGTCATACAGAGACCTAGTGGAAGAGGCTCGAGCACTTTGTATAGTGGAAATCACACGCTGTGGGAGTCCCACAGCTGACAAATTGAACCACTCAGGGGCCAAACCCACAGCGCCAGGCGTTCTGGGTGCGGGTGGAAAAACCGTCCCCCCCCCCTGTGATAACAGGTCCCTGCGCAGCGGGAGCTGCCAAGGTTGCGCGCACAGCAACCGATATATCTCCGCCAGCCAATGCATTGCAGGCCAATGCGGAGCTATCAGAATCAGCGCGTGGCCGTGGTCCCTCACTCTGGACAGAGTGGGGGGTATCAGGGCCAGGGGAGGGAACGCGTAAAGAAGCTCGTGCGGCCAGACGTGCGCTAGTGCGTCTATGCCGAGGGGAGCATCCAGGTTGCGCAGAGAGTAAAACAGCGCGCACTGCGCGTTTCCTCTTGACGCGAACAGATCCACCGCGGCCCGACCATAACGGGCCCATATCTGTTCCACAATCTCTGGGTGCAGAGTCCACTCCCCGTATACCGGCGCGCCCCTGGACAACAGGTCCGCGCCCGTGTTCAGAGCTCCCGGGACGTGCGTCGCCCTCAGGGAGAGGAGACGACCGCAGCTCCACAGGATCAGTCTGCGTGCCAGCATGTGCAACTGACGAGAGCGCAACCCCCCTTGGCGGTTGATGTACGCTACGGTCGTCGTATTGTCCGTCCTCACCAGGACATGATGGCCCATGAGAGACGGAAGGAAGTGTTTCAGGGAGAGGAACACCGCTGAAAGTTCCAGAAAATTTATGTGAGACCGCTGGAGGTCCACACTCCAGCGGCCCCTCACTGACCGGCCCTCGTGAATTCCGCCCCACCCTGTCAGGCTGGCGTCCGTAGTGACCACCTTCCTGGACAGGACAGAGCCCATGGGCACCCCGCGGGTCAGAAACGACGGGGCTCGCCAGTGGCGCAGTGCCCTGACGCACCCCGGCGTAACCAACACTCTCCGTGCGCCATGACGCACGGGATCCAGCCCGCATGAGGCCACCCAGAGCTGGAATTCCCGCATGTGGAGGCGACCGAGACGAACCACGAGAATGGCTGACGCCATCAGTCCGAGTAATCGAAGACACAATCTGAATTGAACAGATTTGCCTGGATGGAAAAGCGCGAGACATGCTCTGAAAGCTCTCACTCGCTCCGCCGAGAGGCGCGCCGTGAAAATCACCGAGTCCAGGGATAATCCCAGAAAGATTATGTCCTGTGTCGGGCACAGCATGCTCTTTTCCGCGTTTATCACAAAACCCAGGTCCAATAGGTGCCATGTGAGAATACGCGTATGCGCCATGGCCTCCTGCCTCGATTGTGCCAAAAGTAGCCAATCGTCCAGATATGTGGCCAAGCGAATGCCCTGCTGTCTCAGTGGGGCTATCGCCGCTTCCGTGCACCGGACGAACACCCTCGGGCTTAAAGACAGACCGAATGGGAGCACGCGGTACTCGTAGCACGTCCCCTGGAAAGCGAACCTCAGATACTTTCTGTGGGGAGGATATATTGGAATGTGGAAATACGCGTCTTTCAGATCGACAGAAGTGAACCAATCGTTCTGTCGCACCAGGCGCAGCAGGGATGCGTGTGTGAGCATCCTGAACTTGTATTTCCTGAGAAATTTGTTCAGAGCACGTAGATCCAGGATAGGGCGAATACCACTCCCCCCCCGTTTTGGGACCAGAAAGTACCTGGAGTAAAAACCGCTCTGACACTGTGCGGGAGGAACGACACAGATTGCTCCTTTGTTTAACAGTGAGAGGATTTCCTCTTGCAAAACACGAGCTGACTCTCCCTGAGCCTGGGAGTGTATTATGCCGGCGAATCGAGGGGGAACAGCGGCAAACTGCAGCCTGTAACCCCTCAAAATCGTCTTCAACACCCAGGGCGAAGCTGCCAGCGCAGCCCACCTCTGCCACCTGCGGCAGAGAGGTGAGACGCGCTGCAGCTCTTCCACCATGAGAGGTCCCAACCGCGGTGCGGTGGCGCCCTCTCGTGGTGGAAAACTGACATGGCCTCTGGGCGGTGCTGTGCACTTTGGCCCGGGAGGACAACGCAGTGACGGGGACCTCACTGCCCTCACCCCGGGAAAAGCCGCAGCTTTCCCCGGGGGTGGGACAGCAGGTGCCGCCACCGCGCTGTTTATTTTTATAGTTTTGGCTTTTATTAGCTGCGCCCTCGGCACTTGGCCCGGATGCGACAGCGGGACACATTTTATTTTCTTTATGAAAACTTGTGTGTGTGTGCGTGCTTGTGGACATGGGAGAGGGGCAACCGCTGAACCCTCTGCCGTCAGATGTCCGTCTCTCCCGGTCTGCTCTGGCACGGTCCGTGGCAGCTGGGAGATGGGGGCGTGGGGGGCCCCGGAGTGCACGCTCGGAAGCCAAACAGGTGGAGCTGGAGAACAGGGAACTTCCAGCTGCATCACCGGTGACGAGAGGGGCGGTCAGGCCGCTCTCTTTTTCTTCCTGGCCTGGTGGCTGGTAGCTTGCGCGGGCTGTGCCGGCGGAGCTGTAGCTGGGGCCGAGGGCTTCTTGAACCAGCCGGGCCGACCGGGCACGGGCGGCGGGGCGGGCTGAGGCTTCGGATGTTTCGGTATTTTGAACTGCGAAACCCGGGAAGCAGCCTGCGCGAATGATTTACGCTGCGCAGGTGGAGAGGGAGCTGGGGGCTTACGAGGGAGGCAGAGCTTGAGAGCTTCGTCTTCCTTCTTTTTGGCTTCACACCGTTGTTGCATCGATGCTAGGGCGGAACCAAAAATCCCCTCCGGGACAATGGGCATGTCCAGGACGTCGTCCTTCTCTCTGTCTGACAGGCTGGCGAGGTTGAGCCACCGCGCTCGCTCCTGCAGAACCATGGTCCCCATCGCTCTACCCGTGGCCTGGACCGCGCAGCGTTGGACACGGAGACACAGGTCGGTGATGACCGGTATCTCCTCCCACGCAGCTGAGTCCTGAGTTTGCACAACATCCTCGCACAACTCAGCCTGGTAAGCCGTGAGCAGCGAGAGGACATTGAGCGCTCTGGCCGAGAGCGCCACCGCCTTGTACGCTTTCTCAGTCAGGGCTGACTGAAAACGGTCGGACTTGGACGGCAGGCTGGGGCTCCGGGAGGACACCGCTGACAGCTGGGGGTGAAGGTGAGCTGCAACAAGTGGCTCCATCGGAGGCATGCGGAGCAGACCCAGGCTCTCCATCGCCTCACAGTCGAGGGACGAGGCCCCGGGAACCGGGCTCCGGCTGCTGTAGGGGCGGTCTCTCCATGAGCGCGCCACCTCCTCCAGCAGCTCCGGGAAGACGGGGAGAAGTTGCTTCGTCGCGCTCTTGGCCAAGGGCAATTTCTTCCCCTCGTAGCGTGATCTGGTGATCTCAGCCACGACAGCGGGCCAGGGGATGCCCAGCCGGGCAGCTGCGCGTTTGCACACGTCGAGCATGTCCGAGCTGGGGGAGGGAGAAGCTGGTGTGCTACTCCCGTCTCCATCCCGAGAGTCGACGGAAGCCGCGGGCTTTGCAGCCCGAGCCGGTGTGATGAAGATGTCATCCTCTTCTTCATCCTCTGATATGAGGAGATCCAAGGCGCCATCATCATCTTCCCCATAGTCCAAATCCAGGACGTCTTCCTCCAGCGGGGGAACCGCGGCTAGCTCGAGCTGGGAGCCCCAGCTGGCGCTAGCCTCCGGTGTCGCCACCGCAGCGACCCCCACCTCCTCTCCGCCCTCGACGGCGGCGCCGTCGGAAGAGAGATAGGGGTCATGTCCAGACAGGCTAGCCTGGCGGGCTAGTCGTCTGCGGAGACTCTTGATGGTGAACACCGCACAGTGTTGACACGAGCCGGGGACCTCGATAGCCGCCCGGGCGTGTTCCAGCCCAAGACAGCACGAGCAGACCTGGTGTGGATCCATGCTCGATATCTTATTCCCGCAGCGACAGAGTCTGGCTCCGGAGTCTCCGTGCCCTCTGGTGTGAGGGGTTTTAGCCTCCATTCCGTGCGAGCTGGTGTGCAGGCAGGGAGCCGAGGCAGTTAGCTGGTGTGCTAACCGTGAAGAAGCCGAGAATTAGCTGGTGTGCTAATGCCCGGTGCTCGAGTAGCCGTGGTGGGGCGTCGAGAGCAGTGCTGACCAAGCCGTGGAGGGCAGGAAAGCACTGAGTTCGATCTGGTGTGACCGACGAAGCAGAAAAAATGTCCTAAGCTAGTAGCGCCCAGCGACAGAAGCTAAATAAGATCCGTCTATGGACAGTTAAGCTAGCTAGCTCTGGACGCGAGATATGCTCCGAGTGAGAAGAGGTGTTTGAATGAGGGTGGTGCCGTCCGCATGAGCTATTTAAGGTAGGTGGGACTACCTGTGGCGGACGGACACGTTCACCAGCCAATCAGGATTGGCGTAATGAGATAAATGCTTCTGAGGGCTGCAGCGAGGCGTGCATCCCATAGTGAGACATCGAACGAAATATTATGAAAGAGAACTACTTTTTCATTTTATATCAATAAATAAGTTGAAAATGTGAACGCTTGATGTAACTTTTGCTTGATAAATGACACTAAATGTTAAAAAAAATGTGTGTGTAGCCCACTGAAGTCCAGACCACCAAGCGTTGCCCCCTGCCTCTCGACTGAATGGAAGCTTAAACACGAAGACAAAAAGCAGCGCCGCCCCTGTCCTGTCCTCATCCTACCATTCAAAAAAACAGACAGACACCCTCAAACAGAGAGAATCAATTCAGCCCTTGTTAAAGTTGACCCTCTTAAATTCACTCTATGGGGGCTACAACAAGACTGAGGGTCCCTCCAGGCTGAGCACAAAGAGCAGGAACTTCTTTAACTCTCTGCTTCTTCTCTGAACTTGACCGTCTCCTCCTCTCTGCACACTATTGCTATTGTTGACTCTTGTTTCTATCATTTTAATCCTGTTTCTTTTTATTTAGCGTCTGGAAAAAATACTTTAAATGACTTCTGAACAAAACCACGAGGGAAAGCATAAACTTAATCCAACCTCTTGAGAGAGAATTAAAGCCGTGTGTATGATTTTGTCTAGACGGGCATAAAAAAAACACACAATCCTGTTGTTTGTCATCACTGTCACACCAAATTAAAATCAGTAGATTGTCATTTGTGCCATTGTACTCTGGCTGCTTAAATGGACACAATGACCCCTCTCTCTCCACAGCCTAGTTCAGTTTGCGGCACACTGCATCATCGGGAGGTATTTTTAGGTGAACAAAGCAGGTGAGGTAAGAGGCAAGTTGCATTGTGGGGATGGAAATGGACTCCAGAATCAAACACAAAAAAACCCAGCCAGGAGTTAAAGTGACAAAGCGAGAGCCAAAGCAAGCGTGCAGGCTGCTCAGTCGCCTCAAAACACTCCTGGGACAGACTGAACGCCTCCATTAGCAGGAAGGCTGCACGTGTGTGTGTGTCTGTGTGTGTGTGTCTGTGTTTTTCTGACCAGTAAAGGGACTTAGAGGAAGCAGCATCCAAAACAAGGACAAAAGCCTCGGAGTTTGCTTCCCCTTTTTGAGGAAAATAAATCTGCAAACAATCCAACAATGAAGGAGGAAAAGCAGAATATAGATTTCATTCTTGTGCAAGGAAAATGCAGGTCAGGTTCATCAAGTCAAAACAGAGGGGAAGGAAGGAAGGAAGGAAGAAGAAAACAAGGGTTTTGGAGTGGCGGAAAATGATCCAGATGTAGCAAAATGAGAAAGAAGAAAAGGAAAAGGAGGGTTTTTTTGGTTAGAATCCTTTACATATACATGATTTTGCAGGTTAACACCATCAAATCAAATCCATTCACCATACATTTCTGCAAGGCACAATGAAAGGATGTTTCTCTGGGATCAAAGTGCAAGGAGACGTAACCTAAGTTACACTAAAAGCACAGACAATACAACAACAGAAGAATAAATATGAAAGTTAAATAAAGTCACAGGGGTAAAAAAAAGTGCAAATTTAAATGTGCAATTTCAGAATATGTTGTTGCTACAGCTGATAACACCGAAATGGAGCTATTGTTCAGCTGTCTGCACATTGAGATGATCCACGAGGGGCCGCTGCATCTGCATGCGCTGCCACCTTGCAAAGCCTTCCAGAGGTGGGTCATTTTCACATCAGGTCACAGGTTACGGTGACGTTTCATCCACACATGCAGAGACGCATTAAGATATTCTGCTGCAGAAGAATCTTGACTATTGCCCCACTATCTCCTAAAAAAATACATGACCTGACTTATGTTAAGATCGACTTTTTATGCAAAGCGATGTCAGGAGAGGGAGCAGGTTAGAGTACACACGGCTTTAAATCAATACAGCCACATGACATGCATGACAAGCCATCTTCAAACCGTGCAGTGACACAGAGATGCTATCTAGGAAAATCCCACTTTGGCAACAGATTTGAAAACTGAAGTAGAAACGTCATGCGTGTGTCAGACCTAAGTTGGACCAGACCTCTCTGAGGAAAATGAGGTCGCCTGAAAAACAAGGAACCAGTTAGATTTCATGCCAGAGATCTGGATCATGATAAAACACTACGTTTCATGTTTGTTTTGAAACATGGTAAATACTTTTTTTCCCCCTTCCCTGGTTTGCGGCATGGTAGCACATACTGTAAATAGTGTAGGAAAGGCGGTATCAAAAAAAGGAAAAAGAAAAAGGGAGGGGAAAATGTTGACAAAGAGTGGCAATCAAAAAGAGAACGACAGATGATATATACAAGCTGACAAGGGTGAAAAAGTAGTAATGGTGTAATGCCTGTGTAATGAGTTAAGTCCTGTAATCACTGGCTGTGGAAAACACCAGTTGCTGGTATAGTTTTATGTGGCCTGCTTTACGCTAAACCCTGGAGAAGTATTTATGTGTAGCATGTGTGCGTGTGTGAGTGTGTGTGTGTAAATGTGTAAGATGTCGTCAAGGGTGATGGCAGTAAGCCAGCCGAGCAAAGGGAAGCTCTTAGCCACATTTAAAAACTTGAATTTCTCATTGCTTTTGCCAGGTTTGACGCAACCAGCTGCACTGAGATTAATTTTCCCTTCATGACTGCCCTCACTGGAAAGACGTCTCTGAGCTCGATGCAAAACACACAAAATTGCAAACGAAAAGAGAGAAAGTGCAAAAAGAGATGTTTAATACAACTCGTATTAATACATTTCCATCACTTATTCTCCAAGTCTAGGGCTGGACAGCTGCAGAAGAAGCGAGGGAGGGTTAGCTCGGTTCCCGTCCCACGCTTTCCAACTGGGTTACAAAAACACAACAGCTGGGCCGTGAGCTAAAAGCTAAATGCTTTTGTTTACACACAGGAAAGAAAATGTCACTAGAGATCAATGTCCTGGCTCTTCACAAGGAATATTATTTGAAGAGAGGGAGAAATATGAAGGAGAAGAAGATGGTAAAGGGAGAGAGGGAGGACAGATAAAGACACAGCAAAGGAAGAAACAGAGAGGAAGCTGTTTGGCCGCAGTTCAACAACGCTCTCGTTTGTCACACTCGGACAGAATTTGTAGGTCAAATTAGCATCGAGGGGCAGAGAGGCTGCAAAAGGAGGGAGGGATGGAGAGAGGGAGGGAGAGACAGAGCTGTCCAGGCCAAACAGATAGGCTGCTCTTCATTACGTGGACTTGCCGACACATGGGAATGAAGGACAGCAAGGAAAAAAGAGTTTAAAAAAAAAGGGGAAGCAGAGGACAGGAAGGTGGAAAAAAGGCGGCAGCGTTTTCCATTTTCAGCACACACTCTTGTTGCAGCTGACACTGTGGCAAGAGCTAGACTTAAAATAAATAAATAAATAAATAAAAGCGTATCTGGAGAGAGTTTGGGAATTTGCTGCTGCTCCTCCCCCAATCTGTGTTAAAGGGGTCAAAGCACAACACACTGTGGTGGAGTGGAGCTGCATGCCACACTCTTCATGGTAGGTTAGAAATGACTCCAGACTGATGGGAGCCTGGTGTGATACCTTTAGGGTACAGTGGTACAGAGGTCTGCTTCACTGGGGAGTCTGGCATGAACTCTACTATTAATCTAAAGTGATTGAAAAGATTCAAGTCTTCAGATAAGATGAGTGCTAAATATATTTTGACATTGTGATGATAGGATCATGTGATTATACAAGGATTTAGCCAACTTTTTGACCTGTCTGACTGAATTTATTATAATCTATTTTGTGTTGTGTGTCTTTCCAAAGCAATACGATTTCACCACCAAGCTGAAACTGCTTTAATCTGCATCTGGAAGTGAATTAAATTGACAATAACAGACATGAATGGATTAGAGAGACCCATAAAACAGCCACAAAAAAGTGATCAGGGCATTCCTACATTAATTGAGCAATTTAAATTTCCTTAGTGAAGGTTTAGAAGCTTAAATAAAAGGCTCTTAGACCCCTTATAGGCTTGTTCGGTGTGATAATCCATCCATGAAAACAGGAACACGTGCCCTTTGTCACCCAAAACCATTCCATTTGTTCATTGGCTGATAGTCACACTGTTTAAATGTCCCTGAAATCAGTGGACATGGTTTGCCAATATCAAAACAAACTGAAAAAACATCCCTGGCAGAAAAAATGATTTGATCAATAAATTCTAAAAAATAAAAAAAAAGGACGAGCATTACCATTAGTGTCATTTTTGACCCTGAGTTAAATCACTACTTCTCATATTAAAATCTCATAGCAGAATTAGGGAGATAAATCAGGACAACACCCGTACATATGAACACAAACAGAGACTGAGCAGACTGATACGCTGCTAAAATACAGTGTACAGTATGTCGACCATGGATGTGAAGAATCTTTTTTTCTTCTGTGGTTTCAACATTTTTGTTATGAATTACAGCACAGTCCTGATATCACACCCATCTGCAAGTAGTTATAGTGGAAATGTATTTTGCAATGACGCAATAAAAATGTTTAAAACTGCTGATACCATACAACCAAGCAATAAATACATATATATTTTAACTGCAGCACAACTAACTACATTACATTTTTACTATATAAGAAGTAAAGAACCATAAATCCAATAACACACCTTATCTCTACCTTATCTAATGCATGAGTTGGATCCTTGCCAGTCAGTAAACTAATGATTCAATTTTGGCACTAATTAAAAAATGTACAATTATAGTGATGGAGTGCAAGCTTTGCTTCTAATGTGCGTCTATCAAACTTAAGTCGCTCTCGAAACAGTTCCTCTCATCCTCCGTCTTCGCTGATAGAAAGCATTAAGTTCATACATAAATCACAGGTGCTTTCCTGTATCCACATGGCCTCGATATCGTATATCTTTGTTGACAGCATGGGGCTTATTTGGTGTCCTGTTTGTAGATAATTTGAAGCAGGCTGAACTGGACTTTTGGCTTCGGGTGCAGCCATATGTGAGGGGGAGTAAACGCTCACATGTCTGTGTGGATTCTTGCTATAACACAGAGAAACCATTCTTCCCCCCAAATCTGCAGCACCACTGACACACAGACCTAGAAACTGCGAGCATAATCAAATCACGCACTGCATCGACAGAGAGACAGAAGAGGAGGAGGAGGAGAAAACAGAGGGAGAGGAGGAGGAGGAAAAACCCCAGCATGCAGACTCCATTTGCCAATAAAAAAACAGCATTGTGCTCAGAGCCGAAATCTCAGCAGTGACGTCTTTGCACTGAAATTTAACTGCGAAAAACTACTTATTGAGGCAGCTGGGAGTTTGGCAGGCAAGAGATGGGGGATGCAGGGGCAAAGTGGACCCCCTGCCCATTTCCCCTCCACCTCCGCTTACTCCTCCACCCGTGGAATTCACATTCCCACTTTCTCCCAGTCTCTTAATTAGTTTCTCTTGACATTCCCCAGTCTCTCTATGCAAACTCATAATATTGTGTTAATCTTGTGCTAATAGGCTGGGATGCTATTTATTAGCCAGATATGTTAACCCAAAACAAAGTCAGCCTTCAGACAAATAGTCTCAACTCTCTCCTGCAACAGCTGGCACCTATTATAGATTATGTTTCTCTTCCAAAGTCCTACCTCTGTCCACCTGGCAGAGCCTTTCTTCTCTGCTCAACCTTCTTCTAGAAACAGTTTTTCATGCAAAGATACAACTTGTCTTTCCATGTGGGGAGCTGTCAGCGGTAAGAAACCCCCCACAAGTATCTGGTGTAAACTATCAGTGATGCATGGACATGTAGACAGTGCAGAGAGCAGGCGTGAGGAGGGGGGGCACAGGCCAGTCACTGACAGGCTTTGGGTGTGGTGGGATAACGTAAGACTGGAAAAGCATGAGTTAACATCCAGCAGTTTCCCCTTGTCTCATCTCCCCAGCCCCCCCACACACAGGCTCAGATAGTCTCATGGGGACTACAGAGTAAGAAGAATTTAGAGCAAGTCCCTATTCCTGCTCTAAAAAAAAAAGTAAAAGCATGCTAAAATGTATTTTGAGAATAGAAACCATGAGAAAGTATCAGCATCAACTCGTTAAGTTGGAGACTGTTTAAAATAAATGTGGTTGGAAACTAAATCCATAACCTCGCTTTAGAGAAATTACCATAATATACCGCCACTGAGTGAAATGAGGCGACACAGCAGCGTGGGAAATAAACACTAAGCTCCAACACTGTTGCAAAGTTTCAGTTGTTTAACAAATCTGCCTATCCAAAACAGCCACTTACACAGACTCTTATTGTTCTCAAAAGCAATCTGTCTGGTAAAATAGTTAAAGTGGCTCTTAAATTATTGAGTCCACCTGCCGCTCTGCTCCATTAGTCTTGCTTCCTACCCTGCAACACAAACATAACAGTACGCCATATTAAGGAGTATTTTCTGCTCTTTAGATCAGGCGCTGTCTCTTTAGATCCACCAGAGAAAGATTCAAATATTTTTCAACTGATGCGTGATAAGTGAAGGGCTGACGTGGTCATCCTAGCAGATTCTTTGTTAAGAGGCCGGGAAAAGAGGTCAGATTTTTTTAAAAACAGCGGATCTGTCCTTCGCTGGTGTCCTTTCGCCCACCCCGGGTCAACAGAGGAATGTCTTGTGGCAACCAGGCCACTGTGACTGGACACAATTCTGCTGAGGACTGAAGCAGCCAGAGCCAGAGAGAGAGAGAAAGAGAAAAAAAAAAAAGAGGAGAGAGGAAGAAGTGCTGTGTTGTCTGTTGCTCTGTGCTGTGTGTAGGCCGTCATCACAGCCATGTCTTTCTTGAACACATACAAAGACAGCTCTGACACGAGGAGAGACAGGCAGAGGGAAGGAGGGAACCCCCAGTGGATAGAGGATAGAGAAAAGTGGACTAACTGTAAATTAAAGGGTGCAGTTATTGTGTTGAACAATAAAAGATTAATTGGAATACAAACTCATAAGTACAAATTGTATTTCACTCTAAATGAACATGTTTTTTTAGGCAGATTTCCTGTAATGGAATCAGGCACCACTTCCTCTCGATGGCGAGCTCTTCTCAGATTCCAGCAACACCCTCCAATCACAGCAACACAAAAGATATCTAATCACCCAATCGCAGCCACAACATGAAAAGTAAGCAGACTCAAGCCATGCCATGTTTGAAGCAAAGAGGCTTCTGGGTAACAGATGGAGTCGATATCATATCCCTAGAGTGGCCATCTGTGTAGAAAAAAATCAAAAAAACGTACACACAACACACACGCCCGTCGTGTTGTGGTTAGTCTACGAGGAGAGCATTTCCTCTGGATTCTTTTCTTGGTACGGAGATTGTGTTTGCCCAGTGTCAACTTGTGGCCGGCGTCTGCATCACGCATGCACACACAAACACAGTCTCCACCCACACGAGGGCAGAGGGAGCACGGCGTCAAAAAAAAAAGGTAGCTCCCATGTGCAAATGTGTCAAACCAGCTACTAGAAAAAGCTAGTAGCAAAATAGTCACATGTTCATCTATTACAAAAAGGACATAACACTGACTAATTCAACTGACATGTGTAAACAGATCTTTCTCTTTAGGGCAATCCAAATATGGTGATTTGTTACTCGAGGAGAACCATCTGTTTGTGCCGGCTCTCCTATCTCAATCTCGTGTATATCTGTGACAGAAATCTGTCAAAGAACTGTTTGTTTTTGCTAAATTTCCACTGAGCCACAAGTTTGAAGTACAGTAGGGCTTTGAACGATACAGGGTTTGAGGCTGAGTACTGGATGTAAATGGGTCAGTGAGTGAGTTGGCTGGATGAGCAATTCAAATGTATATTTTTGTGTTGGTTTGTTGGTACCAAAAGTAAAACTGAATGCTTCTGAAAATGTCAAATGGTGTAACTACAAAAGAATGATATATATTAAATATTTTATCCACCTGCAGTGTATTTAAGTGTACTTACACAAAAAATTACTTGTTATAAATGGTTCCTGATTCACATGATTCCCCAGATGCAACCCCCTCTAATATATTCTCTCAAAATGGATTAAAAGCAGAAATGTTATGCTGGGTCCACAAAAAAAGAATGTGTGCAAGTTATTCATAGGTTTATTTTCAAATTTTAACCACTTTAAATTTGACTAAAACATATGGACATTGACCCAAACTCTGATTTTATAACATACTGTGGAGACCTTCTTCAGCTTAAAGTGGGGATATGATGAGAGTACATGTTCTACGGTGAGCAAACCATGTTAAAGACCTATCATTTGAATACTGTCTTGATTACAGTGGAGTGAGGTTAATAGCTGGATATTCCAGTTCACATAAACAAAAGTTAAGGAGTCAGGTCGTTACCTCCTCCTGCGAAGCATAGTGAGGGTCTACAGGGTCCACCGACCAGTAGCAGTAGTCAAAACGAAACTCCAGGAGCTTCTCCCTGGAATCCACAATGCTGTCCGTACGTCCATCGAGCTTTGGAAAAGAAACAAGAGAAGCAAGATTTAATTTTTTGCAATTTACCAAGCACAATAAATAAACCGTACTACACTGCATAACACACTTTATACTGGGAGAATCTGTGCATGTATTTAATAACCAAAGGAAAAAGAAATAGACCCTACACACACACACACACACACACACACACACACACACACACACACACACACACACACACACACACACACACACACACACACACACACACACACACACACACACACACACACACACACACACACACACACACACACACACACACACACACACACACACGCCTATCAATAAAGGCAAGGTACTACAGCTTTTGTTTATGGGATGTGCTTTGGTGTGGATTTGCCAGCATGCTGTTTCCATTCATTAGCGCTGCATTCACTCCTTATCCAGTCTTATTTGCTTCAGTGCATTAACCGCTGAACACCTTTCTGCTTACTGAGAGTGAATGCTGAGCTGAGGAGAGACAGCACAGCAGCATTTGGTCTTGCCTAAGCACGACGGGTCGCACTGTGGAAAATGGCATCTAAGGCATCTCTTTAAGACCCATCTCTGTTCAGTGATGTTCGGTGTACTTCGGGAGCTTTTTCTTGTAATAAATGCCACCCACTTTACCTAAACCTCTCTCTTTCCCCATATATTTATGTAAGACTAAATAATGCTTAGTCTAGTAAACAACATGTTTTGTGAGCATTGGCACGTGCGTATGATTGTGGTAAAGCACAACATGTTATTTTCGCTGCATTCAATCATGGTCTATCAAGGCTGGCACGTTAATGTTTCCCTTCTATGATGTTGACAGAGCCGGGGATTGAGGTTGACACACAATCACAGCATTACAGTAACAATTTTCTGTACTTATTTGGTTGTTTTAGTCTTTAAAGTTTAAACCCACATGAGCTGCATTTTATCTGCTCCTGTATATTTTTTAAATAAAACACCCTAAATGATATCCCTTGCACTTGTTGAGGAGGTTTATTTACACCAAAACATTATAATTGTCAAAGTCACCGAGCTCTTCTTTTACATTACTGCCAATTTTGAGTGTTTAGCTGTTGCGATGTTATTCTGAGCACATTTACTGGATAATGTGTTACTCACCTGATTTAATTTTGCTATCAAACTCCACTGCAGTGGACAAGTTGAGGCAAAATCAGGGTACTATGCTTTCATCTGGTGAGTTCATGGTGAGTTGCAAAAATGGCACATTTGGAGCCAATAAGGATTTAATATCTTACTCAAAAGGTCCCTCTGACTGAAGAGGACTGCCTACAAAAGGGCAGTCTACTTTTATGCTTCCATGTCACTTCATTTATGACTCCAAACAATCATCTATGTAAATAACTTTTCCTTTCTCCGACAGCAGGGTTAGCGCTTAACTAAGCTCTGACCGTCAATTTGTGTACGGCAATTGGCCGGCCTGAAAGCGTGATTATTTAACCCCTAAACCTTGTGATGAAATTAGACAATGGCCGTGTAGTGTGAGGGATTAGCCAAGAGCAACACTGACCACATGCAACTCTCTCTGCTCCCAGAGCTCCAATCATGAGGGGAAGGGTGTTTTACAAATAGTCAAGATATGGAGAGATCTAACTTGGCTAGTGTATTTTTCCTGTTTCACACTTTTAAAAAAAATCAGTTCAGTAGGTCTTTGTAGCTTGTATTAGTTGCTGTTAGCCTTATGTTTACTGTCCTTAAAAACCCACCCTTTTTTCTCTCATTCTCAGGTCCTCAAAACTGTCCCATTTTCCAAA
This sequence comes from Scomber scombrus, assembly GCF_963691925.1. Lineage (NCBI taxonomy): Eukaryota > Metazoa > Chordata > Actinopteri > Scombriformes > Scombridae > Scomber > Scomber scombrus. The sequence goes on along the minus strand of NC_084988.1, from coordinate 8,201,168 downwards.
AATAATTATTCCCACTAGACCAGTAAGAGCCTCGCAGTCCTGATCCTTTTCCATTGCAGAGGGAGGCCATATGTGGTTTGTCTCTGTCACATCATTTGTAACAGATTCTCTCCTCCCCCGCCCTAACTTCTCCTCTACATGTCTGCATTCGGTCAAACTGTAAACAAAAGAGGCGATTCGATACCTAACAGTCTGATTAACAAAGTCCTTCATATATATGTGGCAAGGTAGGAGCCAAATGTGAGTTCGGAAACAGATTTCAAGCTGAACTTCTTTATCTTTTTGTATGTATAAATCACTTATAAACACTGGAGACGGACACTTTGAAATATGATCTTCAACAAGGGCCGTTCTGGTTCATGTTATTCAAATACACAATGATGCTCGGCATGTTTTATCATCTCCATTATCCATCTCCACCCGATACAAATATCCACATAAAAGAAAAATAGTAATAGTATGAAACGTAGACACAGCAACAGCCTGTCTGCAGGCAATGGGGCTCAACCAATCAAATGAGTCTTTTCAGCCATCTCAAACAGCAGGTTGGTAACTTAAAGGAACTATCAGCTTACAGACTATGTAGCTCATATTATCATTATTTCCAATTATTTCCTTAAACACTTACATACTGTTCAGGGACAAATTTGACCCTTTTTCACATTTGCAGAACGGTTAAACACCATCCAATATTTTTTTTACTTTTAGCCTGACATTTGATGACCTCTCCTAATGTGATCCAGAATAAACAAAAATGGAAATATTTCAACTTTATAAAAACATGTGTGTGCAGCTGATACACATTTATTTTTAGTGTTTCACCCATATTTATTGAAAAATTCTCCACATTTACACGTTTTTAGTGTAAAAACTGTAGAAAAAAACTCTCTCTGCTCTTTGAAAGCAGAGCCAGGTTCCCTCTTTACCTAATTCAGTACCAAATCTACTGTGTATAGTTTGTTTTTTTTACTTTTAATGTTTTTGGAGGGTCAAATCCATCCAAAAAGGGTTTAGAGAAAGTCAGCCTCTTCAAGCGTTTGAAGAATTTGGCCGTTGCGTTTCTGTGCTGGTGTGCAGAGTGTAAGACTCTGTGTGTTTGACAGGAGGGGTCTCTCAGTTCATGTGTGCCTGAGCCCCAAAATATAATAAACAACAGTGACATCAAACAGGAAGAGGCTGATGGAAAGCTGTAAACATCCTGTTACTGTGTGATGGATACTCTGTACGAACAAAAACATGCACAAGAGTAGTCTCAATATTTGGCATAACTTGCAAAGGAGTTGAAAAACTTGAAATACTCACCTTGACATTTTGGATCCTCATAAACTTATCCTCCACCTGAACCGCTATCCTCCCTCTGTCCGCACTCTCCCTGTGTAGGCAAGAAGAGAACGATCGCTTCAGTCAACATCCACATTAAAAAAGGAGTCATCAGTACTGATCAGTGATTTCGACGCAAACCACACAGAGCTGAGCCTGAAATTCATTTTTCAAAATGGGCAAATTCTCTACTTAAGCGCTTCACATAAAGTAGGATTTATAGCCTTTTTTTGGGGTGATACTACTTGTGAGCTTTACTGCAGGTCTTACTCGTCCTATGCTCGCCTTAGATTGCATTTTGTCGCTGTCCTTCGATTTAAGGGATTCTATGAACCGTATAAATTGCTATAACTTGTTGTCTCTTTTTCCTTCTCCTCTCTTAGAGGTCATCTCTTTGCATCAGTGTCATTTCTCTTTCTTTTTGTGGCTCCCTCTTCTCTCTAGTCTCCATGCTCTATTCTATCTCCTCCACTTTATCTCTTTCCACTTAATAACAACTTTGTTAAAAAAAATAAAAAAAAATAAAAAAACTCTTGGGGAGAGTCAAGCTTTGAAGAGAGCATAAGATTGGTGAGGTTTGTATTTGGCTGAATTCACTCCAAATCAGGTACTGCGGTAAAAACGCCAGTCCTCTCATTCATTTGATTTGAAAGGTAGTGCTTTTAGGCTGCAGGGGGGCACTGCAGCGGCCTGAAGCGAGAAAGCTGAATCAGAGTCAGCCGACGTCACGCTGTGGTTGCCAAACATAGTCGGTGTTCAGACTGATCAGAGCCAAGGAGTGAATGAAGAGAGCAAAGGGAAGGTATTGAGAGAGCAGTGAATGAGAAAAATAACTTAAAAATAATAATAACTTTTTTCTGACTGTTTCATGGTAATTACAAACAAACACACATGCCTAATTTGGCCTCAGTGAATTTCTGAATTGAGTTTTAATTCTGTGTTGTGCTGAATCCACATTCACATCTTTGCTGACTTGGTAACATATTCTGAGCCACCCAGCCTAAAACTTATCTTTAGACTGCTGCTTCACCTTAGTGATGTTACTGTTACCTGTCTGAGGATCTTAAAGATTAACATTGTTAACATTGACATCACTGGCGCTGTCGATTGTAATTGTCTTTTCTGTTTCCTGTTACATTTCAGCCAGCAGTCAATGATTGCAAGCCTTTCAAGAATTTCATATCATTGAAAATGGACTGTACTATAGTGCTGTTCTAGCTTTTTGACCACTCAAAGCGCTTTTACATGTCTCATTCACACACATTCATACACTGATGACAGGTGCTACCACACAGGGTGCCAACCTGCTCATCAGGAGGAAAACTAACCATTCACACACATTGGCACAGCATCGGGAGCAATTTGGGGTTAAGTATCTTGCCCAAGGACACATCGACATGGAGGAGCTGGGAATCGAACCTCTAATCTTCCAATTGGTGGACGACTGCTCTACCTCTTGAGCCACAGCAGCTAGTCTGTATATGCTAGCAAGAGATGCTGCAACAGTAGAGGAGGTAGTAGCCTTGTAGAAAGAGGAGGAGCGAGAGTGTGACAAATGCGTTTTCAGGCTGGAAGTTGGTCCTTCTGATGCAGTGTTTCCACTCAATCCTCCCGCTTTCCACACCGACGCAGACTTTGGCTGATTATTATTAGCCATCGCTGTGAATGTGTGCAGGAATTTCCCACATTATGAGCGTTAGATTTGCGGGAATCTATGAAATGATGCACAATACCCACAATCCCACATTCAGATTCAGGCCCTGCAGAGATTTAACAAAGGCTTCACTTTGGATTCAACACTCTACCTACAGACTGAGACGGGTTTAAAATCCTCTTTTGCTGATGCAGATATAGCTGAGGGGATGTCCACATAAATTTAGGCTAGCTCCACTTGACTTGAGGCCGTCACATGACAGTTACAACAATGAATCTTTGTAAGAGCGTTAGTTTGTGTGTGTGTGTGTGTGTGTGTGTGTGTGTGTGTGTGTGTGAGCCATGAAATTGCCACACACAAGAGTTGTAAGTCCCACTGACCAGTTTCAGATTCAAAATGAAAACAGACCCATAGTCTCCGGAGACATCTTCTGATGAGGCAGCTTGAGTTGTTTCCACAATGCTGGGAGTGTGTGTGTGCGCGCGATTGTTGTGAGTGTGAGTGTGTGTGTGTGTGTGTGTGTGTGTGTGTGTGTGTGTGTGTGTGTGTGTGTGTGTGTGTGTGTGTGTGTGTGTGTGTGTGTGTGTGTGTTTGTATGAGGTCTTTAAACAAGGTCAGCTCAGCCGTGCGTGCTTCAGCAGCTGGACCGCTGGATGTGGAGCACATCTGATGCAACACATGAGAAACTGGAGGCAATCACAACACGGAGCTGAGAGGATTTCAATCTCCAGGAGCGATAATGATGATGGCGACTGCTGCTTGTATTGCTGCAAAGGCTCAGTCTCCGTGGTAGGTTGTGTGTGTGTGTGTGTGTGTGGGGGGGGGTTAGGACGAGGCGGCTGTTTGTAATCGTCAGCACTCCCTGCGCTTCACCACGCGGGACTCATTTTGCCAACCCCGCAGTGGTGGCCCAACCCAAAAAAAAACCACACTCAAGTCTCTCTCTCTCTCTTTCTAACCAGCATGAAAGAGAGAAGAAGGCCAGAAGTGGAACATGGTAAACCTCTCTTCACATGTTTTGATACAAACTTTTAAGAGGAGCAATTTCACAAACGGGCTGACATGTTTCTCGCACATGTGAGAAGCGGACGTCTGCGCTCTCAGGATGAGGATGAGTCCCATTGAATCCTGTCATTTTAGTTCACTAAAACAAAGAGAAACACACTTCTATGGCGAGGCAAATGAGGAATGCAGCTGACCGGGGGCGACGGTATTAATGTTATCTATGTTACACAGCAGGCACTTATTCAAAATATGGAGGTAAAGGACATGAAATACGTCCTTTAAATTTGAAAAAAAAAAACAGGAAAGAGGACAGTAGGACTATCACAATCTGGAAGCACTGATTTGCATGACAGTGAACATTAGGTATAAGAAATTCTTTTGTCATGCAAAACACCAGGAAGACTAGTTTGAAAGATTCATTGTCCAGGCTCTTCATAGCTTGAATAATGCTTTGTTATGGTGCTGTGGTGGCCTTCACATTAAGCACCCCTGCAAAACATCCTGCAGGCAGGAGTCCCATATAATTCATGAACTACTGTAGCATTTATACTGTGTGTACTTATATCCCCCAGACCTAGAAGACCTGTTATTTAACATACTGCAGCAATTTGCCTCCTAATGTAAAAGGGTACAGTGCAACCTCCCTGAGTTACATTGCTACTTCAATAGCAGATTTTACAAGACTGTAAAATAGGGGGGAAACTTTTTTTTTTTTCAATCATAAAAGCCTCTCATTTAAAAGAACAGTTAAAAGTAAACCAAACATTTGTTTAGTCTGTCTCCTTTCCCCTTGTTTAGTATGTTTAGTATTATGAAATGTAGCTCCTAAAGCCTGCTTAATCAATCATGCTGTACAGGCGAGCATTGTTCAAACCAAACCAACCTTTAAAAAACATATTAAATGGTAATCCAAATGTTTCAAAAGATACCAAATATGTCAGGCTGCACAAGATTTCTATTTCCTTTTCATAGCACAGTACAGCCATAAAAAAATCATGACTCATAATATTTCACTTGGAGTAAAAACATCATAGAGCTTCAAACTTGGGCAAACTGATAGAAATTCAGAGGGCTGCTACTAAAAAGTATCTTTTATTAACCATTAATAGGCCAATTTTTACTTTTCCCAACTATTTGTTTTGCTTGTAGAGAAAAACCCAGTTATGTTTAAGTTTACTATCATACAAGACAAAGAAAAGCAGCATATCCTCAGTTTTGAGAAGCAGGAACCAGCAAATGTTTGGCATTTAAGCTTGAAAAATGAATCAAAGTATCAATCAGATCACATAATAGTGGCTAATTAATTTTCTGTCGCTCAACTTATCAAGAAATCGACTAATTAAACTAAAACTGGATGTCAATGGATTTATAGTTTTCAGGTTTTTTTTGCCACTTTGAGATAAAACATTGGGACACTAAAATTAACTACTAAAACTAACCAATTAACTTATTTATTTATTTATTAACTTTTTCGATCCCCTTACCATTACCTGTGCTTTAGGTATCGCCGATATCAATTACCAATTCGATACCAGTGTTAAATTAACAAGCTGAATGCCTCAGTATGTGCAAGAGACTGGCATCATTATTTTATGTGCAAGGCAAAATCAGGTTTGATTACAGAGATACAAATGAAATGATGCTCACAACTGAAGAGCTATTTATTAAAATAATGGTATCCAATGACAGATTGGTCCATTATCGTGATACTTGAGTCAGTATCAGACCAATATTCGATATCAGTATCGATGCATCTCAGTTAAGGTTAGTTTAGGATTTAACCCTCACATACTGTTCATAATCTACAACGTCACAGTTTGTTCCCCTCATAAAAAGTGTCTAAACCAAATTTTGAACCACAGATCTATTTAAAATGCATCAATAGACAAACTTGGACCTGGATTAATGTTTCAGAGAACAGATAGAGTGTATTTTTTAGGTTTTACAACACTCATTTTTTGAGAAAAATTACCTCCTATTTTACCTAAGACATGAAAATATAACATAGCAATAATTAGTTAAATGTATTTCATTGAAACTGAAAATTACAAGAACTGTGGGGTTTATTGTATATGTACCATTAAAGCCATCAGTCTTCACTGCTACATCATAAACAAAGAAATCCTCACAACTACTATCTTATTAAAACTATTAACTATTCATTTAACAAAAAGTCATGTCAACAGGTCAACTTTAGGGAAAAGTCATTAAATTAAGTAAAGGACATTTGGGGTGTTTTTTACAGCTGTCAAATGTCAAAAATGGGTCAGATTTGTCCCTGAACAATATGTAAGGGTTAAAATACTACTACTAATTCATGTTAGGTGCAGCCCAACACATACAGGCATCTACACTGATTTGTATCAATAATTCATTTCTAAATATGAAGCCCATTAGTCTGATAGTTGCTGTCTTAAAATACCAAACCTACAGCTGCTTATAGCACATTACTCCACAGTGTAGCTTAGTCAGTCAACACTACTGACAGCCACAGTTGTCATTACTCACCATGTGCACCACTTGTTCCACTTTTTAACACCAGCTAACTAACAATAGCTAACTTAGCGCAACCTTTTTTAACGCAAGAAAACGACAAAAAGCAACAAGAACAAAAGTGTTAATTAATAAGGAAGGCAGCTGAAGGAGTGTACATTAATGTTTTGGGGTATGTTATTAGCAACAAGCTGCAGCCAAATCCCCAATAGTTCAGATTTAAAGTGAGACACAGAGCTCTAGTAGCCTAATAATGCTCATTTACTGGCGACCTCGTTTCATTTAAATGAGCTAAATTTTAAAGTTTTATTTCACAACAATTAGTGTTAAACTTACCTTTCGTTGAGAGGACGGACTCGGACAGCAACTTTAACATTTGCCATGATCACCTCTCGGAAGATTTTACGCACAAAAAACAGCAGCTGAGTAACTCGGAGCTGGCCATATAAACACGTTACCCATTTTAAGTGAGCATATAGCGCATTACTCCTATTATTAACCGAGAGAGAAACTTGAAGCGGAGAGAAACCGTCCTGCTATCCGCCTCTCAAGCCATCTCTGCCGGCTGGTGGAGGGTCCGACCGCCCCGCGTCTCTTCTCCTAAAGTCTCCCCGAGGAGTGAAACTTCCTGCTGGACTGAAAGGGGCAGGGAGGGGCGGGGTGAGATGCAGCTGGATATACCCCTCCTACTGAGCCATATTCAAATTCCCCCCCCTTTTTTGCATTTATGTTATTATTCAAATCCAGTGGTGGAAGAAGTGTTGAGATGTTTTACTTTAAATACTTTAACTGACTGAAAGTTGTGGTACCATAATGAGAAAATGAAGTCCTGCCTTCAGTGCCTTAAGTAGAAGTGTATCTATGAGTATTGGATGCAAAATGTGCTTAAAGTATGCACCGTGCAACATTGTTGTATTTATCATATTATTGGGAATATTAACACTGATTCATTGACATGTACATACTTTTTAATGAGGTCAACGTAAAGGACGAGTTCACAACTTTTCTTGCAGCCAAGTGTCCATATTAACACTTAAAAGAGATTTTCCTGTAATCATTCCTCCTTTTCATACTGGCTAATCAAAGATGCCATATGTGCTTTCATTGTAAGTGATGTGGGCCAAAAATCCAGTGTCCATGTAGTCATTTTGTGCAAAAAAAGAAATTAAACATAACTCTGAAGCTTAAATATGAGGCTTCAGCAGTCCGTGTGTCATTTAAATGAATATGTCACATTTGCAGTATTTTAAGCATCAACTTCCCTCTTTGTATTTCCCCCTTGAGCTGTTGGGGAAGTATAGTAACAAAAAGAGGGAATTTGGTGCTAAAAAGACAAAGCTTTCAAGATATCGACTTGAATTGAGTAATTTGGATGGCTGAAGCTTCACATTAGCTATAGATAAACTTTTAAATACATTTTTGCACACGACGACTGGATTTTGGTCCCCATTACTGATATTTAAGTGCATTATAAAGAGATCTTCTAATGGTCAGTATGAACAGGAGGAATGATTATGGCAAGAAAAACCTACTTTAGTGTTCATTTGGGCACCGGAGTGTTACATCTTTAAGACAGATTTGTTAAATCCTTTAACATGTATACTGAATAAAAAATACAATACTTTTATCAGAATCTGCAATTAAGTAGAAGTACAAAGTAGCATAAATTGGAAATATTCAAATAAAGTACTTGAGTAAATGTACTTACATAGTAGATACCACTGTTTAAATGTCCACACTTTTAAAGAGTTAAACTGTGTCTTATACTTATTTAAACAACACAAAGTGATTTTTCCAACTACTAACATATAACAAATATGACAATACACCATAGACACTAAAGCAGAATACATCTTTATTATTATCATTTCAAATTTCTCGCAAAATAAAAAAATCTTTTTCATTTAAAAGCAGCAGAGAATACGGTGCTTGTTCAACATGAACAGAAACGATCACAAATGCAGTCTTGCATTCATGAAATAAACATGCAATCACTAGTAGTTGCGGTCATAGGCAGTGTGTGAAAGTGCTATATTAAAATGAAGACATTTGTTATCTCCGTTGGGTCTAAAAAACTGCCCACATTTATTCAGTTAAGTTTTTTGGCAAATGTCTAAAGCAGTGTCTCTAAAACTTTAAACTATGGCTTGTCTGGTAGAATTTAAGAGGAAGAGTCACAATTGTAACACAGTATTTGTTGTATGTTTTGATAAGCCAAGGCCTTAAAGTAACACTTTACTTACCAAGTTTATGCCCTGGGTGACTAAAATTATGAATGCCCATCTTGATGCAGACCCTTTCACTGGCTTTTCTAATTACCTGCTATGATCTTGACTGTTTGAAATGCTTGTTTTAGTACTATTTCCAATTTGACACAATTATCTATCCAGGATTGCTTGCAGGATGATTTCACAGATCTAAAAGTATGAGATGCTGTGGTCCCTCGCTACTATAACTGGGCCTGTCAGGGTTTTCTGGTACTCATCAGCACTTTAGCAAAAGAGCAGAGAAATTCATGAAAGGCTGCTTCACTTCACAGGTACAGTAGAGATCAAAAGTTGCAAGAAGCTAGCAGAGGCTGGCTATGGAACCGCTTTGATGGCCTTTGCAGAGATGGCAACTCGAAAAATGGTCAACAACAAGGAGTCACCCAGAACTGTCTTTCCTTTGAGCATCACACTGATAGATGTGACATAAAACACTGGCGATCACACAGAAGATGCTCGGGGATAGAGGGTAGTCTTATTGTCATGTAGCTCCCTCTACTGTATGTTGTGACACCTGCAGCATGTCCATGTGGCTTTGTATTTCAGCCAGAGGCAAAGAAGGTTTAATACTCTGTGACTGCAGCTGAAATTTCTCCATCAGCTCCTGAAATGACACAGAAATGAGAGAGGAAGGAGGGAGAGGGAAACTGTCAACGTGGTCAAATCACTAGTACAAAGACAGAAGACTTATTTCTGGAGCTACAATAAGTCGAGCAATATCGGCAACTAGTTTGATAACTGATTCATTGTTTTAGTCACTTTTTAGAGCAAAAATAGCAGAAGATATCTGGTTTTAGCTTCTCAGACATGACGGTAAACTGCATATTTGGGGTTTTGGAATGTTGGTTGGACAAAACAATATGTTTGAAGACATCATCTTGGACCCTGGGAAATTATAACAGACATTTTTATACTACTTACTGACAAAACAATTAATCAAGAAAATAACCAGCATATTAATCAAGAAGAAAAATAATAGTTGCAGCCCTAGTATTTTCCAAAGAATGTATGACGATGAATTCATTGAACTCTCACCGCTGGCACGGCTAGGTTTGTTAGCTTCTTCCAATGAGATATGACCTCCTCCTCGCCCAAAACTCCTCTTTCAACCAGCTGTTTAACCAAGAACAGGTAGTTGTTCGACTAAAATGACAAAGACAGAAAAAAAGGAAAAGGTCAATAATCAGAGTAAAACAACTTTCAGAAGTCAGACAAAACTGGAAATCTAACAAAGGATTTTAACAAGACATATAATCTGTATTGGTTAAATGGGGCGAGACATATTAAAGTAAAACTGAAATATCTGCAGTGTGGAATACATGAAAAAATAAAATTGAAAATGAAAATAATTAACGTGATCAAAAGCTAATTTTGAGTACACACACCGAAATAAAACAAAGACAAACTCAAGTTTCATATGATATGCTTTGTACACAGAATATGCAACATGGTTTGTTCAGCTCTAAATGAGAAAAGAACAATTTGCACACCTGTCATTGTAAATCCATGATAAACATACATTTTCTAATGAGTCAGTAGAGGTTAATGATTATATCTAGAAACAGTGTCTTGGTAGTTGTGGAGAAGAGCCTATAAACACCGGTAGGAAAGGTAGGAATAGGAATAGTGTTAGCTGTAGTAGAAGTACCTCAGTGTCAGTGGCCTTCAGCACAGCAGTGACAGTGATTGGGGTGAAGAGCAGGTGGAAGGGGGCAGAGCAACAAAAGTCTCTCTCCCACAGCTCAGCAAGCTGCTCCAGCAGTGCTCTGACAGGAGGCTCTGACCCTGAACCAGGACCCACAACAACCTCGCCACCTCTGCTGCACTCTGCCAGAGACAGCACCGGCAGCTCTGCAGAAACTGAGCACACACACAGAAACACAGTCATTCAGGTCTTTTACAAGGTACAGTATGTCAACTAAAATGAAATTAACATGTTGTTTGCATTTGAGCAGCAAGGCACAATTTGAATAACAAAATGATTTATGTACCTAATAATAACAAAATAAAGCAAATTCCACATGTTATAAAGATCTTGTAATTAAGAGCTTTATGACCAAGCCTTACCAAGCTTGCAGGCCAGTAGAACAGTCGAGTTCAGAAGCATCTGCTCTGACACCACAGTTGAGAACTAAGTGTGAAGATAAAAGAAACAGAATATGATCAATACTGGGGGGGAAAAATCAATACATTTTACACCACTGTTGTAGTTGGTATACCTTTCTGCAGGCCAGTGTGTCTCCCACTCTCTGAAGCAGCGTTCTGATCTGAGAGTCAGTTGGCAGCTCCTCGTCAGTCCTGGGGCCAACTGCGATGCTCAACAACTCCTTTATTAAAAAAGGAACGTAAATTCAGTTGGTTCTTTGGATTTCTTTTCAACATTTGAGTGAGGCAAGCTGGTGATTCAACACTGTCCAAAACAAAAACTCATAAAGAAAAAATGATCTAAACCAAATGGTCCACCAACTTCTCCAGTAACTTAATAAAATGTTAATGTGTATGAATGTGTACCTTCATCATAATGAGGACGTCAGAAGGCAGAGAGGCGCTGTGGTTGCAGTCTGGAGGGCAGGAGGTCACTCTCTCACTTCCTTGCTTTCTCTTAGGGGTAGTTGACTGTTCCAGCTCAACCACAGCTCCCCCCACGTCACCAGAGTCTGCAGCCACTGGGCTACCCAGAGCCTTCACCACGCGATCGTACCTGCTCTTCCACTCTCGTCTTATCAGCGCTGATGTGAGAAGGTGAGAAAATACAAAGGAAATCTTAGGTGGATGTCCTAAGGGAACCTTTCATCACGGCACTGGTTTCTTTTTTCTTTTCCTCAACAATGGCAACAATGTTCTGTAACATGATCCCAACAGCCCAGAAATCTCTGCGGTTCACTCCTTTAAAAGAATCATCTACATGTTTTTGCATGTTCGCTACATATTATTCATCCTTACATTGTTTGAGGGAGCAGAAAAAGTCATTTCACAATTGAATGAACACAGTACAACCCACCTGCAAAAATACTGTGCATGTGAAACCTACAGTGCAGAAATTTGGAACAACCGTGACTCTTGCTGCCCCCCCACTGCCAAACTTTACAATCGGGGGGAGAAGGGCCTTGGTAAAAGAGGTGACGAAGAACCTGATGGTCACTCTGGCTGACCTCCAGAGATCCTGTGTGAAGATGGAGAAGCATCCCTGAAACGCTCCACCAATGTGGGTTTTATGTCAGAGTGGCCAGATGGAAACCTCTCTTCAGTGAAAGACGCAGGAAAGTGTGCTTGGAGTTTGCAGAAAAAAGCACCTAAAGGACTCTCAGATTGTATGAGAAACAAGATTCTCTGGTCTGATGAAAACAAGATTGAACTGTTTGGCCTCAATTCTAAACATCATGCCATGACTTTTATGCTGTGGGGGAGTATTTCAGCAGCAGGGACCTGAGGACTGGTCAGGGTTGAGGGGAAAGCTGAATGTAGCCAGAGAGCAGACTGGCAGAAAATCCCCAAATCCAGGTGTGCAAAGCTTGTCGCGTCACACCTGACAAGACTTGAGGCTGTAATCGCTGCCAAAAGTATCTCCAACTAAGGACTGAGTTAAGGGTCTGAATACTTATGTCAATATGGTATTTCAGTTTCTCCCTTTCCCATTTAAGCATAAGGCTGCAACATAACAGTGTGAAAAAAAATTGAAGGGATCTGAATACACTGTATATAAAGTTTAACATGGTATGTTTTACAATTCTTCCAAAGCATGTCACACTGTTACATTTTGAAATGTAATGTAATGTACATTAGCTACTGCTAAACATACATAATTCATCACAGTCAATGCAGTATATGTGGTTTAAAATTACAAATCAAATACTTGAAACAAGAATACAAAAGGTTGGCTGACTAAAAGGGTCGAAAAACACTAAGGATTATTTTCCTTATCGATGAATCTGATTATTTTCTAGATTAGTTGTTTGGTCTATAAAATACCAAAAAAATGGTAAAAGACTGTTTCCCAAAGCCCAAAATGGAATCAAAAAATCTCTTCTGTCCTAACCAACAATCCACAACCAAAAAATAATAAATTTAATATCACAGAGGATCAAATAAACCAGAACATATTTACATTTGAGGAGCCAGAGCCAGAACTTTTCTTTTTAATGTCTTTGAAGTAAATGAAAATAGCATCTGCATACTCAAATCTGTGCAAGGATCTTTAATTAGCCAGCTTTTGGTTAGACGCCTTCTTCAAGGCATGAACCATTATTAAAGCAGTATTTTTTTTTTTCCTTTAAAAATGCCTCAAAAGTATTAATTATCAAAATGGCTGCTAATTAATTCAGTTGACTAATTGTTGCAGGTTGCAGGAAGACTAGAAGACAGAGTTAAATTCAAAGGAGTAAAAATATGTAGAAAACATATTTGTGTGCTTCACCCATCTACCTGTAATGTTGCCAGAGAGCCAGCTGCAGGCTTTTTCTGTTGCAAGACGTTTGGTTATGTTTTCAGATGTGGTCAGGACCTGCAGAGAGATACACAACACACTCACACTTTAGGTTTAATGTGTATTTTTTCCTCCCCTCTTAAAAGAAATCTATGTGTATGTGATTGAATCGCTCTGTAAAGGACAGGTTAGTATTTTTGTTGTTGTTGACATTACTGTACATAATTTAATATTTTTGCAGAGTGATTTTAACAGGACTTACAGCGGGGGAGGTCTCATCAGGGAGCAGAATTCTTATAGCTTCAGGACTCTTCTCACAGCAAAATCTGAAGAATAACATAAAACAGAAATGATCATAAAGTACAAATTACTACACAGAATCAAATGGTCCTTCATTAATACATGTACAGTATACAGGCTATTAAAAAACAACCTATTAAATCAGTAGACTTGGACAAAGACAGTTTTGCAGGTTACTTTGCTGTTGTACCTGGTAGCTCTTGCCAAGGCCTCCAAGCCTGTGTCACACAGCTGGGCACAGATAGAGTCATTCAGTTTTGATGGGTTCGGGTTTGGCGATTGCAGTCCATCTCTCAGCATCTTCTCACCTCTCTCCACTAACTCACTCACTAATGTGGCCCTGTTAAAGAAGCCCAGATACATTTAAATACACACACAAACAAAAAAACATACGTACTCTCCAGTTCAGTTTTAGTACTGTTAAAAACAGACTCTTGATACACACATCTAAAAAAATGTATGTGGTAAATTCACACCAATTCCTGAACACTTGCTTTTTCTACTAGCCACTTAGGTAGGCAACCAACCACAGTTGCAGGCTGATTACCTGCTATTCTACAAGTCCTTTTCAATTCTAAAAGGTAATTTAGTGGACGGCTGGTAAAAATGAAATAAAGAAACGTGAAAGTTACAGCTAATTTGGAAATCTATGACTTGGAAATTTAGATATTTATGACTGATTATGTGCAGTTCTCAGACTCAACCACCTGCCAGCACTGTGATACTAACTTCATATGCTTGACAGCATTGGATCCGACCCGCTCAGCTACAAACTCCACAGTACGACGCAAGGACGGCGGCTGGTTATGAAAGAAAGCTTGCTCCAGGTCGACCTTTACAAAAGGGAGAATTGTTACATTTGAGAGTTTGGTTTAAAAACTCATTCAGACAATTCAATTTACTACATCTCCTGTTTTCTCACCTGCAGTTTCTGCTGTGACCTGTTGGCACTCGGTGTATCTTTAAGCTCAGCAGAAGTGGGAGTAATTTTGCGAATTATTCCTCCACTCTTGGCTGCGCTTCCAGACACAAAGGCAGCGAGGAGCTTACGAAACTCACCTGGAGAAATGAAAACAAGACAGAACATTGATCAACAGCTCAATGGCTCATTTGTTGTGATTACATAAGGACAAAACTGAATCTAAGCTCTCCAGCTTGGCTGCCTTTTACAGCTACTTGGAGAAAAAAAAAAAGTAAATGTAAATCTGCACCATTAATCCCTGAAGCAACATCAAACAACATTTCCACTCACCAAGAAATGGACAACATGTATAGAGAAGCTGCTGATCCACCAGAAGAATGCAGTCCTAAAAAAAGTAATACGAGAAATGTCAGTAGGAGTGAAAAAACAGCTGTGGGAATTTTTTTGGATGAATACCGACTGGAATGAATATTTCACTTACAAGTCCAGTAGTAGTTGTGTTGCTGTCCTCAAGCTTTGCTACCTCAGTAAACTCACTGGTGAAGAAAATGTCTTCAGGAATGACTGGAATCTACACAATTAAAACACATTAAGTAAAATTACATAACAAATATGATTCTCAAAGATACAACCAGCTGTGTTCTGCTGCTCACATTATACCATGATATTTAATAAACAAATAATATCTAAAGAAGTTGTGTTTTACCTGGAAGAGCCATCCCAACACAGACACCATTAGCAGCTTGTTCAGGTAACAAATTTCTCCACATCTGCCCAGCAGCATTTTCCTATAAGCAAACAAGCCACGTTTAGCCATAATTAACAAGAAGAAGTCAAACATGAATAAAAAAGAAAGAAGAAAGTGTTTGTTTGCCTGAGGTTGTTCAAATAGAGGTTTCTGATTTTTACTTTAATTTTCATGTTGGTTATTTAAAGTTTAAAAGTCTATCAGAGTGATGATTCATACTTTTGCACTTTTAAGACAAAAACAGAGGGAAAAAACAACCTCAGGTGCTTCACAGGGTTGAAACATACCTGTACAGGAGAAGCAATGTGCCCAAAGCAGTCCTGTAGCAGAGCAGCAGAGGACCAACAAAATCCAGCATGGAGAGGAACTCCACAAGCCAGGGTACAGTCAGGATGGTTCGCCTCCTCCGCACACTGTTACTCAGCACAGCACACACATCCAGCACAGGAACACTCTGTAGATCCGAGAGAGCACAAGACCTCTCATGTTAGTATTTCAAAACAGAAGCTGTAGTATGTTATTTTATCAAGTTTTTTACCCCACCTTACTGCGCAGAGCTATAGCAGCCTCCTGAATCTCCCTGGATGGTCTGTCAGATGTTTGGTAAGGCAGAAAAGAAATGAATCCCAAAAACTTAGCCAGAAGACGAGCAAGGAGCAGCACTGAGGTGAATCGCTGCTTGTCATCCTGATGAGGTGGATAAAAAGGGGACAGATTAGCATTTTCTGAATCTGCAAAGTTATATTTTATTGATAACTCATGCTGAAATATTGTAACTAATATTAAATAAATCTACTTTGGTCTACAGACATGGCACATATAAGTAAAAGGCAGACACAGGACAAGTTCACATTTCAGTAATATCTGCTTGTTTGATTCTAGCACAGTACCTGCTGCTCCATGTCCCCATCTCCCTCCTCCTCTCCCTCCCCAACTGAAGCAGGAGGGCTCAGGATGGACACCTCATCCAGCTGAAGGAGCTGCTGGCACAAGCTGTCCTGCAGGTGCTGGTTCAGCTGACAGCTGGTACATAGTATGAAAGATTTATTAGATCCCAAAAAGACAACACATACAGTATAAATAGAAAAAAGCTTACACTTTTCAAAGAATTTAACATTTAATATGGTTTGAAAAGGACATCTGGCAAAAGAAAATCAACCTGTTGAGAAAATAAAATTACTGTAATTATTAAAACACTAAGTTATTATCAATGCAAATTTGGACCACTGAAAAATAGGGAGTAAAGATTAAACCTTGTAATTTGAGATTGGACAATGACTGGCCTGTTAGGTTAAGTAGCTCTGAAATAAATCAAACATTTAGATGCTGTGCAAATTTTATATTTTTCATGTAACATACTCAGTGATCATTTTTTGGATGTATTGACCTACCAACTAGCTGCCTGCAGGAAGTCCCTGAAGAACTCTTGGTGACCAGGGAAGGATGGAGGAGGGCAAGGGCCAATGACTCCCTGAGGCTGAATGAGGCGCTCCTCGAGACGCTTCAAACGCCCGCTGTCGGCTCCCAGCATGCCCAGCAGGTCAGCATCAGGGGTGTCCCCAGGAGAGCTGTTAACACGGGGGCCTTTACACATCTAAAGAAAACAACAGATTAAAAACCTTATGGGGTCATCCGTTATACAATATTATGCAATACACTGTGCTTCTGATTTAAGCAAAATGTCTTCTAGTGACTTTTTTTTAAATCTTAAATGTAAGTTATTAGATAAAAAAATAAAAAAATAAAAATGTTAAGATGATTATGAAAGGGTGGATGAGGTGCCACAGTCTACCTGAACAAGCTGCTTCAGGAACAGACGGGCAAAATGTGAGTGGTTTCCTGCAGCGGTCAGCTGACTCATCATTCCTCTAAAAAACAGAAAAACAAATAAAATAAAAAAAACACACACACATACACACAACATGTATACAGTACAGCTTAATCAAGTTACATTACATAAGTAGATAATTTTTTTAAATTACATCTGGTAAAGGAGGCAAAATAGTCTCCAATACTTGATCAAACTTGCCTGATCCTACTCCCGAGAACAGCATCAAAGGTCCATCCTGGTTCCTTGTGAAAGTCCTCCCATTCTCGCAGCACCTCATAAAAAATATCTCTGAGAAAGGAGCAGAAATTACATGGAAATTAGTTACTGATGATCAAGTCTAGTTTAGCACTTTGGCTTTGAACTATGAATCCTCAACTCATCAAACGCCAAGCCTAGAGCACATCTGAAATAGAGCAGCTACTTACTTTTAGGATAAATCTACAAAAAGATTTGTGTATACCTCTGTTTTTTAAAGGTGTGGAAGGCTTTGTCACTACTGAAGTTGGAGCGGTTGTCCGTAGCGGGCTGGAATGGGACTGAGTGGATGAAAGTGGAAGCTGAAGGAGAAAGCTAGAGGAGAGAAGGTAGAATACAAAACCTATTAATTAAAAAAGGGTTATGACATTATCATATTGTCTGTAAATCATTGAACAGTAAGGAAAATGTAAATTACAAGGAATTGCATGTACAAACTATCCTAAAAACAAAATCAAGTGGTGTATACAAAATATAATTAACTAATAATATTAACAATATTGGCAATTAAAGGCCTTTAAATAGCTGCTGTTATTAGTGGGTCAAGCATTCAAGTATTTTACAATAACCTTTATTTGAAGCACTTACCTTGGCTGTGCTTCCGTCTTGGGCCTGAGTCAAGCGATCCCTGAGATCTGGAGAAAAAGACGCCACTCTTTCATTCTCTGCCAGCATCCGCAAGGTGCACTTGTCCAAATGAGCGACCAACCTGAAACAAGACAAAAACACACAAGCCTGTGAATCAACTGAACTAGAGTGAAGGAGTAAAGTCTCTAAATCGGAAGGAGACATTTGTGAGTGAATATATTCCTGTTAGTGAAGAGGTGATAAATGAGGAAAACTGTGACACATGAAATAAAGAGACTCACTGAAACAGATTCTCCAGAACCTTCACAGCAAAATACACACAGTTGTGTACTTGTCTTAGGTAACATCTCTCCAGAACATCTGAAAATGAGAAACAGAAGAGGAGCTGCATCAGTTTCAATTTGAATGAAAGCTGCTAAATCATTAACACTTTTTTCATGTGACATAAGATAGAAATAATCACCTGAATTTACTGCACACAAACTTTCCTGTTCATCATCATGACTGGGAGGAGACTGAGATGTTAGCAACTGCATCACAAAGAAAAGCTCCAGGAAAATGTTTGGCACTAGGTTTTCTGTAAGACAGGAATGTTTCATGTTTCTCAAAATTCACTTTATTAAAATGGTATCCTCAACCTATTGATTACTTAGCTCATTAACACCCCCTAGTGGTCATTTACCAGTTATGCAGGTACAGTACAGCTCTGCCAGGAGATCCAGATCCAAGGCGAAAGTGACTTTAGATGGTTCAGGAGAAGGTGTCTGCAGGTCTGGAGTAACCTTAGAACCCATCCTAACCCCTAACTTGGTAGGGGTGCATGGGTCCAGAGAGGATGGCAGAGGGGAGCAGGTCTGCTGGGCTCGCTTACATCTAAAACCAAGATAGTATTTATGATGAAACTGCAAAGATAACCCAAGATGCAAAGAAAGTGATGCTGCAGTCAGAGCAGAAAAAAACAGAAGCTAGAAGAAAGGTGCACAGACTATGAACTTGTTTACTTTACATTTCAATACAGCAAGTTAGAAAGCATTTAGCCCATTTGTGTCACTCTCCGTGGAAAAGCAAGCGGCCAATTTCATGTCAAAACAAATGAGTGATTCTGCTTGTCCACTTACTTCTCCCTCTTCAGTAGCTCCCTCTCTTCTTGCAGGCTCAGCGGACTGCCTGCTGGCATTGACCCCTCAAGAGCCTCTGGCCCTGACAGGGGACTAGAGGCCTTACTGAATGGGGTGGAAGTGAAGCAGGTCTTTGGTTTAGAGTTCGGCCGCTCTGCGCTGACTGGCGTCGGGTTTATACGTCTAGATGGTTTGGTTCCCCTGAAGAACAATCAACACTGTTATGACAAATCTGAAAAAAGATGATCAAGTCAGCGTTGAATTTTGTTAAAGAATTGTGTGGACTCACGCAAGAGAAGTTGGTGATGACCCAACAGGGGGGAAATCCTCCAAATTGTTGAAATTGAGCTCACCCACAGATGGAGGTGAAACCTGCTCGCTTATCCTACTGTATCCTCCTCCTCCTCTACCCGATCTCCTCCCTCCACTCTCCCATCTCCCAAACTCATCACTCTGATGTCCTCCACGCCCTCCTCCATGTCTCCCCTGTCCTCCAACCGCCGTGCCACCACCGCCCCTCTTGCGTCCCTTTTGTGACTGGAAGTTTGGGCTGTTTTGGAGGTCAGGAGGAGAAACCATGTAGTCCGCAAGACTGATCCTCTGGCCAGGCCGGCGCTCGGAGCCCGAAGGTCTAGAAGCTGGGCTCCATGTACTAGAAAAGGAGGGGCTGCTGAAAGCACTGATCCCGCTCACACAGTGGGTGCCTGACTGACCGGCAGCATCCCATTCATTTACAGGGGACACAGAGGGCGCAGGAGAAAACAGCTGGATGCGACTGGCGCTCCTAGAGCCAGCTCCTCCACCACCTGCAGACTTGCAACCCCTCCTGTCAGACGAGCCCTGTATCTGTGCTGTAGGCCTGGTGCGGCTGGGAGTCTTCGCAGGTGTAGCAGGGCCATGGGTTAGAGACTGACTGCTCTGCTCTCTCAGAAAGTTTAATAGAAAAGGGACAAATTCTTGTTTGTGGACTGTCACTTCAGGTTGACTGAATGCCAGCCTGTCGCACTCCTGTTGAGAAGAGAAACAAAATTGTTACAAATGCCGCATTTTATGATTGAATTTGCAGTTTTAGTCCACGACGAACCCAAAATAGTGCAGCAAAGTAGGTCTGCGAAGGTTGGAAAGCTTCAAGACATTTCTGCAGAGTATAGCCATTTCACGGTGCTAACAATGCGCTGGCTAACATCTGCTTAGCCACACAGCCCCCTTCAGGTGATAATAATAAAGGTACGCAACTATATAATATAAGTTATGATCTGTTTTAACTTGCAACACAAACATCTCGACTGGTAAGAAAGTTGACAGCGTAACTACCGTCGCGTCTGAGCTCCATCCCAACCTGCGGCTACTACAGCTAACTTTACTTAGCTCGCCCAGCTAAAAGTTTTGTTTACAATCAGTTATGAGCTATGTCATCTCTTATAACACGCTACCCAAAAGCGAGCCCGTGTCAAATATCTCGCTCACTTAGGGTCTCGGTTATTTCAGGCCTACCTCAACATTTTTCAGCCAGTCTAAGACCGTATTAACATCCACTTTCTTCAACAGGAGCGATTCCAAAAGAGCCGCCATTCTGGTCTGAGAGGAGAGGGGCGGAGTGAGCCACGGCGCATGCGCGGAGTGGGAGTGACGTACCCCCACCACGTGTGCAGCTGACAGCGTGGTGACAACATCATGGATATAAAATGAGATGCTGCTTTTTTTAAACAGTTTAACCCTGTATCACCAAATGAATCATATTGGATACATGGGTTTTAGAGACCAATAAATCAGGCGTGTCAAACATACGGCACGTGGGCCAGAACCGGTCCGCCTAGGGCCCGCTGGATAACAAAGTATGACTATTACAGATAAATAATAATTTGTCACCACAAATGTCTTTTATTCTGAAATTTGATTATTTTTCCTAAAGTGGCCCAAAATGCACTAAAATGTAAATACTATATTTATGATATACCTTTGTATAGGTGCTACAGATTTTGGGGTTTTTTGTTAAATTAATAGTTAATAGTTTTAATAAGATTGTTATGTTATAAATAGTTCTATAGTAGTGGTAGTAGTAATAGTAGTAGTTTGTTGTAGTATGTTGGGATGGGGTGGAAATAGGGTTTTTGAATTAATTTTGAAATTGAATGCATCCTTGTATGTCATCTGATGTTAGGCTATATCGTGAAATTAAAAAATGGAAGTCTTATCAAGCCTGGGAGAGAATAGGGGGGACTCTACTATATACACTAAAAACAAATGGGAATCAGAACTGAATATAGAAATCCAAGATGAAATATGGCTTAAGATGTGTAAGATACAATGCTCTACTACTACTAACTCAAGGGTGTGGAGAGTTTGTTTGGAAAACCTACTAGGTTCTTTATAACACCCCAGATTAAAAGCCATCAACTAAAAACCAAGCAACCTTGTTGGAGACTCTTGGAGATGTAGAGGCCAACCATAGTCATATCTTCTGGACTTGTACAATTGTGTCATTTTGGAGTAGCGTAAATGCAACTGTTAAAGAGATCATGGGATATGTCATTCCACACAACCGTTCTGTATTTAGGGGACATAGAAGAAGCTACACAAAAGATAGACAGATATCTAATAAACATTTTACTTATAGTTAGCAAAAAAGCTATAACAAGAAGCTGGTATAAAACTAATCCTCCTGTGAAAGAACAATGGTTACAGATTTTTGAGGATATTTTTCTTATGGAAAAGTTAAAATACCAGTTAAGACTTAGGAGCAATATTTTTGAGAAGCGTTGGGAAAAATGGATCATTTATATGAAGCACCATACTAACAACTAATTAATATTTTAGATACGTGAATACTGTAATTAAGAGAATATCCATTGTCTGTCCATGAAGTCTTATACAACTAATTTTGATGCTGTTCGTTCATTCTTGTTCTGTTTGTTTTTGTTCTCTGTGATGTTTTTTGTGGTATGTTTGTTAAAACCATGTGGTATGTATGTTATATTCCATATGGAAAACTCAATAAAAATTAAAATATAAAAAAAAAAAAATAATTGGAAGTCTTAAAAATTGTGCTCAGATTATCTCATTACAAGGATAAACTGAAGGCAGTAATCTTTACAAAGGTCAAGCAAGTTTTTAACATGGAACTCTGCAGCATTTTCATTTTATTGTATTCATTTCTTTACTACTTTCAAGTTTTTTGGATTGTATTTATTTTATTTTTATTCTTTATCTTTATTCTAATATTTAATTCTGCTCCCTTTGTTCCATTATGATTGAATGTTTTTTAAATAAAGATGTTTAAAAAATAATAATAAAAGCTGACCAATAGTCCAATAATTAATAAAAAAAATATGCTGACTTTTGTGTCTTTCACCAGCAACACTTCAGAATTAAAAACAGAAACCGGTCACAAAATGTCTGTCTGCATGCGGAATGAGTATTTTATTTATAACCAGTTTATAAAAATAAAATACAAAATAATTTTAAAACAAAAAAAGAAAAAAGAAACACTGTACAAGGCATTGATATGATACAAATGATAGAATAAACATAAATAATTACAGTTATATACAATGCAAAACTCCCACTTGTTACATTCTTCTGGAGACTGTACAGTTACATTTCAAAACCATGACATACATTACAACACAAAAAATATCAACTATTAAAAAATCCCAACAATTGAAGTAAAAATGACGGATGGGCAAATAAGCAAAATGTCACAATAAATAATATCTGTCAAGTATTTATAAGTTATAAAATAAGTAATCCAATGTTATGACATGAGAAGTGTACCAGTACACACCAAAGCTTTCATTAGTTTCCATCTCACTTAAATAAAAGAAATAGCTGGGTTTGTTCTGTTGGCCTAAGGGTATCTGTAACCACAAATACCAGCAAGCTTCTATATACTATATGACACTTTTCTATCAGCAGGCCACTCAGAAAAGTGACAAACAAAATCTCATCTGGAAGGTCACACTAGTACTACAACTACACACCACTTATGTGCAATAATAATAATTCAAAAAAAGAAGAAATCTGATTATCTTTTAAAACGAGCAGCACAGTTTAGTGTCTGTTCCTCCCTTTCACTGAAGCTTGTTAGCATATAAGTTATGGTTTACAATAATGTTTTTTTTAAATAATTCATTTGAATATTTTACAGGTATATAGTAAAAGTCTGCACAAATGCATTCTGAACTTGCTGAGCTGCAGTGCCTTGAAAGTTGTGTGAAATTGAGAGTTGGCAAAGGGAGAATTCAGAGATTGATTGCTGGAGTCATGTAGAAATTGCACACCCCTGTATGAGAGCATACTAACAAAAACACTTTGAATACTGCACACTGAAACTGTTCAATTTCCCCCAGGCAATCAATAAATGGTCCACGCATTCTCACAGACAAAATAGGGAGCTCTCCCTTATAAGCACAGCTTTGTAAGCACAGGAGTATCAGTCTAACAGCACTGATTTCAGTGGGGATATAGTGACCACGCTGACAGGCATGGCAGCACATGCCATTCACAGACAAGAGATAAATGACAGAAGGCTTGGCTTGGCCTTATAGTGGAATGATCTCCAACACAGACAAGGCTCAGTCATCCCTCGCTATGCACAGAGGGGCAGAGAAGAGACATTAAGGCGGCTGACTGACTGAACGCTGTCTGCCTTCAGGATGAGTCATCATAGCTGCTCTGTGAGACTAGCGTAGGTACCTGCAAGATCTGCATGAGTCAAACGAACCAGCACATATTATATCAACAAAGCAGTGTGCCCATTCAGTCTCTATGCACTCCCATGTATCCCAATTCAAACCACATCTGCAAAATTTATCAAAATATTTGGCAATGTAGTTTTTTTATTTATTCTATATGTGCAGACATATCGTACAGCGGCTATGACTGCCATTAATAACACACCCTATGTGTTGTATGTATATTCTCCTTTTTTTATTTTTCAGGTAATTTTTTTGTGCACAATGTCAGCTATTTGCACTGATAAAAATACAGTTCATCATTTTCCAGCAACACAATCATCCCGAGTCAGTGCAGGAAGTGCAGAAAACTAGTGTAAAACATTAGGGGAGAAGAGGAGTAGTGTCATAGGTCAGAAAATATACAGCTTCACAGAAATTAAAATTGCTCACCCAACAGGCAATGAAGTTCCTGCTGTGTTAAAATCTTCACAAGAGAGATGCTGTGTGATGGGAAGTGGTATGAAGCTTTTGACTCAGTAGTTGATTCTGATTTTTTATTTTTTTCCCCTTTTCTCTGTCGAACATGCAAGACGTAGCGTTGGAAGTAAGCTGGAGTTATTTTACAGTATCTTACAAGCAGAGGAGTGGGACGAGGTTGTGGAGGAGAGTTTCAGTGAGGAGTCCTGACTAAAATAAACTCAAGCAACACGCTGATTCCTTTGCCTTCTGCACAAACAAACTGTATGTCATTATATAAAAAGACATTCTCCGGTTGCAGGAGGAACAGAAAGAAAACAAAACATTCATCCGCAATGGAGGCATGGAACATCAATTTGGTATGAGAAATATATATGTACATATGGCCTCAATCTTCATTAACATTTGAATAATTGAGGTCTGAAATTCACATTTGTTCAAAGTTTTATCTGAAACACTGACCTGGTATATACACAGGACAGCTGAAGTGGGTTTAGCGAGAAATATTTCCTTTTTTCACTACAAATAATAGCTACTCTCTCATTTACTACTGCTCAAATTATGTTTGAATTACAAACATTTGTGTTGCTACCTTTACTACATAAAAGAATACTGGTGAAAAGGGTTGTCTTATAACCGCTGGCACAAGTCTGTTTTTGGCTCCTTATTTTCTAATTACAAACACACCAGAGTAAATCCTCAAGCTGCCCAAAGTGCCAAGGCACACGCTGAGACAAACGTCTGTGTCTGAACATTACTCATCAGTAATGTACCTTGTGTTGTTTAACCTTACTACTGCTACAACAACCACTACCGGAAACACGTGTTCCATTAATGCCTCTCAAAAGTAGTTTCACACTTCTGACCTGTAATTCCTTCATTCGGAGCGACAAATAGCTTCCCCTCTTAGCAACACAGTAGGCACAAAAAGGTGTGTGTCCTCACGCACTTTAAATGATTGATTGTATAAAGGGTCACTTTGGAGTAATCACTTCAATTAAACATTTCTAATGAATGTGAGAGACACAAAACAACACATCCACAATCAGACAGAAGAGGGTAGGAGTCGTTAAGCAACACTATGCATTAAAATAAATATCTCAATAAATACAACTGTACACACAGTCTGGCTTTATGCATTCACATATAGCATAAATTGAAATTATACCCTGCCGGCAATCTTCAAACGCAGAGGAGATAACTGAGTCAACCCCAGGCCAATATTTAATTAAGCTGTGATCAGCTATACTGATATTTCATCAGTATAATCCAAGTGCATTAATACTGGGGATAAATAAGCTACTATATATTGTGGTGCAGGATGGATCAAAGATAAATAAACAGGAAGCTGATTTATTTATGTGCCTACAGGCCCATCTATTGATTTATGTAATATTCCCTGCATTGGGAAAATCTGTTTAATTTTGCAGCTACACTATGCTATACATAAAAGGAGGACCCTGACATGTCAACATCCCTTGTCTGATACGTTATGGTAAAGCTAGGCACATAAATGACTGAAAAACCCTGTGTGCAATAGAAGGAGTGTTGAGAGCGGTGGGAAGCGGCAAGACATGTGTAAGGTACAGACTGACAGCAAAAAGGGAATTAACAATTTTGTTGTCTAATTATATTCAAACAGGAAGACTCAGGCTTTCTACACTGTTGTCTACTCTATCCTGATCAGTCTTCCCATCTTCTGCTGTGGCAGCGACTATCTGCTCAGCTTGCTCGAGCACTTGCCCTCCCGACTGCAGCCTTTTCCCCTGGACAGGTGGAGGGGGCTCGTGCGAGCCTGGCGGCTGCAGCAGGTATCCTGGTGGTAGGAGTAGTAGCGGCGGGGAGGAGGCGAGCCAGAGAAGCTGGGAGGCGAGCGGCTGCGGCCCAGGCAGCCCCCTCCCCCACCGCCACGGTGCTCATGGCGGGAGGGCGAGGAGCTGACGGAGCGCTGCAGCGAGGAGGAGCTGCGTGGGGAGGCGCTAGAGCTGCGGTGGTGGTGCGGAGAGCTGTTCAAGCTGCAGATGCCCATCCTGGAGCTGTGCTGAGTAGGGGAGCGGTGGTGAACTGGGGAGCCACGGGAACCATGCATCAGCTGAGCAAGGCATGTGAAGATGTCTGAGTCACTGGTGCTGCCAGTTCGGATGCGGTAACGCCTAAGCCTAAGTGGGTACAAAAAGCAGGGCAGGTTATGAATAAAAGCAAAGTCATATATTCCAAGGCAAGGAAAGGTAACTTATTTGCTTTTCTGAAAGCAAATAAGCTATTATTTCCCACATTAAACTATTCCCTAATCACAGGAACAAAGCAACAAGGTGAAACTTAAAAACATTTTTAAAATATATTTCTTCACTGTTTTACCATTCTCAATAAATGGTTTAAGAACAATAATTAAAGGAAGAAGGCATATCAAAACACTTTACCTGCCCTCCACTGTGGGGCGGCAAGGTGGTTTTCCAGGAGGCGGGCGTGGCAGAAATTGGGAAGCAAGCTGCTCAGCAGAAGAGGTTGGATGAACGGGACGAGGGATCCTGCTCTTGCGGGACAGGGGGCTAGAGGATGAGGAGAGGGAAGGAGCGTCGTCTCCCTGGCGGTCAGAACGCGAGCCCATAAGAGAGTCCTCATCCTGAGAGCGGTCTGAGGTGGAGGATAACGGATCCCTAGCTAAGGAGGCCACCACATGGCCACGCCTGTCAGAAAGGGATGGCGAGGCAGTGGGAGAGGGGACCGGGCCCTGATGGCTGGCTTTCTTCTGCAGTAGCTTCTCCTTGGCAGACCCTGGAGGAGGGAGCTCTAGCAGGCTGGAGGGCTCTAGCACGGGGATACGACTTTGCCTGCGGCTGGGGTCCTTACGGGGGACAGCAGGGGAGTAAAACGCAGGGGCCAGATACACTCTTCCATTCTCCTCCCCCCTTAGCTGAGGGTCTGTGACACAGGGAGTGGGGCCAGAATCATTCTCAGGATCTTTGAGCTTCGGAAAAGCTCCATTACTTAAATCACTGTGGCAATTAACAGGGGGTGATAGGTGGCCGTTGGCAAACACAGGACAGTGGGAGGAGCGAGGAGAGCGAGGAGAGCGAGGAGAGTGTGGAGAAGAAGGCGAGCGTGGAGAAGGTGAGTGTGGTGAACGGGGCGAGCATGGGGAAGACACACGGCTTGGCACAGGACTTTGAGCTTTGGTATGGCTGTCTCCATTGATCAGCGTCTCAGCCAAAGGGTCTGTAAGTGTCCCTGGATGGGTGGGCACACGGTCCTGGGGGGAACTGATGTCCGCTGTGTGCTCCTGGAACTGCTGAGCATCAGCTTCAGCTTCACTACGCCTCTCCATCAGGAGGCACTGTGGAGCACTGTCTGATCCTGACTGGGAGGACAGCCCAGAGGGACGCTGAGCTGTCAACTGGAGGGGAGGGGGAGGTGCAGACATGGGAGGGAACAAAAAGACATACTGGTGTTATTATAGTCATAAGCAACACTTCAAGTGGGAATAATATACTAATTGTCAAAGGCCTGTTGCTGATAGACTACAACATGTCGAGTTGTGCTGTAGTTCTGTAGCAAGAGCCAGATGCAGATGTGTGAAAAGAGAAGAATTTTATAATATGGGGTAATAAATGGTGATTAGTTTGGCAACAGCATGCAATACCATAGCTACCATTATCAGACCGAAACACACAAGTGCTATGGCAGTGTCAGTCAAGCTGTGAGTACTAAACCAGCAAGTAGGACAGGAAACGTTCACGCAACTTCGCAGGGGGCTTCAGCGAAGAGAGGGTGAGGAACAAATACAGGGAGAGAGAGAGAAAGAGAAAGATAGAGAGGACAAAGACGATCTGAAACAAAAGAGACCATGCAACCTGTAGTCATGACTCGACATTCCAAACACACATGCCACAATCAGACACACATCCCTATTCAGATCACAAGAACACATGTCCAGACACAAGGACACATTTGACCCATGCTCTGTCTGGCCTGCACAATGCCCTTCATGGTTTTTGGAGAGAGCTGCCTGACAACAACACAATAACCAAGCCAACTGAACAAAGAAGCCAAAACAAGCAACTTAAACAAAAAAGAAAGAAAAGAAAGAACAAAAATGTTGACAGCCTGTGTATTACTACTGATGTAAGCGGGAGGAAGATGAATGGAGGTTTGTTTTAACAGGATCGTGATGGGCTCATCACCTGCTGAAGCTGGGCACGGGTGATGCGTATGACTGAGGGAAACTTGGTGTTGGCAGCACCCGCCGGGATAGCCGGCAGTTTCCGGCGACTGGGTGAGCGGGTGCCGGGGGCAGGGTTTGGTGGTAGTGGTAGGGAGGCGTGGCAGGATGAGGCAGAGGATGGGCGTTCCTGTCGCTGCTGGTCAGCAGACTGGCTGCGCCTCAAGCCTGGCGGGTGGCGCAGGTGCAGCGGGTCCGACAAGGTGGTCAGGAGGGTGTGAGGGCTGGGGGAGCGCAGAGGGATGGGACTGGATGTCCGGGCCGCAACTTCCTCAGGCAGGGATGGAGGAGAGGTGGGAAACTAAGAGAGGGGAAGGAGAGAAGTGGGAGGTGGAAAAAGTAGGGGTTGTGAGTTTGGTGAGGGAGTGGGATGATGGAGGAAGTATGGTGGAAGTACTTTGAGGCAGGACAAGCAGGTTGCACCGGTGGGGAGTATGACATAGAGTTGTTTTGAATAGGTAAAGCCTTGGGAGGGATCAAAAATATGGTGTTGGGGATTGTTTTAGGCTAGGAAAGGCAGAGAGAGGTAGGTAGTGTATCGGAAGGCAGTGTACATTTTGAACTTGGAGGCAGTAGTTGTGGTTGTAGGAGTGAGGGGACAGTCAGCGCATTCCTCTTGTAGTGAAAAACGGCTCTACAGCTTGAGTGAAAACTGTTTATGTTGGACTCATGGGTTGAGCGGGATTTTGGACGTGGGCTGGTTAAAGGTTATGAATAGCAAAGGATCAAAAAAGTAATTTAAACTGAAAAAAACAAAGTATATTTTGGAAATAAATCATTTCTTTTGCAAAGAACATAAAAACAACCAAATATATTGAAGATGTCTGCAAATAAGATAAAATTATGCATGATATATAAGGCAAATCAAAGTACATTTCAAAGCCATAAGCTCTCTTCCCCCCATGCTGTGATCTGATAAAAGCTCTGCATTTGTGTCATATCGTTTTCTAACAAATATACACAAGCAAAGAAGCCAGCGAACATAAAGCAGTAACATTTAGCTTCACACTACAGCAAGATGCAGCTGGTGAAAATCTGATAGTTGTATGATATTACCATTGAAGTTCTATAGCTAGAACTCTGACTCTGTGCAGCTTTTTATCTCTGTAAAATGCTGACTACAGTCAGTATCATGTATGTCATGTTGTGAGATGGCCATCACATGAAAAGACTTACCTGAGTGAGCACTCCCTCAGCTAAAGCTTCAGCCGGACTGGTTGGAGTAACGGGGGGCAGAGCCCCTGCAGGACCCACACTAAGTTCCAACTTGTCCACTTTTGCACTTCCCTTAGAAGAAGCCAGGCTTTCTTGTCTGGCTTTGCCAGAGCAAGCACCTGGGCTGCCCTTTTCCCATCCAGGAGACTGTTCCCCTGGCTGAAGCACCTCCGGCTCCTCCTCATCCTCTTCTGAAGGGCTGGTGGTAACCTTGGCCCCTGGAGAGCCACTGGGACGCTCCACCATTACCCACTCCTTTGAGTCAATGTCCTGCCTCCCAGAGCTAATATTAAGGGCCACAAAGCCCCCACTGCTGGCTGCCCCGTCTCCATGCTCCAGAGATCCCGGGGATGCTGGTTTATGAGACCCAACACCAGACAGAAACTCCTCATCATAGTGCCAGACCCTATCAGGGCGCTCTCCAGTGGGAACAACCTGACCCTGAGTTACTGGGATGATTGAAGCCCCGTCAGCCTTCTCCTGCTGCTGGGCGCCAGGCTGCTGCTTCGCTGAGCTGAACAGACACAAGACAGGTGCAAACAATCAAGTCTCTACTCTATCCTGAGGAAAATTCAAAATGTTTAAAGAAATTGATGATAAAATAATTAGTAAAAGTAAAGTAATTAAGTAGTTTTTATTCTAAAACTAGTTAAGTTGCAGAGCACATGATGATCATGATGGGCCATTTGATAGACCTACCAGGCCTCCATGAAGCGTTCTGGACTGGGCTTGGACTCCAGGCCGAGCCTCCTCTCTAGCTCAAAGCTGTGAATGTTGCGGAGCTTCCTCAGCAAGGGACCGTCACGGTCTGAAGCCACCACATCAGACTGCAATTTGACTGGGGAACCCAGGCTTGGTCCAGCATAGGGGCTTTGGTGACCTTGGTTGCCCTGGTTGTTGCTGTGCTCCTCCTCCGTCGTCGCCTGTGAGAACCAGTCAGTTCGTTTTCAAAAGCGAAATTTCAAACTGGGTATCAATTGTTGTGCCACTCTCATATTACGTGTACAGAAACTATACTTAGCGTGTTCATATGTAGCCTACCTTCCAGACTCCTGTCCTGATGCGGTTACGGTTGCGGTCCAGCTCCTCCCAGACATCAGCCTCTTGGTTGCGGTGCGGATGCATGGGAGAGCCCATCATGCGATCGGGAGCAGGGTTGTTCTCAACGTCACTGAGCTGCTCGTCCTGCAGAACCTCATCTGTGTTCTCTCTCATTAAGTCACCAGGGATCAAGGAGGCATTCGCCATACTGGGACAACAAAAGGTACACATTCATTTGATGGTAAAAAAAAGAGCTTAGAATTTCAACTACAGCATCTAGTATGTTGTCTAGTCATCTATATGTGAGCTTTAAAAACACATGAAATAACTCAGGTAAAGGTGCAGTAATCAAACATACCCCATGTGTGCTGGGGTGAGGCGGGTGTGATGCTGGGGGGTTGTGGCACTAGCGCTGATCGTCAGGGTGCCATCTGTGCCGGTCCGCTCCCAGTCATAAGGGTCATTCTCCACTACGTTATAGGTTTTCATGCTATTGTCAAACACTGACATCAGCAGCTGTAAAGAACACAAAAATAAATAATTAACCTTTTTTGTGATTTATTATTCAGTAAGATTCAGAGTAGACGAAACATGTTTGCATCAACTTGAACACACCTTTCTAGATCATGCACTCCACACTTTAATTCAGAAGTATGACACTATTTTATCACATTCATTTGTAATCAGACCATCTAGTTCTGTTATTAAACCCAAATCAGACCCCTGGCTCACCTGGTAGTCAGGCTTGGTGAAGTAGTCAAGAGTGGATATGTGTTCCAAGAACACACCAAACTCTGCTGGCAAGTGTTTGAGCATCAAACGGTGGTCGTAAGTGTCCTTCAGCTTCCCCACATGTTCCTGACAATAAACACACACACAAAACTATTATTTCTCGTCACTTACAGTTTAGATTCTAGGAAGAACAATTTATAGATTGCCCTTACTTTATCCTTGATCTTCCTCCAAGGCAACTGACCAACCAGAAACTCCACCAGCATGTAGAAGAGGGACCATAGATCATCATGACGACCCATCTCCTGTAGAGTTACGCCAGGGTTGAATTTATATTTAACAATAACATTTGATAGACAGGAGACTGTGGTGATAAATCATGACAAAATAGTGTTGTTGAAAGTTGAGTCTAGCACATGAATAGACATGTGTAGGGCAGCATCACTTATTACACAAGAGCTGTGGCACAGGGTAGATAGATACTGACCTTATTCTTGTGTGCATTGACAGATGCATATCGGACCGTTCCCCTGAACCCTGCCACTGGACGGGGCTGACAAACAAAGACAGATGCAGACATTAAACACAAACATAGATGTAATCTAACATGTTTTATGGTTCAATAAAAACAACATCTGAAATATTCTGCAAAATTCATAGTTTTTCAGCCAAAAACAGAAAAGATGAAAATAAATAACATTTTTAAAAATAGATTTTCTATCTAACTTCTTAACCTAATCCTTAATAAGCATCTCTGACATGATTTTATCACATTAAATATGGATTAATTTATTTTTTATGGTCACTTTGGAGCAAAGCAAAACAAGCTGTATACACAACTTTGACATATCCACTAGATGTGGAACAACATTAACATTCATTTGGAGTCACGTTTCTAGACACCTGATTTATGTCAGTTCATTACTTTTAGCTCTGTTTTGGTCTCCACCCAATTCTGAGGCAAATTTCTGACTTTTTAGTCAGTGAATGCTCCACTATTTTCACCAGCTAGTTGCTACCAAATGAGTTAAAGTATTTCATTTGGTGCTGGGCCGTGTGAAGTGGCTTCTGGAAAAAAATGCTGACAAGAGCAGAAAGAGTAAACCAAAACAGTAAAGCTGAAGGCTGTAAAACCAAAACAATGAGCTGAGACACACTTAAAAATGCTTGGGAGAACAGAAGAGTGAAGGGATAATCCTCAGAGGTTTTGTTACTACCAGTGACACCTTTATATTGCAGATGACACAGAATAAAAATATTGATAAATGCAGCTTGAAACTCAGTATATACTCAGTAAGAAAATGGGGGCACTCACAGGTCGGACCTCCTGGCATGAGTTGGTGAACTGTCGAGCTAAACCAAAGTCCAGCATGTAGCAGGTTCGGCAGGTGCTGGGGAAGCGACCCATGGCAAAATTGGACTGAAGGAGAGACAGAAGGTTGGTAATGGAGCAATTGCTCAAAAATGATACAATCAGTTAGGTGTAAATGTATATTATCCCCATGTGTTGCTAGGGTTGAATATCATCTCATACATCAGCTTAAAAGACAGAGGATATTAACATTAAAACACATTTCAGGTATTTGGCCAACACTCATATTGAGCCAACATTGCAAATGCAACAGTCAACAGTCAAAAAGCAAAATTCCTGAATCAGCAACAACACTAGCGGCCAATAACAAAAATGCCATTAACTCAATTGAAATGAAATATGTGTCAGGTAATCAAATATGAGCCCCAAATATCTCCTGCTGCACTCAGCTCCCTGTGACTCACCGGTTTGATGTCACGGTGCAGGAAGCCGACTGAGTGGATGCTCTCTATGGCTTCCAGGATCTGGCGCCCCAGACGCAGGGTGGTGCTGATGGTGAAGGTTCCCCGGGTCATACTCCTCCTCAGGTCTGCCAGATTACGACCCTGAAAGAGCAAATATGCAAGATCACTTAGCTACGAGTGGAAACTGACAAAAGTTCCTCCTTGGCAGCAACACATAGTGACTGGAAAATATTTATTCAAATAAAAAATAAAGTCACCAATGAATAATCACACTGACTGAAATGTTTGACAGTGGTGACAGACAAATATGTCGAATGGACAGAAAACAAGCCGACAGTGAGGAAAAACACAAATTCAGCTACACCATTCATCTATAATTAAACACATGGTGAGGTCAGGAGTCAAAGCAGTGCACGGAAATGTTGCATTCCTGTGGGTTTGGCTGTATATCACAACCAGACCACACTTTTCCAAACTATCATTCATCGTCTGATTCAATGAATGTATTTGTGAATTTGTGATGATGATTTTTGCTATCACAGCTTCGTGTTCTGGATGCAATAATTGAAACTAATTTGACACCTCTGTAGTTCACAGTAGGCGACACAGTATGTGGACAGCCTGCAGTGGTGCTGCCTGAATCACTACACTGAGAGTATTGTAGCTATAAATACTTTCTGTTGCTTGGTGTTCTGCTGTACAGTCTGGTTCATATATGGAGACTAGCTAGTGTGAGCCAGGTCAAATACGTAGTGTTTATTAACCCATACAGCTGGATTAATGCAGTGTATGTATTCTAGCAGCTACATTATTCACATACAGCAGAATCACTTTAATCTGTTGATTAAAAAAACACATATTTGTCCATAAAATATCTATATTTCATAGCCTTAAGTGTACAAACCCAAACATATTCAAATTCCAATCATATAAAACTGAGAAAAGAAGGAAATCGTCATGATAGAAGCTGGTATTAAAAAATGTTGTCATTCCTTCTTCTTCTTAAACAGTTAATACATTCTCAAAACTGCAGACAATTAATCATCTGTCAATTTGATATTGTTGGATAATCGACTAATTGTTTGTGCTCTAGTTTGATATGTCACACTAGGCTTGAAAAAACAGCTTAAAATGAGTGCTTGTGGAGCGCCTTGGCATTGGTTACAGCACATGCCATATAATGGCAGCATCCCTGATTCGATTCTGGCAAGGGATCTTTGCTGCAAGTCATTCCTCTCCCTCTCTCCCTATTTCCTGTCGGCCTCTATGCCATCTATTGTGAAATGAAGGCAAAAATGCAGAAAAATAAATCTTCAAAAAAAGAAAGAAAGAGTGCTTGTGATGTGTTTGGTGCCTGAAGCCCATGATGAAGACCAACCTGAAGCTCCATCACCACGTAGTTAAAGCGGTCGTTGCGGCCACATCCCACAAAGCGACACACATGGTCCTTACCTAATAAAATACAGGAAGAAAAGAGAATTTCAGAATAGCTTCAGGGGAAAAGATGAGGTCACTTCACAGTTGCTTGACATCAGCGTCATAATTTCATTGTAAGATGCAGCATGCTGTGTGAATCATAATGATGTGCCCATATTTCAGTTCGGTACAGCTCCCATCACCAGCTTCCCTGTATGACCAGAATTTATAGGTTATAGCGTACAACACTGGGTCCACATGTGCATGAATACTTTGTGTGTTTATGCTTGTGTGTGTGTGTGTGAATGAGTCTATGTGCTCTGGTCTCAAAGGACATTGCTGCACTGGCAGCTTGACTGCGACCACACCCCAAAGCCCTTCAGTACACAGTGCATGCAAATAGTTACACTAACAAAAACCCCATGTTGAAACACTACTTTTTTTTAAAAATTGCCTATTTTTACCAAATTCTTATCTAAGGGCACAATGAACGAAAATAATCTAATAAAAGAATCCAAAAGAAAAACACATCAAGCTATTATTAGCCTGATATGACCCATTAGTGTCCTTACACATGTGTGGGTCGATGTTTACTCTTTGTAAATGGGTGGGTCAGCAATGTTTGGGGGGCTGGAGTTCAGCCTGTCTCAGGTTACATTATGGTTCCCTCAGGAAGCAAAAGAACCGTGATGCCCCAGGCCGCAGCCATTAGACAGAAAACATGATCCCAGCCAATTGATTTTCCTCTCAGAGTGGGGAGAAAAGAAAAAAGGGGACGGTGGTTAAAAGGCATGAAGGAAAAGGGGAGGGAAGAGACAGGGGTAAAGAAAGAGAGAAAGGGGTAAAACTATATGTCTGCCTGAAAGAGTTTACATGTGAGAAGTTGGGAGAGTGCAGGTATTCATAGGTATACTTCCTCTTGCACGAGTACTTTGACACCTCTTTTAATGCCATCAGAAGCTTTTACATTCAAACTTTAGGCAGGAAAACAAGAATGAAGCTCAGATAAGTGTATGTATTTATATTTTGTGCTTCCTGAATGATAGTGAGCATTGCATCACAAAGACTGAAACAAACTCATATGAACCCTTGGTCAAATTGTGCTTTCACATGAGTCAGATGATCTATATCTGGTCTCAGAGGGAGAGTTAATTCCACCCTGCTGTCGTTGCACACAGGCTATCCATGCGCTTTCTACTGGCATGACATTTCCTGGATTGGTCTGCTTCCTCCCCTATTTTTGTCCTTGTCATTTAGGAAAAATTACTGAAAGAACATGTTTCAATTCTCTGACGCACTTTTTTTCTGCCAAGAATACGCACAATACCCACTTCTGGGTCAACTCAATAGGTCACCCTGACAATGAGGATCAATCAATTGCAGAAATGTAACTGAATCTACTGAATCCATTTCGACTCACCCTGGAGCTTCTTCAGCACAGCGACTTCCATCTTGAGCACCTGCTTCGGCTGCTGGGCCGACTCCACCTTCAGCGCCACGCTGACCCGTGTCAGCAGGTCCAACGCCTCGTAGATCTCCCCAAACCCCCCACCCCCGATCTTCTTCGACTGGAGGAAGAGCATGAAACACTGCATAAGAACTTCAAAAGAGAGTACAACATGTTCAGACTGTATGTAAGATGTAGATGAAATGTTGGATGACTGAGAGGAATTTCTTTGCCCCCAAGCTAACGGAGGTCAGGGTGAGCAACAGGCCAGCCTCCTTGGAGTGAGGACTCAGCACCTTGCTCAAAGACACTTCAGCAGGAGAGCATATCTTTCTGTGATTAGGCTTGGTTTGTGTTTCTGCCTGCTGAGGTATTAAGTATTTCTATTTTCTCTCCTCTAGCTTTATAATAAGGCATAAGTGACGTCTTATTAGCAAAATTAATATAAAATCTGATTTTCCTCCATGAGGATATCACTGTCACCATGGCGATGTGGGCAAGAAAGGGTAAATACAAATTAAAACCATGTGCTTCCAAGTAATTTTAGTGTGACTGTGTATGCATGCACTGGAAAACTCATTTTCACAGACTGCTCTAAAAAGTTACATGAATATGAACATGTAAAATAATTTGATAGAAAAATGCATTGATTTAATAGATTTTCATCTTTTCAGTCACTAATCCATAATATACACATAATCCAGGTAAAATGAAAGCCAAAGGGCACAACTTAACTGAAAAACCTTACAAAATCAGCTGGCTGTCTAGAGTGTAATAGATCAATGTGATGCAAAAGAATAAAAGTATCAAGCTGCAAACTTACTAACAAAACAGCTTTAATAAATGACAAGAAGTCTTAAGTTGGTCCAGAGATGAGTTTTCTGGTGCACAGGAAGCCCTTTCTTCCTCTTCTTCATCTTTTTAAACAGTCAATTTGGTTTTTTTTTTAGCTCCCACAAGAGGGGTTAGGGCGGTAAGTGGTTAAAGAGCTTGTGCATTAGGGAAACAATCGATAAAAGATCTTGTAGGCGCTGGTTGAAAATGCAACACATGTTGAATAATGAAAAAGACTACTGCAATAAGCCAAATTAATTTATTATCTCTTTATTGTTCATACAGATAGTTCAAATGAGAAGCTCCAAATTGATTGTTTCCCTTGTGACATAATGGAAGAGATACATAGGACATTAATGGATATGGGCAATGTGGGCATTCAACTGTATTAACATCTCAATTTATACAATAGTTATTTTGCTATAGGTTTATTTATAAAACCTTCTTCTGTTGTTACCTGACAGGAATGAACGTAACTAGATAATTAGCTCACTTGTGAATACTTCCAGCACTTCTCAGCTCACTCTTCTCTTTATTTTGATCTCTCATATTTCCCTTTAACAGATCCTCCTATTCTCTCTCATCTCTCAACGCTAGTAGAGCTTTAAGTTCCCCCTAAGCTCCCACGTGTCCTTCACTGTCCTTAATGCACACATGCACACACACACACACACACACACACACACACACACACACACACACACAGTCTTGTGTCGCATTCAGAGCTAAAATCGTGGGATAAGCTGCAGCATTCTTACGTAACTCATTTCCTTAGAAGAGAGGAAGTGGTGCCACGCTGCCAGTTAGGAATAACAGCCTCACATGGCACCCGGGCTGGCACAGCAGCGAGAGAAATGGGCCCTCAGGGAACACTGCTGCTGCCTATAGCACACTGCACTGCCACAAATAGCTATACAGGCTATTTTTGGATCTCACATACTGCAGCAGCACTATCTGTACAGAGAGACATGACCCCAAACTGTCCAAGCCACAGGTGAGAGACTTTAGAAGTAAGGGAAAGGACTCATAGGCAGGAAAAAAAACACTGTTTGATGAACAAAGAGTTGCTGTTTGTGGGACAGAGTGCGAGCTAGAGACAGGCGGTGACAGGGCTCCACAAACACACTGCCTATTGTCGCTGAATAACGTGTTACTTACCACTTTCCATCGCTCCTTGACCAGGGCGAGCACACTTAGGATGTCAGCTTGCTCCGCTCCCCCGCTCATACCGTCTGAAGACCGGGACCACTGTCCTCACTGCTTCTCCCTCAACCAGCAGCCTCAAACTGGGCCGGGCATTTGGGGCCTGATGGAGAACCCTACGGAAGTCCAAGAGAGACACAAAGCTGTTAGATGCTGATGAATAAATACAAAGCAAATAAGCTGAAATCTGGTTATTTAGTCTTATCTGCACTTCTTAAGTTGCTGTTCTCTGATAGTAAACAAGGAGCTTTGGTATTTTTGGATATACTACAAGCCATGTGAAAGTCTGAAAGTCTCCCCAGTTGAGAGACAAAGTTAAGCCCCTGGCTTAATGTCTGAGGCTTTCTGATACTTGACCATTGCTGCAGCTGCCACACCTGCTGCCAGCAGCTGCCTTTCTAGACAAACTCACCCCACCAACTCTCAAAGCAAACATCTTGCATCTTAAATTACAAAAAGCTTCATCTTGGTATCATTTTTCCCAGCCATTTGTCTTTTGTGCATGACAGCAAAGGAGCAGAACTGGTAAATAAAGGACTGAGTCCTATCAGATATACCACGGCTGTTGAATATGCCTAATTTTGCACGGATTTTCAGAATTGCTGCGTAATATGATGGACAAGCTATCATATCATAAAGCATTTTTGAGTATACATGAATATAAATAAACTCATATTCATTACTTTGAACAGAATCCAACATTAAAAGTCATTTGCTCTTTTGCTTCGGATTCTTTAGCTTTTAATTCTCAATTTGAGGTAACAGAAATACACGTATGAATGACTCTACATACTCACAATATGACTCTTAAGAGATGCTGGATAGTAATACTGGATTTTTGTCCACTCTCAAGTCAAATTCACAGATGTAAATGGTTATTAGTCAGTTACACTAATGATCTGCCACTAGTTCCTGGCGCACAACTTGACAAATACTGTCCTGGACCCTTAAATGTATGTTAAAGGTTTAAGCCTTTAATAAGAGGCATAACAAACCGCTTTATTAATGTTAATAAATCATTTACCAGTGCTTTATTGATCTGTTATAAGCCATTACAGCTTCATTTAGCATTAGTAAATTATGTATAAACCATTAATAAAGCCATGAGTTTATAAAGAGAGCCTTATTAGAAAGTGGTACTGATTAATGCACTAAATGTTACCTGATTTATATTGTTTGATGTACTGTTGTTACGTTATATGTGCCTTGTAAGGTGTCCTTGAGTGCTTTGAAAGGCGCCTTTAAATAGAATGCATTATTATTAATGTATTGCCATGTAGCTCAAGCTCACTTTACATGAAAAGCAAGCTTTCTCTCCAACAAGGTTGAAATGGAGTTCCCCCTGGAAAAGTTGTGTCTATACTACTCTATTATACAACATCCGTGTCACAGATAAGCATTCCTCCGGAGAGCACACGCTGGCGACTTCCTTCAGTCTGGCTTCAAACACACAAAACAAGCCCAGCAAACTCGACTTCGATTCATCATTCTGCACACGGCGCATGCAGGCATCTACAGTTATGCAACAAGCCTTCAAAACACTATTTGGTTACAGGGCATGATCCTGACATCAAGGAGACAATCAATCCCATCATGCACTAGGATGAGGTTGGGAGGATGGAAGAGGGCAAAGCGTGGTTAGACTTGACAACGAGTGAAATGATGACTATGAAATGTGACCCAGTGTTAAAGGCTTCAGGAGCAAGGTGGCCTCGGTGCTGCCGAACAGATGACACAACCGGACGAGACGTCTCAGGATAATAAATTTCTCCTTAAGACATAATATTACTGTAATATCTTTGGAACTGTGTTACTTTTGTGTCTCGTTACTGTTTATTACCACTGCCTATCATGTGTTTTTTTTGGGCCTGGTTCTTACAGGTATATATGAATTGTGAGAAAATAGGGGGAATACAAGTTTAATTGAATCAAACTTCCAATCACCTCTTAGTATAGTCATACTGGCCAAAACTTTACTAAACTCTACAAAAGCCTCTATAACACTTAAAGTCTCCCTATTTAGCATTTATAAGCAGTTTATAGACAGTTAATAAATACTATAATGCAGTTGTTGGCAGATATAAGTCTTCATTAATGTATTCGTCAACAATTAGATAATGAATGACGGTATAGTGAAACACAGTTGTAATAATTATGAATTATGTCTTCATAGAAGAAGTTGTGCAATCATTTCAAATGTCCCTGCATCCGCTTACAAGTGTGTTATAAACCAATTATTATGGCCAGGCAAAATATCTATATTATATTGAGATGAATCTGGATATCGTCTTAGATTTTAGATATCATAATATTGTGACTAGGCATAAGTGTTTCATCCATATTGCTGATGATTATTTATCAAAAATCTAATTGTGTAAATATTTTGTGAAAGCACCAATGCTCATCCCTATAATATTGTTGCAATATCAATATTGAAGTATTTGGTCAAAAATATTGTGATACTTAATTTTGTCCATATCGCGCATTCCAACCAATTATTACATTTTTACATAGTGCTTATAAACGCTTTGTAAAAGGACTTAAATTGTAGTGGCAGAAGAAGTATTCAGATCCTTTACATACAAGTATCAGTAGCAAATCCAAACTCTAACCATACTTAATTACAAGTAAAAGTCCTACATATAATCTTAAGTGCAAAAAAGTATTATTAGCTAAATGTACTTAAGGTATGAAAGGTAAAAGCACACATTATGCACTAAAATGAGCCCTGTGAGTGTCATATTTTATAATACTTGATTATTATTACTGATACAATACTAAGTAAGCAGTATTTTAATGTTGTAGCTATATGGTTGAGGTTTAATCCGTAAAACAATGCGACACATATTAAAAGATCGTCATAGGTTTAGTACGATATGTAAAGTTAATTCTTAATCTACAAACTAACTAGTTACAGGCTGTCAAATAAAGTACAAATACTGTGCCTACAAATTGTACTTAAACACAGTACTTGAGTAAATGTTCTTATTTTAATGTCCAGCACTAAAAGCTATATTTTACCTCACATTATAGGTCCAGCAAGTCTGTGTAAATTTAGAAAAAGGAAGTGAGAGCTGTCTTGTGAGAACATCAGTTGAAATCTTGATAATATGCTAATGGGTGATGACCCAAAAAGCAAGAAGCGCACTGTCATAACGGAGCAGAGACATGCTGTAATTAAATAACCTCGGCGGTGAGTCCCGTGTCAGGACTTCAAGGTCACCTCATGTTCCTGCGTTTTCCACATCTGAGCTATCAAGCATGAGACTCTCTGAGCACAGGACGATGAGGAAATCATTTGTGATGAATTGAGACAAAGCAGTGAGGCTGCTGTTTACTTCACGTTTAACTTCTACGCCTGAGGGAATGTGAAGCTTCTGAAAGAAAACCGGAGGCAGGACAGAAGGAAGGATGGATGGATATCCGTGGAGGTCTCTGATAACCTGATCTAACCTGTTCTTTTGGGTCAAAGAGTGTGGATAAGTCTGAGTCACCTTTTACCTTTTCAATCCCCCCAAAACAGCCCAACTGGGACAGAACAGTGGAAAAGTGACTTTCTGACTGCATTTAACGAGCTTAAGCCACCTCTCCAACACACGTGTTTGAACACAAACTCATAAACACATTGCATAAGTGCGCACACCTATGCACAAGCCAGGTTGGCTCACGCTGTGACTAATCTCACACCTCACAGAGAAGCAAGACTCTGCTCTTCCTCCTCTCCCTCCTCCTCTTCATTCTCCTCCATGCCAAATCGCCATCAATGAAGAAAAAAGACAAGCAGCCAAGGAGGAGGAGCAGACTTTTGGACCTCAAAATTAAACCAATCTATGACAGCCGGCTTGCGTCTCATCATGAATCACGCTTCCTGACCTCGGCATCTCCATGGCGACGATGGTGCAGTGCCATTTTCATTTGCTGACTGCAGCTTGTCGTCTCCTCTGCCCTTTTGCTCTGCTGGAAGCTGCAACTTTACAGCTACATAAAGCATCATGAAATGTCAGTGAGTGATCCCACCCAGGAGGACTAGGTGTACTCCTCCTGATCCTCCTCTTAAAACTATATGCTGGAAATACTAAAACTATTTACTCACTACAACGTCACTTTAGAACATACTACATCATTGTACATGTGCATATCTATATCTTTATACATATGCACTTAATGCCAACTGTATCTGGTTGTTAAGCACTTGCGATTGTGCAATTAAGACAAATTTGAATCTAATTGAGCAAACTGTGTCTATATGTTGACAGATGAGCAGATATAAACAGTGAAACTATGCGTGACAGGCACATCTAAGCATGCATGTGCAACAACACGTGGCTCAAGTGAAGTGTACTGAGCAGAAACCCAACTGGAAATCTAATGTTTCCCTGCATTTTCTGCTCAACCCAAGCACGTCCCGGTTCAGTGATGGTGGGACAGGGACAGAGCGAGAGTAGCCGGATGAATTCTGTCTGTGCTCTGACATCTCAGTGTGTCCAGAACAAGCCTTGGAGAGGAGCCAGCATGGGAAGGCCCTCCACACTCTGGGCTCCTTTCAAATCACAGCATGGATGCAACTGATCCGGGCACAAGAAAACTGGGAAGGATTAGGCATGGAAGTACCAGTTGATTTCTGCAATTACTCTCAAATCTTTAACCAAATCCTTCATTCAAACATATCAATGCAGAGCAACAAATACCTCTGCTGCTAGGTTGTTTTCAATGGGATGTGACAGCAGCAATGACCCAATACGTTTGTTGCAAGCCAGCTGTCATGCTGGTCTGTAAAAAAAAAAAAAGAATAAACCAACCCTATCTTCCCTGCAGCGGACATACACACTGATTTTTTTTTTTTGCTGTGTAGAGCTGTTGCATAGCGAGTTGGTTGCCACAGCAGATTTACTCAGGCGCGTCCACGCACATTGACCGTCCACAGGCCACGCAAGCTCATCCCCTGACCGTGGAGGAGGTTTTTAAGCTCTGACAACATGCAGGGTAACCAAACGACAAAGGAGGACGGAAGAAAAAAAACCTGGAGAGGCGAGGCATTGCACGGCCTCGGGATTGTTTGCTGCTGGCTTCTTCTTACCTCGGGTCTTATGCTGTGCCAATCCTTGATCCAAAGAGCAGCCGGGTGTGGTTAGACAAAATCCTCTACGTTTGGAGGTGGCGGGGACGACATCGAGAGGAATCCCATAGCGTCGGTTGATTTAGTGGGAAACAAACGAGGAGCGAGTCAGGACCGAAATATGCCTGAGTGTGTGCGTGTGCGTGTGTGTGTGTGATCGTCCCTTTTCTCCTTCTGCCTGCTGTCACCTCAGCATCTCTGTCGGTCGCTGCGGATCCGTGACGTGACGACTCTGTGATGATCATCAGCCTTTCCTGCGCGCGCGGCCCCGTTTCGATCGCCCCTCGCAACAAGCTCGGGCACCCGCGCCAGGTTCTTTAAAGCTCGTTCGCGGCTCAGCAGTGAACGCGCTCGTCATATAAATACATTTACTCAAGTACTGTACTTATAAATTTGAAGTAGTTGTACTTAAATTGATTATTTACATTTTATTTTGTACTTCCACTTTATTACATTTTAGAGGGAAAAGATTGTACTTTTTACTCCCAGCACCTCCCACTTCCATTAAAAAAGACTGTCCTTACTTTGTTAATCCCAGGAACATTGCACATATGTATATAATCTCAGGAATTTCTGCATATTGCACATTTATATATTGCAGATTTTTTTAATTTAATTACATTTTTCACTTTCACCCTTCTTCTGCTACTTTCTCCACAATACTGCTTGTGTCAATTTGAATTCCTCCCAAATGGGATCAATAAAGATACATCTTATCTTATCTTATCTTATCTTATTTTATCGTATCTTATATACATAATATGATGCAGTAGTATCACCAGTAATCTACCCAAAGTATCCAAATTTTCTACATATTGATGAACAACAACAACATATAAATGCTCTCACATGTAATTATTAGTGATCAGATAAAATATTATAATAATGTAACTAAAAGAAGCCAGTGTGCATAACTAGTATTTTTAGTTTTGATACTTTAAGTACATTTAGCTGATAAAACTCATGTACTTTTACTTTTTTTTGTATTCAGAACTTTTACTTTTAATTGAGTATTTTTAGATTAGCCTACCATATTTG
Source organism: Scomber scombrus (assembly GCF_963691925.1). Taxonomy (NCBI): domain Eukaryota; kingdom Metazoa; phylum Chordata; class Actinopteri; order Scombriformes; family Scombridae; genus Scomber; species Scomber scombrus. Next base: position 8,157,054 of record NC_084988.1, on the reverse strand, counting down.
TACTTTTACTTAAAGATTTTCCACAAAAATGGTTGAATTATCTCTTAAATACTTAAAATCATGTACTCCTACATCTAATTCCCAATGAAACTCAAACATGCTGCTGTAGTTACAAGAAGAAAAACATGTTTTTGAATGAGGGGGGGATGCTTTAAGTAGAGGATTGAAAAACCACTTCCACATATTAACATTTTGTCGGCTATTCAAACATCTGCTCTGTGAAAACCAAATTCACCTCTGTTGTGTTTGAGGAAACAAATCAGATTTTTTAGGAAAGGGGCAACCAAAAATAAAAAAGACACTTTTCGCAAAGACCACTAGGAGGCAGCATAAGCCAAAGATGGTATATTAGACTGATGTCACACACAGCCATAAAAACCACAATCATCCACTTTGCCAAGTGGACATTTTCTGTTCCCCAATCTTTTAAAAGACCTCATTTCCTGCAATTTTGTCACTAACCACAAAGGCATTTAAACAGCTAATAACTACCAGATTTAAACAGTCCTGAAAATGAAGTTGACTCAAAAGAAGGAATTAAAAAAGTATCTAAAGGAAGTATATTTTAGGTCTTAAAATAGCTTCGGTTTGTATTTAGTTTTATATATTTCAGACAAAAACATAAACCTTCACACACCTATATGATAATGCATTTAACCAATCAAAAGATGTATTGCCTGTAAAATATCAAAGTAAAATGTTGGTTATTGTATTAACTTATTGAATTATGTTGAAATCCAATGTTTCGTTGTCTTTGAGCGTTACCTTCATTTAGAGTAAAGGGAGACCTATTGTACCATCACATGACATTTGTTATGACTGCACTAATTAAATCTAATTTTAAAATTTTAAAAATGAAAAAAGCAACCTTTGTATTTGTGTTACTCTCAGATGAAGAATTGTAACATAAATCAGGCACAGTATAAAAATATATGAATTCATTATATAAAAATGATAAAGAATGCCTTAAAGTCCTCATTCATTTAAAGAAATACGAAGTTAGAAGCATTGTTTGTTTTAAATTAGTGAATATTAACCTAGATTTTTCCATGGATAAAGATTTATGCAGATTTTTAAAAACAACAAAAAAAAAGCAGAACAAAAAACAAAAGATATATGCAGGAAATGAAATTGCATAAGTGTCATGAAGTAGGGAGACCTAGGTTAGTTGTAACATGTTCAATTTCCCCAATCAAGAACGAGTTACAAATCACCTGATTCACTCTGAACATGCACAATTTAGTCCTTGGTCCATATGTGAGGAAGCAGCTACTTGTGAGCAGAAAGAAGAAAAAACACATTTTTATGTAAGAAAGTTTTCTTTTTTAACTTCATGTATTTTTGTGATAGCATTGCCTGCTTTGTAGATAAACTAATTAAACTTAAATCATATTAATTATGTATCTGTGTAGATATCATACATGCAAATTGTTAATGCTGATGTTTCAGAGTCTGTTTTAACAATGTGAATTTTTTTTTTAATCTACTCCAAGCAAATATTTTATTGTACTTCAGCACTTCAGTATGCCAAGGTCCTGGAAGAGAAAACTGACAGAGGGTGCCTCTCAACATTTTGAGGAGAGCATATATAATGTAATGTAATACGGCATATGTCACATGACAGTGCACAGATTCTGCATAGAGAGGAAGACGTTAAAGGAGAAGAGATCAAAGGAACTTCCGCATATAGGCTACAATAGTGGAAACAAGTTCTTTACTGATAAAGGATAAGTCAGGGGAAATTTAGCAAATGTATATTTGAGGCAATGTAAAATATAATGTGTTAGAAAATATTGAACATAATTGGCACACACAAACACACCCACACAGAAACACACTAATGTTCAATTGTTGAAACTGGTACACATTTGCACATTTTGTTCACTTTTATGTTTAAATGAAAGTATAACACACACAGGCAGACACATTCCAATCATGTTAAAAAGTAATTCATGTGTTAAAAAGTATTTAATACTGATATTTTTTGTCATAATCCTTATTTCATAATGTTAGCTACATTTCACCCCAGGGTATTACAATTAACTATGGGGTTAATTGTATGAAAATGTCTAAAATGTTACAACCATCCTCGGTCTCCCCTTCACATACTCATGCAGCTTAACTTGACTGTTTATTCAACAGAGTGGTCATTCATGAACATTACACTAGCACGTACATACTGGCTGCTATCGTCATTACACTAGTCTTATTCTGCAAGTCTCTGCTTAACATGTAACTATAGCAGTGCTGCAGTGGTCTCTAGTGGTGACCATAAGTAGATTATATTCATATCACATCACAATTAACAACTAAGAATTAAAATAGAAACATCTGTCCAAAACAGGTGTAAATTTGATTCCATTCCCTGTTTAGTGTAGTGACCATGAAGCAGAAATACCTACATATTTACTGATGAATATATTACATGGATTAAAACTTTTACCACTTGTACTTTATTGGGTATAAAGAATTTGGGTCTTAATATATGATGTCTGAAAGAAATAATAAAAAAGCATAGTTGTGCTAGACAAACTTGGATCAGCTTTTCCTGTAATCTTTTTTGTGAAATATTGGAGAGTTTTACCTGTTTGGGCTTTAAACATTAATTTATTTTGAACCATGTAAGAGGAAATATCTCAACATGAAAAGGAGACACAAATAGGCCTACACACTCATTTTATTTTGTACGGGGCCACAAGCCAGAATTTTTGGGAACAACTGCTTTAATCTTTAGTTCAAGTACCTTAAAATTGTACTTAAAGGACCAGTATGTACAATTTAGTGCCATCTAGTGGTGAATACAACCCCCCCTCCTCCTTTTGCAAGTGTGTAGGAGAACCTACAATGGCCATGAAACTCATGAAAAAACACGAAAGGCCCTCTCTAAAGCCAGTGTTTGGTTGGTGTGTTCTGGGCTTCTGCAGAATCATGGCAGTGCAACATGACGGCCTGTGTGGAGGAGGACTTGAATGACCGTTACATTGCACTTTTCCATGTCAGAGGTCATTTTTTACAGAGTTCTGAGTACAATGGATTGCAGCATTACAGCTTCTGGGTCAATCATGTGATGCTATTATGACCAAAAAGACTTTTCCCCATAGACTTATAATGTGAAAGACACAACTGTAAACAAGCAGATGTTTTCATCACAAACATGTATCTGTTTTTGAGATGAATGTGAGATGCAAAGTCATTATTTTGAGATAGTTTCTCAATATTTTGAGATAATAAGTCATTATTTTTAGTTACTATGTCACTGTTTTGAGATACTAAGTCATTATATTGCGATACTAAGTCATTATTTTGAGATACTAAGTCATTATTTTTTAGTTAGGCCTACTTAGTCACTGTTCTGAAATACTAAGTCATTATATTGAGACACTAAGTCACTGTTTTGAGAAAGTTTCTCATTATTTTGAGATACTAAGTCATTATATTGAAATACTAAGTGATTATTTTTAGTTACTAAGTCATTATGTTGAGATACTAAGTCACTGTTTTGAGATAGTTTCTCTTTGGGAATGTCAAGTTTTTTAACCCCCCACCCCCTCATTAAAAACAAACAAAAAAAACAACACTTCTCGCGATGTCAGGTTCAGTCAGCATGTTTGTTTTTCTTGACCCGGAAAATATCGTCAGAGTGGGTGCTCTTCCTCTGCACACTCTCCTGTCACCCGTGGTGACGTCTCCCCGTCCAACCGGTCAGTGTGTTACAAGCTGGTAGGCAGCTAGCAGCTAGCTGAGCTACCTCCTCCTCCTCCGCCTGTGAAGGCAGCACAACGGACCCGTGAATGAATCCCCGCACCTCAATGCATCTCCTGTGGGCGCGATGGCAGCGGCAGAAACGGTCTGAGTCTTAGCTCTCAGTCATGTAGTGAGCTGCTCCTGTGTATCTTAATGTTAATGTGATTCGTGCCCTCAGCTGTTTCCACCAGTAGCTAGCGATTTTTCCTCCCTGTCCGAGACAGACGGCGGCAGCTAGCCTCCTCTCTCGCCACTACAGGAGGATGCTGAAGCTGTTCGGGGCTCTGGTTATCCTCGGACTGGCCCTGGCGTGCATCACCTCCTGGGTGCTGGAGAGCTATGACACGGCTTGGCACCCTAAACGCAGCGTCCAGCACCAGGCTGCCGGTGATGGAGATGAATCCAAGGGGAGCTCTCCACCATTTCCCGGCGGCGAGTTGAACAATATATTCTGGTTTATACAGGTGGGTTATTATTCTAGTGATGCTAAGCTAGTTTACAAGCCACACACATAGGACATTTCAGCTTGAATTCACACACTTTTATTTGATTTTTAATTGTTTTGTTTGCATTTCATATTAGTCTGTTTTTAGCTTGCTATAATGTTGTATGAGTCAATCTTTGGTGGTTTAACCTGAATTCTCTGAATGATTGACTGAAAGAGGTCACTGACCACAGAAGTGTGTCATTGTCAGGTAAAGAGGTGGCTCAGCAACACAGGAAGTTGTAGTCAGACTTTGCACTTTTTTTTTTTTTTACACCTCTTGTACAGCTCTGGTTATAAAAAAAAGAGAAAGAAGGCCAAACACAAGCCTTATCTGTGACTATTTCTAATCTTAGTTTGACCTTCATTGTGTGTTTTATGTTTGATTCAAGGTGTCTGACATTCATATTAGCCGATTTCATGATCCAAGACGCATCCCAGATTTTGAGAAGTTCTGCACCGACACCATTGAAGTGATGAAACCAGCTCTGGTGCTCGCAACAGGTACACCACTTTATTCCCACACCCTTTTTCTGGCTGTGAAACTATGAAAGTGGGTGTTGCCCTCATCTTAATGTCATCCTGGACATGAAGTGCTTCACATGCTGCGGCCCCAGATGCTGCGTTGTTTTTCAGCTTCATCTTTTCCGCTCCGTAGGGGATCTGACGGATGCAAAAACAGAGAGTAAGGTGGGTTCCCTGCAGCATGAGGTGGAGTGGCAGGCCTATCACAACATCCTGAAGAGATCACGAGTCATGGAGCGCACCAGGTGGATCGACATCCGTGGAAATCATGGTGATTTACTGCTGCACTTTATCTTGTATTTCATAAATCTCCCAAACTCTCCGGTTCACGATTGAAACATCTCAAGAGTGCGTCTGTGTGTGTGTGTGTGTGTGTGTGTGTGTGTGTGTGTGTGTGTGTGTGTGTGTGTGTGTGTGTGTGTGTGTGTGTTAGTGTGTGTGTTATGATGCTTTTCCACAAGAATCCATTAACTCTGGTAGATTTTCACATCACACAGGAAGGCACCCTACCCCTCCTCTTCACTGCTCTCTTCTTCCTTTATTGGATCGCAGGCTATTAGATGTGAAACAAGATATCCTTGCTTTGTTACTGTCCAAAAACAAAGAAGGAAGCTACCATATGATCTGCAATTTCTCTGATAGCTATTCTGGTATTATTGATCTCTGTTTTTGATATACTGTACGTCTTGTCACTTCATTGTTAATGTGGTAACAACAGATTTAGTTCGATAGCTTTTTGTAAGACGATGAAATCTAATCGATCGGATTAAACGTGTCTCGTCTCATGGGGGAGTACTTCATTAGACATTCTGATCTTTCATTGTAGAGATAACTTATCGTCTCATCGATGACTTCTTATCGAGCTCGTATTCTGCTCAGTCTCACCATTGTTTATTTCTTTTGACAGATGCCTTCAACATAATGTCATTGGACAGCACCAACAACTATTACCGGTCAGTATGATAAGGTCAATACCGCATTAGATGCCTGATTAACATCCAGTAGGTACTTACACCTGCATATTTTACAGAGTGAAGTAGTGTGTGGTGACTTCAGTGCCTTTGAAACATGAGTATCTGTGCACCTATTTGACAGGAAGCTGTCTGAGCATCCTGAGAACTAAAATAGAAGCAGAATATTCATGAAAAGACTGTTTTCTTTTTCTCTTTCACCATAAATTATGTTTTATGTAACATTGTTACCTCTGTTAATGCTGATTGATCTTTCATCTGCCCAATGTTCTTAATGTTGCGGTTATCCTCTGCGAGCCAAGTCTGTCTCTTATGCAAGCCTTATTGATTTATTTAAAATCCATTAAATTATCTCAGGCCTCCTCTATTAGGAGAGGAACGGCTGGCTCCATCCCAGTTTGCCCTATCTTGTTGCTCACATCGTCTTTTCTGTATTGTCTGTAGGAAATACTCGGCTAATCAGAAAGTAGGCTCCTTCCACTATGTACACAAAACTCCCTTCGGCAACTACTCCTTCGTTTGTGCAGACGCCACCCTGATGCCGGGACCCAAGAGGCCGTACAATTTCTTTGGTATTCTCAACCAGGTGTGTCTCTCTAGTGCCTTCTCTTTACACAACATGAGCATTTGCTGAATTTGTTATAAGCTTCATGAATTTAAATACTTCACAAACCACAATCACTGTCTTCTTTAGTCACTTGAATTAGTAAGGATTAGGGTGGATCTGAATGATATAATGACACATTCCTCTGTAAGAAAGTGTGACTGACTAAACACAAAGTAAAAAGAAAAGCACATCTGAGTTTAGTAAAAATAGAAACAAATGGAGTTTTGTGTTTACACAACTGATAGTTGCAGCACTAAAGTTTACAGTATCGTCATACTTTACACGGTATGATTCATGCTCTAAAATGCCAGTTTCCTGCAAAAATAACAAGACTTACAATCCATTTTCTGTTTTTAAAGATTTAAATAAAGCGCTTATGTAACAGTAGATTATGAATATAAAGGAACAAACAGTGATATACTTTTTTTTGTGACAGACTCAAATGGACTTGCTGGACACGTTCAGAACTGAGAGTCTGAAAAGCAACCAGTCGATCTGGTTTGGCCACTACACCACCTCCACCGTCGTTTCCCCATACCCAGGAGTTCGGGATATGATGAGGTGAGATAAGATATTTATTAATCGGATGGAGAAGTAGATTTATGTGCCATCCAGTCATTGTTCAAATTATCCACAGCCTGCTCCTTTTTATCTGCGAGCCAGATATTTATCATACAATCTCACAGGGATGCTTGTATGGCGAATTAGCTGTAATGTCGATCTGTAAATACTAATAGATGGTCCAGAAGCGTCTTTTTTATGGAGTCTTTAGCTTCTTGCGTCTATGTACATAGACGACAGTGTACATATTTGCCCCTTTGTAAATTTGGAATTATTCTTGTGTTTTTAGGTCTGCAGTTGCTTATTTGTGTGGTCACCTGCACACACTGGGCGGCCTGATGCCGATCCTCCACAGTCGACATCCACAAGGCACCCTGGAGCTGGAGCTGGGCGACTGGATGGACAACCGCAAGTAAGATGACAGCATTACAAAATATTTCTCACCATGTTTACTTTCACTATTACTCTTGTTGTGTCTGCCTTGTTTAAAATGTCTTCCACATCATAGATATATAAAAGTGTTAATTTTCTTCACATCTGTACATTCTTCATTCAGGTACAGAGTTCTGGCTTTTGACCATGACCTGCTGAGTTTCTCTGACCTGAAGTTTGAGCAGTGGCCTGCAGTTCTCATCACCAACCCCAAGGATGCCCAGTACCTGCATCCCGGAGTGGAGCCTCTGGGCCGGATACGGAGATCCACACACATCAGGTGTGTCCTCTGTGTGTGTAAAACTATAAACCCAGCACCAGCAACACTTAGTGTCCAAGAAGCACTGACTGTGCATATTCTGTATGTTTACAAAGCACATGCCCTTGTATAATAGGCTAATAAACTCAGCATGCAATGTTATTATTTATTATATCCAATGCAGCTGTCAATTTATAAACTGAAGAAAGCTATGTTTTGGTCTTGTTTGTTAGTTATCTTGTAATATTGTTTAATCAAACTGGTGAAAATGAAGAATTTAATTGTTTTGGAATCCAGAATTTTTTTTGAAAAAAGTCTTTAACATTACCAAATGAGGCATTACTGAACACTTTCACTATTTTCTTATACACTAGAGCACTGCCATGATTTCCTATTATAATGTGTATTATGATGCAGATCCAAATATTCATGTATTTTTAAACATTTTCACAGAATATGCTCTGGCTTTGTGCTTTCTTGGCTAACAAGATATTCACCACAAAATACCTTACACTGGGAAAATAATATTGCACTATTTATAACATTATAACAATATTTATAACATTTTTCCTGGTTCTCAATAGGATCTTGGCCTTCTCAGAGGCCCAAATCACAGCGGTACATGTGAGTGTAGATGGGGAACCTTTGGGACAAGGCCTCTCTGCTGGAGGCCCTCTTTATGTACTGCTGTGGGATCCGTCTCTCTACCTCAGCGGGCTACACACAATCAGAGTTAAAGTGGAGGTCAGTGCAGCATTTATTTGTCTTCCATTTAAAGTGAAAGGTGTTCTGAGACTTCAGCTTGATTTAAGTTTGGAAGGTTTGTTTGCTTGTGTTGGGTTTTTGTTCAGTAGTAATTGTGTTAGGTCTGCTGCTGCTTTGATAAACAACTCACTCTTCTTCTTTTCTTATCATTTCGTGTGTGTGAGCCAGGACTCGGCAGGCCGGTCGTCAGTGCGGGAGCAGCACTTTACTCTGGAGAAAGACCTGACTCCCAGCTTTGGTTTTGCACAGTCCTTCATCCTTCTCACCGACCACTACATCCTGGGCAGAGTGGCCTTTATATGTACAATGCTGCTGAATGTCGGTGTGCTGTTGGCCTTCAGGTTCCTGCGTGTTCCTTCAGGGAGAGGTGAGCTTTCACTGACACCCCTTCAAATATGATCAAAGATTTCACACTGATTACATGCTACTGAAGTGGACAGAAGCAAATTCCACAACCACTTTTTTCAGATTTCATGTTATTAAAGTTTTAGTTTGGCCAGTCAAACGTCTAGACACACTTTCTCATTCAAGACAATGGGACGGTTGGTACAGTATAGGTCTTAGTTATTTCAGTAATTACACATTTTTTTATTTTGTTTTTCTTTATAATTAACAGGATTGACCTTTCATGCGTGTCTGTCGCTCCACATGGTCAGTAAAATGGACACCTTCTACTACTCTCTGCTGCTGTTCAACCTGTGTACAGCCTTAGGTGGGTGCTTCAGACGTGGCGTCACTTCCTGTGTTATGATACAACATCTAAAAATACAACATTAAATAAAGACTAATCTACAAGATGTAACGCTCTAGCAAAGTATAGCTAGATAGAATCCTTCATAGTATAAACATCCCTCTGTGGTTCCCCTTTCCTTCTACAGGCCCGTGGTTTATAGGAGAGATGATAGATGGCCATAGTGGTGCCTGCTTCGCCTTTGGGGTGTTTATTGATGGACACTTCCTGGAGGGCAGTCTCACTTATGTTGTTGGAGTCGTACAAGTAAGAAAATTACTTTTAATTTGACACACCTACATCTTAATAATGCCTGTTCATGTGCATATCATCCTTTTTTTTTTTTTTGTTATATTTTGGAAATGGACATTTCTTATTCTTTTCACTTACCTTTTAAAAAAAAAAACCTTTTACCATATTAATCATATTTTTTAATCATATTCCTTCACGCTCCAATCTACTAAAGGTGTTTTACATCTGCCCAACATCTGTACCATAAACCAGTGGTTCCCAACTTGGATATCGGAAAAACCCCAAAGAGTCCCAAAATAAGTTTGAGGGGTCAAAAGATGATTAAGGGGAACATTTGTTACACTGCCTTTTCTATAATTTTTGTCTTGTAAAATACAGAATTCTTTTAACTCTCTAAGCCTATCTGAAAGGGAAAGTCCTGTATACAGTGAGGCATGGCTGGTGATGAGGTGATCGCAAATATATATTGCCTCATTTTAAGGGGTTTTGGAAACAACTCCATTCATACATTTCTAAACATGATCTGAAAACTTTTGTTAGCGATATTATTTCATATATTCTGTTTTTACCTTGCTGTTAATATTATCTGGTGAAACAACCAACAGGCATCATCAAGCCTTCGTCTTGTTTTATGGACTCAGAAGTGCTCTAATCACATTAAGTCAAGTCAATTTTATCTATAAAACACCAAATCACAACAGGAGGTATCTCAGGGCACTTTTACCCCACACATAGCAGATCTACACTGTACTCTTTAATTTACAGAGACCCAACATTCCCACATGAGCAGGCACTTGGCGACAGTAGCAAGGAAAGTCCCCTTTTAACGGGAAGACACCTTATGGAGATCCAGGCTCTAGGTGAGCGGCCATCTGCCTCGACCGGTTGGGTTTAGAGAGGAAGAGGGAGGGGGGAGTGAGGAAAGAGACACAGAGAGTCACAGCAACAACAATAATAACAGTTGTAACAACAGAAACATGACTAATATACATAGTAGTGGTAGCAGTGGACAAATATGACTAATAATAATAATTGTAGGAGTGGGCTTCAAGCTGGACCAAGGGGACAGCGGGCGGGCCGCAACCAAAGGTCACCGAACTGAACTCATTTCCTCATTACTTCCTCTCTGCCAGCTGCTGTTCTTCAACATGCCCCTCTACTGTTACCTCTGCTGGAGCCTCCACCACCGTTGCCGCGGCAACACCTTCCGATCCCACTTCTTGCGGCCGGGCTGCCGCTGGCGGACTCTAGCAGTTCACTTCTTCATGCTGCTGCTGCTCACCTGGCAGGCCCACTCCTGCTACTTTCTCCTGGAGACCTACGGCCCCACGGCCTTTTTCCTGTCTCCGGTCCGCACGTGGGCATTGGGGCTCAGTCTGCTATTGGTCTACCGTGCCTGGACAGGCCCCGCCCCTCTTGTTCATGACAACAGCAAGAGCGTCTCTCCCTCTTGACAGTAATTGCACTGTACCACAACAATTTCCTTGAGCCTGACTCACAGATATATTTTGTGGTCTCTATCCACCCTGAAAGCCTCAATTTTCTCCACACAGCAGCCCCCTCCTTAATTTTTCTTCTCCCTCCAAAGCCACCTCACAGTACATCATTCACTATCCTGTTCTAGGTAGTATTGTTTACTTAATATGCATGTTATTGTAAAACACCGGTGAGCACATTTCTGGCCATACTCATTGCAATGTGTACAGTGTAAAAAATATATATATACATGGAGGGTGAAATAGCCTATTGGAGCTATGTAAAGACTAGTCCAACGTATGCTGCAGTTGACAGTATATAAGAGCTGTATTCTGCTGTGGTTTAAGCTGACTTGTTTACTTGAGCTTTAGCACTTTTTGGAAGTGTTGCCTTGGCCTAATGCCACTTCACCACTGCCAAAGGATGAATAAGAAAGATTTCACCTTTCATTCTTCCATCAGACAACAATTTTCATTCACTAATGAAGGCTGGACGTGCCAAACCCAATCTTCCTCGTGTTTACCGTCTGACACAAAAATCATGTGTCCTGCAGAAAGGTGCGCGCTTCATTTTTGTATACTGTAAAGCTTTTCCTAACTTCCCACGTCGGACAGAGCGCAGCAGTTACTCTGATGGAGTTGACATAGGCGAGGCAACCTAGACGATCATACTTTTCAAGTTTTTGTTCTACACAATAACAGGAAATCAAAGGAAGGAAATTACAAAACAATGAAGTACTGTAGTTGACCTGTGTCCAAGTAGTTAAAAATATTGAAAGTGTTTTTAAATCGATTTAATTCCATTGCAAAAGACTGCCACTAAAACATTTCTCAATATTCGCATTGGAAGAGTCATATCAAAAAGTTCAATGCCAGTTTTCGCTAAAAACACAGAGAAGCCGGCCCTGACTTTTTCATGCTCCTTCAAACGTGATTACAGAAAGCAGATGTTTGTTTCTCAGGAATGTGAGCACTTGAACAATAGGCTGGTCCCAGAAGTATTTCAGGACAATGTTTTTATACTCCATCATAGCTCAGTGAACTAAAAAACCATGTAAAACAATCAACGTGTGGTGGCTAAAAAAACAAAAAACAAAATGAATGTGATATAGCTGTGGTGAAATGAGATGAACCAGTACTATGCTGTTTTTTTAAAATGTATTCATTCTGATTGTATTGTGTGATTAATTTCTTTTTCTTCCCTCTCATGTTATATATCTGCACTGGAAATGGGCATTCTTCACCCGAGGGGGGGCCAGTCCTACCTCGAGGTGAGTGTGATTAGGAAGATATAAGAGAATTCCCTGCGTTGGAAATTCATTTTGACAATTTCAAAAAAAAAAGAAGAAAGTTTTGTCTATATTGTTCAAAAATATGTTTGTTCTTTTTGTGCCAGTGTGAGAGCAGTAAACTGTATGTTGCACATCAGTCCTTTCTGTCAGTAGTAGCAGGTGTCTGGATTCCACAAAACCAAACTGATGGGGGGGAAAAGTACGTAAATAGGGGTAAAAAACACTTTTATTAAGTCTTTAATGGGAGCAATGTTCCAAAAGAGTTAGCACCAAGTATGTATTTATTTTTAAACCATACCCAGCATGAGTGCAGAATAATTGCTTAGTGCTGTGATAAGACAAGCAGTTTAATATTAGAACAGCTGTTAGACAATGAGAAAATGTAATTATGTGTTCTCTTGCTGGCAATGGTTTAATATCTTTTCCTTTCTGCTCGGAAGAGTCTTTTACATTTGTACAAGAGCACTACCAAGTGTATAATTCCAGCATAAAGGTTGATATTTAAGAGTTTATATTTCTGGAAAGCAAAAAAAAACAGTTCTCTAATGATGCTCTGTACCTCTGATGCTATAAAAATCTGTCCACAAGGAGGCAGTGTTGAATGAATTTAGATGGTAATGGGAAATGACTGTTGGATCTGTGCTATGAGCCTTTTATTTCACTTCCACTTTTAAATTAAAGCATGGGCCTGTTATGGGTTATTTTTATTCCTTTTCTTTTTTTTTCAGAAAAGCACTAAAAGAATGTTTTGATGAGACAGGTTTGCTATAAATCTGGTTGTGATTGTTCTGTACTGTACACTGATTTGACTGTTCACAAGAAAAAAACGAGACATCGACTCCACCGCTACGTCTCTGAGAGAAAACATACTGTAGGTGATGTACCTGCTGTTCACATATTCTGCATCCCCCTCCTGTGTTCAAATATTTCAATATAAATATGAATTAACAAATGATGATTTTACACCTGCCACATATTTTTCTCGTTACAACTGAGATACGAGCCAACCACTTTTTTTTCTAATTATTGGTTTACAGTGCTGTGGAATAAAATGTTCATTACAGTAAATCATATACTTTGTGTTTGTGTACACATTATCATCATTGTCACATAATGTTACGCAGCAGTTGAGAATATGGAATTCCAACAGGTGAGTCAAAAAGAAAACTGATTACATCATTAAATAATTAAAATGAGGTGTGAAATGACAAATAAAACTGTGTACTCTAACCTCCAATCAGTGTAAAAAAAAAAAAAAGAAAAGAAGAGAAAGCCTTATTTCTCTTTCATCACTGATTGTTTGATAGAGTATAAAGGTACGTCTTAGTTTTTTTTCTTTATTAAAACAATATTTTCTTGTTCTTTTTGCTAGTTTTTTTTTTCAACACTAGTTCTCACACTTTATGGCACAAATTTACAATTTGCTGAAAAGGCTAGTACTATGCTGACGGTGTTTTCAGGTACGCCTGCAGTGTGGAACTTGCATATAAATAAATGAGTGTATGATACATTCAAGCCCTCGCCAGATGATTTCAAACAATGCTGATAAAATCTATTTAGAAGATAAATCTGTCTGTATTTCACAGTACACTGAGTTTTTAACACTACTGCTGTTCTCAGTTCAATTTTCACCCAGGAGGTCAACAGGCGTTAACTAAAAAATAAGGTATACTTTCATTTTAATGAGGTCTGGAATGATGTTGGATAAAAATAACACAGAACTGGGTGATAATTTATACCTTACGCTTTATACAGTCAAACCAAACTTAGGAGGACAAAAGTTGCATGATTGACAGGAAGACAACAGGAGGGTTAATCTGGTGTCAGGTTTGACATTCCTGCTCTGGATGGTGAATCGGACTACAGACTTTGACTGAGGCCGCTAACATCCGTATAGCTCTCTGTTAACTTGAATGGGAATAAAATCATTTAACTGAGTGGCTCCTTTCTTAACTTTATGAATGTTATTGGTTTGAATGGATCAAATTCTGAAAGGGAAAACAACTCTAAACAATTAACCCAATGTTTTACAGCTGCAACAGTAGCGACGAACTAGGTGAGAGCAGAGCCGACAACATAAGCATGTGTCGACAGTGTTTTTGTAGTTAGTCTCACTGCCAGAAGTGGGTGACAAAAGTCCTGTATGCCAGCTTTACGGTAGCTAGCTTCAGTCTTCTACAGTATAATGCTCCACTGCTGTAAAACTAAGTAGTTGAAAAATAAAATGACCAAGTGCAAGAGTGAAACAAAAGTTTACTATCTTTTAGCATCCATACAAGAACACGTCTTCTGATGTGTTTTTATTGTTATTATGGTGCTTTTTGTACACTAGAAGGCTTTAGATGTGATTTGAAACCATCTAATAATAATAAAAAGTACCATACAGCCACACAAATGTCAAAATGTTAGTATTAAAATGCAAGATTTATCTGACTTCTATACACTCTACATTTTATTTTATTTTTCTAGTTTCACAGAACATTTTTCATTAATGGTTCTACATTGTAATCAGCTGGCATTGACTAATTAATGCAACGTCTTACCAGTGTTCATTAAGTTAGTGTTAATGACAGAGAGGCAACTGTGTGTTCATTTCCCAAGGCATCTGGTGAGAGCATCCTCTGTTGGAAGTGATTTTCTTCACTCTGATATCTTTATAATTTGCTTGCCAATGTTCCCCCCTTTCATCATAGAGCAAAATGCAACTGCAAGGAAAAAAAAAGACTCAACTCAAGTTTAAAACAGAAAATCAGACAATAGAAAAACATTTGAAATGATTTACCTCCCATATTTTCAATGCCGTTCACTGTAGTTTCCAGCACCTGCAGAATCAAAGCAAAATTACCAAAGATGCAAAGACACAGATAAAGACGAGGCATGCAATCTGCACACAAACAACGACACCCACGCAGCCAACCATATACTATCATCACCATTTCCTCCTCACCTTGATTTGGCCTGATTTAACCCACTGGCTGAGCTCGCAGAGGGCAGCTTCTGCTTTGCTCATGTAGCTAAGCACCATAAATCGCTCCCGGGTGATGTGTTTTTTTTGCAGAGTTTCCTGTGTCTTATCATTCAGGGGAGGAGGATATGGAACATCTTTGTTGTACTGTGAGATCTGCCCGCACAGGATTACATGGCCGCCGTTGTTCATCTGGAGGTCAGTGAGTCAGATTGAGGTTTTAAGACAAAGTAGAAGCAGTTATCTACAACCACCGCTATTCATTTTGCAAATGTTGATGCCAAAATTTGGAGAAGAAAAAAACAACTAACACCCAAGTCTTCCCACATTTTTCTGCCAAATTAACAGCAAATAACAGACACAACCCAAGTAGTACTTGTTCGATGACAGTATCACTGATGGCACCTCCCACATTATCAAAATAAACATTGACGCCATCAGGGCAGCACTCTTTGAGCTTTGCTGGCACATCATCTTGGCGATAGTTGATGGCAGCAGAAAAGCCCAAATCTTCCACTAAAGCTTTGCACTTCTCCTCAGAACCACAGATCCCTACAACCCTCGCACATCCGTCCAGCCGGCCAATCTGGAAACAGAAAAGCAAAGCGAAATGATACAATCATAGACCCACTTCCTATTTTTCTTGTAATCTGATCTCTGTTTATGTTGCTAACTTTGTAATTAGCTAGATAACATCTGCTACCCTGAGTCTGGTTTCTGAAATCTCACAATTACTGTACAGTTCCCACCATACATGTTTTCTTAATCTTTCTTACCTACAAGAATAATTTCAAGTGATATTTTAGCTAATTTGAAAGATAAACAAGCTTTTCTTTTATGCATTTTACCATTCAAAAAGCTGTAATTACCTGTCCAGCTATGGAGCCACAGGCCCCGGCTGCACCGCTCACCACCAAGGTCTGATTAGCCCCTTTTGACACATGACCCTTTTCCCTCATTCCCAGAAGTGCAGTGAGGCCTGTTATGCCAACTGCACCCAAAAAGTAGGACAGGTGTCCATCAACCAACTGTGGATTCAACTGCAAGAGACAGAAACACCAACTGATAATATCAATTACAGTCATATAAGGCTTTTCTCTCACATAGGTCAGTCAGTGCATAAGATCATAAAGACATTCTCCTTCCTGCAAGAAGAAATCTGACCCAAGCCAGCTGTCAATGCCAATTTTGACACACAACAATATGCCCATACCTTCTGTAAGACACTTCCTTTCATAACAGCATGGGTCTGCCAAGGCCAGTTGAATGAAGTGACCACATCTCCCTCACTGCAGGAACTGCAGCAGCTGGATTCAACAACGCCGACACCTCCACCATCCAAACACTCAGACAGCTGCCATGCAATCAGGTATTCAGCGCCGGTGTCTTCATTCATTCTGCATCGCTGAGAGGCAAAGAGAGAAAGATTTCAGCTGGAGTGATGTAAGCTTTAAGCACAAGTCAACTGTATGAAATTCCAGCTAGTGTTTCTGCACTCAAAAGGACAGGCTCATAGTTATCAGGTCTGTTTTATAACAGCTGTAAAGTGCCCACAACCAGTTTTTCTTGCCATAATCATTCCTATAGTTCATACTGGCCATTAGAAGATCCCTTCATAGGTGATGGGGGCCAAAATCCATAAGCTTCCCTCCCTGCAGAAATGTATTTTAAAGTTTATCTAAAGCTAATATGACACATCAATTGTCCAAATGAGTCAAAGACATATCTTTCAGTGTTAGTCTTTTTGAAACACAAAGAGGGAATCTGATGCTAAAAAAACTGTAAATGTGGCAGATATCCACTTGATATGACTAATTCAGACTACTGAAGCCTCGTATAAGCTGCACATAAAACTTTTAAATGCATTTTTTTTTTTTTTTTGCACAAAATGACTATGTGGACACACTGGAGTTTGGCCCCTGTCACCGACATTGAAAGTGCAATATGAAGGGGATCTTATGGGAGGAATGAATATAGGGAGCAAAACCTCTTTCAGTGTTCATATGGGCACCTGACTGACTGTGAATATCTGTCCTTTAACAAAAACTTTACATGCAGATTATGCAGTGTAACCATCTGTTGTGTAAGATGCATCCATACCAGTCAGACAACACATGCTTCAAGATACAATATGTTGCAATGTAGGCCTATGTCTATTCTGTATAGACTGTATCATTACCATGTAAGGGTCGACTGAGAGGTAATTCGTCCGAACAAGAACTTCCCCATCTTTCAGCTCAGGTGTTAAACTAATCTCCTCCAGGCGGAAATTTTCAGGAACTGGCACCCCGTCTTTACCTGGGTGCAGAGAAGAGGTGAAGGCAAAGTAAACATTAGCCACAAGGGCGCAGTAATGTTACAGCACGGTTGACAGGAAAATAGGTCACCTTCTACTATGGAGGGGGAAAATAATATTTTACTTAATAACCTACCAGGTCGGGAGTTGAGAACGACTCTCTGCACATGCATCCTTGACGAACAGCGTACCTTGATATCTGAGAGGTGCCTTTGAAAACCAGATCTGGCAACAAAACGTCCAGCCTTTATGAGTTCAGTATGGGTTCAGTTTAATAAAAGTGTGTGGCTGGGAGTGTTGCACATGTAATAATGGCTAACTACTTGCATAACCTACTGTAAACACGGTGTTTATATTACCTAAAAGGTCGGTGCTGTCTGTAGGCTAACAGCAAGTACACAGAGTAGAAGATCTCATCTCGTTCAAAGCGAGAGAGTTCACTGTCAACAACTTCCGGTTTCGTTTGAATTCCGTTACACAGTGAATTAGTGTCTCCTGTTCAGGGTTGGGAAGGTTACTTTGGAAATGTAATACAGATTACTAGTTACCCTATTTAAAATGTAATAAGTAATGTAACTATTTCATTTTATATGAAAACGTTTTCAACTGTTTTCACCAAAATCTAAATTCTGATGTTTTTCATGGATAGTGATATGATATATGAGGGAGATCATTTCTTATAAAGCAAGATTTATCTCTCATTTGAAGATGTATTCATTAGTTCATGTAGATTTTGGTTTTGATATTTTATGAAAAAAGTCAAAAGTCTGGCATGGGCTGAGATGGTACTGTGACATCATTTAATCCCATGTGTGTTACAAATAAGTCCACATCTTGATTTATTTACAAAATATAAAAAATATTGATTTTAAAGAATCAAAAACAGCATTATATGTATTCAGTAACATGTTAAATATTTAAAAATAAGGGGAAAAGACCCTACTCCTGAGCAAAATTTTAAGGGGTCTGACTTCAGATGTAACGCCCTTTGTAATAATCAACATCATCATTTTCATTATCTGCAATGTATTACAATTACATTTATTTTTGTAATTACTGTATCTATTTAAAAAAAAATTAAAGTACTTAATGATACTGTAAACTACTGACAGCACTGTGTGACACTATTATAATGTTATATGTTATATGTCTTTTTCTCTCCCCCCTGCTGTTTTACAGTCGTGTTTATGGAATCATTATCGAATTAGCTTATAATTATCTTATTATATGAAAGTCAGGGGCGATTCTAGGATCAGACCTTTAGGGGGGCTCAGCTCCTAATGAGAATTTGACATACAATGCCCTGCAAGTGTTCAAACCCCCTGCTAAATTACTAATTTCAGTGGATAACATAAATTACATCAATACATAGTAGAGTGGTCAGGGGTTAATAAACCCTGAGGGAAAGACAATATTAATGATAGAACTATCCAAAGTGCATTAGACCTGTAAATAAAACCATTTGAACCTGTAGCATAAGTGTTTGTCACATCTCTAACAGACAGGTTCGCAAAATAACTAAAGTTGTATAAGATCATTTTTAGGGGAAAAAATACAATAATAATTTACTTATTTGTAGGGGTGCTTAGATCAATTTTAAAACTTAAAAAGGGTCTAAAATCTCCACTTTGATTAAAGTCAAAAACAGTCTAAATTATAAGAGGAACTATTACATTAAAGTGTAACATGTATTATCTCAGTGTTTGGGTGAAGTGCACATAAAATGCTAGTTTTAAAGGGGACAACGAACGAGAGACGACGAACTCTCGCGAGGTTACGGTAAGAGATCCAATGCGTAATGTAAGAGATCTCGCAAGAGTTCTGCCCCATGCACTCTAGCAGCGACCCTGAACTATCTTGTCTTTAAAACGAGGTGCAGTTTAGCCGTTAAGGCGGCTACAGCGAAATCAGAAACGGTACGCAGCCTCATCAGCCTCTTTTATTATTCATGTCCACTAACACTGCAGTCATTGAACAGATTATGCCGTGAAATCAACTACTTTTTTTTTTTTTTTTTAGCATTTACGATCGACGTTGCCACTGCAAACTGCTCCGTTACTTTCCTGCAGACAGTCATCGCTCACTCTTGCTAGCTAGAAAGTGTTTCAAAGAAGAAGAAAAGAGCTGAGAAGTGACGCCTTGTGGAGGAATCTGTAAAAAGAGAGAGAGAGAGAAAGTTGAAGGAGGAGGAGGGGGGCTTCTTCAGTACCGTAGCTTGCCTGTTACACTAGCTTACCGTCAACTTTAGCTGCAGAAGAAAAAAAAGGGCACCGTCATCACAGGGAAATGAAAGCCTGTGTGCCATCATGGAGGGACCGACTTTAATGTAAGTAAACATTACCTGACAACTCCTGCTTTAAAGTTAGCACTTTGTTTAATGGTTTTTTTGGTGGCTTCGTGGTTCTAAGTTTAAGTGCGTTGTTTATAAGACACAATTGTGTCCAGCTAGCTTCACCTGATTTGATCCCCCCCTCACACCCTTTCAGAGGACAGATAGACACCCACAGAGAGGCATGTGTCACCTCACTGTAGCTGAAGTTTACACCAGCTAACCATGCTCTTTACTATGCAATGAAATCCTGTGTGATAGTGGCATTATCAGCACAATATGCAGTCATAAATCTGGTTATATCAGTCTCTTAAGTCTGTACTAGTACAGTCACCTAACTGTAGCTAACACTGTATGAAATCCTGTGTGATAGTGGCATGATCAGCACAATATACAGTCCTACATCTGGTTATATCAGTCTTTAAAATCTTTATTAGTAGTGTCACCTAACTGTAGCCAACCCTACCCTTTTCTGTGCAATGAAATCCTGTGCGATAGTGACATGATCAGCACAATATACAGTCCTGAATCTGGTTATATCAAGTCTTTAAAATCTGTGTTAGTAGAATCACCTAACTGTAGCTAACCATGCTCTTTTCTGTGCAATGAAATCCTGTGTGATAGTGGCATGATCAGCACAATATACAGTCCTAAATCTGGTTATATCAGTCTTTAAAATCTGCATTAGTAGAGTCACCTAACTTAGCTAACCATTCTATTTTCTGTGCATTGAAATCCTGTGTGATAGTGATATTATCAGCTGAATATACAGTCCTAAATCTAGTTATATCAAGTCTTTACAATCTTTATTACTAGTGTCACCTGAAGTTTATACCAGCTAACCCTTCCCTTTTCTGTGCAATTAACATCTCACCTCCTTAAAAAGATGTGTCATAGTGACATCATGGTCATCTGAATATACAGTCCTAATCAGTCTTTAAAGTCTGTATTAGTAGTGGTCTTGTGTTATTTCACTGCTAATGCAGATGCCATGATGGTATATTCAGTGTCTTAGGTCTGCAACTATATATCGGTTAACTATCAAAGAGGACCAAATGAACCAGAATATATTTGCTTTTTTGTTCAAAAATGACTCAAAATGTTTAAAAACCATCGATTATTCAACTAATTGTTGCATTTCCATCCCAGATTGCAAGATGTTGTCTTCGAATTACTTGTTTTATTTCCTTTAAATGTCAAATATAACAAATAGTTTTAAAAAATGTTCACATTTGAGAAGCTGGAATCATAAAATCTGAGGCATATGATCAGATTACATGCTGATTCATTTTTATCTCGATGACTAAACAAATTATTGACCATCATGTCAGCGATAGTAACAGCTTAAAAAAAACCATATTGTTGCATCCCAAGAGAAAGGGATGTTTTTCACACACACACACACACACACACACACACACACACACACGTACACACGTAACACTCACTCACAGCACAATTCCCAGTACAGTGACAGTGTCATCGGAGGCTGTCTCTGACTCGGCTTCTTGTCAACTGCATCTGTGAATGTTTTTGGGCTTTGCACGTTATTTTAAGGGCCGGAGAGAAAAGGAGAGTCTGGGAGGGAGGGACTACGACTACGGCCCTGCACCCTCTGTCTGGCACATGCTCGGTCATGTCCAGTGACATGATATTGCAACGTTACCTCTCCTAACATCATCTAATCAGGGCTCAGTATTCAATCTTCACTGTTGACAGTATTTAAAACATTAGGTCTTCTTTTTCTCCCTATCTTCTCCTCATATAACCAGGCCTCATATCTACTAGTGAGTTTACATTTAATAAAGGTTTTGTGAGTTTGATTAACTCTTAAAATGGTTAACATGCACTTGGAGATACATACATATATACATTTTTTTTTATACCTTAATAGGGGCAACACATCCTGGTGGAGATACAACTCATGAAATCCAAAATATTTTTTTTAATTATTTGTGGAAATGTTTTACTTAGGTGCAAATGAGATAACTAGTAATGTAAAAGTAAATAAAAAGAATAATTAACATCTCATTTTCCACTCCTGCCTGTTTAAGGGCTAACTAACATGAACACCATATCAGTTATCTAGGTCATGGTCACAGTTGTTTGGACCTGTTATAGCAGAAGGTTAATATTAATTCACTCAATGGGTCCAGGAAGCTGCAACTGTGTCATTGTAATTATCATTAAACACTTGTGGTTTTTATGCGCATGTGTGAAAATAGACTGCGGTGAAAAGATGTTTATTAGCTCGCCTTTGTTGACGAGGCATGCAATATAATGTAATATTAAATGAGTATTGCTTGCTCAGTATTATAGTTCCATGATTAAGTAATACCATATAGATCCAGGCCCAAATGTTGCAAGATGATCTATCTATGACTCCATTTAATGTCAAATAAAACAAAAGGTAGCCTCTGGTACAAACATTTAGTAGTTTACCAACTTAAAATTACTTTATGTACTTTCTTATTTCAGTAAAAAGTAATCAAACTGTGTTTCTCTTCACAAATGCACAGCATATATTAATATATTTTGGGTGAGCTGGCTGCTTTTTCAGGGAAAAATGTGATATTTTTTTTACATCTGTTTGGCTCCTGGTAACAAGTGGAAGACACCGTTTGTGACATTTTATAGACTTTCCTGTAAGAAATGGAGGTAGATTAAGTTTAACGCCTTACATACTGTTAGTCTCTACACCAATTCACATTCATAAATACTTCAATGAATTACCCTGAGCAGTATGTGAAGGTTAAATGAAAGTAAGTAAGCATCATGAGCTTCTAAAAACTATAAACCAAACAAATATACTTTATATACATAACTGAGCTTCTATAGTAAGACACTGCTTTTCTTGTCATATGCAGACACACCACACAGGAACTCATTTCTTAAGCATTTTATAGAATACAAAGAATAAAACATGTGTGAATGTTTTTTTATTTTTTATTTTGTACATTTGCATATACAAAAATGTGTATCAGTTTCACATTTTTTGTAAAGGAAAAAAAGATGCATTTTATTCTGAGGGTCACTTAAGGAAATGTCCAGCTAAAATAGATGTTTAAAGCCATGTTTTTTTTGGTTTTTTTTTTACATTTCTCAAGTGTAAAAATGAGTCAAATTTCAATTTGAAAGGGATAAATGAAAACCAGCTTCTCTAAAATGACCCAAAAAAATTAAACGTAATATACACAACTGAGCCTCTATATTAAGACACTGCTTTTCCTGGAAGACACAGGAAGACTTTAGTGTGAATTTGAAAGCAAAGTGAATGTAAAACAGTTAGAGCAGCCGGGTGCGCCCTTCCCCTTCAAATCCCCCGCAGGTCCTCCCATGTGTGTTGGAATTTCCCGCATGGACTGAGAGGGGGATCTTGCTCCGTAAATTACAAGAGCCTCCATGTCAGAGGAAGACCTTTTATGGGCATGGGAAGTAGGTGTGGCCAAAAGCGGAGCTGATGGTGGTGGTGAGCAGGAGGAGTGGAGGAGCAGGAGGAGGAGTGGAGGGGGGGATCACAAGACAAGCAGACACACAGAGACTCGGTTTACAGCTAAAAGGCCGCATAGACAGTGTGAGAGGGGTATATGTTTTTTCCTTTATTTCTTTTCCGGTGCAATCCTAGTGCAATCATGTGCAATAGACAGCGGGGGTATTGCTCACGCCTTTTTGCAGATTAGCGCTCCGTTTCCGATCCTGTTTACGCACCGACGTCGACCCCCTTTTTTTTCTTTTTTTCCCTCTTGACTTTGCAGCAGGAGTAGTGGAAGGGGAGGGAGTGGGAAACAGGGTGGGAGAGGGGACGGGTGGGTGGGAGGGAGGTAGGGAGGGGGGGCAACAAAAAAAAGTAGCAGTGAGTGAGGTCAGCAGCAGCATAGCATGAGTCAACCTTGGGGATGTATGCAGTCATCATCGCAGGTCTGTATTGTGCGGGCCTTGCTGCTACGACTGGCCGCACCGAGCTTGTGCGATACTGCGGGGCTGAGCTGCTGCTTTTTCATGACAAACACAGTAAGTATCAGGAGGAGAGAGAGAGAGAGAGGGAGAGGAGGGGGGAGACAAGACAGGGACTGCTGCTGCTGCTGCGGCGGCGGTGGTGTTGTTGTTGTTGCTGCTGCTGCATGTTTTTTGTAGCCACAGCTTGGTGACAAAGTTTTGTTTACCTCACTGCTGAAGCTGAGGCTGAGGCTGGACTGGACTGGACTTGGGGCACGCAGGGCTGCTGAGATAGGAGCTCCACACTGCACTGTAACCTTATCCACGCCTGTATGTTTGGATATTTTCAATCAATGTGAGACCTGACTGCACTTGACAAGACACATGTGACGTATAAAGGTTGTTGACAAGTTGTATTGAATGTCGATCCACGGCTGCGTTTTGTGTTTTGTTTGTTTTTGTTTTGTTTGTTTGTCAGCCGCAAGCACCACATGCAAGCAAGCTACACTTTTGGTCAATACGGGGTTTGCATTGTTGGCTCGGTTTGTTGCAACGGGACATGGCATTAGTGACTGGATAATCCGTTTTCTGCAACAAAGGGTTTCTAGTAAATAGCGCTGAGCTGGCTGGCCATAGACAGAAAGAGAGAGGGAGAGAGTGATGTGGAGGGAGAGGGAGGGAGGGAGGGAGGGAGGGAGGGGGGTCCAGGAAGAGTCCTGCCTTGGAAGGACTCTGCATGTTTTTCCTCTTTATAAAAAAATCTTTATTTGTCTGGTCTTGCACGGTTGCAGGCCCCTGCGTATGTGCGCAAGCCGTGCAACACTAGCTGATTTATATTTGGAAGCAGCGATGGATTAGGGTGGCTAATAGTGCTTGACATTTATTTTAAGCCAATTTAACGTGTTACTTTGTTTATTGGGCTAAACCCCACAGCTTGTGTAAGGTTGCACTTGTGATGCGTCACGATGATTCCCCCCCTTCCTCCTCTTCTTCCTCCTCCTCCTTCACCTCAGATTTGAGTGTACGCCTGCTTTAATGCACACAGACTCCCTCACACAGCATGGTGGCACGGTAAATCAGCAGTTAGTGCAATGTTGTTGCTCCAAGGCTAGCAGGGCTATATTCTGCACAGAAAGGAAACTATGATGCACCTTTTTTTCTTCATAGAGGATGTTTCTTAGGATTTGAGCAATCACGTGGCAGTGCCGATGCAGTTATACAGTGTTTGTTAGCAAAAAAAAAGCATGGTCATTGAGGTTTCAGCCTGTGGGTGCCCCCTGAGCCAGTGCAGGATCTGAACAGCTGCAGCTTGTCTATTTTAAGAAGCATGTGTGTTTTTACTAGGCCACCGAGTAAAAGGTGACAATTGTCAGTCAGTCACTTCCTAGGTTTGCCAGAGATAGCCTTTTGCTGCCAAGTCTTATGTTGTAGAGATTCGAGCATTTATGTAATCCATCGTGATAAAAAATTGACATGCAGCAATTGCTTTGATCGTGGTGATTTTTTTGCAGCAGTGGAAAAGTCTTAATGTTTTAGTTTTCGGGGGTTGTTGACTGCTGCAGAAAGACTGACAGAAGATTTGTTAATCTGTACAGATGGAGCAAGGATTCAGATTTTAACAGAAACAGTCGGGATCTGTGTGCATCTTGAGATTTGGCAGACTTGCATTGTGTCAAAATCTGCTCCGAAACCTGGCCGTCATATAATATAATATTTTTTTGATAATCGTAATGGGTTACCATAGCAATAGTCAAGATCCCCCCACCTCCCTGTAAGCTTTCATAGCCTCTGAGGCAGTTTTAACTTTTTTCTCCTGTTCTCTCACTCTCTCTTTTTTTTTGTTTCCTCGCAGAGATCGTTTCATCATGACTCATGCTTGCTCACTTTCAGTTGCCCTTCCTTTTTGAGTCTGCAGCCACAGTTCAAAGGGCACGGTTTCCCTTTTTTTTTTTGACTCATGCTCAGTTGTATAAAGAGAGAGGTTTCTGTCACGTTCTGGTGGTTTGGCGGGAAAGAGAGCTGCTTCAGTCAGTTGAGGTTTGGGGGGTGGGGGGGTGATGATAAAGGGTAATCAAGCTTCCCTGATGATTTTCAGTGCATGGCTTTACTGCTTATCTCATTGCTCATCTTTTAATGTGTTGCAGTAATATCCTGCAGTGACATTTCCAGGAACTATTGATTAAGCTGCTTCTATTAACTACCTTTAGGCAGGTCCGATAGTATACGTGTTCGCCTGCATGCAGGACCATATCCCTGTGTCATTTGAGCTTAGTGCATAATGACACAGTTTAGACCCACCCCTCCCCTCCCTATTCTCACACTAGATACCTTTTCAGTGGAGGTCTATTGTTGAAAAAGCAAACAGCAGGTTTTTACATGGCTGAGGCAAAGATGATAATGAGACCCCCCCCTGTGGGGACCCTTTTAGCCTGATGGCTCAATGCTTGACCTCTCTCTCATTTTCTCTTTACAGGGTGTTGCCCATGAATGACAAAAACCGGCAGACTTCTTCAGATCTAACCCCAGGCCAGCGACCTCTGAGTGGGTCACCAAGAACTGCAGAGGAAGAGAGAAGATTTTTCTTTTTTGGTTGAACTGGCTACTCCTCACGTTGATGTCAATGTAGTTTAGCTGATTGATATTACTGTGGCTACCTGATAAAAGGGTATACTTACTCATATTTTTTGACTGACATATTCAAGTGAGAATCAAAAGCTGGTTTGATCAGAGATAATCTTCTGGCTCGGCTTATTCATGCCCGTCATGAGTGTACCTGCCCAGCAGAAAGCCAGCACTAAAAGAACAGGCAAACGCATCACGTTTTTCAACGAGCAAAGCGTAGCAATGAAGGAGACCTCTCAACATCCTGAAGGATCCTATTACGTTCCAGGTGGTACTGCTTCAGACCCCGGACAGAGCGAGGCTGCGAGTACTGTGACTTCTAATCCAGAGGGCCCTCACATGTACCTCAACTCTGTCATCTTCAGTCCTGATAAGGGTGACCAAAACAGAGGTCATTATCAGCAGACAGTGCCTATGAAGTGGACTCATCAAGAGCCCAGTCAGCAGCAGCCATCACTGTCCCAGCAGCAGAGAGCTGCCTCCTGGACCACAATGACGAATTGGGGACAGAACTTTGCTAATTACATCGGAGTTAATGTAACGGACTCAAGGACCCAGACTGCATTTGTGAAATCGATGCACGACACATCTGGCTTACAGCCACATCAACAGCCTCCTAACAGAGCTGCAGACAAGCAGCCACTGGGGCCCAACCCGACAGTGGAAGCCTACAGGGATGCTCGGGGCCTGGACTGGGAGCAGCAGCAGCAGCAGCAGTCCCAGGCTTTTCAAGAGACGTTGAAACCTGGGGCACTGAACACCCAGCAGCACAGCGCATCCCACCCTGGAGGGAGCTCAGTGTTGCAGCCCTTTCAGTTGGCTTTTGGTCAGCCCAAGCAGCACCTGCCAGCCTACTATCAGACCTTCCACGGCAACAGGACAACCCTGCCTAACCCACCTAACTACTCAGCACAGGCCAAACCCCCACAACAGTTACAGCAGCTGCAGAAGCAGGAGCAAATACAGCGCCAGCAACAGCAGCAACATCACCTAATTCAGCAACAAATTCAACAACAGCACCATCAAATGCAGCAACAGCAACAACTCATTCAGCGTCAACAACATGTACAGAAGCAGCTACAACAGCAGCAGCAGCAGCAACTACAGCACGAGCAGCAGCAACAAAAGATACAGCAACAGCAACAACAGCAGCAGCAAATACAACAGCAGCAGCAGCAACAGCTCCAAATTCAGCAGCAAATGCAACATCAGCAGTTGCAACAAAAAAACCCTCATGTGCTTGACTATTACCCCGCTGCACAAAATGCACACCCTCACCCTCATCCACAACCTGTGGTGGTACACTCCCAGGAGTCCTCCGCTCCAGCTCCCCCAAAGATCCAGGAACCAATCATCCAGGACATCACCCCAGAACCCCAGCAGCCTTCGGATCCGCTGCAGCCCCCTCTCCAGTCTGAGCCCTTGTCTCAGTCGCAGCCCCAGACGACGCAGCTCCAGTCTCAGCAGCAGCTTCGCCGATCGCGGCGGCTCTCCAAGGAAGGAGGGGCGCCGTCTGACAACCCTTTCCTTGCCTCTTCGGATCAGCCCGCCCCGGCACTGCAGGGCTCCCAGAACGGGGCCCGGGACATCCAGGCAGCCCCGACGGGTGTCATCCAGAGCACGCGCAGGAAACGCAGGGTCTCCCAGGAGGTCAACCTGGAGACCCTTGCTCAGAAGGCCTCAGAAATGGAGTCTTTACCATCACATGTTGTAAAGGTAAGTTGTCTACTGTATGTGTTTGCTTTCAGTTCAGATTTAAACCTTTTTTTCAAAATGTTTCATCATTCCCTTTCCTTAAGCTTTGTGTAATTTTTTTTTTTTAATTTTACGTATCCTTCCTTTCTGTTTCCCTTGTTTATTTGCTCACTCATCTGTTTCTCAGCTGTTTCCTCTCAAGCAAAAGAACCACAGGAGGAGAAAAAAAAGAAAAGAAACTTGAACAGAAAAGGACTGAGTGTTCTGAATCTCGATGACGGCAGTTTATATCTAAACTCGTCGCTTCAAGCTGGAAGCCATAATTGAGAATATCTTTTTTGTGCGAGCTGAAAATCTATTTTTCTAGTGTTATCCCAGGGTATAATTGCAGTGGGACTTCAGCTCCCCGAACAAGAGCGGGAACTGGAACAAACGGCCCTAAAGCAACTGCCAGGATAAATTGTGCCAAAACTTGTGTTGTTTGTGATTAACGTGTTGCTGGAAGTGACTCTGAATGTAATCAACACCCAACAAAAGTGTACACGACAGAACTAAACTGCTCAGCTCAGCCTTGTGAGAACAATCTGAAGACTTTTTACATTGTGAATTTTCTCACAGGGTAAATACAGACTTTAAAAAAACACCTTCATATGTTGCTCACAAGATGTTTCCTTATGAACAAGCTTGATAAATAACCCTGACTGTAGAGCGTGAAGTCACACACTTATCTATGTTGAACTGCTAAATCTCCTGATTGTGCAACAAGTTCCGTTGCCAAACATTACTGAGTCAGTATGTCTGTAGTTCAGTATGGCTGTGCCCTGGATTTGCCTCCTGGGTAGCCGATCATACAGACAGTGTGTTTGGTTACATGCCTGCACACCTCCCCCATCCCATCAAAGGAGAGAAATTCCAGCCTGGCCTCGCTTGCCCTCCCTACCCCCCCTCTCCCTCCATACTGGGAGGGGTGCAGGGTTGCCCTGCCTGCAGTGCTCAGCAGAATATCTCTCTACCGCCCTGGTGTAAGGGCTGGAGTTTTCCACCAGCAATAATGAGCACAGATTTAGTGTAGGCACACTGCTGCATGCCTCTCTGCCCATGAAGAAGCAGCGCGCAGTGACAGCATGCATCTGTCTTGTCTTCATTGGAGTGGCTCTGATGTGGTGGTTCAGAAATGGCTTTGAAGCTGCTCCGGAGTTGATCGTTGCTCTAAAAGCACACAGGTTGCTCGCTCGTGCCCACTCGTTATTGTTTTACTCAAAGTAAAAATGTCAAGCATCCTGTTGGGGACAGTTCCTTTGACATGCATCTAAGGTGTGTCACTTAATCGGTACCTACCGTACAGCACCAAGGTGTGGAAGTACAAAATGAAATCATAAGTACACACACTTGAGGCATGATCATATTTTGAATTCAATCCTTTGTTTGTTTTCACATTATTAATTATCCATGTAAGGATTCTGTTACTTAGGAATACATCTCAGGCTTGTTCAATGTTGTATTGACCTATCTTTCATCACCCTAGTTGAGTATTGACTACATTTTTGTTGCATATTGTTTTTTTTGTGTGTGTCTGAGGTAAACTACAAGGTTCCCATTTACTGTATTGATTAACATTTGGCAGTTTGCCTTGGTTGAAGTAGCAGCCACCTAAGTTAATTTGAGTTTAATGTGCTGTGGTTGGCAAAAGCTAAAAAGCTAAGCTACAAATAAAAAGTAAAAGTTGCAACTGAGTGTAATTCTTCACACCTGTAGCGTAGTGCGCAGTTCGAGCTATGCAAGTAGATTTTTCTGGTTCATACATTTTAAAATGTGTCATCTGAAAGTTGATGAACTTGTGAACTGCAGTTTCAAGTGTGGCATTGAGGCCTCTACAGTAAACAACAATAGAAGGAAACTCTTTGATTTCTGTTTCAACTGTATCATAGTTTCTTCATTTGAGGAGTCACTCTTTTATCTTCTCATGAAAGTAATAACACAAGTGTAGTGTGTACAGTTGCGTTTGCGTCTTGATATTTTGTTTTGAGGAGAAAATTAGCAGCAGTTTAATACCCCATACTCTCATCTTCATCAGGAGCCCCACAGGCCGTGGAGTCCCACTGAATCAGAGGGTCTGAACGCCAAGCGGTCTCGAGATGAGAGCCTCCTTCCACTCGTCATCCCCGTGTCTGTTCCAGTGCGGAGGCAGGAGCCCTCCTCTCCTGACAGGGATGAAGCAGCCCTGGCTTCCAACTGGCCCCCCAGGCCTTCCAACCCCCAGGACCTCGGCCGTGCGGACCACAAGCCCTCGGTCATCGTCACCCGGCGTCGCTCACTCAGGAACTCCTTGACGGAAAGCTCGGATCAGGTGGGTAACTCTTCTATACCCTCCAAATTAACAGAGAGTGGGGGTTAATAGGCTGGTGTTCCACTGCCGTCATCACTCTGTCCAGCTACTAAATCCTTGCATTGATGCCACGTCTACCCCTCACCACACTCTCCCTTCCCCCCACCATGCTCCATGTCTCCTCTGGCCCTATTTCAGCTCTCCACACTTTTCCCCCCTTTCCTGCTTTCATTTCGGGGGGGATTTAGTAAACTGGTTGCCCTGTCCCAGATCAGGCAGATTATCAGGGTTTAGCTGTATTACTGTATTGCCTTGCTGTGCTGTACATTATGTACCATACTGTTGATGGTTTGAGTGCCTTGCCCTCTCTCTCTAAAGGATCTTGCAGGATAAACACACAGACAGCCAAATGTGTGAGCATGCATGTCGATTTGTTTGTGTGTGTTTTCTGTCAGAAATTCAGAAGTGACACAATGCACAAAGACACGTGATACAATTCCCTTTTTAAAAAAGTGATCTTTTCCTCACCAGAATGGCGGCACAGAGGGGGATAAAGACGACGACGGCAAAAAGTCCAAACGGCGTCCCAGGCCCGAGCCTCTCTTCATCCCGCCGCCTAAACCGGGCTTATTCATCGCCCCTCCAGTCTACTCCAGCATTACGCCCTACCAGAGCCACCTACGGTCCCCTGTTCGCCTCGCCGACAACCCCCTCTCCATGCCACCCTACACGCCCCCGCCGATCCTCAGCCCCGTTCGTGAAGGCTCTGGCCTCTACTTCTCCACGTTTCTTTCTTCTGCAGCCGCTGCAGCCAGCGGTCAGGGTCTGCCGCCTCCTGCGACGCCCAAATCAGCCACACGCAGCCTGTTGCGCTCGAGTAAGTCGAAATATCAAGTGAACATCTCCAGGACTTCAAACAAAATGAAAAGCACTGCACACAAATGCACCCAGTTTCATTCAGTCCAAATTGAACACATGAAAAAGGAAATACTGTTTTCCTAGCACTTATATACTCATATTACAATATAAGAAAACCTTTTTGATAATGTTACTGAGTTGCTGTTTTTCTTGCTGTTCCTTCAGACAGCTGCGACATAACACCACCGGTCCTCTCTGCTATGAGCGAGGCCACTCCGGTCAGCATCGAGCCGTGAGTATTTCCCCCTCCTCATCCCCCAAAATCATCTTCCATTATGGAAAGGGTGGGTTTGGGGTTGGTGTGTCATTGCAGAAAAATTACACGTCCTCCTCAAAAGCATGCATTATCATAGCCGGAGTAGTAGTTCTGCAATCAATTATTCAAACCATAACAGTGGGATGTGAGAGAGAGAGAGAGAGAACAGATTTCTTGAAATACTAAACCCATCCTTTAAAGCGGCCCTCCCCTCTGCCACTGTTACCACTGGAATCTTTTGCCCCGTCATCCGCAGCTTGCATTAGTGCCAGCTTTCTCCTTCTGGTATAACTATACAGTCTAATGTCTCCTGCAATAGAAGTGCATCCTGTCATAACAAGTCCATTTTAACTGTCCAAATGAAAGCCTTAAATCTGTTTTAGAAAACTAATGGCAGTAAATGCATCCGGGGCCTGTGCCTGTGTCCTTTTTTAAACCCACTCGCACAGAGAATGATTTGGTTATTCAGATAAGCTTCAGTTTTAATATGCAAATTTTATTGAACGTTATAACATGGCTGGAATTATATTACAGTCGGTGCAGATCCAGTGATTTACAGCATCTCATTTGGCTTTTACAATATTAGTCCAGGCAGTATCTTTGACGCACATGAACCACGCACCAGTTTTGTCACATTCGCTCCCAGGATCAGGGCGGGTACCGTAACCGGACTACTGCTTCTGTGTTTACAGATCGTCCGATATGTGCTAGGGGCATCACTAAACCACATAACACTATCTGATGCAGTCCGCGGAGTCTCACTGCAGCCATTGTCAAATGTAGTAGAGAGTGGTTGAAGAATACAAAGTGGGGAGAGAGTCACATGGCTAAGCAGCAGCGGCAACAAGAACTTAAAATGTGTGAACAGGCCAAAAGACATAATTAGAGCTCCAGCTATCTTCTTATTATTCTATAAAATATAATAATAATAATAATACCATCATTTCTCAGAGCTATAGAGGACTTCAGTCTAAAACCCCAAATGTTTTCATATCATAATACGAAGAAAAGCTAACTGTCATCTTTTTCATTCCTCTTCAGTTTGCAGGCCTGTTTTGTTGATATTAAACTTATTCTCGAATGCAGTGTACCAATGGTGCATGTAAACAGCTTAAACCAAATAAGACCTTCAGTAGAACATGGCCAACAGCCAGGTTACCCCATAAATGTAAACACAGCCAATGATGGCTTGAATGTTTATGAAAATTAGACCAGCACAGAGAGAGACGGGGGGATTCAAGGACAGAGAGAATTTGGCCAATGAACCATAACTCAAGGATTCTTTTTTTGTAGGGTTTATTTGTTGTAGCTGCATCAACAGTGAGGTGCTGTGTTTTTTTGAGGGGGTGCATTGTGCAAGCTGTTCCCTGACTGGTGCCGTATGCTTAGCAGTTAGTCAGTGCCGAGACAACGAGGCTTCCCATAAATCATGCTTTCAACTGGGTCTGGTGTACTCCCAAACACACAAGAGCCATTGCAGTTCAACTCTTAGGAGCCCACCTACCCTGGGGGAGGCTGCCAGAAAACCCACACACACACACACATACACTCAGCTGGAAATAGTCCAGGCCCACTGGAAATGCAGGGGAGGATGGGACATCCTTGAACGAGATTGCCTGTCAATGTAGATAATTTTCACAACTTCAATACCTGCTTTCAATTGACGTGTAAGCCTTTTGAGAAACCTCCTGTAATGTTGATTTACTAGTTTTTGTTCCCACTTGACCGTGACCTTCGTCCTACAGCAGTATGAGGATCCATTCACTTTCAGTTCAGCCAGTTAAAGAGGTGCATTTGCATTTACTCATTATGCTGAGAGTTTCAATTCAGACCAGGGCAACAATTGCGGTGTTCAGTCTGAGTGCCTCAACGACCTTCTTCCGACTATTTAAAGATCATGACAGAAAAAAAAGAAGCTAGAAACTGACTGACAATATGATCTCAGGAAAAAAACAAGCTTTACTCTTTAAAAGAAATGTTATGTATGCTCTCCTGACTGGAATATTCAAGAGCACATAAATGCTTCTTTACTGTAGAGGTGAATTTAGAATAGATCTAATTTAAATTGATCGTGACTCCAGCCGCGTCACTCACACTGATGTCCTGTTCCCAGACGGATAAATATCGGGTCACGGTACCAGGCGGAGGTGCCAGAGCTGAGGCAGCGGTCCGCTGTTGAGCTGGATCAGCATCGAGCGGATCTGGTCTGGGTTCCACTGAACGAAATGGAGGAAAAACCCGACTTCCACAAAAAAGGTAATGAAAGTACCTGACAGCGTTGCACAATTGTGAAATTGAAAGCATAGATTTTACCAGACAGCATACTGGGGCAGAATGAGGATTTGTTGACTTGAAATTAAGGTAGTGGCCCATTATGATGAGGATTCTTTTTATTATAAATATTATATATTTTCTGGGGTTCCATTTAAATATCTTTCAAAAAAACTCCTCATTTATCTGATACTGGCTCTTTATGCAGCCCCTCAGTTCAGCCTCTGTCTGAAATAGGCCATAAAATTCTTGTCAAGTTTCAGAACTTACACTATGTTTAACAAAGATATTCAACGTCATAACAGCATATAAATGACAGAAAAACACAAAAAGCAACATATGTCCCCTTCGAAACTTAGTTTTTAATTTTGAAGACTGTCATTTCCTTTTTTGTGAAATACAGAAGTCACTTTTTGTTGTGTATGACTTTCGAGAGAGTGCAAGTTATTCTCTATTCCACATTGAGATATTTACATGTTCCTAGTATATACAGGAAGTCCATTGTAAAATATACAGTACTTAGTTCTCAATGTTGGGAACATTTAGTTCAGATTGCTGCTCATCCACCATAATAACACAGTCAAAATTCTTCACAGTACTGTTTATTATCCTTTTAATAACTGATCTGGCATCACTATATGCAAAAATCAAAGCAAAAGAAATAATTTTGTATTTCTCTGTCTCTTTCAGTGGAAGACCTCATGCACCTGGCCTGCTCCAGTGTTTTGTGTGGAGGCGGCACCAACCAGGAGTTAGCCCACCATTGTCTTTACGAGTGCAAAGGGGACATAATGGTGAGCGCAACAGAACAATCCATATTGACTGGCTGTGCAGGAACTTCCATGAATAATAGAAAAAAAAAGACTGAGATTTGTGTTCCTCTCTATGGAGACTTTGGTTTTTAGGTTTTCCTCTAAACCCACACACACACGCACACCGACCTATTGACCTCTTTTCCTCTTAAAGATTGCCTTGACTCAGAGAAATGGCAAAATCTGTGTTAAAATATCGACCGTGACAGAATATTTTAAGAGAGTTTAGGTATACACCACCTGTAAAAATTACTTCAACTTGTACAGAGTGACTGGTGGAACAACATTTCAACAGATTATAGCAGTTTTTAGATCGTAATGTTTTTTTTCTTTTTCCAAAGTTGTTAATCATTAATTCATGAGGTTGAACAGAATTTAAGGCCTCGAATTTGGTGACATTCATTACTTCCATAGAGGAATTAACAGAATTTATTACTAGTTTTTCTTAGTTGATAGAAGCAGATTAAACTGATTTCTTGCTATT
The DNA here is from genome assembly GCF_963691925.1 of Scomber scombrus. NCBI lineage: Eukaryota > Metazoa > Chordata > Actinopteri > Scombriformes > Scombridae > Scomber > Scomber scombrus. The sequence goes on along the minus strand of NC_084988.1, from coordinate 8,122,047 downwards.
GTCCAGCCAGGACATAAAACATGTCAAACTGCAGCTTCTTGTATCAATAATACACTGAAAACATGCCAGCCATAGTTCAAAAGTATAATAGAGAGGAGAGGAGAAATGTGATTACTGACCAGCTGTATGTAGATATGAGATTTAAGGTAATCGGGTTATTGCAGTGCAAGTACATGTGCTCTCGGATTTCCTGTCTTAACCTGATATCTCTCAATAGCCTGCTTTCTCAGGTGCATGTAAATGTAGTGATTGAATGCTTTCCCCTGAGCTCTGAATGATTACTGAACGGATGTGACTGATCTGTAGCATTTCAGTATGCTTTGCACTGAAACTCTGTGGTGGAGTGAGATGTGAAGAGGGGTGAAGAGCTAACATTGCACTTTCACAGAGGTGTGATGCACATTGTTGAGTGATGTAGTGTTGTAGCCATATTCCACCTTTTTATGATATTTTCAAACACATAAAACAAAGGTCAATAAAGAGAGTGCCGGGGAAGATTTCCACCTTAAGGATGCCAGGTGGAGCATAGAGCTTAATAACTATCTTTGTGTTAGATTTTCATGCATATGCACTGATTATATTCATAGTTTTTATTTATCTTTACTTGAGAGCAACTCACCAATGAACAGATCATAACTGTGTAGGTAGATGGAGAAATTATAAATGTTAAGGGTTAGTTAAGTTTGCAGTTATCCAAGATTGGTCCACCTATATTTCAATTGACTGCAGCAATGTTTCATACATATTGCATCACCGCCACACCAGTAACCTCATCATCAGGACCAGTGCAGCTTAAATTTGCAGATATGAAGGGCATAATCCTGCAAAGCAAGAACAGCTGGAACTCATCTGTATAAAACGGCTATACAAAACATTTAGCTAAAGTCAAATAAATCATCCGTATTATAATGAAGCTCACCACTACTGATTAAATCTAACTAAGAAGAAGAAGAAAAAAGGGAACAATATGCTCTGCACTCATTGTGGTAATGAGTTCAAATAGTGGTTCACGTTATGAGGCAGCATCTCAAGTGCTGATGGTCACGCCCCCCCTCCCTCATCAAAATACCAGCGGTGGGGGATAGAGTGAGAGTCAGATGTGTAATTATTTAAGAGAATTAAACAGAAATCAGTAGTGGGATGGTTGGAACAATGGCAACAGATGGATGCTGGGAAAAAAACCAAAAGGCTCGGCCTCTCAGAATAGCTTCGCTGCACATGTTATGGGAGTTGATTAGAGTACCGAATCACATTTTTTAACTCAGATTATTTCAGTCTCGTGTGAAGAAGAGTAGTTTTACAACATTAAATTACTGATGGAGTATTTTACGCTGATCAAAAGAGGAAGCAGATCCTTACACAGTGCTTTACAATGACTTTACCAATGATCTTTAAATCAATACTTCCTTTTATTGAAGATGCACGAGCCAGAGCCGACTCGCAGCCTGATGCAGATATATGGCAGAGCTGTCGGAGTGCTTTGTGGTAGTACTGGTGGAGATTTCGAGCCCCTAGCGACCAGCATTGGTCCAACGTTGTCAAGGAAACTACGAGGGGGTGGGGAGGAGGGGGAGCTGTCAGAGCGCCCACTCTCTGCAGCGGTCAGGCTCAAACGGCTGTCTTTTCAACGTTCATACACAGTTGCTTCTCAAAGAGCAGAAAGTTAATTGTTATTTTGACAATGACCCAGAGAGTATAATTATGATATAATATACTCAGTAACTTAATGCATGCAGGAAAAATGAGAACATTGGTCATCTCACTCCCTGGTTACCTGTAAGCAACACAGTCATTGTTTGGCTCGGTGTGTTTTCTACGGGTTTATGAAGAACAATCAGAGCGCCTAATAGACCAAGAGTCATATTGCTCGGCAGTGGAGTGACTTCCTGTTTAAAAAAGCTCATAACAATCAATGTTGTGCAGCTAATGTGATGTGTTTGTTCAGTTTTTAAGTCACGTGTTCTTTGTTTTTCAGGCCGCTCTGTCTCTCCTGATGCTGATGAACCCAATTTTCCCCAAGTCTCATTATCTGTCGAACTACCACTACTCAGGTTGGTCATTTAAAACACACTGAATATCATATTTTAATAGATTTAGATGTTTTTTTTACTGCATGATTCAGTGACTGTGACAAGTGAATTATCAGTCACACAGAGAGTAAATACTTACATGGATACTTTAAATACTTCCCTGTGATTGTCACAACTTTCTGAACTTCCTGATTTCAATTTAGAAGAACACAGCTTGCATGTGTGGATGTTTGTGCTCACATCTGTCAACTTTTCATTTTAGTTAATAACCACAGATGTGCGAATCATTTTCATGCCACGTTTTCTGTCTCATTACCATCTGATATTGATGGACTCTGTAAAAACCTCCTGCCTTGCATTTAAGCAACGGCAGCTGCACTAGCGAGAGTGTGGTGGTGGTATTGGGGGTGGTGGTGGTGTTAGTGGGGGTGGTAGTGGGTGACTGGGGAGGATTGTCAGGGTCAATGTGATGAGGGAAGGAGGGGAATAGGGAGGGGGTTTACAGCATGTGGTTAATCCCCAAGCAGAAGACAGGAGAGCCATTGTTTATCAAGTGATGTGTGTGTGTGTGTGTGTGTGTGTGTGTGTGTGTGTGTGTGTGTGTGTGTGTGTGTGTGTGTGTGTGTGTGTGTGTGTGTGTGTGTGTGTGTGTGTGTGTGTGTGTGTGTGTGTGTGTGTGTGTGTGTGTGTGTGTGTGTGTGTGTGTGTGGTTTAAGGGTCGGGGGGTAGGGTTGAACTTGTCAGGGTCTCTAGATATTGGTGGAAGGCAGATACTACAGTGTTTTTAAACTGACCACTAACACGCTGCGTCTGTTTCTGTTCTTAAATCTCTCTCTCTTTCTCTTTACCCCTCTCTCTCTCTTTCTTTTCGCTTTCCTTCTCTCTGCCTCCCTCAGGATCAGACAGCTGGACAGCAGCTGAGCGACGCCAATTCAACAAAGGCATCTCCACATACAAGAAAGACTTCTTTATGGTGCAGAAACAGGTATGTTTATGGTTTCAAACACAAAGAAAAAAGAAATACTTTTTTTTTTTTTTTTTACAAACCTCTTGGTTAGAGAAGGCCACCTAGTAGCTGCAACATTTGATCCTCTCTACTAAAAGTTGGTCACCTTCCAAAAAAAAAAAACAACCCAAAACCCAGTCTGCACATGATGATATATTGCCTTACTGTGGGTAAAGGGAAATACAGTCACTCTGGAACAATGTTTCCTTCCTCCAGCAATGTAACCCTAACCCTTAACCATTATTTGCAGTGTCATAGTTGGTTATTGAATCTGCTCAAAAGTGTAAAACTATTTAATTTTCCCATCTGTGCCACGTCACTTATCAAGGGGGTAAGGCCAGATTCAGATCAGTTTTATAGTTTTGCTGTGCTCATTTGGCCAAACCACAAGATGAAGGCGTTTTTAAATTCGATTGATGAATGTGCTTCAGGCGTTTGTTGTACCAAATGGCTGCAACAAAACAAATCAACTTGGAAACGGACGTTTATTATTCGTAGCAGTTGCCAAAAAAGCACAAAAAAAATGTACAAAATACACAAAATAAAACACAACAGTGCATTCATTTGCTGCCAAGGGTCACACTTTATCTGAGGTTGCTCTTTCTGGTCTTAGCTGTGGTTGTACTTCCAAAATGACCATATATGCTCATTAACACATTAAATGGCATTTAAAAAACTCAGTTAACGGGGGGCTGTTTCCGGGGTTCACAGGTCACCACTAAGACCGTGGCGCAGTGTGTGGAGTTTTACTACACGTACAAGAAACATGTCAAGATCGGCCGCAACGGGACGCTGATCTACGGCACGGCCGAGCCTCTCGACAGCAAGACAACTGAGGAGGAGACGGACCATAAGGTCAGTGAAGTGTTATATTTAAAATCTATACTTTAGATAAAGATGAAGTTTGTTGCTGCTGTGTAGACATTTAAACAAATTAAACTCCCACAGGAAAAGAATCAAGATCCTGACATGAAGCAGATTAAAGCTAGTAGAGACGTGCCTGTTCAAGTATGAAAGCTTAGCCACTTCCCCAAGCTTCTGCAAAAAAAAAAAAAAGAAGCAGGGGTACAGTCTGAAGTACACAGAGAGTAAAGGAGCGGGTGTCACAAGCTAATCTGATCAGGAATCAACAGAATGAACGCGATGTTTAACCGCTGGGTGATATGATTAGACGTGACACAGCGGTGCTTTATTTAGATGTGAAACTGCAGCGTGTCAGTTCAGAAGTATTTGGGATCATAATATCTTCATTGACCAGTCGAGTGTTCAGATGAACCGTACGAGTGACTGCAGCTAGAATCCACTCATGTGTGCATTACACATGTTGATTTAATACGAGAAACATAGCTGGTACGGTTTGGGTGGTTGTTATGGTAACCGTGTAACACTACAAGGGTATATATAGATTAACAAGTGGCTGTCTTTCCTCTTGTGAGTGTTTTTAGTGTATATTCCTCTAGAGGATTGCTCCTTCTAAAGTCTGCTTGCTTGGCTCTGCAGGGCTCTCACAGACTGGAGCCACAGAGGGAGGAGGACAGCAGGAAGTGGGAAGGGTCAGCTGACAGGAAACAGGATGTCGGCTCCAACAGAGTGACACACACGCTGCAGTCCTCTGAGAATGTGAGTGTGAAAATTGATTATCGGCTCGTCATAGGACATGACCCCCACGACCAAATGAAGACGTAAAACAAGTAGATAACAGATGGCACAACAGTTTTCTGTCCTCACAGACGAGAAGAAAAACAATGTTATCATTGTTTTGTATGTTTCAACATTGGAAAACATCCAGCATGTAGCTACATGGGAAAATTTTATTTTTAGAGTGACTTTTTGGAGTTCGGGATGTGTTTTTCTGTCATCAGTTATTTACAGCTAAGGAAGTTTTTTATTAGTTTTTAAAATATACAGCGTTTCTGTGGGTAGTCATCTTATGTGTTGCATACTAGGTCCTAAAATACATTCAGTTAAGTCTAGGAAGGATCCAGGTATTAGTACGTTGAATTAAAACTACAACTGAGACCAAAGGAGCTCTAAGGAGGGCTTGCAAAGAGAAACTGGCAGAACTTAAGATAATAGAGGAGGAGATTGCGGCTAAAGGAGAAGAGCTTAGATATATACAGATGGGCACACACATTCGCTCCTTTCATATCCTAGATTTGTTCTTGATTTTTCATGAGTTGCTCTGTGAATGGACATAAATTTAGTTACTTTCAAAGTAATTCTGCTGCTGTGATTTTCCTTACTTTTTTGTACTTCAAGTAGGGCTTAAATTGAATTCATAATGGTCTTAAAAAAGTCTTAAAAAAATTAATTTAACTTCAAACCTGCAGAAACCCTGATATAACTCATGTATTTTGTTTTGCATAGCGACAATATCTGCAATTTAATATATTTGGCTGCATGTTTACTGGGTTACTGTTTTGGCCTGAATATGAGATTACCCCCCCATCCCCCATAACTTTCTCAACACATGTTTTCGGTCTTTTTAAAGATACAAAATGCTTTCATACTTTAGCCCTGTTGGGAAAGTTTCCCCGAGATGCTATTAGTTCAAGATGATCCTCACCCTTAATAGTCCTTTCTATCGTAAAAAAGTGAAACATTAAATGCTTCCATTAAACATAACGAAATCCCTCCCTAATACCTCATTTGTGTAGCTTGTCCGACTGTGTTTTCAGGTGCAGTTAATGCTTCATCTTTTAGGAGTTGGTACTCTCACGCTCTCCCGTCAGGCTGCCGAAGCTGATAGGAATGAATTTGTCAGACTTTGTTATTGTCTCTCTTTGAGCTGCTTGTCGTGACATTTTTTGTCACCGGTAATTCTTTGGCAATTATTTCTGCAGTCGGGGAAACGCCATTTTTTTTACATATCAAGAATTTATTTGCTCAGCTGCAGCAAAAGACATTAAACAAGCCAATATTCTCCAAAACAAAGTCAGGAAAAAGGTGGCACAGACACACATGAGAATAATCTCTTTTTGCTGTTTTTTTAACAATCAATGACAAAGCTGAATTTTAGGAGAAGAAGTGCACCTGTTTCCTTTCATAAATACAACACACCAGCTGACCGAAACTCCCATCGCTTTAACCAGGCTTCTTTAACTCTTCAAGGTCTGACTATATCTCAAAGACTCACTTTAAATGCACTCAACAAAGAACCTGCTAGCTTAGCAACATTATAGCTACAAAACAAGCGAGCCCTGGTCAGAAAACCTCAGTTGGCCTTGACAAGACTTCTCATGTTTATCCTTCTGAACTCTGCTCGACTTTTCCTTTTTTAGAGAGTTGTTGGTTTTGCTGCCCCCTGCTGGACCTTTAGAGAGAGAGAGAGAGATAACTTGGCTGATGTCCACCTCTCTGTGATTGTGTAACCCCATTATGTCTGTCAGAAAACAATGACTCAGCAAGAAAGCTTTATCCTCGTTATCTACGTCGCATTTAACCGTTTAGCACACGTAATAAGATGTTGACAGGCATTTTGTGTATTGCTGTTTTCTTAAAAAAAAAAAATAAATAAATAAAATAAAATATATATATATATATATATATATATATATATACTGGCATTCTGTTGTAATACTATGCTCCATAAAAGCAGCTTCAGCCTCATTATTTTCTTAATTGCTCTCAGCGACTGTGTTAAATCTCTTGTTTCTTCTCTTCTTTTTTTGGAGCTTTCATGTTAACTGCAGCTCTCACTTTTATTGCTCCTTGCAGCCTGCGTCCGTCCTGATCATTAAAGGCCAGGAGGACGTCGGGAAGGACCAGTCTCTGTCCCGGGTCATCCACCCGCCTCATCCACCCCCTCCCACCTCCAAACCACACTACGATGGCAACACACGCCGGACCAGCCCTTCGACAGGCAACAAAGGCTCAGCTGCCCAGGAGGGAGAGTTCCCCTGCAAGAAATGTGGCAGGTCAGTGGTTGGTAAAAAATGTCACCGCTGTTGTGTTGGAGACGTTGTTTACTTATGCAAAGCTGACAGCCGCAAAGCGCTCGAGTTACACAAAGTGACCCCTAGTCCAAACTAGTCAGATATAAAAACACAAATCTTCCACAGGAAATGTTGCTGTAGCGATTGCCCACTTGGATTATGTATCAGTAAATAGAGGCAAGTGTCTCACAGTGTTTGAAAGAATCAAACCGTCCTGTCATGCTTTGATTAAATAACAGCCTGTCCTCTGGCAACACCGGGTCTGTTATTGCCAACTGTGTCCTAGCAACTGAAACACACACACAGAGAGTTAGATGCAGCGCACTGCCACCTCCTGTCAATGCAACTCTACCCAGCAACTTGATAAGCGCTACAGTACTCTCACCCCTTTAAATACTTCACCTGCTCAAAGTGTGCTCGTTTATAGATTATTCACCACTACACATCCTGATAGAATATATATTTAAGGGAAATCCAACCAGGCTTATCAGACGTAAACAGTGCTTAACCCTTACATACTGTTCATGATGTGGCGTTTCACAATACCCCCTCAATAATTAGTATCTATACATCATTTCTGAACCACAAATCATTCATGAATACTTTATCAATCAATAATAGAGAGCAGAGAGAGTTTATTCTTCACTTTTTACGCTTTTTGTTGATGGAGAAAAAGCATTTTACAATCATACTATTTATCAGTCCAACGTTACATTACACAGGAGAGCCAAATGATTTCAGTTAATTATATTAAATGTGAAGTAGTATTTTTGAATTTTTTGAATAAATATGAAGCAAACACATTTCCATTTGTGTATAATCTGGCTCACATTAGGAAAAGTTATCAAATTTCTGGCCTAAAAGAAACGTTTTTAAGGTGTGTTTTCTTGGGTCAAATTAGACCCTGATCAGTATGTAAGGGTTAAAAAAAGAGCTGGAAAGTGCATCTATTACAGACTCCCTGTTGTGTGTGTGTGTGTGTGTGCTTCTCACGCTGTGACGCTCATTGTTATGAATAATGTCAAACAGTGATGTGACCTGTCATTACCCAGCCACTATTTCCAGGCATCATGCTACATTTTGACCTCAATCTTCATGAAGGAGCGATTAAGAGGATAATAACTGTTATTACAGTGCAGACTTTAGAAACATGTAATAAGACTGCGTGCATAATTTGCCTCTTACAGTGATGCTTTCTATCCATCTTTATCAACCTGTAAACAAGGTTTAATCAGGCAGATTGGACCTCTGCTCAGGTTGAAGTTTTACCTCAGTATACTAGGAGGATTTTGCCCCCATTGTCTATTCTTTTTTTTTTCTATTTTTCTCTCTCATACATCCACCTCATTACATAAATCTGATGGTAATTTTACATGCCGGCCTCGTGTTTTAATAAGGCCTGTATAAAAGACAGACAACAGACTTTTCTGTAACACTTTGAACTTGCGTCTGAAATGAGTGTTGTCAGGGTAACGGAAAGGTCACAGCAGCACAACGTTAAATACACCAAAAAACATTAAATGCACATCTTGTTCCTCCTTTTTTTTCAAGAGCCCTGTAATAAAATGATCCCTCACTAATCATCTGCTTTGCACAAAGATGAACATTTGGAAAGTTGTTGGGGAGATTCTTGTGTTGTTCAGTCAGTGAAAATGTTTTTAGTTTTTTTCCATTTCAGCGTAAAAGAGGTCAAACAAAAAACACAGTAATAATCAGACCTGCAAGCTTCTTTGTTATATTTAACATTTTCATCAGTGCTAACCGCATAGATGGATATCCAGCCAAATAATTCATGTACACCATGCAAGCAAATAAGAGTCGGAAGTTAATGTCTTATTATTATACACTTGTGAGCTTTTGGAACATTATAAAACAGGAAGTAGAAATGTTCAACCCAATAAATGATGACACTGATGAGATTGTAGGAGGAATCATTAGTGAGAAGCACAGCTGAGCGTCCCTCGCCATCACAGCGGTCGTTAATTAAGGCTTCAACAGCGAAATAAGTCCTTAAAACTCATTCAGTCCTTAGAAAAGCAGCAAATCTTAAACATCAAACACGGGAGCATTGTTGGATCTTTCCATAAATGACTCGACACTTTAAAACATTCGTGTAACAGAAACCTCGTCTGGAAAATAACCATTATCTTAACAGCAGTTCCAGTAACAGTGATTATTGATCTTTGACCTCGTCTCTCGTCTCTCTACCACGCAGGGTTTTCTACAAAGTGAAGAGCCGCAGCGCCCACATGAAGAGCCACGCCGAGCAGGAGAAGAAGGCCGCCGCGCTGCGTCAGAAGGAGGCCGAGGAGCGGGCGGCAGCAGAAGCGGCCGCCGAAGCCGCCGCCGTCCTGGCAGCGCGGCAGCATAACGGGACACGGCAGGTGGGCGGGGACAGCACCAACGACGACTCGTCAGGTGGAGAGGACGAGGACGACGAGGACTGGCAGTAACCCCGCCTACGCAGCCCGTAGCGCGGCTTTTTTTTCTACTTTCCGTACAGCGGAAGGAGGAACGTTTTTAAAAAAGAAGAAGAAAAAAAAACCTTCCTGTGAACTTTTCTGTATATTTTGTGGAACAAGAAGACTTCCCTCGCTTGGCACATTCAGGGACAGGTTTACTGGTGTATGTGTTTTTGAGTGTGAGTGTGTGGACTGGCTGAGTGTGTGTGTGTGTGTGTGTGTGTGTGGGCGTGCGTTTGTGCGTGCTTTCCAAAACACCCCTTTACTCTGCTTAAAAAGCTTTTCAAGAGTTACCTCTCTTGGTCACAGGGCTCGGTCAAATCAAAGCCATGGCGCCTCTCTCTCGGTGGCGTTGTCCCGCTCTCCATGCCAGGCCGCGGCCTTCCTCAGCACTTTCAGAGTCACGCCCTGCTTCGTTCGACAGGTGTGGAACTTTAAATTTTTTTAATTTTTTGGACCCTTTTTCTCTCTCTATCTCGATGAGCCACAGCTTGCCCTCGCTTAAAGCTGCATCCCAGGCCGACGTTTTGGGGCGACATGAACACTGTAATGTCGATCTGAAAGCCGGGAGAGGTGCGGCGAGGCAAGGCGAACAAAACCGAGGGGTCGTGCCGTTCAAGTCTCTCCGCTCTGGATGACGTGCAAAACTGTTGCCTCTCATTTAGCCGCTCTTCTGCACTCTGCCGAAAAGCTTTCTCAGACGCATGATGTGCACCGAAAATGGGTTCCCTCCCTCTCTCTCTCTGTGAGCATTGTTCATACGGGCTTTAGTTCTGTGAATCCCCCCTCTGCCCCTCAACCTCAAACCTTCCTCCTTCAGCCCTCGTCACTTTTTATAGTTCCCAGTTTGTTCCTCACTGTTGATGCCTTGGATGTTTTGATGCTTTTTATCTTGAAATGACAATCAATTTTACACTGTTGGTGTTGTTTTTTGTTTTGTTTTTTATAAATATATATATACAGGTAAACGTTACTCTTTCTGCCTGTGTAGCTCTATATGGTTATTGTTGTTTTTGTGAATATTCTTGTTGATGATTATTATTATTAATATTATTATTATTATTATTAATATTATTATATCCAAGTTTTGGCTGCAATTTAATTGAGCGCTTTTTTCCGTACTTGTCTTTATCTGTTTTGTTATGTTTCTTTTTTTTCTTTTTCTTTTTTAATTTAAACAAAAAACAAAAATAATGCTACTCGCTGCCTGTTTATAACTGTGAGATTTTTATGGAAGCCAGAAATGAAGAAAAGGCAGAAATGTATGTGCAATAGAACAAATTGACCCCCATGTTACCAGAGCTTCTGAGCCCTGCCCCCTCTCTCCCCCTTTCCCCTTCTCCCTCTCTGTGCCACGCTCATGACCGGCTGCTCTGGATGCCTCGCTGTCAACCCTGTAACTGATAGCAGGTACTGACTCGTACTGTTCAAACCGCAGGTCGCTATAGATACACATGACGAAGCGGGAATGACAACAAACAGCACAAACAAATTCATAAACACATTTTTATTTTTATTTGGAACCAGACATTAACATCTAGAAAATGTTCACTATATACCGACGAGTTCACACAGACTGTTAATAATTGCTTATTTTTTGTCAGTAAATTATTTAAAGACATTAAGAGACACTGAGATATTTCCTCTAAACCATATTAATGATGATTTATGAAGATTTTGAGCTAAAATGAGACTTTTCCTCACTTTTTTTAGAAATTCAAACTGCATATCAAACATCTTTTCTACCTTTTAGCAGCTCAGCCAGAGTTTACACTTTCCACAGACTGCTGATGATTGTAAACATTCTTGTCAGTAAATGATTTACTAACAGGCATCAAGAGACGCTGAAACATTGTTCGCTTAGTAAACATACTCGGTGCAGATGTTTGAATGCTGATATGAGACCACATATCAACATCTATGACACATTTTCTACCTTTGCAATTCAGCAATTCAGAGTTTTACTTTTTATGCTTTTTCACTGAGTGTTAATGATAGTAAATAATCCACTGACGAAATTTAACCAACAGGTATTAAAAGAGAAAAGAAGCATTATTAGCTGTAAGCCACAATTGATTGAGAAGTTTTTGTCAGTCCAAGATTTATATTTTCAGACTGAAGTCACTAAGTTGTTGTGACACTAACACGCTTCGTTGAAACCTTGAGTTATGTGGGTCAGCAGTTACTGAAGTGCACCGTGACACAGCTCATGTATGCAAAGGGTGAACAATTTCATGCAAAAAATAGTCAAATTTACATGTAGGTTTCAAATACATCGTGGTGGTTAGGAAGGTAGTTCTTAATATCCGAGGTGGACAGAACTACCTGGATGTTATTAAAGACCAATATTGGCTCATTAGTTTTCTGTTTAACTTCAACATGTGTATCTATGGTCGCCTTTTTTTCTGTTTACCATGTCGCTGATAGGAGGCACTGAATCGGACTGTGTAAACGGCATGTTATGATGTGTCTATCTCTACATATCTCTACGTTAAGCCCTTCAGCCCCCTCGGGGAGCCAGCTTCTGTTGCCGTAGCAACAAATGGGTTAAAAGGTTATTTTCCTTCCAAGGACTAACCATAGTGTAAGGGTGGTAGGAGGGTTTGGGAGGGGGAAAGAAGTGGATCCTATTACCAGTTACTCCACAAGTTAAACTCGGGTCTATGCACAGACTGTTTGTGTGTGTACGTGTGTGTGTGTGTGTGTGTGTGTGTGTGTATACGTGTGTGTGAGGAGATATGCTGGTAAAAGTATGTATGTGTGTGTATGTGCGCGAGAGTGCTTTGAGGTCAAGTGTTTAAATGTACGCCAGTCAATGGAAAAAAAAAAGGTTTTGCAGACTGTTCACATGTTTGGTATGTTAATTTATATTTCCTTTTTATTTGGGCTTGTCTTGAGGTTCTGGCGTGGGTGGGGTGGAGGGATGGGAGGGGGGATGTTGTTTCACGGAAAGTTTTAAAACCGTTCGACATAAACAACAGAAATTATGGATGAAACTGAGGCCCACGACACAAACACACAGCTGTAACAACCTTTCCTTACTTCATCCAGTCAATTTAAGGGAAATTTTAAGGGGACAAATGGTTTATTTAGCTAAAAGATTAGAAAATATATATGAATGAAATTCTATGTTTGCATACTTTCTATGCTATTTTCATATGGGGTTCACACTAATGATGAAAAACAGAAAGGAATCTCAAAGTGCTTTTTACTACAGTGTAACTTATTTGTTTCAATTTGATTTTTACCACCTGTGTTTTTAGTAATGATTTATGAAGCACTGTATATTAAAGTTTTAAAATATTAATGAAGAGTTTGTCTTTTTTTTCCTTTTATTTGATTTAATAACCAAGCTAATAATTTGAAAATATTTGTACCGTATACCTCCGTGAAGGTGCACAAGGGGGCAGCATTGTTGCAGCATTTCATGCACTCGACTACCTGCGGAGAGCAGAGGAGGGCGTCGTAACACCAGCTGAGAGCCAAGCTGTGCTGAGTTTCTCATAGCGTCATATTAAGGTGTGTTTTATTTGGTGGTGACTTCACCTATTTCCTGTTCTCACATGATGGTATGAGGCATTAAAAGGGGTTTATTTATGAAGTTAAATATTCTTACTGTGACTTAATTCACAAGACAAACAGGAGGTCCGATTAACTCACTAAGAGGGCCTCCATATGCCTAAAAGTCTTTATGCATATGGAATAAATGAGAATATAGTGTATTATATACTGCATTTGTGTATGCATCAAGTCAACTGGAATATGGCCTTTCACAAGTTTATGTTAATTGTATTTTGATTTAACATAATTATATGCTTACATTCTTATAATGTAAGAACACCCACCCTGTATGTATAATATAACCTGAAAACATAAAGATATGAAGATGACATTTTAACACAGGGCCATATAAAAGAACATACACACACAAATACGAACAAATATGCAATTAATTCTAACTACTACAAATTAATAACCTCCATTTATTTGTTTTTATGTATTTTATTTGTTTGTAGTGTGTTCACAGAATTGAACATACACTATACAAACGTTTAAATTATTAAACATATAAAACATACACACTAAGAAAGAGGGATGGAAACGGTCAGCAGCAATCCTGGACATGGTCCACACATTGCATACATGCTTAGTAAAACCACATAGCTCTATCCAGCTGTGCTGCTTTCTGTCCAGGTGTTTTTGTAACTTTTCATGCTTTTTCATTCGTATTTGTCCGTCAAACATCAAACAAGTCTTAAAATGGGCATTTGGATCTTTTGCTTAGCTTACTTCTTAACTACTTTTTTCTTCTCTTTGCCGTCTCTTTATTACAACCTTGAATCTTCATGGAAATTATCCAAACAGTTCGAGGCAAAACTTAAGAACACACCCATCATAACGTCTTAAATCACAATATGTGGTGAGTTGCAGGAGAGAAGAGAACACATCTGCCGCCATAACTTTTTCTCTTTTCATCCAAAAAAATGTCTGATGTCAGGTGCATAAGTCAATATTATCATTTCTCGCCTGTCAATGGAATAGTTTTATATATGTTATATAGATAGATATATAGAGATTATATATTATCATTTCATGTTAACATTTTATAAAATCCTTATGCCTAAAGTAATTATTTCAAGCAAATTGTAGTTAAAAAGTAACAAAATGTATTAAACTTTAGGGGCTAAATTATAACACGATGCTGCACTTTTCACCTCTTTCCTCAGTTTGGCATCTTTTATATCAGGACACCTGTGTTACTTGAAATAAACATACTGTGTGTATTTTATTTATGTCATGATACATATTTACGGTTATTTCAGCTCAAATTGCAGGTGCTAACACTGAAATTTGCAGCTTTAAACTAAGGATTTGTACCTGACAGTATTGGATGAAGCTGCAGTGAGTTGTCAGTGCTCCCTCCCAGCAGCTGCAATGTGCACTCAATGTTCTGCGTTCTCACTGTTAGATTATTCAGTTTATTGTTTCCTTTCTGTTTTTCTTCAGGCCTGCCATCATATTTTTGTGCTCCCTGGTGTGTTTTCACTTTATTAGTGAACAAAAAGCAGCAGAGAAATGGTGCAGAAAATGCAAAAAACCTCCATATGAGCATGAGTCTGTGTGTGTGTTATAGTATGACTGTGACAGTGTAGGATGGTTAGTGAACTGTAGCATGGTGGGATCTGACACTGGAGATAAAATGGTGTGGGGAACTGCCAACTCCCACTATCACCAGGGCGAGCAGCAGGGCAATCTGGGAAAGGCAAACAAGAACAGCATGCGGCTCAGATGTGTCCTCGCGTACTCTTTTTGCCCGTTCCAAACCGTGGGAGGAGGCGATAGGAGGAGGAGGAAGACAAATAGTAGGGAAGGGAGGGATCCTGAGCACAAGAACACAACTTTATCTAGCTATATTGCAGCTGGAGAAAATTAAAGATCAGAGCGAGAACTTAGGAGACTTCAGTGGGAAATGCTGAATCAAAAAGCTCCCTCGCATCCATCCTTTACTGTCATTTGAGTTTGAGAAATTGCTGTCGTTTTTTATGTGTAAAAACACACTTCTGAGAAATTCCTCAAACTTAATGATAACTTACATTCGCGTTGGCATTGCAGAGCATCCATCACCGGGACACAGAGAGACCACAGCTTATTTATCACGGCCCTCGTCCAATCTTCCTGTCTCCAAGTCCCTTCGAGGCTCAGATAACATGTGTCGAGAGAAATACTGTTGAACGTGGCCAGGTGCTCTCCAGTGTGTGTGTGTGTGTGTGTGTTTGTTAACAGGAATGTGTGTAGGAGTAAGAAACAGGAAATTAATGTGGGGATTTTTTTTATCTTGCGCACATGCACACAGATTAATCATCATCGTTTTTTATGCTCAGCTCTGATATGATACTGTATGTGCCTGGCCAAGCTGAACCCAGCAGGATGTGTGATATGAGGACTCTCAGCCTGAGGTCCAGGACTTGCTAAATCCTGGATGGATCTGCCTTTTTAAAAAAAGTGTCAGATTCCTGTAAAAACGTGGCGGCTAAAATCTGCCGGATGTTTCCAAACAGTGCATAAAAGTTTTGGTACTAACTGAGGCTGAAATTAAGAACTATACTGCAGTGCATAAAATGTCAGAAAACAGTGAATAGTATCAAAGACAATTTCCGAGAGCCCAATGTGATGTCTTAGCAACATTTCAACAAGAGTCTACAACTATGCTGTGTGCTAGAACACTAAACTAACATCAGCATGCTAATGACAATGTTAAAATCCTTAAAGTCATTCATTTGCACTTCACACAAAATACCAAAGTAGTATTAGACAAATTAAATATTTCACCTGATGATGGTGTGAGAAGTAAAGTTAATGTATCACAAGTGATCCTGAGGGGAATGTGCACCAAGTTTAATGGCAATCAGTCAAATAGTTGAACGATTTTACAAAAAAAATGCTCACAGTAGCGCAACAGGACATGTCAAAGGTTCACCAAAGTCATTATATGTATTAACTGGGAACCATCAATGTCTGTGCCAATTCATCCAGTAGATTTTGAGAAATGTCACTGGATAATTGGCAATTTTGACCTGCTGGTGGCACCAGATGAAACATCATGTGATGACAAGAGTCAGCAGGATTCAGACTCCCAAGAATGGCTGTAACAAATTGAATGTGAACCCATCTGATAGTTGTTGAGATATTTCAGTTTGGACTCAAGTGGTGAACCAACTCACCAACTGACTGGAATTGCCTTCTCTAGATGCAGCTAGCTTTGCTAATAAAAACTGAAAAGCCTTCCATTTAAGATTATGTGGACAAAAAAAGCAGCAAAGTCTCACATTTGAGAAGCTGGAACTAGTTAATGTTTGGCATTGTTGCTTCACCTAAACAATTCATTGATAAAGATCTGCTGACTCCCATGGTGCATTCAAGAAATGCCTGAAAACTCAGCACTTCTGTGAGCCCTTTTGACCTTTTAGCCCTTTGTTGATTGTATGTCATATGCATTTGTTTACTTTCATGCATTACTTGCCTCTTACAAACCCCTCCCCCAAACAAACGCTTTCTCATTGTGCTTTCTAATTGCACTTATACCTCGTCAGCTACTTGAGAATTTGTTCTTTTGAGCCACTAACTCCTCTAATGATTGTCTTGTTTCATTTGTAAATTGTAATCTACCAAATGACAAAATGAAATTGCAATTAAAATAGTTATCAATGAAATTTCAAATCCTTTTAGAACAAGTTCCAACTGAGTAATACTGTAATTAGACACGTCTTACAGACGGGTGGATAGGAGAGCGTAGAGTGTGTGAAACAGATGAAAAACTAATGTTGGTGTCCAAGTTTTAATTGCAGTCTAATATGGAGGCCCTTGTTATTAAAGCTGCTACATGCCTAATTGGAGGTGATGAGTGTTTGCCAGACATTTACCCTTTGGCTTATACAGAGGAGAGAAAAAAAACATGATTGATGCACCAAAATGTTTTTTGGAGATCCAGACCTAAGCTCGGAGGCCTGGCTGCGTCATTATCTACCCCAGTGCAGAGGCTTCCTCCTGGGCTTGGAGTCGCTGATGAATCCCCATCTCTGTGTGCATTTAGGGGAGAGCTGGCTGCCATACAAATGCTTATGGCAGCAGCTCCTCTTTTCTGCACACATGCTGGATCTTTATTAGCAATTACAACGCCAGAGGGCCTATTTATACACATCTGCTGAGATGGGGCGCTGCAGTGGAAACAGATACATTCAGCAGCACTAATCAACTCCAGCCCAATCCTGCTTAATGAGATGGGAGGGAGGATGAGGGGGGACTGATGGAAGGTGGTAAGACAAAAACAAGGGAGGTGGAGCGATAAAGGAAGGAATGAAAAAGGGAAGGGACTGTGAACAGAGGGAGTTTCTGAGACAACCATGCATATTCAATTACAGAAATGAAGACCAGATTCTGCGCAGTAAGCGCCACGACTCTCATCGCTCCAACGCCTGACCGATCATCTGCCGCAAATGAAACTCTGCTGGAGCCTCAGAGCTGAAATGTTTAGCCAGACTCCAACAGGACACAGAGGGGAGGCTTCACAGGGCTGAAGTCACTCCCTGATTCACTATTTCTCAAGAAAGGAGGTCATGCAGGGCATGTTATCTGAATTTCACATTCTGCACTTTATTTGCCCCGAATGAATCCAGTAATGGTGATAGGAAAGTGGAGGACTGTATTACTGCAAAGTGAAGAGTTTTATTCCAATGTTATATGTCCAACTTTTTGACTTTTATGAACTGGAACTTCAAAATTCTGTGATTTAAAACGAGGAACTTTGGACATTAGTTCTTTATCCATGCATTAAAACAGGTAATCATGCTGTACTGTTACACCCCTGAGTTCATGTCTACATCACTGCGAGACTTCAGCTGGTTTTAAGGTGCTCTTTAAATCTACATTATTTGATTTTTTTTTTTTTGGGGGGGGGGGGGGGGGGGGGGGGGTGTTAACACTAGGGAGCAGCAGAAATAAATTGTAAACCCAACATATGTGACTTATCATCACATTTGTTGTTGATATGTTGAACATTTGCTTATTTACACATCCAGCAGTTATGAAGCAACATTATAATCCCTTTGGAGTCATGTTTCTGTCCACCAGGCAAAATATTCACTTTCTTTTGGCTCTGTTTTTGCTCTCTACCAATACCTGATGGAAATACCTGGCTTTTTAGTTGCTCAATGCTCCAATTCTCACTGGCTAGTTACTAGCATGAGTCTTGATAAATTAAACAAAAGAAGATTGTTTTTTGTGTGTGCAAGGGTTCATTTAAAGTAAAAAAAGAAGCAGACCCTCACATTGGGAACCACTGCTTCATACAATAAAAATGTCCCAGTTCCAGCTGTTATAATTCAAGCATGGAAGTAATCATGTATTTTCATTAACACTTCAACAGCCCTGTAGAAAAATGATATACCTTGGCTGAATTACTGCCATCAACGAAAAAAAAATCATCCTACTAATGGAAAAAAAATAAGTGAAAGACTCCCGACCTTCATACTGAGAATAAGAAATCTTTCGTATTGAATCATTTTAAGGATCTGTGTTTAAGTAAGTGAAAAGAAAATTGTTGATTTCCTGCACACGACTCTCTTTAACTGCAGACTGGAAACTCTGAGTGGACCACATGTGCACAGACTGGTGAATGTAGAGATTAATTTCATAAATACACTTTATAATGTTTAAGTGGTCCACTTTGAGAAGTCCAGTTTTGTAGGAAAGACAGATGTTTAGCATAATAATAGCATGCAGGCAAAGCAGCGTGTGTGTGTGTGTGTCTGTGTCTGTGTGTGTGTGTGTATGTGTGTGTGTGTCTCTGTATGTGTGTGTGTGTGTTTGTGTTCATCGGCCCATATTAAAACTGACAGGCCTGCTTATGTGATTTCACATATCTGATACAGTTTTAAGTATTCACTGTAATGCTCGAGGACATGAAAAATCCTTCATGCTCTTCAGTCGTGTTGTCTCAGTAATTGTCTGTTTTACTGAACATAAAACCACAAGGAGCAAATGTACCGTGGCTATTGAATGGTAAATGGTAAATGGACTGTACTTATGTAGTGCTTTTCTAGTTGTTATGACCACTCAAAGCGCTTTTAAACTATATGTCACATTCACCCGTTCACACACATTCATACACTGATGACAGGGGCTACCACACAGGGTGCCAACCTGCTCATCAAGAGAAGACTAACCATTCATACACATTCACACACTGTAGCCGCAGCAACGGGAGCAATTTAGGGTTAAGTATTTTGCCCATCTGATATTTCCTCTAACGCAACGGGGAGATTGATTTTTATGGTTTTGAGTGAAATGTCTCAACAACCATTAGACTGATTACCATGAAACTATGTACAACCATTCAAGTCCCCCACAAGGATTAATTAAGTTCATACCATTGATAAGGCCCAACTTTTTATTTATTAAAAAGTTATATTCTCATCAACCTCAGCTGTATTTTGCGCTAATGCAAAATGCAAAATACTGAACTAAGATGATGAACATGGCATACATTTTACCTGCTATGCATCAGCATGTTAGCATTCATAATATGAGCATGTTTGCAAGAGTCAAGCAAGAGTAATGCAAGAGTACATACAATAGGACCACCCTGTGTTAATGTTTCCTCGTATATTTATACTGATTTTCAGTATATCAGTTTTGTGGCGTCTGTTATGCTCAACAACTGAGCATCAAGCCGTTGTAACCGTTGTGAAAGAGTACACCAAACTGAAATTGATAGGGTCTTGGTTGCCTGAGGGTCTGAATCTTGTTTCATAAGTGAACTTTGGAAATCATATCTGATCCTTGCTTGCCAAATTTGAACGTGTTTGCACAGACTTGTTCTTGTCTTACACAAACATGCGGGCTGGTTCCAGGTAATGTGGCTTCGGATTTTTTGTGGATGTTATGAAAATGAGACACCACTCTTGTTTTTAAGTAGAATATTTATCAACTTTCAAATTATTCAGATTTTTAATCCCAGTGAAAATTTGTGTTGTCTGTCATCACCTTGACCCCATGTTGGATCTGTCTTTATATGTATTGCCCTGCCACAGTGTATTTTTTAATACTGTCACTAGGAGGCGCCAGAGTCAGAAAGTTTCAAACCCTACACATAAGAGCTTTAAAAGGAAGATAACAATGTCTATAACTCTCATACTTTCTTCATGATTTTGGTTATTTTTTATTGTTAATCTGATTTGATGTAATTTAGCTGATGATAAATTAGATAATTGCTTCACTGTATCGTTGGATTTATGATTTTAACCACTTGAACTAGATTTTTACTCTTTTTACATGAATTATCAGAATAAAAACTACTCAACATTTCGTGTCTCGTGTCTACTTTCTTATTTGTAGATGTGTGTTATTTAACTCTCATAATGTCAAATAATCTGGATTTAACTTCAATAAAGCCCATGTACAACCTAAAATCCACACCCTTCCGGTCCAGTGAAGCAATGTACTAAGCTGAATCAGGCCAGGAATTAGGCCCACCCAGGTCTGCATCCGTGAGTTATTATAGCTGGGAGTCACTTCTATACACTGATTTTCCAGCCTTTAATAGGTTTATAGCTCTAATTTTACAGCTTCATGACTGAAGGCCTCTGATTCATGCTGACACAGCAGGTCTTCATTGGCAAATTACTCCGGCTTCCCTCTCCTCCTGCTTGACATAATAATAATTTAAAAAAGGTAACATGTCAATTTAAGTGCATTGTAAGTGTGCTTATTGCCTGCTGGGTGCGTTCATTATGATCACATCAGGAAATTATCCACAGTGGATTACATTAGGTTTGAGACTTTAAGGAGCCAGAAAAAAAAAAGTTGTGTTTATTTCTTCCTCACTGAGTGTATTTGTTGAATATAAACTGATGATTTCGGTGTGTTTGTTCACATTTTTTTCATATCAGTTTCACCATCATACTGTGAACTTGACTACTGCTGCAGGTTTTACACAAACATTTAGATGCATCACCATGACAACCGAGATGCGGCGTTTCCTGTACTTAGATCTGTGTGGTATCGAGATATTTGCGTTCCAAATATGACAATTATCGCTGAGGGAATTGACACAGACCGTATCAAAACAAAGATAACGCTCTACTGTTTTACTTTTGAACAGTGAATGTTCAGACAGGAAGCATCAATCTCTCTGGGTCTGATCTATTTTTCCAATCACAAGAAACTATTCCAGTTTATTCTTATCCTCCTCCCATGCAGAGATAAATCTGAATCAAGCTTCTTTAAAAAAAAGTCTCTTGTCTGGTGCTCTCAAGAACACTGTTAGACAAATCCTAATCTTTAGTCATAACACGACTTCCAGTTAGTCATTGTCGTAATATGAGTAGATTTTTAAAGGAATGCTGCAAGTTTTAAAATCCAAATACTGAAACACAAGTCTGATCTGCTTGAAGAGTATAAATCCAGTAGGTTTCCTGCATCTTTAGTGGCGGGTAGTGTGTCTAGTCAAAACTGTCCAAGGTGAAGTTGCTTTCATCTGCAATGCTGCACACAGATGGAACCGACTTCCAGATGATCATAAAAGTGTCCAAACGTAAATCACTTTCACATCTAAATTTAAAATGTAAGATGTTCCTATGTGGCTTTAATGCTCTACTAAACTTTCCCTTTTCTGTAACACTTTAAGTTCCCCAATTTAGCTTTTAAAAGCAGTATGCAGCCAGTTACTAAAAGGTTTATGACTCCCAATTATAACATGCTTATCAGACATTTATCACTGTACTTATCAACAACTATAACCCCTCCTATGGGCACCTATAACTGGAGGCTTGTGTACAAACAGATAATGAATTGATAATGACAATATAGTAAAATACAGTTGTAATGATAAAAAAGATATATTCATAGGAGAAGTTATGATTGTCAACAAATACTGCACATTAATAAACAACGTTTATTGCTAAATTTAATTGCCTTATAAACCATTTATTGAGTCACTATTTGTATTATACCATTTGTCTGTGTTTGCATGTTATTTTATGTTATTCTCTCATTTTATTCTATGTAAAACACTTGGCACTTGGCACTTTACTTCATTTTTTATCCACTACAACAGCTGCTTCAATTAAATGTGTAAAATGTCTTGAATATTGACTGTAAGCCAATATTTTAAGATGGCTAATGATCAGAGGAGTGAATGGCTGATTTAACATATTAAGTTCCTGCATTTAAATTGAATTGGATATTTTGGACTAAAAAATGAAGAATAAATTAAAATTGGAAAGCAACAATGCACCTTAATTCTTAAACAACCACAAAATAGTCAGTGAATGTCAAACACATAATGTGTTAATGACTACCAAGGTGGAGATTGTAGCCATATTCCTCCTAAATTGTATGAAGAAGCGACACTTGTACTTCATTTTTCAGCCAATTTAAAGAAGCAGCTGAAATATGTTTCAGTGTTTCAGTCAGTCCAGTGTCTGTGGCCTTGGTCGAAATTTTTTCTGTGACACTGCGAGTCTTTGTTACAGAGGGAAGAGGGTGACAGCCAGACGGACGGGCGCACACTGGGTGTCTGTTGGGGCTTGTTTGTGTCTGTTGCCACAGCAACCGCTGGCCAGTGATGGCAGAGGCACGGTGGTGGTGGTGGAGGTGGAGGCGGCTGCTGCAGCGATTCTCAAACAGTGAGGTTGGCTGTGCAGAGCAAAAGTTTGTCGACAGAGCCCAAAAATATCTAAGAGGAAGCATCTGGTATACCCACAATGCATTTTTGAATGGGGATTTTTTCATTCTTTTGGCCAAGGACGGATCAAATTTCACCCTCAATGTATAAAAATGTGTATCAGCTGCACAAAAACAATGTTTGTTTACTCTGGTTCACATCAGTAGAAGAATGGTGGGGGGGTTTTTTTGTGTTTTTTTTACTGCACTCATACATTAAAAATGTCAAATTTGACCTTAACTGTATTCAACAGTTAAAAGGTCAGTAACATTATTCAAGCTGAGTCAAATGGTAGCAGATATACCCCCAAATTTATACCAGCAAAAACAAATAAAGAAGGGAATGACAACTTCTGTTTCCAAGGATGAATTTTCTCAGGGATGTCCAGATGGTCGAGGGTTTTTGGACGCATTTGATGTAAGTTCAACGTTCCTAGTTTGAATCCTGGACAGGAGCCTTTGTGCGTCATCAGCACAACCGGATTTCTCTGGTGTTTTCCTGTCTCTATAAACTTAAAATAAAGGCAAAATACTATAAAAATCTTTTAAGAAATCTTTCGACCTTTACTTTCAAGCCGACATAGTTAAGTGCTCAGAGAAAAAATTAACATCTCTTACTTCACGACAACTGGGCCATCTTTATCTGTTGAGCAAGATCCTGTGATACGATCGAAATGTTTCAAAACATGGATCTTGTGATGAGATATTTTGCCATTTACAACTGCGAACATGTTGCTAATGGTCTGATGGACATCTTGTGACTTTTACTGTCCACTTAGTTATAGTTTTATGACGGTTGACCTCTTGGAACCTTTTCAAATCTCATGATTTTACCGCAAAAAAATACATAATTGTTCCTACATTTAAAAAATGCAGTTTCTCTTATGTTATGAAATGTTCCAGTCTGGGGAAGCTTTGACCTGATGTTTAAGTGCTCCTCCACAGTTACATAACTTACATTATCTTATTTATATGTAAAAAGGTTATAGGAAAACATAGAGTTTAACTGTTTCTCAGCCAAAAAATGATGTATCATGGGTTTAAATGGATTGGGGGAATGTGGATTAAATTACACAGAGAGATGAGACACATTAACACTAAATGCAAGTGACTTGAATGTTATCAGCTAAAAAAAGAATTGCTTTAATTCTTGGGAGTTTTGATGCAGGGAGAATAAAATGTAAATACAACTGAAAAATGACACAAACTTTAGAAAAAGTGTTCAATCTGAATGTCCACCTTCAGAACAAGAAGAGGACAAGCACTTATTTATTACTGATAGGAATACACCATCATCTTTGCTCTGTCCTCAACAAAACAGGGACAAAAAAACAAAACAAATAACATGAAATGAAATAAAAACACGCACACAGAATGTTTCCTTAGAGTAAGATACAATTTGTCTGCTGGTTTTTATTGTGACTAGTTGTGACCATGCTGGCATCTTCGAGCTGGTTTCCAGGCAACAGTTTATGGGCGGGGGTTTTTCAAGCGTGAACCTGACAACAGAGTAGAAAACACACATCAGACAAACTGTGAGGATGAATTTGCTTAGAGTCAAGGTCTGTTTGTCTTATCAAATAGCATGAAAATGAACAAGCAAATGAGCAAATGAATGAACTCACCTGTCTATTTATATGAATGGCTCTCGGCTCCACCACGTCCAAATCCTGAGAGAGGGAGAAAGAGGGAAGAAGAGGAAGAATTATTAAAATGAATTAACATTTATTTTTACGTTAGGAGTTTGGTTTCAAGTGGAAATTAAAGCTCTCATGGCCTCAAGAAATATACTTTGGTGATTTAGTAGATAATTACAACTATTCTCCTCACTCAAGATAAGAGTTCAAAGAAATTTTTATCAATGATGTAACAACTTGTTCTTTGAGTGTGTGACCCTATTAGGTCAGGACACAATGTGTGCTTTAATAGGACCTTTTACAAGCTCAAATCAATTGCAACATCCCTTCACAAGGTGCTCCTGGCTGTGATAAAACCTTACGGCCAAAGGTAACGGAGCCTTTAGCATCATGGCTCCCAGGGTCGCTCACCTTATTATTTTTATTGTCATAGTAGTTAAAGGCCCTAAAAGTTAAATGTTTCAATCAGGTTCTACCTATAAACACACAACTGTCTGTTAAAGAGCTAAAGTGAAAATTGTTGTGGTTATTTCACATGGCGGATTTCTGTATATAGCAACATTTGAACTGTGCCAAAAGTGTTGATGAAGCAGATATACTAAAAATAAACAGCACGGAAGTCTGTTTTTATTTTAACTTTGATTGTTACATGTTTAGTCACAAATATTTCCTGTTTTTTAACAGTTAAGGGATTGTCATTGTGGTGTCAATACATCAGAGTGAACTCATTCTTTGTGTGAAAAGAATCATGTGAGGAATATGTGAGTATTTTACGTAACAATGCTTACCTTTAGGTCCAAACATAGCAGCGTAGCAGGGATTGTGACAGTATGGCTTCCCTTCATGCTGTAAGAGTCAGAGTTGTATTATTACTGACCATATCACAACTAAAAATATTAACACTAGTAGTGTTGATATAACATAAAAATTAGATGCATTAAACTTAGTTCTGCCTTAAATATAAAACATTCTTTTTTATTGTATTGTTATATATTGTATGTATTGTTATGTTATTGCATGTACAACATTGAACATTTTTTGTTGTTGTTGCTAAAAGCATTATCCAAAAATGTTCAACACATCATCAAATCATGCACATTTATATTATATGGCACATTCAGGGTTGGGTACCAATAATGTAATAAAATGGATCCAGTTACAGGTTAGTAAAATAATTAGGTCGTGTAAGCTCTGAATGGTTATATCTAACCAATCTCTTATGAAATCTTTCAAACCAACAGATGATAAGTCCTTAAAATGCTCAGGGACAAAAAAAAAGGTAATTTGACAAATCAATTCCAGGAAAATTGTGGAAACTCCCAGTTTGAAAAGACTGAAAGCTCCAGAAAAGCTACTAAATGGACCTTGTGTATGAGCTCTTTGTGTCAATAACAAATATATATATGGAATAATGTTATTTTTAGGTTTTTGGATGAAAGTCTTTGATGCTTACTTCTTAACTTTTTAAAATAAGTTTTAGTGCTTAAAATTGTCAAAAGTTACACCCTAAAACTTAAGGCGGAAATTCAACAATAGACTCAGATTCAAACCCAACTCTGTGTACATTAAGCGAAATAACAGAATATCCATATCATGTGTCTCACCTCTGCATGTGAGCCTGCTGACAGCGTCTTGTTGCACTTCTCACACTTCAGACATGGCCTGTGCCAGTCCTTGCCCAGTGATGTCACCCTCTCGGCTGCCAAAGACATAAAAGGACACAAAAATTAAAAACCACATTCTCTTCAACTTCCACCACAAAGACAGCTACTGTAGTCTGGAGCGAAGATGGAAATGTGTGACGGGGTCACACTGGGTCATTTAATCAGGCTCAGATGGAGCATTTTTGCATTGCATTCTTGTTTAATGAGACAAATAAGATCTCCTTACGGATTAGTTCGAGAACATTGTTTGGGTGTGGCGCTTGTGGGAAAAGTGAACTGAATGTCCCTGAGGAATCTGCACTCCTCCTGCCTCATAAACTGATAAAGATGGTCTTTATCTGGAGGGCTGATCTGCACAAACACCCATCAGGAGGGCTGTAAATGTGTGGAAGGAACTCAACTTTGTGTCTTGTGTTTCAGGTTTTTACTGGACTAGATGGGCTTTAGAGATTTGTCCCTGGATTATGAGGGAAAGAGGACCAAGAAGTTAGAGAGAGGAAGCACAGGAAATGCAAAAAAATGGAGAAGTGCTATCATAAGTCAAAGCAGTTTCTATCAAAACATACAACAATTGAGGAGTGCAAAACAACCAGGAATGTACAGAGACCCACAACTGACACAGGAGATAAATAAATAAATGAATAAATAAATTACTGTGATAGATTTAAAATAAATAAGTCAAAATGTGGCCGCAAAAGTCCAAATAAATACATTTGCACATTATTATTATTATCATTATTATTATTATTATTATTATTATTATTATTATTATTATTATTATTATTATTATTATTATTATTATTATTTTCATGTTAACTTATTTCCAGTTTAAAAAGTAAAAATAAAAAAAGTGTAAAAAATAAATAAATAAATGAAGCAAACAAATATATTATTATCTATTATCTATCTAAACTATCTATTTATTTTATTTTAAATTAATTGTGGTCACTTATTTATGTGTTCATTTCTTGTGTCACTTTTGGGTGCCTCCACAGAAACCTAAAAAAAATGTATGAACAGGTGAAGCCATAAGCCTAGTAGCTTAACCACAATACCGGGATGCTGTTTGACACATTTCCTCATCAGAGTAAAAATAGCCTGATGTTTGCAGGATGAGATTATGCAACAGGCAAGCGGAAAAAGAAAAAGTTGTGCCAGGGTGGGGTCAACCTCGCAGTCCAGCTCTATGAAAACATCTCAGCAGAATGTGGTGGTCTGACACGAACTAATTACTGTACTTAAGTTCAAATAACAAACTAGTAGACTGAGCAAACACTGCGCTCTACCTTGTCAAAGCAGTAATGACGATGGGTATCCCAGGTTAAGTTAGAGGTCAGTCTACCCTGATTGTTCAGTTTGATGCCTGTGTATGTTGGTTTACTCCTGATTTTATGTGGATCTGATAAAGCTTACAATGGGGGCGTGACAGACAGAAGAATAATACGCTCTCTGCATCAATTTATGCTGACTGGAGCGATGTGGAAACCGTCCAATATACACAAACACAGACAAATCTGAATGGAAAAACATTCTGTGAGAGGAGGCTTTTCAGCTATTCGCTTCATTCCTTCCCAAATTAAGATTCCTGGAGAGGTTGTATAACACTTTGACATGCTAAAAAAAGAAGCTGAGCATGCAGTCCAGAGCATTTAGAGTTGAGTGAATGACCTCGAACACAGTAGCACTCTTCGTGGCATGGACGTAAACTGAATATCAAAGATTTAAAGGAATGCTTTCTTTGATTAAAGGATGTTCTGTCTATGAGATATGTAGCTAAAAATAGGAGGTGGACATTCCTTCTTCTTTGTTTTTGATATCTTCTCAAATAACTTTTCTTACCAACTACCAGCACATCCAAAGTTCACTAATTAACACGTTGTATATATTGTTAAATCGCTACACAAGAGAGATATAACATGTTACTTTGTGAATTTTAGAGGTTCTGGTAAGAAAATTTTACTTTGGCACAGAGCCAAGTTAGCTTTAGCTGTTTAATTACGTTTCTGGTCTTAGTGCTAAGCTAGTCAGCTACTGGCTGGATCATTTTGGGACAGTATATATATTTACTTTTTTGACATGAGAAGATAACCACTATTCTCATGTCTGTGCAGTAAATATGAAGCTAACAATAGCAGCGGTTAACTGAGCGTAGCATAAAAACTGGAGGCAGAGTGAAATTGCTAGCTTGGCTCCATCTGATGGTAACGAAACTTGCCTATTAGCAGCTCTAAAGCTCATTAATTAACACTTGTTACATGAGACATAATGTGTTTACTTAGTGAACACGTTCTTGTTGAGCCAGGCTAGCTGGTTCACCCTGTTTCCAATAATTGCGCTACACTAAACTTAACAGTTGCTGGCTGTAGCTTAATATTTAACAGATAGATATGAGAGAGTGGTATCAATAGTGCTTTTCCCCAAAATGTCAAACTATTACTTTTTAAGATATTAAAAACAATCATGAATTAGATAAATGCTACATGTGGGAACACATGGAGAAGCCTTTTTGTGTTTTTTTTCTCTATGATTTTAGGAGACATTGGTTCCTTTGATTCCTTCATAGTCTCTGCACACACAACCTGCACTATTCCCCTCTCTGCTTCCAACAATCACTCACTCCCCTTTTTAAAAAAGTCAGTAGTCCTGCAGAGGAAAAGCATGAACGCCTGCAGAGTTTCCACCAAGAACAATTTATTTACAGTAAATGTTTTGTCTTCTGGTCTGAGTGTTTCTGGAAGAGAACCAGATCCCCCTCCACCACCACCACCACCACCACCTCCTTCTACTCTATTACACAGGCAAGCAGCGGTAGCCTGATTGCTTCCATCTGAGAGCTTAGTAACATTAAGACAGATGAGTAGCAACAGAGACAGCAGAAAGAGGGGAGAACGAGGGGAGTGGAGCTGCGAGGTGTGATGGAGACGATCTGCAGAGTGAAGACGGAGTGAAATATGGACGTTTGGTGGGAGATTGATGCAGACAGTTCAGGACAATGACAGCACTGTGCATCCACATAAAGAATACAAAGGAGGATACGTTTTTCCCTCAGCTATATTTTAGAAAAGAGTAGTTCATCTTTTTCTGCTTTGAAAAAAGATTGCTTGGTATGTTCTGGTTTAAACAGATTGGTTTGCTTGTTTAGCCCAGGAGTAGAGTTTATCCACAAGAAGAAAGAATAGAAAGGATGGCTTCCCAGTCGTGTGGTCAATTTATCTGACTGACAGTCCAAAGACTTGGCAGCACGCTGACTTTGTGTTGGCCTCATCTTCTGTGTCTCTCTGGAGAAGATTTACTCTGCTGCACATTACTGAGCTGCAGTCAATGTGGTAAATGGATTAAGACGAGGGGGAAAAAAAACCCAAAACGATGCAGTAATTGGTCCCAACTTTGATGGTATCCTCATGAGACAGAACTACAAGATCATACTTTTTCCAGGACAGAAGGAACCTGCTTCCTCTGCTTCACTTAATCATTATTCATGCAGCTCATCAGTCACTACGAAGGACAGCTCTATTCCAACAGGGAGCACACAAGCTAAACTCGTATAGCTTGATGACAAGGAAGCTTGCAGAGTGCATGAACCTTTTGAGGCTACCAGACATTAATCTGCAAGAACACATGCATACTACATAGTGGTTCATATGTATTTATTTTTACTGCAAGACTGCATGCATACAGACAGATGTAAAAACTAAAAATAGGCAGCTTAGAGGAGATAGGTTGACATTAAAGTGAGAGAGCAGGTAAAAGTGAGTGGTTTCCCTTGAGTGGTGAAAGTAACTACAGTACTATTATGAGGTACTTGTGCTTCAAAAACTTCTGCTGCTTTCTACTTTTACCGCACTGTATTTTCAGAGCTAAATATTGTACTTTTAACTAGTTAATAGATTATGATTTTACATATAAAAACAAGTGATGCATTATAGATTAAACCAACCAAAAATACACAAAGAAGTTGAATCTTGACTGACTATATTAGATATTAACGAAATACATGTTCTAGTATCAATAATAATGGTCCAATAATATAATAAAATATCACTCATAGGGGCCATTCTGCATGATGAGTACTCTTACTTTTCATGCTTAAATATACAGTTGCCTCAGTTGAACTCCTGTGCTGTTCTTAAATTACATTTTGCATCCTTTTACGTGTAATGGAGTATTTTTACATAGTGGTACTGCAACTTTAACAGTTTAAAATTAATTATCTGCATACTTGAAAACTAAAAATACATTGTTCATTATTAATTTTCTGAAGGTCTTATAAATATTTAACTTGCCTGCATGCAAGTTATATGCTTACCAGCATGACACTCTAAACATTCAGCTTCCTGTTTCCTCATTTGAACTAAGAAGCTGCAAGATTTCATTAACCAGGAAATGTTCTTAACACGTTTCTGCAACTGATATATAGAAAATGTACTTAAAAATCAAATGAAGTAAAAATCTTACCGAAGTAAACCTCCTTCTGGCACTTTGGGCACTTTGGCATTTTGTTGCAGCTGTGTGTGTTTATCTACGGAGGAGAAAGAAGCAGTAAGTATCCTCTGGATCAAGTGTGACTGCAGCTGTACACAGGCCCACCTGTCAGCTCTGACCACGCCTTGCTGTGAAGTGCAGATGTGTGCTCCGTTGCTGTTTTTATAGTGCCGAGGAAATAGTTCAACTGAAACTCTTCTCTTTTTTTTAATTGTGGGAGAGGCTTCAGACACATTGTTGGGTCTGTGTGTGCAGGCAGGAAACATCACATGAGAATTAGACTGCTGCACTTACACAAACTCTTCCTCTCTTCATTTCTTTTATTGCAAACATCTAAAAGGATGTCAAGTTTTTAATGGCCTCATTATAAAGATCCAGATGTTTCTCCATATGTAAAATGTGATGTATGTACATTTTACTTTCTATAACCTATCTTTATGTTTCTCTATATATTCTTATATTTGATTATTGATTATGTTATCCAATACCTATATCGGTATTGGATTAGATACAGCAGTGTTCCCAATCTGGGGGTCAGAACCCTCCAAGGGGTCACGAGATAGATATGAGGGCTAAAAAGTACTTCAGAAAAGCCATAATATTACACATCTGTTATATAAAATTAGTTGTTTTTGAAAGTTCTCTTATATTTGTTATTTTCTGGTCAAATTTTGGATTGTTTTACCTTTACACAGCCACAAAATGTATTCAAAAGAAACAATATGAAAGTAAAAAGCACTCTTTGATACCAGAAATGTGACATTGGATAAAAGGTCAAGAGGTTCAGGATAATGATGAGGTGATTACTAAAAGGAAGCATATTGTTTCCATGGACACGTATCTGATTTTAGTACAAATATTGTGCAACAACAAAAAATCCAACATCTTTCACTGTTTATCATCATGTGACTAAAGTATAAAGTCTGGATGCCTGTAGCTGAACATGATATGTAATCAGTTAATTACAGGGATGCATTTCATACTCTGGTCAACTAATTAATCTTCGCAAGTCTTGCATTATTCATCTGTGGAACAAATACTTAATTATTAATACTCAAAGCTTTGTTCTTCTATGTGGGCCTAATTCCCCCTTTGAGAACTTTATTTGACACCTTCTCAGTATTTATTGGAGAGCTGCTGCAGGGCTGTGTGAACAATTACTATGTGATTAACCAAAAGCAGCACTAAATATGATCGTAGGGTCACACAGGGTCATCAGTTTGTGTCTCTGGTATCAAAATATGACTTTGTATATAATGAAGTAGGTAAAAGGATGTTTATTGTAGGCCATTAAAGAGTTAATCTCAAGGGATTTATGTATGAATATTGATAAAAATGCAGAAAATGAGAAAACCTAAAATTCCATGTAATAGCTGTCAAAGTGACATTGGTAAACTTCCATGTCCCTTCCCTTCATTATTTACTTTCTGGTGTGACGTGTGTGTATGACGTGATTTAAAAAAGGGAGCTCCTTACTGCTCTGTCATAATCTACTTGTCATTTGACTCCACCAATCTTTTATTAGCTGGGTGGGAAGATAACCCACATGATATATGATCCAACATAAGGTGGATCAACAGAACTGGCAGTGACTGAAGGGAAACACCTTTGTAGAGATTGTAATTGTATATTTATAGGAAACTGTAGCTCTAAAAAGAAGTGACAGGCTCTTACTGCTGCTAAATAATACTATCAGTTTTATTAGTATTTGTACTATTACATTTTTTAAGATGCACCTGTGGTCAGACAGACTAAATCCAGTAGGCCAGACGCCACACAGCTGCTTTGCTTGCAGTTTTTTTGTGTGTGTGGAGGGAACAAAGTGTTGCAGGTTGACTTGCTTGTGATTGCAGCATGATGATGATGATGATGATGATGATGATAATGATGATGATCTCAGATGTCTCTTAGGCTGGGATTGTTTTGACTCCAAGCTCAGAGAGTCCTGGGTGTAATCATTACAACACAAGCAGATCACACCCATCTCCAGCGTGACTTTTGACCAGAACGGAAGGGTTGGGAGGTGTGTGTTTTTCTTTGTGTGTGTGTGTGTGTGTGTGTGTGTGTGTGCTCTCTTACTTTTATGTGGCATCTACATGCACCATTCATACATACCTGTCTGTTTTGTCTGCCCCCCCCACACACACACACACATACACACACCCAGGATCCTTTTTATGATATCGCCATGGCAACCAAACAAGAAGCTGATGATGTCAGACTGACAGCGTTACTGCACAAAACCTTTAGTACTTTTTGCTTGCTCGGGGCACTTTGAGGATGACTGAGCTAGTCAAGATGACATTTTCACACACATCTATTCTCGATGTTAACTGAGGTTCAAGGTTAAGTCTCAATAAAACAATTCAAAATACAAACTTAATGAAAACGTTCTAAACACCTGGTGCCAGGCAGGACAAATACAGGGATTATACATTTATTTTTCTGGACGAAGAAATATTAGTTAACATGAACAAAACATTCAAAATGCCTTAACAAAGAAAGTAGAGAGGGCCACTGCTATAATTGCTTCATTTTCAAGCCCTGTTTAGTGATGTTAGCGGCATGAATCTACAGTTGATCAACCACTTTGGTCTCGACTGAAATAACTCCACAACTATTGATGTAGAGGGGTTTTACTGAAATGTCAGGACAAATATTAAATACATTGCTGTAAACTATCCCAGAGGATGAATCCTATTGACTTCAGTGATCCTGGACATTTCCTGTAGAACCACCATGAGGTCCACATTTATAGTTTTGAGTGAAATGTGTCAAAACTGGATGGTTTCCACCTAAGGATACATCATAGTAGCTTTGGTGATCCCTTAACTTATCATCTAGCTCCAGCATTGGGTCAAAATTTCAGTTTGTCCAATATTTTAATTTATTATGAAATACCTGCAAAGATAATAACATTCACAACAGCCTCAACTGTGTTTTGTTCTAATGAGCAAATATTAGCATGATAACAGCTCAAGTAAGACGGTGAGCAATGTAAACAATATACAATGTTAGCATTGTTAATGTGAGCATGTTATCACACTGGTGTTAGCATTTCGCTTAAAGTGCCATTTTGCATGAAGAGATGCTGTAGACTCTTATGGGGTGTGACAAAGCCACGAAATGTGTGTGGCCATGGTTTTTATGGTGCTTCATGTTAACAAAAAGATGGTAGGATTAAATAGCACAGGGAACTGGCAAATGGCAAGAATGAGTTTTTCTTCCATATTTTACAACGGGAAGTGGGGATGATATGGTTGGTTGACGCTTCACTGCATCATTGTAGGGCTGACAAAAGGAGAGGCCAGCTCAACTTTGATTTGTAGTGCCTTGCCCATCATCAACCGTCAGGCGTCAGTTTGTAGCTGCCATCGAAAATGACTTGTAGCCTGTTGGTAGTCTCATAACAGCATTTGGGCATTTTTAAACCTGTAGTTGGTTTGGTCTGGTTGAAACAGTTAATTTCTTTCAGTTTATTTCTTTTCACACACAACAAAATCAGTCTAAAGAGATCTTATATGCCCAGATATCTATTAAAGTTTATTGCTAGTCCAGGTCTGACAATGAATAGATTCATTCTTTGGCTACCTGCTAGCAACTGTTGATTTTGCTCACATCCCAGTATGTAAAGCACAACCGGTTACAGTAGTTGTTTAACTCAAACTTACACAAATGAATCATATGAAGTGTGAAAGTGAACCGGAGTCCATCAACAGTTTGAATAAGCAACACAGGTTTGGAAAGGCCCTTAATTATTTTCCAGTCCTCAGCACTGGAGATTTTTGGCCGGCACCTTGTTGGAAAATTTGATTATCCTGACCAACTAAAATAATGAAGACTCAGCATATTGGTGTATCCTTAAATCCTCCTCAGATCTGGTTCCCATTGACAGATCTACCTGCAAGTTTTACTGACTACTTCGAATCTCTTAAGTCCTTGGGATGAGAGGACTGCCTTGTAATTTTCTCCATGGGATGGTTTCCATTAATTCAGGGATTCCAGGCAGAAGCTGTTCCCTCAGGAGATTAATCTAGGAGTTAATTTCTCCCAGCCACCCAGGTAGCCAAGGGTCATGCCTGAGTGGCCTGTACTCCTGCCGCGGGGTCGACCGGGCTCTCATCCAGCCAGCGAGGTTGAGGCCCCTGATGTGTCTCTCTTCCTGCCTTGTAATTACATCTCGCAGTGATCAGCCCTCCACTCTTAAATTAAACAAGATTAACATGGAGGTTTTACGTCCTGCATCACCAATCAAGTACAGTTAATACACACAAACTGCTACCACATGAAGACATTAATGTTTAGAGTACAGACCACCGCACACACACTTAAACTACACAAGCAGATAATTCAAAATGTTGCATAGGTAGAGCTCGTCTTGT
The DNA here is from genome assembly GCF_963691925.1 of Scomber scombrus. Taxonomy (NCBI): domain Eukaryota; kingdom Metazoa; phylum Chordata; class Actinopteri; order Scombriformes; family Scombridae; genus Scomber; species Scomber scombrus. The sequence continues at coordinate 8,087,228 of NC_084988.1, read as the reverse complement.
GTTTTAGGGACCACCAAGGACCTGAAGGTAATGGCATCTGCATTCTCTCTGGGAATTTGGGGGTTTTAGTGACCTGAGACTTTCACATTGTGGGCAGGCTGATTCCAGTATTTTTAATTTATATTTTACATACAACTGTTTGCACCTAATTGTATGTCAGGCAGTGTTGAGAAAAAGTTATATATGACTTGATTACTTGATTATAACAATAGGCTACTTTATAGTTTGTTGCTGCTTTAAGTCTTTTCATTGGATTTGTTGACTGAAATAAAAACATAAAATATCACCAGATGTATCATTTAGCTTCATAAACAACTAAAGAGAATTTCTTTTTGGTGGGAAACACTTCAAATGTTTGAAAGACAATCTAAGTTGGCTAAGTTTGGCTATTTTTTGCATTTGGATTACATTTCAACTTCAAAACCAGCAGAATCCAAGTCCATCAAATTACCCCAAGAACTGCACATTGAAATCTTGTGAGGCCGCTTATTAATTTTACGACTGAGAAAGTGGTTGGATCTCGCCTCCAATATTTGGACTGAAAAAGTGTGTGTGTCAAGTTTTCCCCTGTAAGGATAGTAACACTACACTTTTATTCTCCATTCAGCTCAGTTCAAACAAATGGGGAGGGTGACCTTTGACCGACGAATTCAAATGATCCAAACACGCCTGACCAAGAGAGGTTCAGCTCAGTGTGACCACTTGGCACAAATTCACCACGCACAGAGCAGCTACTGTGAGCTACTGTCTTATGAAATATGTTTTACTTTTGGGAGCCTTAAATTCAGCAGCAAGATGTCAAAGCCTCCATATTTGTTGTGGGAAAATCTGCACTGTGTTAAAGCAGTTCATCATCCATGTATCAAGAAAAAACATTTCATTTGACATTTCGACTGCATGGGCATTAATCAGCACATTTAAAGAAAATTAGAGGGGCTTGTTATATTTTGTGGTCCAAGATTACTTGCAGAGCTACGAAATTAAACCAATAAATTTCCTGTCACGCATCTGAAAATAATCCTTGCCCTGCTTGTTTTTAACGTACCAATATTTTCTGGGTTTTGAACTTATGGGAGCAGCACTGCAATTACGCACAGTGATGGATCAGGGTCTGCGCAGAGCATGACACAAGCAAACACGATCTGTTTTTAAATAATCAGGAGGTGAAGTTAAACAGGCCATGGCTGAGTGTAGGGCCATCACTCCCACTGGTGTGTCAGATGGAGACCCAGAGGAGGGACACAAGGCTGGGAAGAACATGAAGCCAGGAAGCACCACAGCCTGTTGGAGAAGGACACTGTGTCCATTCAGTGAAGCACGTGCTGTTAGAGCCGCTGAGTCATAGAGGAAAGAAACAAAACACTGTAGTACACGCTCACGTTCACTAAAACATTTTTATTTGTATTTCACATGCAATTATATTGTCACACTTGCATGCATATTCACATTCAGACACACAACACACAGAATAGAAATGAAGCAGAAGTGATTAATGTCTGGTTAGAGTTAGGGTTAAAATGATTACTTAAAATTAGAGAAACGTAATGTGGGTTAAAATCACTGCTTCCTCAAAGTTAGGTGAAGTTCATCATCATGACTACAATAATGAAATCCACTGTTGTATTAATACAGCTGGTGGCATCTGTCACTCAAACTTATATATGTTGTTTTTGGTCAACTGACATTATGATCTATTGTGTTGATTTTCTTGAGGGGAAAGTCTCCAAAACACAGTTGGTTAGGTTTAGGAAAAGGTCATGGTTTGGGTTAAAATCAGTCATTTGTTAAGGTTAGGGAAACATTGTGGTTTTGGTTAAACGGAAAAAGGAAAGGAACAGTGTTCTCCCGTGTTAAAGTTGGATGTTTTGTTTGTCTTACACTGATGTTTTCTCCCCAGTTACTAGACCGCTTCTGCCACTTGAACGTGGGGCACTTTTGTTAACAACTGATCCTGTCATTTTTTCTTAGGAGAGAAGAGTTTATTCATTCATTTACTCAATAGTTGCGTACTAAACCTGCATTACCTAATTATTTAGGCAGTAAACACATCACTGACATTACATCATCTCATAAAGTTAATACAGCAAACCTGTTGTCAACGTACTTACTTGCACACACAGCAAACAGAGCAATGTTGGCATTTATCTGGAGTGGTGTTTCCAGAAATCTGACAAACTTACAGTAAATTTTAGGTTTGTTTTGGATTCCAACAATTCTTGAGGGATATATCTGGTTCGTCAGCTGCTAAAAATGCCCATAAGTTTGTCTGTCAGCTGTTTGGTGTCGGACAGGTAGAAGTGCAGCTGCTGCTGCTGCTGGAAATGACGTTAATGAGAGCTATGGGGGTGAACAAAAACAGACGGGCCTAAAAAAACAAAAGAAAGAACTAAAGGACACTAAAGCCTCTTTGTCCTGTGTTGATTAATACGTGGGTTTACCACTACAAACGATGCCTTTCACTTTACCAGTAGTGATTCGATCCATTGTTAATAAAATAATATTGACGTGTGCAGCTTTTAGTACATTTTCATTGTTTATAATTAAATTTTTAAGTACAACTTTCCTTCCTTCTCCTTCCTCCTGTTCTTACCACTTTTCTTATTTCATGTCTTCTTCCTTCTTCTCTCTCTGTTTTCCTTTTTTCCCCTTTTTTTTCCTTTCTTTGACCTATCCTGGCTTTCTTTCTTTATTTATGTAACTGATTGAAAGCATGAAAATCACCAAAACTTGAGATGCAAGTATTCCACCCGACAGTGAAACTAAATTCACTGTGATTTCTTGGATCTGTCAGTACTTTTTTTTGCTAATACTTTGCTTACTATTGTAATAAACCATTTGAATGCAGAATTTGGTGGAGGGTAGTATCTCAAACACAGGTTTGTCCAGGGAGTTCAGAGTCGACAGGGTAAACACAGGAGCATCTGCACCTCGTTGTGGTTGCTGGGGCGACTAATGGTCGTTTGATGGATAATTCTTCCCTGCATGAGAGGTAAAGCCTTGATTAATCCTGTACTGTCGGCACCTGTTGTCAATGAAGACTGTAATGATGATGCGTCTGTAATCAGAGGAGGAAAACTCTCTTCCAGAAAACCATAATGATCCACCCAGAATGATGAGTGTATGTGATGTACTATGACCAACAATGACGTCTAACCTGAAATGAATCTTTTAAAAGCATAACAAGGGGAGCTTTTTCACATGTTACCCTCTTTTTAAAGGATATGTCATATCCAGCAGCATCAGGTTTGTTAAAATGTACATTTGCAACATTTTTTTTAATCGAATGTAAGACTGAATGCTTCTGAAAATGTCAAATGGGGTAACCACAAAAGAATGATGAATACTAATTATATATTTATTCCACCTACAGTGCATTTAAGTGCACTTATACAAATAATTACTTAATTTAAAAAAAGGTTCCTGATTTACACGATTCCCCAGATTCAATTTAATATTTATAACTATTTATTATTTTATTACCTTTATTTAATATAAAAAGTTATAATGTAAGATCATGCCAAACTAGTTGATATGGTGTTTTATTGAGAATTTAGGGTTTTTTATGGTTTTATTATTATTATGGTATTAAGTTTTCATGCCACAACACTGTCTGCTCTAATAATGATTTTCCTCCATTCCCTTAAATTTCACCATCACTCAGTTGACTGACATGTTTGTGGAGTCATTTGTCTTGCATCACATCATCTCAGAGGTGCTCCTTCTTTTTCATTATGTTCTCCGACCTCTGCTCAATTATACAGTTCGTAGCTTGTTTGAACATGATCACCCGTAACACTGCTGCAAGCAAAGAGGATGTGCAATCGGCTCTTTGATTCTCGTAATATATCGCTTGTACAAGATGAGTGAATGCTGTAACTAAAGTGTTGTCATGGTGAAATCAATCGTGAGGACATGATGAGCAGAGGGAAAATTCTGTATGCTGTCTGACTCTCTAGCCCCGTAGAAATCCTGACAATTATGACCACAATCTTGTGCTAGTCATCAAACAGCTGCAGCTTGTTCAGGCTGCTACCAACGTTTTTCTCAGACCTTTTCCCCGGCTGTGTCAAAAAACTGATTTTAAAATAGTACTGTTGTAAATAGTTTAGGCCAACATACATTTTTCTGATCTGCTGCTTTGTCATAAACTGTCCAGACCTCTCAGATCAGGTCATCTGGGACAGATTAGCTCACTGTCCCAAGAGTCAAAACTAAACATGGTTTAAATAAACAGCTTTCAGTTTCGATGCCTCACATGTGTGGAACAAACTCCTAGAAAAACCTTCTTGTTAACCACTGAATTTTATTAAATTCTAATTGATACTACTCATTAAAGTTTCTCATTAAACTATATTGTATTCAAATGCTTTTAATATCCTTTGTATATGTCTTTTTAAACAGTCATCATGCATCTTTATGTCTTATGTAAAGCATTTTAAATTGCCTTGTTGCTGAAAGGTGATGCTCAAATAAACCTCGCTTTGTGCACAGAACTAAAGAGCATGTCCAATATTTGAACCTATAACCCTCTCATCAAGTGTTTGTGTCTAAGTTGTGTTTACTTTGTGTGTCCTTTTTCTTCCCATGGTTGCAAAGTGCCACATAAATATATTCCACAGCCTCTCAGAGAAGCTAGAAGTCAGAGATGGCAGACAAGTTCAAACAATGTTTTACTTGGATGTCTTTCAGGTGTTGCCCCTTGGTCAAAACTAATGGACTCACACACACACACACACACACACACACACACACACACACACACACACACACACACACACACACACACACACACACACACACACACGCTTACAAAGATTCATGTACAATGTAAAATTGTGTTGCTTGGGATCAGAACAGGTCAAGAATTTGAATCTTCATGGGAACTGTCTGAGGGGGGAAAGTCCAAATTGGGAACGATCAAAAGGAAAATATTGCAGCAGACGTTTTTGGTCTAAAAGGATACCGTGAAAAAACCAGTCAGATTGTACACATTCAAAACAACCTTTAAACTGTGCAACGATAAACCGTTCTCATTAAGACCCATTTACTGTTGGGAGCTGGCATGAGCTCAACTATTTAGTAGGAGAAGAAAAGTCAAACAAATAAACACTGTGGTAAGCGACAATTTCCTTGGCAACTGCTGATTGTTTGTATCAGTGGTTGCTATAGCAACAGTGAGTTCCTCAATAACAGGAAACAGAGAGGCTACATGTTTCTGAGGCTACTATGTGATCATTTCCTTTTAAAGACATGAGAGAAAATTTCCCTCTCGCGTGTCAATTCAAGACAGATTTACTTGTGAATTGTGGAGGAAGAGATATATTGCTGATGTACATCACAGTATTTTTTTTGACACACAGTCCTCTCTCCATCCTTCTTTATCCGTTTATCAATGTATAAGGGGACATTAAGGGGAGAACGGGGAAGTCAAATTGCAATTTTGAAAAAAAAACATTAATTTTCAAAGTTGGCTGTACACTGTGAGTGTTCACGTCACTTAACAATTCAGGTGGATGTATGAGCGTTTAAAATAATGTGCATTGGTAAATTGACTTTGTATCCATTAAATTTGGGTTTAATTACACTGACTTATGGACTTTGACTGACGGGAAGTGTCCCTGTTTGCTTGGATTTCAGGCACTTCCGCAGTGCCAAGGCAGATTGATGTGAGCTTTTAGGAAAATCCCAGTTTCCCAGTAACACTTACAAACTGGAATTTCCAAGTCAGAATCTCATAATTACGGTACGATATGGTGTGAACAAAGCATAAACCCTTCAATCATATTTTAGTAGCTAAACACAGCAAACCTGTGAAGCTTTTGTAATTGTCCTCATGTTGAGGTGTTGTTAAAGGAACTGTAGTGAGGTCAATACTGTGAATTTTATGAGTTTGGTATGTAGTGTGTTTTTGTAACCTACTGTCAAAGTTTCTTCCAGGGCCAAAGAGTATATTATGCTTTATTATTTTGTGGGGTTACAGGTTACATTGATATAAGCACTTTTCACTTTTTTGCATGAAAAATGTAGTTTTAGCCTCATTTAAGACTTTTTTTTTACAAGGTAAAAAGTTTGAAAGTGGAAAGCTAGTTGCAACATTGGCACGGCTTTGCTAACAGTCAGTTTATAAACACCAAATCTGACTAAACCCAAACTCTGAAGGAAATTAAAGTAAAATACAAAGTCATTAGAAATGGAAATAGGATCTATTGTTACGGTTCTGTCCCAGTTTGGCTCTATGGTCCTCCACCAGTCCACCAGATATAGGTGGATGGGTATAACTTAATAAACTTCAGTACCACATAAAGTTTGATGTAGACTGTACGATGATCACACCTACTGAATCGTAGGCTATGACACAAGTCAATACATAAAAAAGGATAATTAGCGTGCCCAATCATTTATGTGTATGGGGAAAAAATCCAAAAAGGAGGAGAAAGAGCATGTGGACCCGGTTGTGGCCAGGGAAACAAGGCCAACTTGGGATGCTAATTTTCTGAATAGAACATGAGGTAATGAGAGGTAACTTGCCAGTGTTGCATTAAACAGTGTGTAATTTTATGCTGCATTCCTTCCTTTTTTATTTTTTTTTGATTGGTTAGTTGATGCAAGGCGTAGTAGCAGTCATATTGTGAGATGGATATCCTACATTTCTGACAGTCCCAGGATATCTTTGGTTGCAAGACCGTGACACCAGCCACCTTTGAACCACTCTCACAGTGTAATGTAGGACCACTGTTTTGGAGCATTGGTCATCTTTCGTCTTTGACAGCCCAAAATCACTCAGTGCATACATGCCATAAGTACTGTACTGAGTGGAAAGGACAGATAAACAGATAAGAGAGGTTGCAGATTATATTTAATGATCCTTTGAGAAACTGTTGCTTGCTACATTGATTCTTGTAGGAAATAAGCACTAAAGTTAACTGGAACACTGTTGTTATGTTATTCATGGCTGCAGCTGTCTTTTAGTTTGATTGATGTTGTTACGCAAAGGCTTAATATTTACGTCACTCCACTTGACAGATAGGTTTATTCTGTTTTTGTCAAAAGCGATGTATGCCAAAGTTTATTTCGCTGTGTGTGCTTGTAATGACCTGTGCACTCTTTTCATTTGTGTTCATATGAGCTCTGGGACAGTTTGTACATGGTCATATCGTGTTTTCTGAGCTTTTTGTTTTGCTGTTTGTTCTGTTTCCCTTCTGTGTTCCTGTGCACCACACCTGGCCTGCATCATTGTCATTAGCCCTGCCCTGATCCGTGTGTCTTCCCCAGCTACTCAGCTCACAATCTGCCATTGTGTCTTACCACCTGTTCCTCGTCATTTTGTTAGTTTAGTTTGTATTTAAGTCCTGGTTTTCAGTTCAGTTTTGTTGGCGCCTTTGTTCCTTATTTTGTTTAACTCTGCTCTGCCAGCTTTGTTTTTGCCTGCACAAGTCTGAAAATAAAGAAGTTATTCTGCAGACTTGCTCGGCCTGTAGTCTCCTGCATTTGGGTCCACCTGCTCCATCTAATCATAAATGAGTAAATCAAAAAATAGATGTGTGCTCAAATAAGACAAGTAGCCTGCTGCTTGGATGCATCAATAATATATTTTACCCGGGGGTGGCCGTACATCATCAACATCTGGTTTTGTCACTGCGGCAAATAGCCTCACAGTTTCCCTCTGAGACCCATTTTATATCCTAAGATTTGTTGCTCATACTTACCTATTCATTGCATTGTAACCCGCTTCACATAATTTGTTTTCTGACAGGGGGAGAAACATCATATTTCACTCTTAACTATGTGAGTCTGTTTTCTGGATTGCAGCTGCAGCTCCACATTCAGATCTCTCATGCACAGTTTGCTTGTTGACATAACGTGACTTGTGATGAGCTGCCTTTATACTCCTTGTCAACATATCCGTGTCAACCGAGGATAGTTTGTGATGCTTCAGTGGTGACGATATTGTAATGACAGACATCTGTACACAAAGTGCCACGTCACGTGGTCGTCACTCAGCCTGTGGTGTCTCAACAACAAGTCTGTTTCTTTGCTTGTTTTAGAGCCACACTTTACAATATCACCTCAAATGTACTATTAAAAGCTGCTTTGCTGGAACTTATTAGCTGAACAGTAACTAGCAGAGAGGCATGCTGAATCGAATTAAGGGGTCTTTTATTCTAAAGAGCATGACTCCAATTTTCCACAATCAGATAATTGCTTTATATAAAATCGCACTTAAACTGGAGGTGGCATATTATTTTGAATGAAAGCACAGCAGAGACCAGTTTAGGCAAAACAGGAACTCAGGAACAAAGCCAAATGGTTTAATGGCTTTTAGTGGTATTCTGTTTTTAGCAGCACATATTTTAATTGTTTCCTGCTGAATTCAACAAATCAACATCTTATGCATCTATATTCTTATTTTATTTCACTATCTTTTCAAGTGTTTTGTTGTTGCAAAAGTGTATTATTCTTCTGATTTATCTGGTTAAATATCCTTGCATCTCTGTGAAGCGGTAAGCTTAATGCTAACGTCAGCATGCTAACATGCTCAAAATGACAAAGCACACAGGCTAATGTTTAGCAAATAATGTCTACAATGTGCACCATCCTAGTTTATCATGTAACTATGCTTACATTTTCTAATTAGCACTAAACACAAGCTGTTACTTTTGCTGGTATTTGGTCATAGACCAATACATTGGAGAAAATTACATTTTGACCAGATGATGGAATAAAAGTCAGGAGATCACCAAAGTTATTACATCCTGATTAATGAATGTGTTCTAAAATACATGATTTTGTTCTAATCCATCAAGTAAAATATTAAATAGTTTGAGCTGCACGTGGCTCTTGATGATAAGTAAGAGGATCTCCAAAATCGTTAAAATTCATCATCTGGGAACCATGAGCATCTGCAACAAATTTTATGACAATTAATCCAATAGTTGTTGAGATATTTCAGTTTGGATCAAAGGTAGACCAACACAAAGACAATATTAATAACCCTAGAGTCAAGCCACAAGCATGAAATTAACAAAACTGTGATGTCAGAATCTTGATATCCACATACAAACATTTTGAATTTTGGTCTCCAAATTGGAGAAATCTCCACAGACTCTGATCCTGAAGTCCAGCCACTAGGGCCAACTTGGCACAGTAACATCTTAGACGTAGAAAATGTAGCCAAGTGTTGCACAAGAGAGATTTACGAGCCATCTTTTGTCCAAGTCTAAGTCTGGTGATGCAGTCCACCATGTGTCCACCTACTATAAATGTTAGAATGACCAAGAAATAGAAAAGAAAGCAAGCTTGTAGCGGCTCAGTTGGAAATGTCTTCACACTTGTGATTGTTCTGACTGCGTGCCAAGTCTACAGTGAGGTGAGATACGACCCGTGGAGTTCCTAAAAACTAACAAATGGCTCTTGATCCAGCAACTGCAAATCCCATGTTTGTGTTAATGTGTTTCCATTTATGTTCCAAAAAATGTAAAAACCTCTCTGCGGACGTTCTCTTAGCCTTAATGGGCGCACTGGTTCTATAATAAAGCAGCATGAGCAGGCATCGCAGCCAAAATGAAGCTCTAATGAGCAGAAATCTTAACACGTTCAGACGTTTGGAGGTAACAGAGGGGAAAGTCATGAACAACTGAGAGACTGTCAACAGGTGCTAAATTACAGGGCTACGGTCAAGCGATATTTGACAGCTTTCAGTGAAGAGTGGTTTGATCTACGGCAAGGATAGAAGTTTAAAGAAGATTGTTCCTCTGGTTTCTGCCCACAGTGACTGGGCGACGCCTTCAAGGCAGCAGAGGGAAGAAACTTGATTTAGTGACTGTACACAGTAGAAGTTGAAGGCCAGTGAACAAAGAGCGGATTGTGTCTCCTGATTACTTATCGAGATGGAGGAGGGGACATATTCCAAACAAAACAAAGTGTAAATATTTACTCAGCAGTGTTGGACATATTTCTGCTGTCTATTTTCTTGATGGAGGTGGAAACCCGTAGCAATGAACTGCATTCCCAAAAGTACAGGCTGCATGTCCGACTGTTCAAGCAACTGGAGTTCAGGCTGTGGAAAATGTAAAAATAAGCATTTTTTTGTTATGTTTTATATTGAAGTCTTCATTTTTTTGCATGCTGCACCCAATGGATGCCAAAACAGTTGAATACTGTTGGTAAGAGGACGTTATGCCTCTGTTCGACTGCTGACGTCAGTCGGTTGCTCGGTTGGTCCACCACTTTGGTCCAGACTGAAACATCTCAACAATTATTGGATGGATCTCTGTGAAATTTGGTACAGATGTCCATTGTGCCCACAGGATGCATCCGAATGACTTTATTGATCCCCAGACTTTTCTTGTAGTACAACCATGAGTAATCATCACCATTTATGGTTGTAAGTGAAATATTTCAACAACTATTAGCTGCATTGTGCATTGAAATGTGTCACTGAAATATGATGTTCATGTCTGTGGAGCCTGGACAATGCATCCTAATGATGTTCTCTCCGAAGTTTCCATTTGTAGTTTTAGAATTAAACTCTCTGCACACATGTCTACCTCAGGATGACTGAAGTGACTTAAGGATTAACTTAAGTGATCCCTGAGCTTTTCATTTAGCACAAAATTGCAGTTTGTCTTACTGTACACTTTGGTTTATTACTTAATTACACCAGCAAATCTAATGATCCATGACTCTGTGTTTAGTGCTAATTAGCAAATGCTAGCATTGTAGTGCACTAAACTAAGATGGTGAATGTGGTAAACATCACCTGCTAAACGTCAGTGTGTTAAGAAGCCGATCTGTAGACTCTAGTTGTGGTTAAGTTTGGGTAAAGCTCTACATCACTTTGTCCTGCCACCTTGTTGAAGATCATGTTGTTTCTTCTATGTTCTTGGGTAGTTGAGTCTCATTCGAAGGCAGGTGGCTACTGCAAGAATTTTCTAATTTTAAGTGAAAATCAAAGCTTCCTCATCAGTGGTTCCACATGGTTGGCAGTCTCCAGATTAGGTCTGGAAATTGCTCCTGCAGAAACCCACCAATAGGAGTGGTTTGCCTCATCCACCGCTCCCAAAAGGCAATTTTAATCACATGGCGGTTTTCTTTTGATTCTTTTAAAAGCTTTATGGTTGGTTTCAATCTCAGCTGAAACTTCCCTTAAATCCTGAACACTGCAAGCAATCATCAACCAAAACCTTTGAATAGCTACATTTTTATCGTGTAAATGCCATATAAATCCCACTTCAGATCAATCACTGGTCTAATGATTCACAAAGTGCAGGAAATTACATGCTTGTGCTCTCCTTCACCTCGTAAGTCATGTTCAGGAGAGGCAGCGAGAACAGTGACTAGTAACGGACTGTAAATTTGATCCAAGCTAACTTCATGGTCAATCAATAGTTTACTAGGATGATAAAAAATAGAGTTTTTTTGCTTTATTAAGGTCATAATGTCACAGAAAGTCGCTAAATCTCTGGAGGGACTGGAGAATATCCTGTAGGGTGTATTTTTAACCATTCAGATAAACACACAAGCTCATTATTCTAATAATCACAAAAATTGAGCAGTTTGCACTCAGCTATGTATGCAGTAACTCCCATAATTACAGCTATTAATGGTACTTATATAAATCAAATTCAACCTAAAGGAATGCTTACATCTACTAGATTTACTAAATTCTCATGTTTGACGTATCTAAACGTCTTATTATCCATGCTCTCTCACACTTTCCCACATGCCGTTTTTAAAATATCAGTGAGCCAAAATGACTAAACACACAAAGCCAAAAACACTGGTATTTGGAAAATAACCACTGTACAGTATCTGCTGTGCAACGGCAGAGTTGACTGAGTGAATGGAAAAAAAAAAAGATCTCATGATTTTTATGCCTGTGCTGCCGGAAAACCAATCAACCTTGACTATGGACAGAATCTGAGAATGCCAGTGAATGTCAAATCACAGTTGGAGAACCATTTGTCTATATTTCCATAAACTTGAAGAAAGTTGGTTCACTCTTACATAACTGAGGAATATTATACTGTAGACAGCTGGTGTGAGCTGGAGATGTGCAACTGCCCCACTGCAAGATAAAGGTTGCATTATATGAGGTAACGGAAATGCTGTGGGAGTGTTATTGGAACTGTTTCTTTCTTTGTCCTCATATCAAATCCATAAACAAAAATCCTGAAGGGGCAATGCTTGTTACTGTTATCCTAATGAAATACACAGTTTTTCGATTTTATGGAAACTTGAAACTTGACTTTGACTGTGTATTTTGTTTGGTGTTCCCCTCTTTTTATTTCCACAAGTGTGGCAAGTGGCCACCTTCATGGTCTTTTGTTCACAAGCGATGTTGTTCTCTTCAGACCATTAAATGCAGCGGTGAAGGCCAGTGAATCAAGGGAGGGATATGAGCTGCGTGATTTAATGCAGTAATGTGAAACATACACATGAGGACGGTGGTTTTGCATTTAAAAAATCCTACAACGAAAACCGTCTGTGTGTCCCAGAGAGTGTTTACTTTGTCGTCAAGGCTCAGATTTGCAGCTTTCACCCTGACAGTGTGCAGAGCATCGAGGCTCACCTCCAGAAAACCATTCAACTTCCTGACTATGCTTCATTCAAGCTCCATCTGGATAAAGATAGCCTTATTTCCAAATAGGTGCTGAGAATTTGTAATTGCCATGTGTGTGATGTGGTTCTGTTCAGGCATTTCAGCGAGGCCCCTGTGTGAGCCGGATCTCAGCGAGGGACCTGACTGTTGCACTGAGCAGAGCACCGGATACTGAGATGTGTTTTGAAGTGGGCGTAGATGTAAAGGGATTTTGACAAAGCTTAACATGCAAATGGGTCCATTGCGGCACATTTTCAGCCTGTAATTATCCAGGAAAATTTGACTGTGCTTTCTTTTGTGAATGACATAATCAGTATCATACACATTCACATCTGGGATGTGTTTTATTCTTTTGAACCACTGGTTTTTTGCTGCTGCACTGGTGGAATTGGTGATAAAACGCCTTGCTTAAAGGCTCATTGGAGACTATTGTTCAGGAAGTCCAGAGTTTCCATTATGTCCAGAAGTCAGTGCAGCTAATGTCCAGCTCTGCCTCTCCAGGACTTCAACCACTGCAGATTTGCAATTTTCATGTTTTCACAACAACTGACAGTTTGCTTAGCTCCTGTCCCACGTAATGACTAATATGACTGTCAGTGTTTCTGTTGGCACATAACGCAGTTACCAACAGGTTTACCGCTTGAAATTCTTTGTCATTTTTGAGACAGTGGCTCTTTGATTTCAGACTGAGGTAGACAAACTTCTCAAAGCTTCTCATTTCTATGTGGCAATTGCCAATTTTCCTGGCTGAAATCACAAATGCAGCTATTAAGATGATTAAACTAACATTAGCTCCATGAGCTGGTTGAAAACGCTGTCGCCAGTTAACCTTTTTTAATGTCTCTAGCTGACTCATTTTAAAGGGACCGCAATTATATTAATTTGATAACTACGCACTCAAAGATTGAAGCTGGAGTAAAATGTAAATGTGAAAGACTGAGACTGAAGATGCATGTCCCAGGTAAAAAGGGGTCAGGATCCTGATAATCTATGGAACACATGGGCTGTGTCTGAAACCCCTCCCTCGTTCACCCATTGAATGCTGCCTGTATGACAGACAGTAGTTTACTCAGAAGAGGGGAGGAAATTGAGATTTCAGACAGTAAATAAAGATGATTATAATCACTTTTCATCATCACTATGAAGAGTTGCACAATCTCTTAAATGTGGTAAATTGCATCGATTGTTAGCGGAAACATAGTGTGCACACCATGGGCATACTTTTGTCATCCCATTTTTGAGGTTTCTGTATAGTGAGTAAATTTACACAATCTAAATTAAAACACCAGTAAAATAGTGGAGGATAAATGGGCTGGGATTTTGGTTGTGACACAGCCATGGAAATAAGGAAACAACATTTGTCTTAAGGATATATATAACAGTATAAAGCTTGTTAGTTCCAATGATAAGTTTGCTAAAGAAAATGTATCATCATACTGTTGTTTTTATTCCTGTTTGGCTGCTTACTGTAGTATATGTTAGTATTTTCAAACAGTATGTCTTCATGTTAGTGGAGGATGAAGACAACTTTGGCATAAACATACAATACTACACAGAAATGTGAAGGCTTTTTTAAAAAATGTAACCCGTAACTCAACCATATAATGTATTATGAAATGCTCCTCGGCATCCCAAAGTAATGGCAAATTACTAGCTCTGATTGTTGGATGTCAAATATTTGTTATAAGTTAGTCCATCCCTTACACGTTTGGTCTTGTATTGTTGGTATTGGAAAGGACACAAAAATAAAGACGACACCCTGTAAAGTCTTTATACTGAGTTTTTATACTGAGTATTACGCTGACTAGAGTCCCACGAACACTCCCCTAACATGTTGGAGAAATCCAAAGTTTGACAGGCCTCCTATCCCATGCCTATACAGCTGAGCGAGGATTTGAAAATCGCTGTTTGGAGATTTTTAGAGAACGGTTAATTCAATCTGGCAAAAATATGGACAAAAAAACTCTGCCTCTCCAGGGCCTCAGCCACTGTGAGTCTTCGAAATGGCATGCTTCTTCCTAGCTACAACACACATTAAACAGCTCATAAAACACACAAATATAAACACACAAATAAATACCATGACAATTATAGGAGAACAGCCTCACCCATCACACACCATCTAAAGACATTTTCCTAAAGACTGGAGCAAAGTTTAATTTTTTGGGTCAAACCACATTCTTTCCTGTTTGGAGGGAACCATAAAAAAAACCTTGAGGTTTTCCTTGATCAATTTCTACGTGGACCAAATCAAATAAAGGTTCTTGTGGCAGGGGGATTTTTTCAGCCACATATCTGGCAATGCTATCTAGTTTGTCCACCCACAGACTGGAGAGTAATCAAGCACTAATAATATGTTATTCCTATAAGAAGTTTGAATTTTCAGACAGCCTGCATCGAGGACACATTTGTGTCTGATCTCTCCCTCTTTCTAAATTTCATCCACCACTGAGGATGAAACGGAATGACGTCCAAGTTATAATTTCCGCTTGAAGGTATGTTTTAACAGCAAGAGGCTCTCTAAATCATAACAAAATGTGAAGGATGTTCGAAATAACTTGGAATGCTGCTCGTCTGAGAAACCTGGGTCTCCTTGGTAACCGCCTCCCCATAACACAAACAGGCCTAAATTCCCTCGCCAGGCAAATAAAAGGCAAAACGCAGAGATGTTTTCCCAAGTGATAGGCTCTGGAGGGTCCCTGTGGTGGGCTCTTAATATGTGGGAATGCTGTGAAACTCTGTGAAATTATATCAGAGCAACAGCTGGGGTCTTTGCAGGCTAAGTCTGCAGAATTGGGATCCTGTCAGTGCCCGTTTTCCCTCTTTTTTTTATAGTGTTTGCTCTGGTTTATGTTCCATCTGGTGTGTCTTGTACTTGAAGTCAGCCTGGCATAACGCTCACGTGTAAAACAGCAGACGTCTGAATCACATTTCAAGAGGAAACAACTCCAGGAAGAGCATGAATTACCCACTCCTGTGTCAGTACAGCTTTAGCTCTTGTCAACCCCTGTCACCGTCCTCTCTTGTCCTGCTCTGCTATTGTCATCTCTTTACCTATCTCCTCTCATTGGCATTCCAGTCATCGCTCGTCCTCCTCCACAAGTGACTACAAACTGCTCGCAGCGCTTGAACTCGGCACTCCTCCTCTGCTTGTTTTCCATCTCATTTTGGCAGCATGCACACTGGATCCATTGTACGGGGGAGAGGCTTTGCCCATTTACCGGATATTCGACAATGAGGGAAGCTGCTATGACATCAGAGGGCGCAGCCTTGGATGCAATGAGTTTCAGGGCTACCCAAAAGGAAATTCAGCACATTAACCGTTAAAACCTTGCCTTCAAGGTTCTTCTTGTGAAACCATTTCCCAAAAAGGGGGCTTGTTGTGGTTGTTTTTCTTAAGTGGCCACTGTGTTTGAAGAGCTGCTCTTCTGTTTTATTGTCATGTTCTGTGTGAGTGTGAGTGTGTGTGTGTATGTTGCATTTTAATATGTTGTGATTTTGTATGGCTGTTACCTTGGCCAGGTCCCGCTTGCAGAGCTCTTCTTGGTAAGATAAAGGTACAAATAAAATAATAAATGAATGAGGTAATTGTTTTTATTTCTGAGTTCAGATAAAGATAAGAATTAAGTGGAGTTACTCATCACTGCAGCTGCATGCACAGACATTCAATCACACATACTTGAGGTTTACAAAATGGAGTACTCTCTCACATATTGGACTGTTTTCGTCAGTGTCTGTGGGTTAATTATCGTCTGGCCAGTGGTGTTTTGTTGTAACAAGTTGGTGAACACAATCACATGTTTTTGATTCAAAAGGATGACACATATGGGAAAGGCTCGCTGTCTGATAACTACAGTAACTGCATTAGTAATGTAAGGCAGCAGTCAGTTTGTTTTTATTTGTTTTATTGTTGTTTTTTGGGATATCATGACATTTTAAGTTGATTTGGCAAAGTTGAATCAAACAACTGCCTATTAACTCATCTGGCAGATATGGAGTAACATCTGCATTCATTTGACGATGTGTTTCTGGCCTCTTGATGAATGAAAGTCTGATATTCACCAACTCCCATGGGAAATGTGTTGCCTTTTAGCTGTTAAAAGTGTCAATACTTGTCTTATTATCAGCTTGTCAGTCAACTGTAAAGCATGTTTATTTGCACAAACCTGTCCAAAAGGTGCTATACAAATAAAATGTGTTTAATTCTATCGACTGTGTTCACCAGCTGGTCGATATCAGGGGTGGAGGAGGAAACGAGGTTGATAAGAGTGGTGAGACTAGTGAACCAAAAACACCATCAGCCCAAAACTATGAGCTAAAAAGCGTTGACTCAGGTGATGATTATCTGTGGGTTCAACCCTTTCACATTAAACATTTCACCCACTGGAAATATAAAAGCATTGGTTGGTACAGCTTTAATTATTAACAAAGCTGGCGATCCCTGGCAGCTGTATGCAATTAAACCCATGTCTGCAATTCGATTTGAGCAGTGGACCTTTGATGCAGGTCACTCCTTTTCTGTCTATGTCTGTCTCTCCTTGTTTCCTGTCATATCTCAGCTGTTGCTACCCAATAAAGGCATAAAATAATGATTGCCTGATTACGTAATGTGCAAACTTTATTCTTGATGGGATCTCATTTGATGAGAATCTGGTTTAATTGTACTGAACAGCTTTACAGTGACTGTGATTCTCATAAACTCTCCTTATACTTAAGATGCAAATGGACTATAGACCTTGCAGAGATTGATCAAGGCCAAAATGCCTTCATTTGTCTCAGAAGTGTTTCCTCCCTGTTACTCAACCCTCTTCTTGTCAATTAACATTTAATATGACATACCCTAACAGAATTGAGTGAAGCAAGCCCACCTACAGCCCTGATTTTATTCCCGCCAGAACTTTCTGTCCTGTCTTTCCCCTGTTTTAGTACCTCTCAGCTATCCAATTGGCTGAACAGAATTAGAAAACAAATACTAAAAGGTGAATGGACTGCCAAGTTTCCTTTTCAAAAAACATGGAAACAGGGGCTACTAAATGTTCCATATTAATTCAGAAATGGTAAGATGTCCTTTATTCTTTCCATCATTCACCTTTGGCCATGCTTCTCAATAACACCCTTTGCAGGCTATTAGTGTGCAGAGCTGGAATCATCTCAGTGTCTCCTTTCCTGTGGACAGGATTCACAGGTCCTGCAGGTATGCACACTGAATTAAATATGCACAGTGGAAACCTGCAGAAAAGAACAGAAAAACAGGAAAGGGTGACAAAAGAGGGAAAAGACTCGAGACAGACGTGATGATGAGGAGCCCACTGTTTCATGTGATCGGTTTAACAGCTGCTTCCTGCCGTCTGAAGGGTGTGGCTGAACATTATGTAACCGATCTGACATCAGTCGCCACACAAAAGTACATATTCAGAAATGAGATCAGGCAGTGTGTCTGACTTTAGAGATATTGCAGAAAGAACAGACACAGGGGTCAAGAAGGGGGATGTTACATGAGCCACAGCTTTGAAAACATCCTTCTAATATCACAACTAACTAAATCTCCAGATCCATGCTCCAACAAATATTTTGATAATCTCACATATAGCTTTAATCTGTTCTGTTTTTCCTGAGCAGATCCACTTCAACACATCAGAGACTGCTCTGTTGTTGCTCTTGGAGTTGAAACCAAAGAGACTGTCTATGTATACCTTGCTAACTAATCTATGTTTTGGTAGCATCGACATGGGGTGATCCAAAACAGAGCTTATCCCCACCGACAGTGCCACCAGCCCCCAAATTACCCCTGCCATGTTGTATCACAGCTTTGCCACAGATACTGTGGGTGTGAGATATCCTGAAAAGGCAGCTGGTCTCTTTGAGTTAGCGATATCTGTGCAAAAGTAGAGCTCCTTTCTCCAAAAGCATGATAAAAATCCCTTCATCGTGGGCTGGGCAGGCCCTGAGGGACCAGTGGGAGAGAAGGATACAAAGGATTCAGAGCGTAGGAGACAAGAAGGAGGGAGGGAAGGTCTTGGATGCAGGCCCGGACGGTGGCAGCTTGCCATGGTTTCATGTCTCTCCACTGCTGCTCTCATCAATTTGAAACAGCAGACGGCCCACCTGTGCTGAGTGATTGTTCATGTGGGGTAGCTGGGGGGCAGAGACAGAGTCTCAGTATGGGCTGTCGGGGTAGCAAGGAGGTTCTGGGGTTCAGCTTTCCTGTGCATATCTCTTTTGTTTTTTTGTTTTTTTGGGAGATCGCTGCAACATTATCCTCATCACTTTCTAAATGTCGGCCCATCTGGCTGAGTTCAGGCGGGCTCGAGCTGTCGCAGCCAGCCACAGGGAGGATGTCAGAAGAGGGGAGAGGCTGACGGGCTGTTCGGTGATTAAACTCTTACATCTGCTTCTCTCTGATAACATCACAGACTTGTGATACAGATAACTGCCACATAAGACAAGAAAAAAAGGAAAGTGCTGGAGTTTTTGTAGTGAGACAGCTTCTGAAGGTTCAGAAAATCATCAGGGACAGTGGAAGGATGTGGATACAGATGGCATTATCACCGATATGAGGTGCACAATGAGTATAAAGCCCCTGACGCCTTTTACTAATATGGAGGATCTGATGTAACTGTACTGTTAAACCAGACTGAATACTAAAAAAGCCTTTGGAATTAGCTCCATCACATGTTTGATTTGGGTTATTAAGAAGGCACCACCCATCACATCACATGTTTTGCTGAACTAGACTCTTGGCCGGAGTGATGGCAATTGGAAAAATTATAAACATAACAGCAATGTAAATTTTTCATGATTCGTTAGTCCGTGTAATCGCTGCAGATCAATTAGTGTGCAGAAATGTGGAATTTAATTACCAGGAGGCGCCTCTATAATTCATTCAGCCTGCTTCACTGACTGGGAAACAAAACACTGATTCCCTTGAAGTCTGTCACCCACCTGACTGGGACTGAAGTTAATCCAGCATTGGTGAGATCCAGTACAGGGAGTGTACAGCTGCTTCACAGCATCAGCGGATTTATAAGAATTCAGTGCCATGAAAATGTTTTAATCCATCACACTTGATGTGTTGTAGCACAGTTTATTTAAAGGAATGGTTTGACATTTTGGGTAATATGCTTATTCGCCTTCTTGCAGAGAGTTTGAAGAGAAAATTGATATCACCACGACCAGAGCTAGGAGGCTAATAGCTTAGCTTATCATAAACTTGGAGCAGGGGAAACAGCTAGCACCAGTACATCTCAAGCTCAACGAGTGGGAGGAGCTTTTTATGGGTGCAAAGTAAAAGTCCTATTCATTTTTTCCCATAAACAATGCAATGTGACTCAGAGTTGGCGCTCTTCTGCTGGAGCATGAATGAACATGGAGCTCACACAGTTCAATTATCAATCCAAAACATGAACAACTGATGGTAGATTAGAAAACATCTGGTTCTTTTAACAGTCAGAGAAGCCTGTGTATACAAAAACTTCTGGGTAGAAGTTAACTACGAATCCCAGAGTGCATTTTTGCAACTGGATGCCAAACTTTAAAAGCGCTGCTAGCAATGAGTGGAAGCTAAATATTACAGTATTCAGAAAACTAAAACTAAACTCCCAAATGCAATGAAGGTTTTAAAACTGGTACCACTCTGATTTGAGCCTCTGACCTGCTTTCTCTTCATAGCAATGGTGGCTGATGCCAAAATAAGAATAGATTCTCAGAGAGGAAGTTGAGGGTACCCACTGAGGGTATTGTGAAAAGAACATTTTTAAATGGCAATACAGTATGGAGAAATCACTTCTTGAACCAGTTGCCCCTCCAACTTTGCAACTCTATTAACATTTTGTATCTCATTTGTTTAATTTGTATACCAAGAGACATTTAAAAAAACAAAAAACAAAACAGTTGTGGTTTTACAATGAGCCATGCTAGCTCTTTCCCCTTGTTTCCAGTGTTTATGCTAAGCTAAGCTAATTTTAATCACAGCTCCATTTTTAACCAGACAGACAAAATATTGAAGTATTTCTTTAAAGCAGCACTTAGAGGTTGGCACTGAATTTCAGCATTTTTGCCACATTTGGATACGGGAAGTTGCTTTATGGCTGCAGGACCCGTCTGCCAGGGAAAGTGACAAAGAGATCCACGGAGACTTATCCTCGCTCCATGAAAGTGACCCCTACACTCCCCTCCCCTCCAATATGGCAGCTTTGGTCACTTCCCTGAAGCTTTTGGACATCTGGTAGATTGGTTGAGCCCATGGAAACGTTCACAGCCCCAGTATGCAATTTCTATTTAGGGAATAACTCTGTGATGGTGGAAATATTGTTTTATGATGTGAGACAAAGTCTCGCTCCCCTCAATGAAGAGAAAATGATCCAAAGGGAAAAAAGGACACAGGGAGGAATTGATATCCCCTATTGGAAAAGCAGTTATGAAAGACATTACCTCCAATACAGAGGAAGAATCTCTTTATTTGCTGAGTGAGACTTTTTTGTTCATCATAGAGGGTTTCTTTCATTGTTTTTCTGAATCTGAAACAGGGCAGTGGTTCTCAACCTAATTAGTTTGAGACCCTGATGAAGCAGTTTCTATTCTGTGACCTGTCTTAGCATCAGTATGCTAACATGTTCACAAATGTATTATGATACAGCAGGTAATGCTTACCCTGGTCATCATCTTATTTGACTGTATTAGCGCACTGTAAAACTAAATAGCACTAAACACAATGTTAAACTGAGGCTTGCATTGGTTTTACTGCTGTTTTATAGACCAAAGTATTGGACATATTGAAATTTTGACCTGATGGTTGTCAGGAAGAAAATGTCAGAGGATGATCAAAGTTATAACATTTTGTTTTCTGGGAAACGAGAACGTCTGTATAAAATTTCATGGAAATATTTTATTTTACAGTCTGGACCAAAGTAACCAGCAGACTATGCCGTCCCTAGAGTTTAAAGATGTATTCAGACAGAAAATGAAGTAAAGTTATGCCTTAGCTGTGCCTTCCCTTCTGTTTATTTATTCGCCCCAAACAACCAATGCACCAACTAAACAGATGTGAGCTGTAACTGGAATCACTGACTGTGTCTGTATAGGAGTTTCCTGTGTATTTGTTTTCAGCTCAGTCTCTGCCTCCACCCTGTCTCTCTTTTCTTTGACTTTGTCTGTAATCGTGCCACCGCTAAAATTCAGTTTGGGATCTTTCTAAACAGACTGTAAAGATGCAAAGTCAGAAATCCCTTTTATCCCTTTTAATAAGCTTGTGATCTATAAGATTTACCTTAGAGACCCTTGTGGCATCCAGACCCCCAAACTGGAAACGTGTCTGCAACAACATGGCCTTGCACCTGCACCATGAAAAAAAGCTAATACACAGCTAATATCTATGCTTAATGCTCAAACTTCTACCAAGTGCAGCAGAAGTTACCCTTATAGCTCTGAAAATGGAAAAATCCAACAAACACAATATGTTTCAGATGTTCAGAAAGGCAGATGAAAGAGATAAAGGAGGATTTTGGCAGTTGTCTCAATGCTGGTGCAAAGCCACATTTTTACATTCTTTATTTATTAATTTACATTCAGATAAAAATCTTTCTGCATGCAGCATAGAAACTTGAAACTAAGTGAACCTGAATGAAGCTGATGTCTCTTTATTCCCGATGACAGACTTCAGGTGGTGACAGCTATATATTCTCTCTAAATCCTGTACGTCTAATTTTGTCTGCAACAGATGGTTTGGTTTGGCAGTCTCCATCAGAAGTCCATAGTCAGTCAAAGGTGTGTGTGCTGGGGTTTGTCGTCACTAATTTGAAAACAATAAAGTGTTCATTTGTAGGCAGGCCTGTGACTCCTCATTGCTGACATCTGTTTGGTATCCAGGCAACCATACAGTTAACCGGGTGCGGTCCAGTACAACGGTACAAAGACGTTTCCAAAGTGTAATTGAAAGTGACCAAATGTGGAAAAAATGCTCACTCATATTTAGATTTTGTTACTAAAATGATGACATAGAGCGCAACTGTAACTGTGCAGCCTGCATGCGGGTGTGTGAGCATGTAAGAGCAATGCTACGTACCTGTATTCCAGTGAAACCTTTACACATTTCTTAAAAGTGATGTAAGACTGAAACTGTGCAGCATGGAGAAGTTATTCAGTCAATATTTCATGAGCCAAGTGTTGCCTGGCTGACAGTTTAGCTCACACCCTCTAGACATTTCCGGCCCGCAGTTATTCCTCCTTTGGCTTTCTAAATACTGACTTTGAGTGTCACTTTCAACCACAAACAAAACAGATTCATCCGTTTCTAAATACTCTTCCCTGCGATGTGCTGCTAGTTTACCCTCCCTGCAACGTGTGAAGTGCTCGAAGGAGTTTGGATAAAAGAACAAGAACATCTTGATGCAATGACATAAACCAAACTACAGCCTCACAAATAGAGTTTACGATCTATCTAACAGCCTAAAAACTTGCATTATAAGCAAAATATAAAAATGTATTGTTACAGGTCCATAGCTGACTAATAATTTCTCAGAAAGAAAGTGAAATAGAAGTGTTAAGTCATATGAAGGTATCCAGAAATGACTAATTTCCTGCTAAAGGGGATTTCAGTGTTCAGTTTGTACATTTTCAATGAATTGATTAGAAATGATTGCTGCTGTAAGATAGAAACTTCTTCTTCGTCAATGTGCAGCAGGTCACCTTAAAATGTAAAAATTAGCCTTTTTTCTGAGAAGTTGTATGTTACCATCTTACCAAGTTTCTGATTTTAAAATGTTTTACTTTTGATCTTTGTTTGTATTTCTATCCATTGACAACAGCTCCAGGCAATCCTTAAAAGGAAATCCCTCCTTTTATAAACTCAGCACATCTGAACTATTATATAATTTCCAAGTTGTCTCGTAAAAACTCCAAATAAATTGGAATTTACAACTGTATTGTATTTGTACTGTCTCATCGCATTATGTCCGTTTTCCTCTATAATTCACATGAAATATTTTTCTCTAGAAAACAGTTCAGGAAAATATCAAGAGATTATAAGACATCAAAACAGTAGCTAAAGTGGGGTATTGCATTATATTATGAGATTACTTGGGTTCCATTATTTTGTCCAACTTTTTTATGTACGCTATCACATGTTGCATTCTCTGTCTTTGATATCTGTCAACACCAAATAAACATAATTCTGCAGTGAAAAGACTCAAGTTTACACTCGAGTAGCACCTCATGTTACTTTAAAGCTTTCCCACGTGCAGAACAGATTATATAATATAGTGCGTTTCATCATAAAATATGCTGCATAACAGTTCTGACAGTTAAGGCTGACCTGAGAGGACTGAGTTTACTTAACCCAGTGATTCATTCAGTGAAAGCTTGCTGTGCACGCCTGGCTAGTGGCCTTTGTGTATTAGCTGTTTTACTACAGGGTGTGTTGGTTTAATTTGTAGAGGGAACATGACACAATCATTTCCCTGTTTTAGTGGCCTCCCCAGTTACTAGATAATGTTCAGGCTACTGCCACAAATAAGCTTCATTAATGAATACAGGACCAATGTGTGCAGTGATACATAACAGTCAAGCTAATACTTTACGCTCTGTTTAGTCAACTCCAGTCAAATAAATAGTCATTAAACTGAGAACAAATCCACAAACTCACATAACATGTAGTGTTTGTTTATTGCAATTCATGAACAGAAAGTTCAGAATCTGTCAAAAGAAATTGTAGCAAACACAAATGAAAGAGTTTCTAAAAGATTTATTCATGGGATTAAAAAGACAAATGCAGCAGGGTTGAAGTGCAGAGTTTCAGTTCTACAGTGAGCCCTGCCGTGTCTACAGCCCTACGATGTACAATAGATAATAAACAAACACAGTAACAGTTTTACATTAATACTAGAATGCACATTCTCACAGAATGACTTGTCCGCAGTGTCTCATCTGTTTCTACAAGCTAAGCTACTGTATTTGCTAATGGCAAAAACAATATAATACTTAAAATAGCGTGTCGTCTCTTGGAAAATAACAGCAGGGTTATTTATTTGAAAAAAATGATAAAAATCTTCACCATAGAGAATTATACAGCTTACATCGCCTTTCTTTTTTTCTTTACCTCATTCATAATCTGTCAGTATAATGGCTAATGAAAATTTAAAGGACTTTAATTCATTAAAAAGAGTAATAAATACATGTCTGACCCCTGGCAAATCAGAGCCCTCCCTTCCCAAATCTTCACCCACATTCTGCCTCTTAGAATGATTCAGCCTGAAAAATATTACTTATAACAACTGGGACAAGTTTGTGTTATTTATTAGACACATATTTTAATATTATCCAGATTTGGATGTAAAACAGGTTATTAACTTATAATACTCAAAAGTAAAACAATGTTTTTTTTAATACAGCCTCATGGATGTGCTGAAAGTCATGTAACAGTTGCCTCTGAGATCCGTTGTCCCACCTGCAATGATCTTTACACAATATGTTGGACAGGATTTTTAAACATAAGGAATGTTGTCAGGCAGCCAAACTTTAAATATGGCATTTGAAAAAATACAGATTTATTGGCAATATGCTCCTGAGCACCACCTGTGAGAGCAGCAGCCTTCGAAATGAAATTCCTCTGGCTGTCAGCACATTACGGTCAACGCAACTCTACCACCAATGCAGCTTTCCACACCTGAGGATCACTATCCATCTTTTTTGTTTGTTTAAATCATACTGATACATCATCTCAAAGCTTGACATCTTTCAATCTTGGGTTTGAAAATTGAAATATAAGACTTCATTTTTTAACTGTGGTGACTTGTAATGTGTTCGCATACATTTATAAATGTGTAAATATGGCAAAAACATTGGAATAATTTAAATGCATGGTGTGCAATAACTTATAGCAATCATGTGGGAATGCTGGATGCAGAACAACAACTTTGTGTGCTTGTGTTGAGGGCTCTCCTGGAACAAATACATATAACACATGTCTCGGCAGCATTTGTAATCAATGAATCATTCCTCATGGCGCTAAATCTGATCCGGGGGCTTCTGGGAGCGGGTCAGAATAAAGGAGAAGAGCAGAGACTGAGGAGAGGATCTGGAGCAGAAGGCTGGTTGTCTCAGGTGTGAACATACAGGAGGGATGGAGAGAGAAAAGTCTACAAGTAATACTGTGGCTGATGGTCAGTGTTGTGTAGAGAGGGATGAGGCTGGGGGGACAAAAGGTTCAAGGCTCGGTAACTGCACTGGGCTCCTTGTCATAGATGTAGCTGCCCACACCACCAGTGTTCACGCCTGGAAAAACCACAGGGACAACAGAGGGAGTCGAGGGTTAAGAGAGTGATAGAGAGGGCAAGAGAAGGTGCAACATGTGCAGGACAA
Organism: Scomber scombrus; assembly: GCF_963691925.1. Classification (NCBI taxonomy): domain Eukaryota; kingdom Metazoa; phylum Chordata; class Actinopteri; order Scombriformes; family Scombridae; genus Scomber; species Scomber scombrus. The sequence continues at coordinate 8,061,274 of NC_084988.1, read as the reverse complement.
GATGCAAAACTGTTTTTCTGAGTGGTTTCCCACAGGCTCAAGAAGCTGCTGTTATGCACACAATGTTATGATGAAATGACTCTTGAGTAACACTTATGTTGTGCAAGATCTGCAGCGTGCGCGACACAGATCAAGTGCTTAGACATACAACATTCTGTTTCAAGTGTAGATGATAATTGGTGGGTTGACAGCACCACCTAGCGGTTACCTTTGGGCCCGAAGAGAACAGCATAGCAGGGTTTGTGGCAGTAGGGATGACCATCATGCTGTAATGGAGAAAATGCAACTATTAACACAATGAAATCATTCTTTTTCTGCTTGTAGAAAGTATTTCGTAGTTTTTTGGTCTGTCATTAGACTTATTTTCAACCTTTTTACATTATTTGGGCAATTTTTTCAAATCCTTTTTTTCCTTACCTCTGCATGACTGCCAGCTGCCAAAGTCTTGCTGCACCTCTCACAGCGCAGGCAGGGCCGATGCCAGTCCTTGCCCAGTGATGTCACCTTTTCAGCTGCGTTACACACACACACATACAGACACAACTGTGAAACGCTGTAGCAAGCACTTTGCAGGTTCACACCTCTTACTCCGGCCTTTTTTCCTGGAAATGTGGAACTACTTACCAAAATACACCTTCTTGTTGCATTTGGGACACAGGTTGGCTTCTCCGGAAAAAGTGGTGATGCTGCCAGCTGCCGACAAATTACAGACACATTACGATTCAGGAGAGGCAGAAGGTAATGAAGGCAAGTGAAGGAAAAATGGTTTAATAAATGACCACTAATCTTTTCAGCAAAGTGTTCAATTCAGTGTGCTAATGACAAGAAGGTATAGAAATAAAACTGAGACAAGTACTAAACAGTTTTTATATGTTTCATGAGGGGATCATTGAGCCAAGGTAAGAAGGTTACAATTCACTCCCACCAACAGGAGCCAATGGATGTTAAGTGTACTTGTAGTTCTGTGCTGGGAACTGCAGGTGGTGCCAACAAGCAAAGACACAAATCTTGAATCATTGATGGCTTCAGCAACCAAGTGGGTGGGGAAACTGCCACTAACTGAAAACTGTCCAGCAGAGATTAATTGAGTTAAAACAGCCGTTAAAATGATTTTTTTTGTTGATGTCCTAGGAAATCCTTATCTAACGAGTCTGAGAAAATCCCCCTCAAGCCTCAGGAGACTGTGTGTGTATCGATGTTCTTATCACTGAGTCAGCACCAGCTTCTTGAAAACACCCAAATCTGCCCTATCAGGACGTTTTCTCACACAAACACTTGCTGACAGATCTGTAATGTGCAATATACAATTAATAGTTCTGCATGAATCCATACACGTTTCTCATTTACCTTTTGATGGTGCCTTGGGTTGCCATGTTTTCTTTTCCTCGGCTTTGGGGGCTGAATCCACACCAGTAGAAGGTGCGTTGTTGTTGGCTGGAGTATCATACACATATGAACCGGCTCCACCGATGTTCACACCTGCAAGGTAAGGGAGAAAAGTGAGTAATTGCAACCAAAAATAAAAGCTTGATGAGAATTTTTTTGTCTGTATGGTACTGATAAAATCTACTTTAATCTTCTAATGGCTGAATAGCTTGAAAACTCAATTTTAGTTTTGACGTATATGTTTTAAAAAATTAGAATATGAAGGAGTATATGTTGAATAAAATAAGATGTACTATACCTTTTGGCCCAAAGAGGGCAGCATAGCACGGTTTGTGGCAGTAGGGTCTTCCATCGTGCTGTGGGAGACACAAAAAACACCATGACATACAGATTTACAGGCATACTTCGTAGGATTTGCCCATTACTGTTTGTAAACACAACATTCAAGATTGGCCTCTCTCCTCCCCCGCTCAACATCACACACACACATATACACACTCGTTTGTCTTTATGTCTTTATATCCTTCTGAGGACACTCATTATGACATACAGTAATGCATTCCCTAGGCCTTTCTCCTAACCTTAACCATCACAACTAAATACCCAAACCAAACCCTTGACCTTAAATCCAATTCTAACTTTAAAACCAATTTTCCCTCTGAAGTTCTGAGGATTGGCTGAAATTCCACTACAATGGCTCACTGCTGCAAATGCAACAAAATCCAGCAGTAAAGGAGACAGTATGAGCAATTCATCCAACAACTGTTAAACAAGGAGAACCTCATCTATGTGGCTGCCTTTTTTGTAGCTTTCTCTTGGATGCCAGCTTGTTTTTATACACTCACACCCCTGCACACTGTTATTGGACGGAGGATACATACGCACTTCCAAAAGGTTGCTATCCAGATATGCAGTCCAGAAATGTCTGATCTCTGTAGCCACCGCTATACACTTTTAGTTGGTTATAGGTGATGATTGAGAGGGATTACTTTTATGAGTTTATACATTTACAAAAGCATCTAAAGATAAAAAAAACAAAACCTGATGACCCAGCAAGGTAAATTCAGCCATGTCACTTTTTTCTTGTTGCTACGCATATTTCTGCATGAATTTTGGCTCTTTTTCTTTAACAGTAGACGAGATGGACAAGTTATGTCCAAAAACGGAGACAAGCCCTTTTTTTCCAGTTTACGACTGCCCGATGATGTCATTGTCACAGGTTCATTCAACACATAATAATGACAGCGACAGTATCCAAGAAACAGGTCTCTGTTGATGAATCCAGCGCCAGGCTTCAACGCAGCCCACATATCTATACACATGTTACCGGCTGTGTTTTCACTTGAAGGGGGAAAAAACCCCCAGTCTGAGACATAGATGGCTTGTTGCTGATGCATGCTGGGAATGCGGCGGTCATGCAGGAGCATATGAACAGCTTGAGAAGGGGATCAGGGCTGAGGGCCAGGCCACTCGTCCAGAGCCCAATGCCCATAGATGAGAAGAACCAGAAGCAGTCTGCAACACGCCAGACCCTGGGTGGCGAGGGGAAAAAACTGCCGTTAATTAATCGCCATGCTACCCACAATCCTCTCTGCTTTGGCCACATGAGCTCCTTTGTCCTGAGAAGACGGTGCGGCCGGGGAAAAAAAAGGATTGTTCTCTCACCTTTAATAATGCATTAGCCATGACAGGATCAGCTACTGTTAAAGCAGCCACGCACGCCTTGCACAAACTCACAACCTGTTTGACATTTACGAGATCCGTGAGAGTCTGGACGTCGACGCCAGGCCGTGACTAAGCACTGATGGCTTTCTCAGGACAGGACACACAGGGCTTCATTGTCAAGTGAACTCAGTGGTCTGTTAACAGTCTGCGGGACAGAAACATCAGCAGCAGAGGGACCCTAAAAATGGATTATCCATCACTGCACAGCCCACTCTCTTCCCAGCAGTTTACTTCCCACATCCTGACATCTAAAAACTGTCTTCAGCTATTCATCTGTCTTTTCTCTTCTGATCTGCACCCCTTTCTCATCCTCATTTTAAGCTCTGTGCCCCCTTGCTTCAACCTGCTTTTGCTGTTTTTTTCCCCCTTTAAAGACACCAGAATGAAGGTGGATTAACTTGGAACCCTTGGCTGTTTTTGTTCTGCTTTTCACTTCCTTTATTTACAGGATTATGTCACAATAAGCTATTTCCGGGATACGTTAGGCTGTCCAGCGATGCCATTAATTAGCATGTGTGTTGTACTGTACACAGGTTATAGCATTAGGCTGGACAGATGGTTTTTAACTGTAGTTATTTATTAAGCATTATATATTATATATTGTATATATACAATATATGAATGAAGAGAGAAAATGCATATCTTGTGTCTTAGTAACACCAAAAAAATGTATTGATAGTATAAAATTTTAAAAAAATAATCAAATTTTTTGAGCGTGAATATTTGCAAGAAACTTTATACTCAAGGTCTTCATCAGGTTGTGAAGAAGACTGGGAAAAATCTTATGTGGACTCTTAAGTGTTTCTTATTTTGACTTGCGATTAATATGTTTTGAATGTTAACTTTAACTCTCCATTATGCTTTGGATGATTAAAACAGGAAATATAAAGTTATCATGCAGTCAAGTTATCTGTGAGGATGTCAGATTTGACATAGTTAAGACGAAGGGGTGAAATTTTTGACGCTAAAGCTTAACACCGCCGCGATCTTTCAGGGTCAGCAGTGAAGACTTGTCACCTTGTCTTTTACAGCCTGGCTCTCTGCCACCATCCTCAGGAAGCTGCTGCCCTCCTTTGGCCCACAGACCACAGGCCAAACTGGGCTTCATTCCGCCCTCCTCACTCCATTTAAAGAACTGCAGCTCTGAGGTTCATAACCTTCTGCATACCGAGCCGGGATAACATCAAACACCCTCTACAACGATCCCACAGTCCTATTACATTCCTTCTTTCTTTTTTTTTTAAAAAACGCAACGTCTCTCAGCCTCTTTCTGTTTCCATGACGATGATCGAGCACTGAGTTTTTTCCCTACTAAAGTCATGCCATTGCACTGCAGCCCGGGGCGGGATTTGGATGCTGTGTATGGAGAGAGAGAGAGGACATAGGGGGAGAAAAGAGGAAGGTGGGCCGAGACAGAGAGAGTGCGGGCCTCAGAGAGATGTGACTACATTACTGTAATCACGCAGAGATTAAACAGCAGAGCAGCATCCCTTGAGGTCTGCAGGGAAATGGGTTTTGTGGACAAAGACAGTGAGCTCACATCCTCCTTGTGTAGAGAGGAGAGGAGAGGAGAGGAGAGTCGGAGAAAAGGTGCCAGTGTGTGTGTGTGTGTTTATGTGCTGAAAGGGTGAGAACTGAATCGTTGGCTGGGTCATGACAGGCAAAACAAAAAGGGCAAGATAAGAAAACCCCCAGGGGTGAAGGTGCCAGATAGTGAGCTGCGCCGGTTCGAGAACCACAGTTGGAAGGGGGAGGATCCATGTCGAGACGTGATACTGCAGTCTGATTGCGTAACAGAGAGACGAAAAAGGATCTGAAAGCAAGTGTCCTGTAGCGCTAAGGGGGTTAAAATTCCCAGGAGGAAAGGCCATATTAACAGATGCAGCTCGGCACACATGGCAGGAAAAGGACATGCGCTCAGCAATTTCCTGCACAAAATGTACACTTGATGAGACTCTCTTCCACCATAACACTGCAATTCCTTGCAGATATTTGCTTTGTAATGTACCTTGGCGGATACTGGATGTAAGTCAAGAGATTTTTTAATGAAATTTAAAAAAAGATAAGTAAACAAACTGAAGAGAAAATGTATCAGTAAGTCATTACATAACCAGAAAACATTGACTTAGATTTCACAATAGCAATCAATGAAATGGAAAAAAAAAACAGAGGCATGGGGGGTTGTAGACCTTTGACCCTGTGTAATCAATGCGACTGTAACACTGTTGCCTTGATATTTTAAAAAGAAAAACAATATACTGCCTACAAGAGGAAGAAAAAGAGAAAAACTTTGGTCCATGAAGTAATTTCCAAGACATTTGGTGGACATTTTTAGCCACTGAGTGAATATCATGTTAGAATGAATGGCTTCAGTTCAAAGTAATACTTCCACCTCAGGCAGTGGTAGTGTCGGGCTTCATTCACAGAGCTGTAAAAGCTCTAAAGAGCCCATTTCACTGTCTCACTTGGGCAATGAAAAACCCACACGTCATGGCTCATCCTTTAGAATTTCCCCCATTCAATTACACTGTGAATAAGAAGACTGTCCTTCGTCCAGAAAAGTGTGTCTTAAAACCTCAGCTGACGTGCCTTTGAGCAGGAAGCGGAACCTGTGAATTACTGAAAATTTGATCTGAACTGTTGGTCAAACACAGCGAGTCATTTGAGGACGATTCCTTGGGAACGTTTAGAGATTAAACACCTAATAGATGTGTTTAAATGTGCTGAAATTGAATAAAAATGCCACAAGTAAAAATCCCACATTCAATTCCTTACTGAAGTAAAAAGGACAGAATTGTTATTATCAGTGAAAACACTCGTTGCAGAATGGCACCATTCCAAATGTTAGATTTATCACACATATATATTACTACTGATGCACTGATGCCCAAGGAGTATTTTAACAGTTTTACTTTAATCTGAACAACTTTATAAATTAATCACATGTTTAACAAGTAAAATCTCAACCTGAAGAGTAACTAGTAACTAAAGCTTTGAAATAAATAAATGTAGTGGAGTAGAAAGTGAAATATTTTGCACTGCAATGTAGTTGAATAGAAGTTTATAGTAGAATGAGAAGAAAATGCTCTAATTTGTTCAGTATCACATGCATATACTTTCAAAAGAGGGACAGTGTTGTGCTGTTACTGGTGGTTGATGGCGTGTTACTGACCTCAGCGTGGCCTCCGGCGTTGAGCAGCTTGTTGCAGCGGTCACACTTAAGGCACATCTTGTGCCAGTCCTTTCCCAGCGATGACACCTTCTCAGCTGCACATGAAAGACAAAAGAGACAGAAAAACAGGGATCTGGATGAGTGCAAACATTCACAACATAAAGCAGCAATCATATAGATTTCTGCGAACAGCGACAGCCTTTATATTTCTCCATTGATTGTGCCAGGCTTTGTGTGCGTTATAATGTGTGGTTCAAGTCGTCGTGGGGAGGAATTACGTCCCTCATTGCTTCACTCTCCAGAATAATGATTAGCTTGTACTGTACTTCTGTGGGCCGATGGAAATCCTGACATGGTTCCAACTGAGTGACTGTTTTCTGGTGGGGGGGGGGGGGGGGGGGGGGGGGGGGCTGAGGAATGCCTGTGTACCACACAGGATGCAACGGTGATGTCACTGCAGGATCGACAGACACTGACGTGACTCCCAGTCCGGCTGTAACAGCGGGGGTTGCCCACATCTAACCCAGATCCTTTGTGTAACCCCTCTAAAACATACATACACACCCATCCCCCAGTTTACAGTATACCCATCCTGCTTCAGACGGCCCCTCAACCCCATTTCCGTCCCCTTTTCTTTCCTCTGCGTCTCCCAGACCGACGGCCTCCCCTCCCAGACAAGCAAAGGACCCTAATTATACCCTTTCCAATAATAAATCTCCTCTGCTTCCACACAATGGGCCCCGAGGAGTCGTGCAGACAGCAGAGGAAACACCTTCTCTTATCGAGGCAGGGCACAAATAACCGGATACTTGAGCCTGTTTCCTACATAACCTCAGTCAAAAACACACACACACACACACAAACATATTGCACACACATAAACCGAGTATGTATGTGTGGACGTAAAGACAATTACTTCCTCCCGTTCTTCCTCTCTCTAGATGCTTTCCCATATGTACCATAACCTGTGGATGTTTTGTAAAATTCCTGCATCAGTGTCACGCCTGGAAGCTAATTATTTCAGACGTAAGAGATTTGTGAGTCATTTACAGAACAGCAAATGAAATATTTTGTCCTAAAAAAACAAAAGAAAAAGCAGAAAACAAGACTATGCATATACAAAAAGGACAACATGTATTTATGTGTTCGAATTTCAAGGAGGGAAGTAATTTTTCTGACTTATATTGTAAGTTAGAACTTGCACCGGACTATTGCATTTTTTAACATTTTCAGCTGCAAAACGAGCATTACAGATATATCTAACATATCCAAACAGACATGACGCTGATTAATAGTACGAGACCTTAATATGAACGACAAAAATGATCTTATCAAGTGGCAGAGTCTTCTCAGGATTACTATTAAAAGATCCAACTCCCTGCAGAGGTTTCTGTTTACTCTGCAATCAGTTTCACTGTCAGTTATAAAACTGAGACAAATGGCCAACAACAGGGCCCTGGAGAATAGCTGGAGATAGGGTGTGTGTGTGGGGGGTGGAGGAGCATCAAGAGCAGAGGCATGCTGACTTGACCAGAAGACGTTGTCGGAAGTGTTAAATCACTCTTAGGAGATACTGTTATATTCAGGATGAAAGGGCAACAATGAATCACTGCGTTACTCAATAATCTGCTCTTAAATCAGATCAGAGGATGGCCACAAAAACCTCCAGACACCACTCTAGTTAAAAGGAAATAAATATGAGTGGGACCAGTAGCTTCTGTGTGTGTCTGTCAATATAACTTATAAGTGTTTTGTGCTGCTGCTGTCACTGCTGGCACTTAAACTATCTTCAGTGTACACAGTTTACAGGTTTCAACTACTCCCATCTCGTGCGGTTTAATTAAAAGAAAAGCAAGAAAGTACACAGAGTAGACAGGACCAAAACTTATTGTGAGGGTCTAATATGAGAAGTTACTGTATATCTTCCATCCTACAAGGTGTGTAGTTAGTTTGTTGAGCAGCTCAGTCGGATTTAATCACAGCTTTTCAAGGGAACACGTTGCGAGGATATTCAGCATCAATATCAACATCAAAAGGGTTTCAAAAGTTTTTCAAAGCTTTAAATTCTCTCAAATGTCTTGCACTTTAACTGGAAGTTCTTTCATCTGTACATTTCAACTGTTGGTACGACTAATTTCAGTGCTTACCCGTCACCTGACAGCTGACTTTTAACTCCTTTGCTTTACCTGACAGTTCGTCTGCTTTCAACAGACACAATTCAGTTTTTAGTTCAACTAATTACAGAGATTACATTTAGATAGACAATTCAACTGCCTACAGATCTTGAGAAATACTTTTTCAAACACTGCAAGCGATTACAATTCAAGTCACTCCAGCTGTTACTGGTTCTTACACTCAAAGAGACACTTCAAACCCTTTAAATGCTTTAACTTACTCTTCAACTTCAATTGCTTTTAGTGCTTCAGAGGGAGGTTTTTTTTTACATTTAAAGACGTTTTAACCTCCCTCTAATGTCATTTTCTTTATTAAATGTGGCCTTTTCTACTTCATCTCAAATTACAGGATCACCACAAACCTTTATAAAACCTTTAGACAATGTTTAAAAGACAGTATGAAAGGAAACAGGATGGGATTACCTTGCCTGCACTGAGTGTGTGTATGTGATTTATTTCCCACTAAATCTGAGGATACCCATATACCTCCTGACACCTCTACAGTGTTTAAAATAGACTAAATGAATGGAATAAGGGAACCCTGCCAATGTGTCCTCAGTGTGTGTGTGTGTGTGTGTGTGTGTGTGAGAGAGAGAGATTCAGAAATGCAGACACACCTCCAGACAGATCTGAAAAGTCGGTGTATGAATGGAAACTGACGTCAGAGCCTCACCAGCGTGTCCTCATTTCTCTGTATGCAACTGTCTGTGTGTAGTAACAAAGTCCACTGTTTAACAGCTCCCTATTTTAAAGGGCAGTTGTTATTGTAAGAGGGGTGAGCCTGTCTGTCTGTATTATGTGTTGTGGGAGGTATAGAGTGGGGGAGGTGGAGGGGATCTGCATCTGGCCCAGATGTTTATACCCCCAGCTCCAAGCCAGCCTCTATCCTTATTATCCTTCACAGAGCCATGACCACTGAAATAAATCCAGAAAAAAAGGCATTTGGGTTGACACTATTACATGAATTCAATAAAGAAAAAAGAAAATTCGCACCACAAGAAATTATGTAATGAATGAATCAAAAGACAAACACATTCAGGTCTTTCGTCTTTTAAAATAGGAAACGTGTGGGCATAAATTAAGTGAAATGTCACCATGTCTTCCTCTACCTCGTTACGGCAACAACGTGAGGGTAAATGCATCCACTTGTGTAAAACAAACAAACAAGCTCCTCACACGGGGGGAAGTCTCACCGGATGTTCACATTTACATCGTCAACACTGATGAGGACGTGCTAAATCCTTTTAGCCAATCTAATTTCTCTCACGACACCCTGCAATTTGTGCTGCTCAAAAGAACACAACCAGGGATTCCCCTTTGACTTAATGTCAACAGTAAAACTGCTTTGAAAAAGAGCTGTAATACATCTAATCTGTCACTCCTGTCTGTTATAGAAATATTTAGAATAACTATTATCATTTCAATAATTAAGGAAGAGTTTTGACGAAGATCAACTTTTTTGATGACTGAATAATTGTTTAAGTCACAAAAGGCCAATATTTAGCTGGTTTTGGTTTCTCATATGTGATGATTTAATGAATTCTTTGTCAGACACCATAGGAAACTGACTATGTTTAGGTTTGGGACAGTTAGTTGAACAAAAAAATGATGTATGACGTTACCTTTGACACATTTTCTGACATTTTATAGACAACAATTTATCAATGAATCGAGAAAATACATGGTCACAGTGTCCCTGGTTCAGATCCGGCCAGGGACCTATGCTGCAGGTCATTCCCCTCTCTCTCCCTGTTTCCTGTTGGCCTCTCTGCCAGTTACTGACTGAATAAAACAAACAAACAATGAAAATAAGCAGTCAGTTGCAGCCCTAAATTTAGGGTTTCTCGCTGTGTTTAAAAGCAGATGTGGGCCACCTCGCCTGACACAAACCACTGCTTCTGCTAACATTGTTAAAAATTATTACAAGACATTAACCTCCAGTAAAAACGAGCAGAGTTACTACTTCACACAGCAAATGCCATTTATTTAATGACAGTGACTACTGTTCAGGCTGAAATCCACTAACTAAATAACGAGACTTACAACCTCCAGTAAACCATTTCCTGGGTAATTTTAGTCAATACAAGATATATAGGTGTGTAAGAATTGTTGATCTCTTTTGACTCTAGATCTGGTTAAAGGCATAAAAACATGGATGGAGCAAAGGTGAGATGATCAGAGAGGTGACTGTGATGAGCTGATACACCTGTTTGATTAAGACTTTATCATCTGGTGGAAAATAGGAAATTCATGTTCTGTTTTTAAAAAGAACTAATTAAATATAATTCACTAGCCAAAGCATAGTTTAAAGCTTAGACTAGCTTAGGAAATACAGCTTGTGATAAATATAATGTCTGTAATGTAAAAAGTGTATAAATTCTATATTTAAAAATGTCTGGGCCAGTGCTGAGTGATTTGTTTACTAAGAGTTGTCGAGAAAGCATTTCTAAATTGAGTGACATTGTGAGATGTGACCGTGTGATGACTGATGGACAGATGATGATACTGCAGGACACCGAGCTCCAGGACGGGGGAAGTTGAAAGAGTGCTGGTCAGAGGTTGTCATCATTACTATATGATACCTGCACCACTGTAAGCTGCTTTATTCCAGGGCTAAGCTCTTCAGTCTGCGGCCAGCTTCTCTGATTGCATTGTCAATATGGTTTAAATCACTATGCTAAGTGCCACGATGGCTCCTGCTCTGAGGAAACCTGATTCACGTCACTGATCATTACTAACATGGACAAGGCTAAAATTACAACGCTACATGTGACTGTTATTGTCAGAGATTTGTGCACTTCTCATTGAACTTACACCATCAGTTTGAGTTTGTGTTTATGATGAGATGTGAGCTAACCAGGCGGAAACACAAGCATGATTTCATGTAGAAACTGGGCCAAAACTGTGCTACACCACCTGATCTATATCTACACAAGCTCGCCTGTGCCAATCCACCCACATCATAGCAGTGGAGTCCATTTGGAGCCCGGCTAGGCTCACGTGCAGAAAGAAATTGACTTGACGGCCAACAAAAAAGGCATTACGACAGCGTTGGTGCCACCGCTGGCTTTACACTGGCATGAAATTAATGGCAGCATCTCATTTTTTGCAGTGTTAAAAGCATGAGTGAGGGATTTATGCACTTTTTACGTCACTGGGTGGAAAAAAGCTTTCACATATTCACACTTAACAGCATTGGGTCCAGCTATAACACATTTTATGGCTATAAAGAAAAATGGTGCACTCTGAACGTCTATAAAAAGGAAGCTTTTGCTATTGATCTGATGTCATTTTATCCGTAATATCTGTCCATAAGATGAAGATTTATCAGGATAGCCAAAGCAAAACCGTTCAATATGAAAGTCATGCTCTCTGATGAAAGGAAATAACTATTTGGGTCTAACTTTATTCCAGGGAAATTGAAGTCATAAGGCATCTAATGCAAAGGGTAAAAACAGCAATCCAACATCAAATAGATAAAGTTTCTTTGAAAACGAATTACTCATGTGATATTCCAGCGGGTAGGAGTATCCGTTCTTGCTTACAAAGACAGAGGTACATCAGAGAGATTCAAGCAGGTTATAATTAGATTTATTGTTTGTTCTGTTGCATGATGCACTTACATTTCACATCGTATTGAGAGTGAAACCAATTACAAAGAGACCCTCAGCCTGTAAGAGGAGCAGCATGGGAGCAGGCCCGCAGTAAATAGTGTACAAACACACTGTAATTGGACAGAACGTTAAGCTAACAGAACTTTAACAAGCAGTCTTCAGAGAGGGGGATCATTAACGACCCATTTCTCCATATGACTTAATTACGGTTGCTTAATTGGCAGCTACACCCAAAACACCAGGGCTGATGATGAACTGGGATTCAACCCTGTTGTCAGACAGAAAGTCAACCCTATTCTGGTAGTCAAAGCTTTTAAAAAAACAGTCCCAAAAAGCACTTGATAGTTGACATTTATACAGCTTGGACTTCCAGCACAGCAGGAATGTCCGCCAAAGGGAGGGGGGGCTGTGAAATCTCATATGGGTGCTCTTTTATCGATCAATAATTCGATCAGGGTGCAACGAGGGGAAATCTAATGCGTTTGACAAAGAGGATGATGCTGCAACCAAAGGAGCTCGTCCCTACAGAGAGATAAAAACAACTGTAAAAGCTGCAGGTTTCTGGATGTTTAACAGCTTTAAAGGAAATGTAGAAAAATATAGCACACACTGACAGAGAGTGATGGTAAATACAGATAATAAAAGGCTTTTAAATGTGCAATTTATAACCGTAAACTCAATCACTTTGTTCACACACAAGGCCAAACATTTGCCATTTATGAAAGAGATACACTGATGACAAATCAACGAGTTTAATTGATTAAAAGGCAAACATTTTTTGCGCCAAATTAAACTCAAATCAAGTGTTTGTAATCTTTGTGATGTAACCAATGTTATTGTAAGTATCTCTAAATCACGGTTGGCTTGATTCTGCTCTGTTGCGCCCTCTGGTAACGTGGACCCATCTGTTCAGCTCTTCCTACAGTAAACCCGTCCAAAACACAATCATAAACACACACACACATCGCCCTCTACCCATCCTCTTTCTCATTCCCTTCATCCATCCAACGACAGCTGAGTCCAAACGGGTGATTTTTTAGTTTTTCTGGCTTTTGTCACAGCAGTGAGATAATAACTACACGTTCTAATAAACCACGTACAACTGACCGACCTGGGGCCACAAAAGCAAAGCATGCAGGACCCAAACGCAGGGAGATGGGAGGGGCATTCATTAGAAACCCTACTCATATCTCACAAGAAATGTTTGTAAGGAAAAAACAAGCCGCCTGTGTTTCCTTCTCTGCATCCTCTTACTATTCTGTGTATTCGGAGTACAAACACCCTGAAGGACTTGTGACCTTTTGCTTAACTTAAACACAATGGCCATTCAATCGGACACACAAGGGCACTTGACCTCACCCAGTGAAGTGACTTTGAAGGAGTTTCCAGCTGGGGAATAAGTTTAGGCATCATTCATCACATTTTGTGTGTGGTGAGTTGGGGTCAAAATGTTCTTTAGCTAAATTTGTATTTTTAAATGATTAAAAATAGTAGCCTTGATGATTTGGGATACAGATTTCGTTATTTTACTTGCAGCTTTGGTCATTTTTATGTCAATATCTTTACTAGTGTCAAGTTTAAGAGGCATTGTCAAGGAATAAGGGGGTAAAACCAATGTGTATTTTAATTATCTATAATTTTGTTACTGTTACAAGGTTAAACAATCATCACAAATCAATCATTATAAGGACCTACAGAGTTTTTCAATTTGATTAGTTAATTCATTAATACATTTAGGGCTAGAATAGGATAGCCTTTATTGTCATTGCACAAAAAGTATAAAAAAATGTGCTACAATGATTGTATTCATTATTCAATGATGTACCAGTTCTATTAATTGTTTGGTCAATATAATCAATCAATACAAAAAACCGTGTCAGTCACAGTCACAGTTTTAGACAAGCTTTGGTCTGTCCAACAGTCCAAATCCAAAAATAGAGCTTTACCATCACATGAAGCAGAGAAAGGAGGAAGTCCTCATCGGAAAAGCTGGAGGGGAGAACATTTGATTTTCTTCTTTGTCAATATATTTTCACAGTTTTAGTCATCTGTTTAATGTGTCATTATGTCATTTTTCGTTATTTTCTGACATTTTATAGACTAACTGATTAATCGAGACAGTAATTGGCACATTGATTAATCATAAAAATAATTTTGTTGCAGCCCTACACTGTACAATAACTGCTCATAAACTACACAATTGCACATAATTAATTATACAATAAAAGAAGGAAAGAGTATTTAGTTACTGTATATAGTTTTTGAGTATTTAAAGTTCATCTTCTGCTGGTTGTGAGTGAACTAAAAATGAGGTGACAGTGACCGCGCTGTGCTGAACATTACAATTGATTTGTTCAGGGTCAATGTGTGCATGCAGCTCACTATGCTGCTCACAGTGTTTGTGCAGAGAAAGGACCGATGCTGGAGAGAGTCTAGGAAACATGTATTTGGATCTCTCTGTGGCTGATGCAACCCCGTGGCAAAACTTTGTTCTGGAGGTCGTCTGTCGCCTCAGCCAAGGCAAGGTTTCCTCCGCAGGCTTTCTCCCCCCCCCCCCCCGAATAAAAAGAGGCCAACCTCGTGAATCCTGCTGGCTGACGCAAATGGGCTGCAGTTAACTCGCATCCTGTCTGCACTGGTCAGAGAAGCCGCAGGCAAAGCAGCCCTCCACATTCCCTGCCTCGCCCTCGCTGAACCTCTGGGCCTCCTTTCCCCGCACCGCATCTCATCTCTAACCGGTCTGGACACTGTGTCCCACTACAGGGACTTCAAAAAGATCTAGTCTGCATGACTGGCTTACAGAGTAGAGGAGCATGTCTTCAAAAGAGGGAACAGACCTCTGTCAGTGCAATGGCACCTTCAGATCTAGCCTGTGGTAATTGGATAATCATCCCTTGAGGAGCAGACATCATATGACAGAAGCATATAATGTAGCAGTGCTTACGACTTCTTTGAATGAAATCATCTGAGTCTTGTAAAGTGGCATAATAAAATTGACTGTGTATACATGAGAGTGTGGTCAAGTGGAGTAGTTTCCTTTGAAACTGTCAGAGAAAGTAGCTTCAAAGTTAAAGAGTGAAGCCAAAATATCTATATCACGCCCTGGTGGCTGGCTGCAGTATATGTCCCATAAGTCCCGCCCCCCTCTTGTTAGCGGATGGGACATGAGGCACACTAAAAAAAAGGAACATAAAAATTTGTGCTCATTTTTCAGATAAGCTTGTTTATAATAAGTTATTTGACGACATAAAAAAGGGGGTTGACTGTGCTGTGCAGACTCTGGCTCCAAATGACGTCACATAAGCAAAATGGCTGCTCTCCTGGAAAGGACCTATTTTGGCTTCACTTTTGCATAGTGGTAGGAAGTGGCAACAAATCCTCCATATTTATATGCAGTCTTTTGAAATGACAGGGGCCAGCAAATTCACCTTGACTACTCAGAGAAAAGAAACAGAGAAGAGCTAAATGTATGTGTTAACAGTGAGGATCCAGCAGTCACCAGTGAAACCTTTATGTGTGGATTCAGGCTGTCACTCTTCAAAATTCACACAATATAAATTCAACAGATTGCACTTGCTACTCCAGCAGGGGGAGATGGTAATGCCCTGTTATATCAGTAAAAGTAAAAACTGGGAAACTAGCAAGCCGTGCTGGATGGATAATCGTGACACCATTTTTGGATAAACATAATAAGGCTCTTTGCAACTTTGGAGGCTGCTTTCAAATTAATTGGAACATGTTTATTCTAAAGCCGCAAGGATTAGAACAAAAAATAAATCTCCAACTATTCTGATAATTAATTGTTTTAAGTCTTTTTTTGGGAAAATATGTCCAAATTCACTTGCAGCAGCTTCCCCAGCTGCTCTTTTCTGGTTTCTTTAGTCTCCTATGACAGTAAACCTTGGGTTGCAGACTCTTGGTCAGGACATTTTTCACTATTTTTGGATATTTTATAGACCAAGCAACTAATAATGTAATCAAGAAAATAATTGACAGATTCATCAATCATGAAAATAACATTACAGCCCAAGTTTGTTCTCATTCCTTTGAACATGAGCTCCCACAATTAGTTGATTCTTCACTTGAAAGTAAAATTATCTTCATCACATCATTTAACTTACGTCAGTTGAGCCCATTAGCCCACTACAGTCATGTCATGAACACAGAGGAAGCACTTAAGGTAGCCCAGAGGTACCAATGCAGGGAGTGAATTGCCAGCTTAACTGAAAATAGGTGTGTTTTGATATGCGTCACACATTGCAGGAATGTCTTACCCTTTTGTGAGTTCAGTTTTCTTGTTGTTGTAACATTTCATTTTAGTTTATCTTGTTCTGATCTGTTTTCCTGATTGTGATTACTATAAATGTTTTTCTGTGTTTTATCAAACACTGTTTCCGTAGTTTGAGCATTGCTTCCTTTAAAAACTTTAAATCTGGCTTTCAGCTTTTTTTGGCAACATATTTAAGCTGGCTCTGATAAATGAGCATGCACTGATTGGCTGAAAAGCCAAAAATCATATTCTATATGTGTTTAAATAATGAAAATATTAAGGATTTAAACCGTAAAATATATTTGGATTATGAACTATAGACAACCCTCATTGTGCCTCTGCTGTTACACAACAAGTCATTCTGCTGCAAGGTGGAACGGTTTCACCTGTGAAGTGGGGGCGGGGGGGGGGGCAACCTGACTTTCAGCACCAAGCTTAATGCCATCTCCATTAAGGGATCATATTTGTGCATCAAAAAGGCAGAGAAGAAAGACCCTCATTGACTAGTGCACAGTAGCTTTCAGGTTATGCAATGGCACAGAGCAGGAGGCAACGACTCAAGAAATGATGTTACATAACTGACGAGGCACATTCACACAGCCCACTGGGCAGCAAAGTGGAAAACAGGGTACACTGGTGTTGACAGAGGGGAGGTGGAATTTAAAAAGAAGGGAATTGTGTGGATGTCTGGGGGTAAAAAAAGAGGTGTGTGGGAAACAGTGCACCGCTCCGTATCTTCGGCATGAGAGGACGAAGGTATTCTGCCTCACTGGGAGGACAAACGTGCGTGGAGACAGAAAGAGCCTTGTTGTGAAAAGAGACGTCGTTTCTAATTATAATGCATGAGGCGCTTTGAGAGTCTCCGTTTAAATAAAAGGCGGGTCATCTTACCCCATTTCCTCCCCCCTAGTACTTGTATTTGAGGGAAAAGGAATTCAGGGCCCTGAGGCAAAACCAAGTGATTGAAGAAGAAGAAGATGAAAGAGAGACAGAGTGAGAGGAGGTGGTGAATGAAAGAAAGAAAGAGAAACTCACAGTGGAGTACCATCAGTTCCCATTTAGCTCCTCGTTTATTCACTCAGCTGAACAAAGATGCTCTGCTCCCATTTGTCGCACACAAGAGCTGTGGCTGGACCACTCAGCCGAATTTGGGTCTTGTTGGGGGGAGACTTAGTGAGCCGTGCTGTGTTGTGTTCTGCATGGACTCTCTCACATGCTAACAAATGTATTTCCACTGGGCCCTGGTCACATGTCAGCCAATAGTCCCCAGTGTATTCTGAGCATCTCCGTACAACAGGAACTAACAGATGCGAGACCACACTGTTGAACGCTGGGAATTTTAAATCAGGCAACTCTAGAAGTGAAAAAAGTAATATCAGAGCGAACCCCTGAGATTACTGCTTAATCTACATTTCACTTGAGTTTCTGAAAGACAAAACTTAAAGATTTCTTTGTATACTACTTTGACTAATAATTAGCATCAAATATGGCAAAAAAAGTTCAATTATCTTGTTAAATGCCTTAAAATGCTATCTATTCCTTCTGTCTCTGTCTCATTAAGATGAGTGTGCAAAGATTTTTCATTTCAAAAATTGAACTGCAGGACAAAAGAAGTCTCCTACTTCAGTCTTTGTGCACTGTGGAGGCTTCAAATTTCCACATCACACTTGCATAAGTTGAATATTGGACCAGGGCTGGCTCCAAAACCAGTTGAAATGTCACAAATCACGCTTGCATGTACGCCCCCTTAAAAGAAAAACTTTCCCTTTTCAGCAGATGAATGTGAAAACAGCCTTCGAATTTTAAACTCTGTGCATACATCATTCTGCACAGTGAAGCTTAAACATCTAACTAGAGGAACGAAAAGCAAGACACCTTTTTTGAGTGGAGGGGGACTTTAACTTTGAAGTTTCAGACACTTAAAAAGCAAAGTAAAAACAGCAGCAACAGTCAACATTTGCCTTTAGTGGCAATTAAACAGAAACCGTCACTACCATAAAACAGATGTTCATTAAAGTAACTAACGGAAAATAATTAAAACATTTCCCCGAAACCAATAAAGGATTTTCATCCGAGACTGTGGCTCGCCGCTGCCATGAGAAATGACGTTCTGTTGCAAAGCAGTGAGTAGTAAAGTAAAGTAAAGAAGAGAGTAAAACGTTGAGCGCTTCCTTCGTCTACTGAATCCAATATTTGACAACACCAGCTGGAGGACCAGGTGGGTGACAGGAGGGTGGGCCAGGCACCACTCTCTATATAGCACACCACGAACCGCGACCGCAAGAAGAAAGAAAATGGGAGCAAGATGGGACAGGAAATACACAATTTTCTCCATCAATAACACATGTGTGGATATAGATCAGAAGCTGGGGATTTTTCCCCCCAACTTTACAACCATATTTGTGCCCGTTTTCTGACATTAATGGCTTCTGCAGACCTGAAAATTCACCTCAGTGCAGAATATCACGCATCTCCTGAAAGCCAAGTGTCTGGATGTGGAGGATATACGTAGGTTGGAGCAGCTGAGCTCATTCTCCGGTATCTGAAATTCATCACTGACATCATGTTGATGCTTCAGACTGTGGGCAGCAGCACAGGCCCAACATTTCTCCCTCCCCTGACCTCTCCCATGCGACTCCCTCGCAGTGGCTTGAAACTTTAATAATGTCATTAACCCCTCCCGTCGCTTTCTCCAGTCCTCCCCTGGTTCATGACATGTGCAATCCAGTTCAACCCATGCTTCCCTCCCGGTAGCCGTTCATCATCATCATCCTCCTCATCCTCATCATCATCATTACAGGCGACTCAGCCCCGAGCGCTCTCCACCCAAAGACACACCCCGACCAAAAATAACTCCACTAGGCTGGATCTCAGTACGTTACATAAAAAAAACAACACGCATCATTGAAGAGCTGTGACTCAATCGTTGCAGCGAATTAAGAGTACAACCACAAATGAGTACTCAGACGTGCATAAAATCAGTATTTGGGGGGAAAGAATACATCTTATTTACGCAGATATTATTCCAATGCCAGTGACACTAGGGACCCATAGGATGAGCAGCAGCTGTGATGTTTGCTGCCACCGCTCCTGTTACGTAAGAGGACTTCCATCCACTCACATAATTGATTTTGACCCCCGTGACAGCTCTGATGTGTGCTGTGAAGTGTAGAAAAGATGCCTGCTTTTTTTTTGTAGGCAGCATGCAGCAAAACATAAACAGAGGATTACTCAGAGCTTCAACAGGACAGTAACATGTCACCCTAAAAATAAATTCAACCTCTCAAGAAAACTGAAAACGTGCAGCCCTAAAATTCAATGTGGCCATGTTAATTTTTGTTTATCTTCACCACCTAAGCTCTTTTAATCCTCCGCTTTGCTCCAGCTTGTGTGCATTTCTTCAACTGCAAACATCTGTTATAGTAAATGCAATATGCCGTCTTTCTCGCTGCAACTCAGTGTGACTCAAAGCTCTTTGCTTAAAAGTAGGTGTTTTGTTTTCCACTCTTTGTATACAGTGATGCAAATTATGCATGTTTACAGGTTTTTTTCTTCCCTCTGACGCAGCATGATATTACTGCGCTCCTCCGTGAGTGGGCAATCTCAGCATATGGCATTTTTTGCACTCTTGGCAAGGGCGTCATCATCAGCAAACCCTCCAACTGCCAAAGCTCGGATGTTTACCAAACACAACAAATGAGGAAAAAAAAGAGAGAAAAAAAAATGGCACAGATCACAGTCAACATAAGATAAATCATTCATCCAGTCTTCTGAAGACATGGGCATTTCTATATCAATTTGTTGAATTATTTTCTCATATAGCTTATGTTTACATTGTGACCCCTTTGCCTCTCCAGCTTTTGGTTTTCCCAAAGTTTGTGTCTGTAAATCATTCACATTGCCAGCAACTCTTTCCCTAAAATAAAATGCCTAATCTAAGGAATGCTGTGAATTTGACTTACTGTATGTGAGAGATTCCTTTGGGAAAATGTACACGTTTCCCACCATTGCACATAAAACATTAAGCAATTAAGCTTTATGAGACTAATATTAGTATATTTAACATAAAAATGCATTAAATATCCTCCTGTAGGTTGATATATTTTCCAAAGTAGTCAAAAGTGTATGTGCACATTCAGCACTCCATTTAATAAGTAGGCATTTTAAGCAAATGTCAATATAGCCTAATTTAACATGTGAAATGTACATATTTTGTTCAATGAATGGGCATTAGCTGCTTTATATATAAATTGGGGCAATTTGTAAACTATAAATTCAGCTACAGCAGTACAAAAAATGTGAAACAAGTTGTCCTACATAGAGAATCGATCCCCTATCAGGAGAATCGTTTGGCTCACATGCGGGGTCACCATCATCTTCCCAAAGTAGTTAATTTGCCGCAGCCAGGAGCAAAATAAAGCGGGCATTACTCACCGAAATACACCGTCTTGTCACACTTGGGGCACTTTGAAGCCATGTTTGCGATGTTTTCTGGGGTCGATTGAAAATGTACGTGTTATTTTGTTTGTCTGGAGCGGCGTCCACTCTCTCTTTCTCTCTTTCTCTTCGTCCTTTCTCCACAGCAAGTGTCCCGCTCCGCACACACAGACCGGGAGCATCTATTCAGTCAGCCGCTCATTTACATAGCCCCGCCCCCCCTCCACGGGAACGTCCAAATGCTGCGTTCACGTGTTCTGGGAAATACTTTAGCATGAACGCACATAAACTATTTATTGATATTCGTGTGTGTACATAAGCCTGTTGTACGTACCAGTTAATACTGCTGCTACTACTACTACTACTACTAGTAATAATGATAATAATGATAATAATTGCAGCTCAAAGTGCTTTACAAAAATAAGGAACGTAAAAGTTTTTAGCTTTCTCTTGAAAATATTTTGTGAACTGGCTTCCCCTGATATCTATGGGGACTTTGTTACATAGTTTAAATTGGGCCATATAACTTTCACTTTGCTGTCATTTTCATTAATCAATAGAAAAAGTCCCACTCAGTCATGCAATTTTCATTCTTTCTTTGTAGCAGTACATATATGAACCTATTCTACAGTACTGTACTTGAACTCTACTTGAGTATTTCCATATTCTGCTACTTCATGCTTTTAGTCCACTATATTTAAACGTTTAAATATTGTGGGGGTTTTTAACATTACACTGCTACATGTAGGCTACCTGACAGCTAAACTTACCAGTTATACGTAGAAAACGTACATAGTTTCAAGTTTCATTATTGTCACCTTTCATTACACAAGTGTAATAGAGTAAAAATCTTAGGTTTCAGCTCCTCAACAGTGAAAAAAAACCAAACAACTATCAATATTTTAATTTTTAAAGCAATACTAATAGATCAATAGAAAAGCATAGTATGAATACATGAGTGCATATATGTTTGTAAGTAAGTAAAGTGTGATATGCATGTGTCCTACCTATAATATTGATATAAATATCGACATGTATATTATATGTCTATGTACATACAGTAAATGGGCATTATGTGTTGTGTGTGACAGGCTGCATGCCATCAGTGTCAATTGTTCATAAGATGGAGTGTATGTACATCCCACACTATATAGGTCAGGTGGAGGACAACAAATGAAATGAAGGAAAACATCTTTCAAACTGTTTGATGTTCTTTGTTGATGACAGTGTAAACATAGCACCAGCTCTGTAACTTTTCTTCATGTTAGGAGTTTTTTTTTTCTAAACATACTATATTCTTGTGCCATAAAAATGTAACCATGTTTACATTTAGTTTCAGTGTTATTTCAGCATGCATGACAAGTCATATGGCTGGGGAACTTTCAAATTGTATATGACAAATAAATAAATAATCAATTATTCTTTTCAGTCATTTGTCTGTACTGGTTCCAGCTTGTCTAGGGTTTCCTGCTTTCTTTGTCACATATGACACATTGAGCATCTTTATGTTTTGGGACTGATGGTTGATGATGATGGCAACACTCATTGTATTTTGAGTTGTAAGTCTTACGAGCAGCCCTTGAAGGCAGCATTACTTTCTCCATGGGCCAGCCTGTGGTATGTCACAGCCATCCCAGACCAGGCGGGAAACCTTTTGAGCAAGTGGTGAGGCAGTCCACAGGGACACTTGCACTCCCACTTCCTTTTTCCCCTTTTTCCACAAGAGGAGTAGGCAGTGTTTGGTTGTATCACAATGTGCTCTTTCAGAGTGAGTGACTTGTAGGAATTTATTAGGCAACGGAAGATGCTGAAACGTGGCTCGGGTGGATCAGCTTTCCTTCTAGAAGGCTGCTGGCTTCATGACAAGTTAGCCCTACTGAGGGAGACAGGCGGAGCAGAAAAAACAGCTTCTGAATTTCTCACAGTCCAGGATGATAAGTAGATGTTGCATTCATTTACGGTGACTAATTAAAACACTCACAGACAATACATTATCAGTTCCTCTAGAGAAGAGTCTGCCTCTTTCCAATGGGCCTCTTGAGTGTGCGATTGAGGTCATCTCTTTCACACATTGGTGCTGTCTGGTCTGTCTGCCTGCTGACACAGTGCAGGACCCGGTCCCAGAACAGACACTCTGATATTTCCCACATCTTTGTCCTGGCTGATTAGCACCCGTCAGCGTGCCTGTAACCGGTTTCTCCTTATCTCTGAGCTTACTGTTTTTAAAAACATCTCAGTCTAACGGTCAGCTGGAGACTTTGTGGCCTCTTAAAGGCACAAAACTGTAGAGACAGTCCTGTTGACCATGGAAATGTCCCAAAGTGTTCCCCAGCTTAAATTGCCCACTAAACAGTTCGACTAGAGATGGCTTCCTGCCTCAGCACTCACAGTGTGTGTCCGACAGAGGACACGAGTTCATTACTGTTCACCTCCAGTTGTTTGCTGTGGTTGCAAGTTTGCTGCCAGTTCAGCTGTGATGCACAATCAGACAAACCTGCTGAGAGGAGAGAAGGTCAAATACACTACAGAGTGAAATGGAGACAAAGAGGAGGTTGGAGATTGAAACTGAACAGCCAATGTTCTCTGAAATCCTTGCTCCACTGAACACATGCAATAAAGATAAAAGGAATAAGACTTTATTGTTATTATTTTATGTATTTAGTTTTTTTGGACAGCGTTTACATAGCACTTTTCTATTCTTCCGAGCACTCAAGGCACTTTAACCCTTAAACAGGGTAATTGAGATGTTAATTATTCTTTTTATTTACTTTGATGTTATGTCGTAAACATTTCCACAAATAATTTAAAAAATATTGTTCATCTGGAAACATTGCCCCTATTAAGGTATAAAAAATGTATATATGTATATCTCCTGGTGTACGTTGCCTGTTTATGGGTTAAGCTGCATGTCAACATTCACTCATTCACATACATTTATACACTGATGACAAAGGCTGCCTTACAATGTGCCAACCTGCTCATCAGGAGATCTAATCTAACCTAGTACTCATTCACAGTCACACACTCTCACACACTGATGGCACAGCAATTTGGGGTTCAGTATCTTGCGCAAGGACACGTCAAAATGCACACTCTTCCAATTAGAGGATGACCCACAATAGCTACCTATTATATATATACCCATTTAAAGCATGTACAGCATGTACAACTTGGTACTTCTGAAAAAAGAAAAGAACATCAGCAAACCTTCCCCTGAAAAATAAGGTCTAATACCATTTTT
The DNA here is from genome assembly GCF_963691925.1 of Scomber scombrus. Taxonomy (NCBI): domain Eukaryota; kingdom Metazoa; phylum Chordata; class Actinopteri; order Scombriformes; family Scombridae; genus Scomber; species Scomber scombrus. The sequence continues at coordinate 8,037,255 of NC_084988.1, read as the reverse complement.
CAATCATTTTCAAGGTGGAGATATATATAAATATATAGCAAATGCGAGTGATAAATGAGGGAATTGATGACCCTGATAGGCTTGTGATGTGGCGCTTCTGAGGAGACTGGAGTGGACATATCCAGGCCACTAGTTTTACTTTTAACTTGTTTCTGATCTGGTTGCGGGTTCACACCCCCACTATTTTCCCCAAGGCAGATCAAGCATCCGTGCAGCCCCACGAGGAAAGACAGGAATAGACAGAAAAGAGTAGAGAGAGAAGGGAAGGGTGAGGTGGTCCTAAGGGCCTGAACGCATGTTACTTTTATCGACTCTGGATAAAGCAAACAAGGGTGACTGAAAATACATTTCTGAAAAGTGTATAATAGTATATACTATTATTAGTATATACATAATAGTACTTACTAAAGCTACAATGATAAGTTGATTAATCAATTAGTTGTCAACTATCAAATTAATTTGCAACTATCTTGATAACTTATTTATCATTTTGAGTCATTTTTAAGAAGAAAACCTCCAAATTCAATGATGCCAGCTTCTCAAATAAGATTTTTTACTGTTTTCTTCTGTGATAGTAAACTATATCTTTGGGTTGTGAACTGTTGGCTGGGACCAAAGTAGACATTTGAGGATGTAACCTTTGGCTTTGGGAAATTGGGAAATTTTCACCATTTTATGACAACAAACGACTAATCGACTGAGAAAATAATCGACAGATTTATTGATAATGAAAATTATCATTAGTTGCAGTCCTGGCTGCTAACATACACGTAAATACAAATTTACAAACAAATAAATACACAAATGCAAACATACAGTATGAAACAAATTAAATAAGGTTACATTTGTTTAGATTAAAAAAAGGTTTTATATATGCAATTCAAAATTATTCAAAATTATGCAATACTTCCTTATAAAAGCAGAATTACATTACATAGATTTTTATTTATTTTACATTACATAATCCCAGTTCTTTGGAAACATTGTTTTCTTTTTTGTGAGATAATAAGTAGTATTACTATTCTGAGCAGTACAGTCTAATAGCTGTAAATGTCATTAAAATGCAGTCGCAGTGAGAAACAAACTCTTTGTGACCCTAACCCTTGTCTTTGTCCCACACATGACCACCAGGCCTTGAGCAGTGATCTATCCAGCAGCAGATGGGTGTTTATGAATTCCAGCAATGCACCTGTCCTTAACACTATGTACCCCAACATTTATTACATAAGCCCTGTGTCCCAAGGCCAAACAGGTGCCAAAGCTGCCTTTGGCTCCAGACGACGACAATCCAGTGCCTTCAGTTCCTTTCTTTTTCCTTCCTGCCTCTCCCGCCCCCCTCGAACATACACACACACAAACTCACACATTCAATCTCCACAAATGCAAATGCAAGCATAATCCACACCACGTGACATCGTTTACTCTGAGGAGCGTACAGAATCGCCAGCCTGTGCCCAGCCCAACACCGCAGCAGACTGCCTCTTTCAGCAAATGGGCACAAGTGCAAGAGGCAACCAGATGATTTAGTCTGGACTGAAGCCATCTGAGGCCTCTATTTAACTTGTACAAGCACATCATTTGAAAGACCTCAAACAGCTGTGGAATTTCTGAAAGTGTAAGAATATACTGTTTGTACTGGAGACACGTGATCTGCTGGGTGAGCATGTGCATGTTTTTGAGTAAAAGAGAGAGAGAGAAAAAAAGATCCTGAATTAATTATTGAAATGTTCCCATTGCACACTCCAGAGTGGCGATTATTTTAGAAACAGTAGCCTATGTTTAGCTCTGCTCGGAGACAGGGGTAAGATTGAACATTCTCCGTGGATGATAAGCCATATGGTGGGAGACAGACTCTAGGAGACTGAGTGTTCAGTGAGATTTTAATGGGCAGATATTGTATCTTGTGGATAAGACTGAGAGGCCAGTTTTATCTGCTCTCTTTTTCTGGGTCTCTTAATGTGATAGATTTGTCTCCTGAAAGGATCATATCTTTCTTGTAAAGCCAATAAGCCATCATATAAATAGCTCTACATAAAAGTATACACAAGGTGTATCAAATTAGCTATATAATATGTGTAAGCCACACAACTAGAAAAATAAAGTGTTGGTGCTTTGTGATAGTTTGAATAATACTGGTCATCTGCTTTCACTTAATTTATACAACATCTCCATCACGTAAGATTCAGGTGTCAAACAGCAATTGCACCACATATTAAATCAAACCTTTTCCAGTTATAAACAAAATCACAAATTCATGTTATACTTCCCTTTTTAAATGATTCTAAGATTACACACTAATATGTTTTCATCTTAAAACAGTTCTTTAAAACTAAAATTATCTCTGTCCACACAAGCATTTAGCATCATTTCAGAAATAATCTCTGTCCATACTAACACGCCTGAAAACACACATCACATGTGACACATGACTATTCAGGTACAGTGGGCATACACGTGCCAGGAAAAAAATGTATACTGTGAGGTTGGTTGCTTAGTTGCATAAAATACTATGGAGAAAGAACTGCAATGGCGAAAAGTAAAACCAGAGACTTCGACAACGAGATGGAACTGTGTCCTGAAAGTAACACAAGTATAAGGCAGTAAAGGAAGCGGAAAACATAGATTAAGGCATGTGATAAGGGCGTGATGAATCAGGGAAGGCCCAAACACAAAGCGAACAGGAATGTCTGAATTATCGTTTTCAAAAGTCTCCATTGCCCCCCATCCAGTCGAAAAGTTTTCAAACTAAAATCTTCACCAATTAGAACATTTCCAGAAGTCTCCAATTCAAGGGTTTTAAAACACCAGCGGAGTATGGATGACAGGCATAAACGTAGCAAAGGCTATGCGTTTAAAATGAAAAAGTGTGGGCGTAGCTAAAAAACAGGAAATATTTCTACACAGTTTGTGGCAAGAAGAATCACCAGTCAATAGTCTATCACATGAAGTTTGGTCCAATGCATATGTCAATATGATATGACCATAGCCATCGGGGTAAAAATATGTACATATATACTTATATACAGCACCAATACATAATTTTCTGAATGAGCTATCTGTATGTTCTGTATGGTTGTAATGCAGCCATACCACATGGAGATGAGGGGGCTGTTTCACGATGAATTAACATGGTACTCATCAGCTATCTGACTAAATTGCTGCCCCTGTTTGTTAAAGACCAGCCTCAGGGCTAAACATCACCTCCAGCCAAATTTTAGTCACAGACTCAGTGACCTCTTTAACCCTGGTTCATCATACACATCCACAATGGGACTTCTGATCTGGCCCTGGGGTGGCTGCTAAAAGACAAAGCAACCATGGCTCTGAGAGAGTGCCCCTGTATTTTCCTCAGCCGTTGGCAGGCAGTTTTTAAATATTTTATTCCCACTGGGACTGTGACGGGTTTAGATTCCACAGAATGCCATTTTTAGTGATGTGGGTGTGCTCCACTGCTTGCACTTTTACTGCTCCCTTATCTAAAGGTCTATTTTTAGCTGGAACATATACTGTATATTCGATAAATCTGTCATTTAATTTTCTATCATGTAAGTGTTTGGGGGGAACATGTGCTGGGCTGTTCCAAGGGCTTCTGAATCCCAGGGATGGTCCCTGTGGAAGGTGGGTGTGGTAAAGACAGCTGGCAGAAGTTTTTCAAGGTTTTGATGTCTCTATCTCTATGTTCTGTGATCCTCCCTCTCACAGACTCCCTGTCATTTCCGAGGGAATCTCTTCTGTGACGCACATGGGATTTATACCGTAAATACAGAGAGGATACATGACCTTGTGTTTAACTTAGTTTTTAATTTTAATATTAGCACGAAGAAGATAATTAAAGGATAAATTAGGCTACATACTGGAAGGTGATTTGACTTGAGTGACTACGCTATTTAAAAAAGTAAATGAGTTTCTGGAGCAATCAGTCTGACTAATCAAGTTTTTTCTGTTTGTGCAGCAGCATGTAGTTAAAATGTAACTTGGTGATCAATACGTCTGATCAGCAATTCATTGCTCCTGAATGCCTCCTCCTGGTGAATGTGCTGTGTGAGCTTCATCCATTAAACATCAGTCAGCAAAGAAGTCATTCAGTACCTTACAGCTAAAGATTGAGATCTACAGCTGTTTCAGTGAGGCTATGTAGTCTGCATATATGAAGTTTAAGAGTTTGATACACACTGGGAATAGTTTAAAGGAACATTTTTGGATTATTCGCTATTTCTGTAACCAATGCTAAATTCGGCCAGCAGACAATTATCTTAGCAAGTAAGCAAGGGGGGAAAAAACTAGCCTGAAAAACACAACTTTTTACATTTTGGTGATTGCACGGCTAAAACAAACAAGAGAGCCAGGCTACCTGTTCTCATTTAAAGTAATTATCTGTTCCCCTGCTGAAAAATCCAACTAGGACCAGCTTCAAACCTTTGCTGGTCTTTAGCTGGTCAGCTGAGTCAGCTAGCTCAACCTGATTTAACTGGTGATCAACTGGTGGACCAGTTTTGTTTAGCTGGTATAAACTGGTTTGAGCTAAGTTTTTGAGAGCTGGTAAACCAGTTGCCAACTCAGTGCTGGCAATGGTGAACCTAGCTCAAACCAGCTACCAGTTCTGAGCTAGTATTTGGTTTAGGTTTTTGACATCTGGTGTCAAAACTTAGCCAGCTTAAACCAACTACTAGGAACTGGTACCTGGTTTGAGCTAGGTTTTTGACAAATGGTGACAAAACCTAGCTCAAACCCGCCACCTAATCCAAGCGATACAGACACAGGAGTATTGATCTTTTACTCCTTGCAAGAATAAGTGTGTCTTCCAAAATCTCAAACTATTCTTCTAATTTTATGCATTGTTTTGAATATCTTCTACCAGAAATACAATATGAAGTGTTTAGTTTCAATATGAGGTACAGCATTCAGCAAAAAAAGACATAATCATTGTTTTGGTACCAACTTCTAAAATATTCTGATAAGATTTATAGTAACAGCAACAATTTAGGGGGATTTGTTTTCCCAACACTTGAAGTCAGAAAGATTTGATACGATGCCTGATGGACATCCCTTAGAGAAACTGCCTACTTTTTAACTTGTCCTCGATTTGACAGGCTCTCCCATGCTGAGTCTGTCCACAAACAATTTCAGTCAGTGTGACAAGGTCTTGCCTGCTTGGCCAGCCCTCTTGAGCCCAAACTTCATCATAAAAAACCCAGCACTGGAACATTTTCTGTACCTCAGCATTAAACAAAGCCCGTCTTTCACATAGTGAGGGACGTTTCAGATGTAGCTGCCCTCCGCAGCTTTGGTCCAAGTCTAAATGACCAGTCACATTGAGCACATAAAAAACATTTGTTCCACTGCTACTGTGGTGTATAATTAGACATGTGTCATGTGTGGTGCTGTAATGGAAAACGATGGTCTCATTCTTTTTAGGTGCATGTAGGGGTCTTAAAAGACAAGGCTAGATTGTTACCTCCGCCCTGTTCCCTGCAGGACCAAGGAAGTGGGAAACACCTCTTTTAGCACTTGGAAACTTGATGTAATACAAGCTATATTGAGGACATCCAATGTATGTAAAATATTTTCACATCAAACAACTATATATGATGAGATGTGTCAATTCATCTCCCAGGTTTAGGCATTTAACTATAAAGCACTGATACATCATTAAGTTATTGATCTTTCTGAGGAGGCTTTCTAATAGGCCACACATCTTGTTGTAATGGGTTCCATCATGTAATCCAAGAAGAAATGCTGTTGTATGGAAATTAAATATTTAATAACCTAATTATTATATTGTCTACACAGCTTTGTTCATGTGGACAAGACAACTAGACATTCAAACAACATCATTTCAATCAGGAGAGACCAGAGAATGAAGAAAACATAATGTTTATTATACGGATGATATTAATGATTAGGTATTGTCAAAGTCTTTGGAGCTTGGACTCTGCAGGGAGACTTTTTTTTAATTGAAGGACATCAGTCCTGAGCAGCAGCAAGATAGATCCCCTAATGGAGTCCACACACTTGTGGTGGCTGATGACTTTGATCAATCAATCTTGGGCCAAATCACAACAAAAGTCATATTGAGGCACCTTTCGCATGAGCAGAGAAGGAGAACATTTAAAAAGACAGCTGCAATATGATAGGCTGACAAAGAAGGTGTGTCACCGTGCTATTTGACCAGGTGATGTGAACAGTTGATGTGTCAATTGATGCTCCAGAAATAACAGCAAGGAAATTATGAGCTTTGACAGAGAACACAAGCTGTGAAAAGGATCAGAATGACAGAAGAATGAGAAATAAAACTACAGACGTGAGCATACAAAAAGATGGTCTTCTTGTCTGAACTTTCGCTAAGCTTCATATTGGTGGTTCGAAATCGAATCAAGCATCATGGAAGCTCAAGAGTAACCAGGTTTCCATCCAAACCAATTAACCAACAAGTTGAAGTACATAATTAGCACACTAGAGTGAGATTTGCATTTTTTGTGTTTGATTGGACCAACAACAACAAAGAAACTTCTCTTGGCAGGAACTCAGACTCACATATGACTGAAAACCTCAGTGATACATCATTTGAGAGGCTAGTGTAGTTACTGTGCACACCTCTGATTTTTCTGTGACTTTAATGGTACATACACCTGGTTTTCATTGTCAAGTGTGTCTGATGAAAATCATAAAACATTAAATGATATCTGTATAGTTTATATTTCAACACCAACATATTGTTTCCTCTATTGCATCTTGAGTTATTATTTATATAAAGTGGCAACACTTTCTCCAATATTGATCATTCTGTGATCTAACTAGTGTATAACATTAAATAGGTTGTGAGTTTGTGCTTGTTTGTTGCATGCCAGGTTAGACATTAAACTGGTATGTTGCTGAGTCTTTATTCTTCAAGTATCTTGACATCAGCTGGTGCTGCTTTGGCTTCATGTCTCAGCCAATAAAATGCCAAGCATTCTTGAGTCTGAAATTTAATATATGACTTTCTGAAGCCATTTGCCATTCCTATAATTCTTTTTTCATGTCTGAGTGTTGTGGGATTTCCCCCACTTACAGTCCTCTCACCAACTGCCCGTCTTTCTCTCTGAAGATGTAGACACATTTGGCAGTTCACCAGTTGTTCAGGGGGAAAAAAAGTGTTTCTGTCGCCTGCGGCTCCTGGCATTTTGGCATGTGATTTTGTGGTGGAGGGTGATCACTTCACAACAGGATTCCCTTGCAAGGTGGGGCAGATGGAGAAAACACCCTTGAATGCTATGGGATGTGTAAAGGGCATCTTTTAGAGTGCCACATAGTCTACTGTCTGCATCCACAGTCGTGCGTCTCAGTCTAACATTGATTCCTTTTCAATTCTGTGAAGGTCACGCTATCAATAACCCACAAGTGCAATACAGTTAATCCCTTTGGATATGTGAGGGCCTTCAAAGTATAGATACGTGTAGATAAGTGCAACAAACACACACACACACACACACACACACACACACACACACACACACACACACACACACACACACACACACACACACACACACACACACACACACACACATACACACACACACACACATACACACAAGACCAAGGTCACTTTTGGGGGCATTATATAGACTTACATTCATTTTCTGGAGACTTAACATCTACACTATTTTCCTTACCCTATGCACAGACCCAAAAAGCAGTCTTTTCCCAGTTGGGGACATGGCTAAGTGTCCTCCATCGCACAAGCCATCACCAATCAACTGGTCCTAAATCTGAAATGTGTCCCTAAAAATAGCCTATGACAGACCACACACACATTTACTTTTGAGGTATTTACATTGTCTTATACTAATTTCCTGGATACTCACCTTAACCCTTACCATAACCACTGCTTGCCTAAACTTAACATTTTCCTCAACCTTAACCTCAACCTTAACCACTGACCCAAAAATTAACGTTTCACCAATTGTAGACATTACTTTTGACCCCAAGTGAAGCCCCATAGCAAGTTAAATCACACACACACGCGCGCGCGCGCACACACACACACACACACACACACACACACACACACACACACACACACACACACACGAAATAGCCCATCTTTCTTATGCTCTATACTGGAGACAGGATAAGGGGGACATAATAGCAAAGTCTGATTTATGTTGTGCTTGAGATCAGGAGGCAAAATTTCTATGTGTCAGCCCCGTTTCTACTTGCTGGCATCGTCCCAGAATTCATAATAACTCACTGAAGTGTCATTTCCGCTGTTAGGCATGGCTGCATCGCTGGCCTCTTCATTTCTCCCACTTATGACTGCTGTTCAGGGAGCAACTGAGGACAATAGAAAAGGCCTTGTGACTTATGACCCCTGCTGGTAGACTTGGGAAACTGCAAATTGGAGCATCTTACAACAGAAGTTAATGATGTTTTTCAGTTAGACTTTAGCATTATTGTTTGTTAATTGTGAGTTTCAGAGCTTAAATATTTCTTTTACATAAGCTAAAGACTGTACTGCAGTATATCCAACTGTGCAAGGCCTTAAAGTACCCATCCCTTTGTATCAGCCTTTTACTTCATCAAAAGCAGGACAATAGCTCCCCCTGTAGTCTAATATATATGAATACAAGCTCCAGTTCTTCTGCATGATTCCTTGTGAGGTATCTGTTCATTTACTGATATTTTTAGCTGTGAAATCTTTCTGACAGATCCCCTACAGCAAAGATTCCCAATAAAAATGAGTCTGTGCTCCTTTGTGGCAAAGCTTTTATTACAGTGAAAACATGGCTAGTCACCAATAAAGTCTTTAATAAAGAACTATATTGTTTTGGACTTGTTTACAACCAAGTCAGACAAGCACAAATTATACTTGTGACATGGCATGACAGACCCCATTGCATGAGGTTTTTTATTTAAATGAAATGGCAGTGGTGGTGATGCCTCTTCAGGTGGAAATAGCTGAGAAGTTTTGTCACAAAATCACAGGGTCTCTTTGGGCTAACGTAGATGTTTATATGATGTTTCCACAGTCACTATTCTTTTATACAAACAGCATGAGTCAGAGCAGGGATTGTGCAGTATGTGGTTATTGACACAGACTGTGGTGCAGCTTGAAACATCACTGTCACTAACCTGGCTAACAGTGACTCTCCGGAGAGAAAGCACCACCCTTTTTTGAGCATCAAGAGTCAGCCAAGCAACACCGTCAGGAATACAGTCTAAATAAAAATAATTGGGTAATTTTTTCTACCATTAATACAGACTACACTCATGCACAGTTTGACTGATAGGTTTAGAGTGCTCTAACAATAGTGCCGTTATTGCTGCACCTCCCATAGTGTCTTTGAGATCCATGCACCCAGTGAGAGAACAAATGAGGAAGCCCAATCAAAGATATGGAATGGTTTCTGCCAGGAAACAGGCCTAATTGATTTCCTCTGTGCCTTTGTCCCTCCTGTATTTATTTGATACACGGAGGAGTGGAGGAAAGAAAAAGGATGAGAGAGGAGGAGAAAGTAGGAGATAGAAAGAGAAGCCATCAAAGGTCATTCTCCAGCACAGCAACCAAAACGAGGGGAGTTTATGCAGACACACTGTGTGTCTCAGGCCAACCCATCTCCACAGACTGAGATTCACCAGAGAAAACACCTGCAGTGTGCTGTATAGAGCTCTGCCTGCATGCTTTTCTGCCTGTCTTCCTGACTGCAGTAACATCTGGTAGAGGAGTAATAGATTCAAAAGAACATCTGCACATCAGCAAGCAGCCAAGTAAACAAACAGTCCTAATGAAAGTAGCCACAGTTCCCAAATACAAGGCTACATTGTTGACCACCTATTTTCCTTTAATTAAGACCATATTAAGTGTTGGCACTGTTTTCTTCCCAGTTTAATTGGGAAGCATTAGAACAGCTTTAAAGAAATCTGTCTGGTGTGATGAAAAATAACGCACACATCGTAGAGTGACATACTGCAATATACTGCAATACTGTACATGTTTACTGTTCCAAAGGAGAGTCAATTAGCAATTTAAGCGTGCAAAATATAGTGCACTAGAGTGAGCAATGTTCTTAACACCAAGCAGCAATATTGAATCAGATAATGGCTGGATGTTTTATGTCTGACAGATGCTGAGATGCACAGTATTTTGCATATGGCACTGAGCTGCATCCTTTTAATGTAAAAACATACATTGGGTCATAATGCTCTGTTCAACACAAAATTATAGCCCACGTCAAAATATTGTGTAGTGCCTGCTATGCACAATGGCATTAAAAACATTCTCAAAACCACTTTAATTTCATTTGAATAAAATACATTGTCGTGCACACACACATGCACACTGTCAGAGCCCTGAGACACAATACAAAATCCATTCAATGCAGCACAGATCCTACATTGAGCCTGCACACTTGGGCAGGAGTGCGTACTGTAAGTACACACGATTGGCTTATAATGGTCATGTGACTGCAGACTGTAGTCCCCTGTGTTAGGCCACAGTAATTGAGGCTTCCATATGGTATAGATCAGATGTAGCCTTCACCACAGCATTCCTCCAGCATGGAGGCCGAACGCTTGTATTCACACAGAAACTGAGCTAATCAAACAATAATAGCTGGAAAACTAATCCATATTTTCTCTCTGCTTGTACATTGTCTCACTTATTAGACACCTTGAAGGACTGTCTTCACTGAGAACAAAAGCTCAACGCTTATTTGTAAAGCAATTTATGTTTTTATTACAATATTTTGGCAATATAATCTTACAATATCCAAGGAGAATAGCTGTGTTGCGGTAGACGTTTAAGAGGAAAACATTGCATAGTCACAGTTAGTCTTTGTTGCAATACAAAACAAACCATTTTTATATGCTAAAATATATAATATTCCAAAATCTGGCCGAAGTAGGTGGTCTAATAAACTTAATGGTCCTACACTTAACTGTGATGCTGCATGATTTTACTACATAGCTCACAAAATGACCGTATCAATGGAATTGTGGACTCAAGGAAATCCTGAAACAGAAAAATAACAAGGGTAATCGATAATCTTAACCACATTTAAAGACTTTCATCAGACAAAACTAAATAAATTAATCCTACATATCACATCAAAACTGTTATCATGCTGCATTTATATGAAAATACCCTACATAACCTTAATTACCTAAAAAAAACAACAACCATAAAATAGCCTACACATGAGTATACATAAGTCAAAATAGAGAAACGTTTAAGATGACATACTGTATATAAATTTTGGGCAGATACCTCAACATGGTAAGATTTCATATGCACATGTGTGAAGTATTTCAGTGGTGAGGGATAAACCTAGGCTATGGGTTTAGGAACCATTTTCACATACATTAATTAAATTTAACTAAGCCTGTCATTTTGCCAGTAACCCCATGGGGTGCTCCCCTGGTGGTTCATGGACCTCATTTGACACCACTGAGCCACGGGATTTGGGATCACAGAGTTGGCTTTAAGGATGAGGCAGGGATGCTTAATTTTCTGGAGTACCAAGTTCCAGGTAAATGGCTTTTTTTCTGGTGTGTGTCTACATTTTACAAGGGTCTGTCCTATACACTGTGGGAGACAATAGGTGGCAGTTTTAAACCCTCATAGGTATTACCCAAGTCTTCAAATGTGTTAAGGTTTAAACTCAAAATATTGGGATAGCTTTATTAGTTGAACCAAAGAATGATGAGATTTTGCTTGATGAAAATTGCTCAAGCGCTTAAGATCCTATACCGACAGGGGTACCCGCAGACCCCAGAGGTATGCTTTTTTTGTCATATCTTACAGGTACCTCATTATATATACCAATTTTTTTTCATGACTGTTTTCTAATCACTTCATTACATTGTTTTCTGTTCTTGTTTTAGTTAGTGCTTAAAAAATACCAATATATTGTCTACTTATTTTTTATTTTTATTTGATCAATTTCACCCTTACGCTGCTACTTTTCCCCCCCACTATACTGCTGTGTCAATTTTGAATTTTTCCCAAAGGGGATCAATAAAGATACACCTTTTCTTATCTTATCTTAAAGATACCAATGTATTGTTCCTGGGGAACCCCAGTGAACAAGCACCCAATTCTACATATGCAGTTTTAGTAGATGAAACTATTTATTGAGTTCATGTTTGCCATGGGTCCTATTACTATCAAGTGTCCTAATACTATCACCTATAATGTCAGGTCTCAGGTTATTTTAAATGTATCTGTACTACGTGTACAAACAGAACGTGGTTTTAAATTCGTGCAGCACACAAATGGAACAAGCTTCAGAAGATTTTAAAACTGGATTGTCTTATTTCATTAGAACTTCTCAAAAGGTTGTATTGGCGTGGTGTCAATCATGTTTCTCTAAATGTGTCATATATATTTGACTTATATATTGTCTGTTGTGTGAATTGTGTATTGTTGCATTGTGTGAATTGTGTAGCTTATTGTTAATGTGTGAATTTCTTGTACATAGGTCCCTCTTGAAAAAGAGATTCACATCTCAATGAGACAACCCTTTTAAAATAAAAGATTAAATAAATAAATAAAGATGAATTGTATAACTAATGATGTTTAGAGAAGAAATAAGTCAACATTTTGCTATGATGGTTGTTTCTTACAGTAGTTTAGTCCTTGTATGTTAAATACATTGATAGGATGAGGGTTAGGTTTTGTGAATTTTGTACAACTTTGTCCACTTTGTCTCATCTTAATGAGCAACAGGTAGTTAACTTCACAGGTAATGTTAACTATAAGAAACAAAATTAACTTGAGAAGTTTAACCATTGTTTTTTTTTTTTTTGGACGAGGCGGTGACGTCACGTACATGTTACAGCAAAAAAAAAAAGTGGTGCAGCGACGTTTCTTCTCTTTAACATGAGAGCAAGCTAAAGTTAACGAAATAAAACGTAATTAAAGTGGTTATTTGTTGCACTACTCGTGGCCACACACACACACAAAAGCGACCGCCGCCAGATTTCGGGGTTATGGAAATACAAAAAAAAGAAAAAGAATAAAGGGTGTACTGTCTCTTTAAGGTCTCTCCGGCTAGTCTGTTTCGTATTGATCAATCCACCATTTTCCAACACACAGCGGCGGCAGTGCGAACACAGCTCCGGCAGCGAGAAGAGAGCCACCCCTCTACCTGGAGAGGAAGCCAGGGACCGGGGCAGTCATGGCAGCAAACATGTACCGGGTTGGAGGTAAGGTGAGGGGGGAAGAGGAGGAGGAGGGGGGGACAACATTGTAGGACCTTTCCGTGCGTGTTTTTTTGCTTAATTTTATGGCGGACTCGCCATTATTTCACCGCGGGTCTATTTTGTATTTACAGAGAAGCGTGGGTCCGTCTTTTTTTCCTTCCCTTTCCATTTTTTCTAATTTCCCCCCCTAAAGCTAAGAGCCTTGTGCTTCACAGATGATGATGATGGTGACCGTGTGAAGAGGAGGATGGTGGTGGTGATGATGAAGAGTAGTGGTTCGCTTACAGAGCTGCTGCTGTTTTTTCCCTCGTTTCTTTTGTGCTTGTTGTAACTTACGATGACCCCCCCAAAACAACTACTTCTATAGACTGGTGCACCCTAAAGTAACACACATTGCGTTTTCTATATATTTAAGGCATCATGGCGAACATATAGTAAAAGTTTTTGCGTGTTATTCAACTACTGCCCGGCCCACCGTTTCATAATGAGAAGTAACATTATTATTAATGCTTTAACATGCAGAAAGACTTGAAGGAAAGCAGCTGGGAGTGGATGCTTTTACAGAGAGATTGTGCAGAAAAAGAAACAGATTAAAAAAAAAAAAAAAAAAGTTAAATGCTGCTTTTTTTACCTGCAAGAACTTGGATAATAAAAACCTCATGCACGATTAAACATGCTTTTTTTTTTACCCCCCTCCACATCTTTAATCAGGGTTTCTTTTTTTGTACAGGCAACTCCAGTTAATACCTAATTAGTATTCCTGTTTTCCCCTCCCACTCATTTTCTGCTTGTGTTGCCCTCAATCACATCCATTAGTTTCTGTGTAAAAATAGTCACATGAAATTTACTGTAGAGCTCTACCATAAGTTTAAATAAAACGTGGAGGTTGCTTTTTTAAATTCCAATAAAGAAGGATTGTAGAATAATCCTCATGCATTAAGAACAGCATTTGTATTACAAAAGTTTGACTTAATGTGATATTGTAAAGTGTTACTGCTAGATCTGATTTCACTGTGATGAAGTGTAAAAACATTGGACCACATATAGGTGTGCCATGACACCTTTTTATAGATGTAACTATCCAGCCACAAGTTTCCTGATAGGTTGTTTTCCTTGTAATGGTGGATTAGTCTTTTTCTGTGTGTGTGTGTGTGTAAGTGAAAGAGTATTTTATCACATTTTTGAAGATGAATTGTTCTGGCCTCGGTACCTGCATCAAAAATAGCTTGTAGGAAACGTCCAAGCACTCTTATTTAGTCAAATGAAACAAGGCCTACCTGAATGAGAGCAGGATTATGTCCACAGCGGGGCAGAAAGTTAACACTTCACCTGCCAAATGTTGTTGAATTTGGTAGGTTTCTGCAGTCCTACAATGAGATATGAACCAGCTAAGCTTTTATATCTTGTTGGTAAAACATTGCTTACAAAGTAAGTAGAAGATTCATGTGTTTCGCCTGTGGTCTATAGATGTGTTTTTGTCTCCTTAATGTGGCACTCTGAATATCCGAGTGAAATTTAAAATTAATCAAAATGAATTCACACTGACACTAGAAAGTTCTTCTTTTTTATCATAATAATAATAATCAACCTAAAGTTGCCATTTGTTGGCAAAATTGAAACATTACAACTAATCTAAACTATTTTGAAACTATTACTGAACAAGCATACTATTAAATGTTTTTTCCACAATCATAATTACAATTTAGATTTTTTTTAAAAACAAACAAACTAAATTTAGGTCAAAAATAAGTTTCATAATTGAATGAAGCTTCTCCTGAGACCCAATTGAGCCTTACATCCAAACAAAGCAGAACCCTTCGAAAGATGGACGCTACTTAGCAAGACAATGCAGGATCATCTTGGAAAAGCAATGACTTCCCCTGTGAATGAGCCGTGGACAAAAGCTGGCTCCGTAGTCCTTGATGTCTTTGTTTTTACCGTGCAGGCCACAAGCCACTCTTCCGTCGCCTGCAGTGCTTCTTCCTAGTGCTTTCCCACTATGCAGGAAAGTGCTGGTGACTCAGTATAGGCTATGCCATAGTTCTTATAATCTTCATGGTGGAAAGGGAAAAAAAGATATCCCAGAGTTTCTTTGCACTGACCACAGTGGTTTTAAAAGTCTAAACCCCATCGAGGCACCGAGACTTGCTGCAGACTTACTGCTTAGGCAAATAAGACTCTTCTCATGTGACAATTAGGAGGTTGTTTTGAGCGCTCCACATACAATACTTACACTGAGGCTGCTTGAATGTGACAGATCATGTACAGAATGTGCTAAAGTGTCGAAGTGTTTCCTAACTTAAAAACTTTATCACTGCCCCTACCTCTTTTGGCTGTTGACTGGTGAGGAATTTCTCCATGCTGCTTATGATTCAATATCTACTCAAAGGTGTTGTAGTGTTTACTAATTTACCAACTGACTAACTTTTGACAGCGCCCACACTTTGTTTGGCTGGCGTTAATTTCCCACGCTGGCAGTTGTCTCTCTCGCAGGTCTGGTGGGTGTACTCCCAGAGTGAAGCTCTCTTGCTCACCTCCGTCCTGCAGAGTTTTAGGACAGTCACTTGGACAGAAGCACTTCAGCTATTACATTTATTCAACAAAGTGTCTTCATCATCTCATTTTTAAGGGATCAAACTGCAGAAACAACATCACAATAAACAGTATTTGATAGACGCTAGCTGCCTTGTGGCTTCTTTGTAGGACCACAATTATTTGGAGTTAAAGATCCGGTTGCCTAAACCGCCCCACAATAGCTGTTTGAGAGAAAAGTTTTGTGGAAAACCTGCACACGTTGTGCTGATTACTCACATTTGAATAAGAAGACGCTGCAGCACAAGTGCAGGACAGATGCGTGATGGCTGTTAAGTTTCTTCTACTTTTCTATGAAATGGAAATCCCTCTCTGCTTAAACATCACCAAACATAAGGACTTTGACAGAGAAGGATATTTAATTTATTACATCCAAGTTTTCTTGGTCCCGATCCCAATCTGAATCTTTTATTAATGGGTTCCTGCCAATACAGACTCCGCTCTGATACTTATATTTACCTAAATGACACAGCTGCCCAGTGCACACTTACACTACTACAACCTAAAAATGAGATAAGATAAAACAAAATTCATCCTGAAGGATTTTTATTGCCAAAGATGTTCAGTATATGTAAAAATGATTATATACATATCAGCAGAAGATATGCAGTGTTGATTAAATGTATCTGACACATTGAAATAACGTGTAGCCCTGCTAAATTTGGCACACCGCATTTTTCACAAGCTACTTAATCGATACTTTGATCAATACTAAAAAGTCCTGGTTTAAAACTTTAAAAAAGTTCATACGCTTAAGCTATTAATATGGGTATAATTTAGAGAATGATGCACCTAGAGAAGGCTTATAACTCTGTTGGAGCTGTTTAGTAGAACAAAAAAACATTATCAACTCACAATTGTACAGTGGTGTTGGACAGTTTTAACACTCACAAATTATTTTTAACCAGGCAACAGACAAGTTTGATTTTGTCCTCAAGTTACTGCTGAAATTAACGTCAATTACCAAGAACTGACATGACCTGCCATTGCAAGCGTTTATCATTTTAACCGGTGAAAGCGCTGGTCAGCACCTCAAAGTTTAGTACGCTTCTACTTTTTTGTTAATGGGAAAGAGAGAGAGGAGAGATAAATGATTAGAAAACAGATTTGTAAGCATTGGAGCTCAGTGAATCACTCTCTTTCTCCAGCTTGCATGTCAGAAGTCACTCATTCGCACTGAAAACGCTCTAATTTTCACTCACATATGCAGTGAAATGTTTGCACTATAGATCCGAGGTGTCATAAAAAGACAGCAGCTTTACAACATGCATTTGATGGGTTTCATTTAAGCCGGTATCAATTCATTAAAGTATGTCCTGTTCGGCCTTTGTACACTATTCAATTTTTAGTTTTATATTATATTGTTTCATGTCACGTATCTACAGGTGAGAAAGGAGACAGAGACAAACTAAACGAAAGGCATTCATCTGTTGTCTAAAAGTAATATCTCCAGGAATGTGGATAGATAGATGAATGGATGGATAGATAGATAGAGGTAGATAGTTACTTAGGCCTCACCATGAACAGATGTGTGTCTTGATCATCCTTGTTAGAGTGAAAGTGAGTGATACACAAGTGTGAAAAAAAGGTGTGAGACTGATTCAGAAGATGAAATTACCTGCCATTACCATAGAAACCTCCATCCATAATATGACAGCCTGAGCCTTTATTTTTTCCACGGTTGTTGCTCACGACGACAGACACACCTCCCTGTGTGTGTGTGTGAGTAAGCATCAGTATGAGGTGTGGGAGGGGGTAGTATATGTGCATGGACAAGCGTGGGCGGATGTTCACGTTCTCCATTTCCTGCTTCTCCATCTCCCTGCATAGCTCTACCCCAACCCTTTTCATTAGTAAACTGTATATAGACGCCACCTCTGTACTTACAAGGGCTGCATATGGAGCCTCAGTACTTTTTTTTTTCATCTCAAATGATGCATCAGCTAAAAAGTTGGCACCTTTTCTTAAACAAATGTAGCTCATTTGACCCTCAGTGTTATAGTTTCATTCCTTAACAGCTGCTTGTATTAAGGCGGCTTCAAACACTGAGGCATTTGAGAAGTTGAATTTAAGTTCTTGTTTAGAAGAAATGTTTTGTATACTCAGGTATACATACTATTTGTGAGCTGGTCTGACTCTGCTATTGATGCTAGAGTACCTGTCTCTCTATATGCCTGCTAAGCACTGGGTTCACTCCCAGTAGACTTGAATTGGAGTGCCGGTGATAGAGTCTGTGTTGATTCTTTATCAGCTGGTCACCAAATGTGGGCAGATAATGTGACGGATGTGGTTGCAGAGCTTCTTCATTAGGATATAGTCTATAAGGTGGTACCCTTTTTGACTTGTGCTTGGCAATGCCGTCTCCCACCCTCTAAGACAGGGAACCATTACACCAAACTATTTCCTTTTTCGTGCTGAGGAGGTATGACGGCAGTATTCCAGAAAAAACTAAATATATGAGAAAAGTACGAAAAAAATGCAGAAATTTGTGTGCAAAAAGAAGAAATAACTTATTTTCTATTTTGTTAATCATGACGTGTTCCCTGAGATTTACTTTAGGGGTTCCCTGCCTCCTGGTTGGCAACCACTGCGCTAAGGTGTAGTAGAAAAAAATCAGCTATGACAGAGTATTTAACATTTCAAACCATGTTCTGTAAGGCTGTGCGTAGCAATCATTCAGACCAAACTTAAAGGAGATGTATCATGCATATTTCCAGGTCTGTGTGTTATATTCTGGGGCTCTACTGGAATATCTTTGCATGATTTACAGTTTCAAAAAAACTCCATACTTAAACTATAATGACCTCTCACGCAGCCCCTCAGTTCAGTCGTTGTGTCTGAGTCAGTCAGTCTCTTGAAGGACCCCCTCCGGATGAGTCCACTCTGTTGTGATTGGTTAGTTTTTGGAAAGCTGCGTGATTGCTGACTTCTGGCTGATCAGGAGGTGACGTTGAAAAACTATGAAACAACCTAAAGTAATTCAATTTTACTACTTTTTCTCGCTTTTTACTCTTAATGTCAACTTCTCAAATGCATCCGTATATATTTTTTTTAGCTGAAATTGATCAGACAACACATGGAAAAACCTTAGCAACAACCTTAGCAACCAAGGCTACTAAACGGACCACCAGTAATTGGCAAGATAGAAAAAAAACCTTGCAAACGTAGTGGTCAGAGCATGTTCAAGCCTGGCTTTTGATTTGCAGGGAGCATTTCTACATATGTTAATGTCAAGCTTTGGTAAAGAATGGCAATAAAAAGAGGACCTGAGAGGATCTGGCTCTTTTATCACTTTAAACTTACCTTCGTAAAGTTGCAGAAATTGTCGAACACCACCTACCTAATACAACATTGATAGTCTAGGGAGAGAGGGGGACTTTCCGAGGCTGTCCGACGAGCAGTTCTGACTGAGTATACACCAGCCTTTATACTTTTTTTCCCAGTGCACACAAAGATATGTGTTTTCACTGTCTGCTGTGGTACTTCTTTTATAAAGTTGGCACAGGTGACACCTACTACTCTCTGTGCTGAATAAACAGTAAATGCTGCATACTTTCGACAGCCCAAATCATCCATAATTACATAATAAACATAATTAAAAAGTCAACACAGACAAGACTATGGCAACTATCTTTAATATAAATGGAATCTCTCTAACTGTTAGGATGCAAGTGCGTAATTGTGGATAGGAATCTCTGAGTGGAGTACAAGTGTGTACCAAGCTAATGAATGTTTTCCCACAAGTCCTCCCCCCTTAATGTCAATAAATTTACCGTTTTCATTGTCTCTCATTTTAGATTTTTGCTTTTTTTTTTTAAAAACTGTTTCACTAACTCATTCGCCGACTTCAATCTCTATCATGCTCTGTACTTATTTGCCTGTCTAATAGTCTAAAATCCTTATGTCTGTCCCTCTCTCTCTCTCTCTCTCTCTCTCTCTCTCTCTCTCTCTCTCTCTCTCTCTCTCTCTCTCTCTCTATTGCTCTCTCTTCCTTTCTCTCTCTCTGTCCGACCCCGTCAGTCATCTCATGTTTTCCCTCTCTCATCGTTGTGTCTCCCTGACTTTTCTGTCTGTCTGTCTCTCTCTCTGGCCTGGTTTGAATCCACCCAGCAGACTTTCTTTTGGGGCTCGGTAACATGCCTTGATTGGCTCACGCAAAATTCGACTGCACCGTGACATCACAGGCGCCAGAGGATGCCGATTGGCTGACACTGGAAGCGGGGGATGGAGAGTGTGGAGAGGAGAAGAGGAGGAGGAGGGTGGTGGGGGGGGGGGGGGGGGGGGGTTATTCGCGGGTTGAGGCGGCAGGAGGGCTGATGGGAAATGGAGAGACTTAGTGACACTGCTCGGTGCCTACAGGCCCTCTCTTCTGCCTCTCTTTTGCTCTCATTTTGAGTTGCTTTCCACTAATCTTCACCTTCTCACGTGGGAGAAACTCCCAACAGCTCACTCATGACCGCCACTTCTAACTCCACCGTTTTCCCCGTGTTTTCACTTTTTTTCTTGCCGGAGGGGACATGGCTTTTAAAGTTCAACTTAACAGCAATTCCAGTCTCAGTGACGTAAGTTCCCAGGCCAGGAGAAGAAGGGGAGACGGCGAGCTGTCCTAACAATCCCACCTTCACAGTGACCCTAAATGTACTGGGAGACATGAGCAGTCACCAACCAAAAAAAGTGTCTTACTGTGTCATGACGCATTTTGGCTCGCGATCAATGGTTCCCTCAGAGCTGGCGAATGTTGAAGGCCGTAGTTAAACGTCAACATTTTTCTCCCCGCGGTTTGACTTGAGACCTATCCCTGTTTCTTTTTTTTCTTTTTTCTTAGGGTGTAAAAACTTTTTGATCAAGGCCAATTTGAACATTGACAGTTTTATTTACCATTTATATATAGAGAGAACTTTCTTTCTTTTAGCAGTCAAGCTTAAACCTTTCTAGTAACAGTACATACATTCACATCAGTACTGAAACGATCATTCGATAAGCAGAGATTATTGTTAATAGATTGATTATTTGTCACTTATCAGACATATGATGGTTTCAGCTTCTCAAACACAGATACACTGTGTTGGTGTTTTGTGTATGTGTTGTAAATCCGGACTGATTGATGTACAAAACAAGCTGTTTGAAGATCACCTTCAGTTAATAATTGAAAGATTTATTGATGATTGCAATAATCGTTAGTTCCAGCTCGTTAGTTGTACAATAGGGCAGCAACTAATGAGTCTTTTTTATGATAAATCTTATCCACAGGTGATTTTTTTCATCTAAAAAAAATCACAGTTTCCTATAAGGTGACACTTGGGGACAGATCAACAGTCAATTTATTATGATTTTAACACAAAGAAAAGCAGCAAATCTTCACATTTGCAAAGCTGGGACCAGGAAATGTTTGGCTTTCTTTTTCTTTCTTTTTAATAATAAGTCGCTGTTAATTTTCTGGTGATCTACTAATTGATTAAGCATCTTATTGATTCAGCTCTAATGAAGTTTGTTGCTTAAGGGCTCTGCCGTAGTTATTCATCACTGGGACAGAGTCTCACTCACTTTTGTTTTTCGCAGCCAGTCTGGTGATCACAGCTAGTCAAAAAGACAGTTTTCTTTTAAAACCTATGACCTCCCCTCTGTGGTTCAAAATGAACAAGTCAGATATCTTGTCTTCATTTTTCTGTCTCAGCCCTGCTCAATTTCAAGTTGGCCTGTTTGATATTCAGCAGCGGGATGAAGATATCACAGTGTCAGTAGAGTCTAGTAACAAGCTGTTACAGGGTAAAGTGTAGCTAGGCACAATGTGACCACCTCGCCCTCTCCTTCCTGTAGTGAATATGTGTCTGTTATTGCCAGATGAAGCTGTCATAGAAATTACACTCTACATGCTTTTCTGAACTACTGCTGCTGCTGCTACTGCTTCTGTTAACCCACAAGAAAAAAGTGTTGAAGTGCTCTTACATCTTTATACAGCTAGTCATTAAGTGATGTTCAGTCAGTGCATACAAATTATTTGGTCATTATTTCATTAAATCGCATTTTATACTGTACCTACTTTTTCTTACTTTTTCTTCAGCCTGCCAGCTTTTAGCTACTTCAACCAGAGACGTCTTTCAGTTTTCTTTTGAAGAGCCTCATAAAAGGGGTGTGAACCAGTTCTTTTCAGTTGTGTGTGTGTGTGTGTGTGTGTGTGTCTGTGTGTGTGTCTGTGTGTGTGTCTGTGTGTGTGTGTCTGTGTGTGTGTGTAGGGGGGTGGAGAGAGGAATACCAATAGGGATATCGGACCAAAAGGTTTTCCAGTAGAGAAGTCAAAGGCGGGCGGCCCTTCCTTAGACGCAGCAAGTGTTGCGGCTGCTTTGCATTATGTTCCGTTGAAGATCGGTGTGGGTGGAAAAATTGGTATCTTCTGCCTCTTCTTGTCTGAGACGAGATACCAAGATTTCTCTTTTGTGTGACTGTTGAACTTGAGAGCAAAATGTTGAGGTTAGCAGCCAGATGTGTTCAAATGTAAAATGTTTTCTCATTCAGCAACTCTTTTGTTGCTGCACTTAACGATAAAAGTATCTCAGAGCCCAAGGTGTCTTCATGTTGCTTGTCTTGTCCAACATTGACCAACCTGTGCTGTAGTCAGTTATAGTGGAGTTAAAGACAGTCCAAATCTGGCTTAATCAAGTGAAGACAAAAGCAAAATACAAAATGTGCTCAAGACCAAGATAAAAGAAACATGCAATATTCCTCATATGATATCAACTGTGATATAACAACTATAGATCAATGCGTTCAGCTGGAATTATAAAGATTGTAACCTGCATTATTCATTAAAATTGCTATAATAACTCAAAATATAATCTTACAAGAAATGGCCTTGTACAGCATTAGAAGCTGAAGAATATCTCTATATATTTGCATAAAATGTAGCCAGAAAATCAATCTGCAAATCTTTTTGATTCATCGTTTTAACGAAGAAATACTAATATATATTCTCCTGTTTCAGATTCCTAAATGTGAATATTTTGTTTTAAAAAAAAATCAGAATATCTTTAGTGTTGTGGACTGTTGATCAGGACAAAACGAGACATTTTAGGAGGTCACCTTGAGCTTTGGGAAACAGTGATCAAAGTTTTTCACCATTTTCTGACATTTAATAGACCAACTGAGTATTTGACTATTTCAGAAAGTAATTGACCGATTAATCGATAATGAAAAACCGTACCAAAAAAAAGTACAAAAAAAGACAGTTGGACTGTAAAAGGACCAATTTGGTTTTTAAAAAAACCAGAGACCAGTCTTGAGCACTGCAACCATGTCCAAAACCCAAAGAAACTAATTTGCAATGATAAAGAATAAGAAATTCAGGAAATTCTTATATATATAATTCTTATAGAACAAATAATTATTTCCACATTTTGCTTAATTAAAAGGTTTTCAGTAAGGTAATGAATCAGTTAATTGACTAATAAGAGCACTACTACTTATTCCAGCATGCTACATTATCTGTATTGTGCTGCTACAAAGAAAACAGCAACAAAAACACAGGATACATTACAGATAATTGTTACAGTGTTTGTAGCTGTTTTTTTTCCTTCAGCAGTGGCAGTAATGGTAGTGTAGGATAGATTTGGATGTCGGAGCAGATGCTGGATATGCAAGCATGATGGGTGCATGCCTAAACCAGTTAGTGTTGGACGCAGGAGATGTGGGGAAAAAAGCAAGGAGTCAGTGTGTATCGCGGTTCTGCTGGTAGAATTTCAGACGATCTCTGGCCTAGTCGGTCAAGAAGACGGAGGCCTGTGGGGAGCGTGGGGGGATGGGAGAGGAGGAGGAGGAAGGGGGGTGGGGGGGGGCTGATGGGAGGATAGCTCCAGCTCCAGGCAGCCTACCAAGTGTGGGGTATAATCTGACAGCACTCAGCCAAGACACATGCAGGGCTAAGACCAGGCACCCTACCAAGACTGGGGCCTGTGGGGACATCCTGGTGAGAGCTAAGCCTCCAATGGGCCTGGAGCGGTGCCAGGAACCACACATACACGCACACACACACACACACATATACACACACTTGAATGCATAGTAAAGTCATACACGTGTGTTAAATACTGCAGTGCTTCTCATACACACACATGCACACAAACAGCAACAACAGCACACATGAGATGGGATTGAAAGGAGCCGTAAGACAAAGAAAGCATGAAGGCTGAAGAAGCACAAGGCTGCAGTCTGAATTGTGTGTGTGTGTGTGTGTGTGTGTGTGTGTGTGTGTGTGTGTGTGTGTGTGTGTGTGTGTGTGTGTGTGTGTGTGTGTGTGTGTGTGTGTGTGTGTGTGTGTGTGTGTGTGTGTGTGTGTGTGTGTGTGTGTGTGTGTGTGTGTGTGTGTGTGTCACTGTCTCATTCAGTCAGACCTCCCAACTACAACTGGATCTCCTATGTATGAAATTATCCTAATCGAGTTAAACCAACATTCGGTGGATGCCTATGTTTCACTTTCCTGTTGACTAATTAAGCTGTCATATTGTGGTCCAACTGGAAATCACCCTGAATATTTGGATGACCTTGCACAATACTGACTGACACTTCTCTTGATGTTTTTCTTTTTTTCCTCTTTCCATTTTCCACTCCTCCTTTCTCTTTCTCTTCCCTCTTCTCCGTCTCGCTGTTCCTCTTGCAGATTATGTTTATTTTGAGAACTCGTCCAGTAACCCACTGCTGATCAGGAGGATAGAGGAGCTGAATAAGGTGAGTGAGTGTGTGACTGTCAGAGGTTGGAGTTTGTTCCCTCTAATCCAGCACAGATCTGACCCCGTCACGTCATGCACAACATGAACATCATGCTCATTATTGTATTAAACCATAAAGAAATGAAAATGCAGCTTGTGATGTGAAGCACATCTTTACTTTCTGTAGAATTTCTCTACTAGTCGAAGCTTTTTTTGTCCTTTTTGAGTGGTCATAAACTTCTAGCCGTGTTCTTTTGTTATAATAAAAATTAATTTAACAGTCCAGTACACCCCAGATTGCTAAATTAAAACGCTCACTTCCTATTAGTTTGGAAGGTAAAATAATGATACTATATAATCTTCTTTTTAGGGCTACAACAGTCCTTTCCAAGTAGGCTGCTGATTATTATCTTGATTAATCGATTAGTTGTTTGGTCTATAAAGGACAGTAATTATGCATATCACAGTTTCCCAGAGCTCAAGGTGACTTCTTTTATATTGTTAGTTTGTTAGATAGTTCATAGTTTAAAGTGTCAAAATCAGAGAAAAGCAGTAAATCCACAACCTAACATTCGTGCTTGAAAAATAGTTATTCGATTAACAATTCATTTTCAGTCGACTGACTAATCGATAATTCTTATTTTCTAGTCCAGAAGGATCAATACATGTTTCACTTTACAAGGCGTTACAATAAAACAACACATTCACAAAATATGTTCAAGAAAATGTCTGTCAATTTCTGTAAATAAATTCAGAATAGATATGAAATGAGGAGTAAGTTATTCAATTAGTTAATGGACAGAAACTTATTGGCTAACTGTTTTGGTTGTTAGTAGGCCAGTGTGATTTTAGCTCCTGAAAATGTCACAATTTGCAGATTTTCTTCATCATTCTTCATAAATGGCAGTAAATTGGAAATCATTGTGTTTTAGGCTGTTGCATTGATCAAATAAACGGAAGATTTGTTTTAATGAAACACTTTTTTAAAAACTATTTTGTAATATTGTATTGACCAAATAATTAATTAATTAAATATTCAGCAGATGAATTAATAATGAAATTCATTTTCAGCTCTAGTCCAAAGGATTTTAAATTTATGGTTATCACATGAAAATTGATTATTTTTCTGGCACACTGTCATAATTATTCACACTGTCAATATAATCTTTTTTTTTTTTAAACAACTTAATTATTTAACAGCTTTTTTGTATCTTATACCAACATTTTGTGAGATAAAGGCCAGCCAGCATTTATAACTGTCAAGATGCCAAGAACATCATAAAAATAGTTATTATTGTGGAAAATAAAATTGCAGTATTCCATTTTAAATACGGGGAATGTGAAGTTCAAATAATGTGTATCTGAAGTGCGCTGAAATCAGTAAAGACAGTATTGTATTAACATGTCACAAGTATGACGATAATGTTGCTCTGGAAGGTGTCTGATAAATCCCAGCCTGCCAACTTGTACGTTGTTCAGTCACAGAATCAGAAAAAGAGTCTGGTCTCTGTGGACTACTTACAGGTGCCCGTCTGTCCCCCGTCCCAGGTCTGTGCTGGATGATACAGAGGCTGTTTAATGTGATTGACACAGAGCTCAGAGTGAGCTTTCTATTCTGCTTGTCGCTGTCAGTTTTTCTTCTCCTCTGGGATCTTTGGGTTTCTCATCCATGAGGTCTGAGATGCAGGTCTAGAAAGTATTGAACAGAGTGAGTAGAGGAATAAAACATCTCAACAATTTCTACTTTCACAAAACTTTAAAAACAAAATATAAAGAATTTGACTGAACTGACCTGAAAACGAGTATGTAAAGCCCAAAATGTCTTTACGTTTAAAACAGTCGGTTTTCGTATCTAGTGCCACATGTTTTTCAAATGTTAAAATACAAATAAACATGTTTGCTGTCATCATGGTTTGATCACTGATACAAAAAAAAATGCCTGTGAAGAGCTGAGACAAATAGTCAATTCAGCATTTTTCATTAATTTTCTCCCATTTTATAGACCAAACGGTTAATTGTTGAAAATATAAGAGATTCATACAAAAAAGTGTGACATGAACTTAGTCTAAACTCACCTCGGTGTAATTCTTTTAGAAAGCTCATTAAGTTTGCAGCTTGTTTGATGCCCAAAAGCCTCTAAACCATGTTGGCGTTACATTTACTCCTCCATGGTAAACCTAACTCACGCTGCACATGCATTACTATGAATTTGTACTGAAAATGCTAAACAGAGTAGTTCTCTCAGTTGTGTTTTACATCTTCAGAATAGCTGCGGTTGCATCTGTGCTTGCAAATGTCTGTGTGTCATGCAACAAGAGAGCATGACACATATTGCATAATTTGAAGAAAAAAACAAAAAACAAATTGGGAAAAAGATCAGCGTGAATCTGGTCAGCATTTCATGAAAACAACCTGCATTTTGTTTTTAGAAAAGGGTTTGCAATCATACATGAGGAAATGATCTTTTCTTGTTTATTGCACCTTTTCTCAAAAGAGGAAATGTGAATTCATGATTGGCAAATTATAAACGTTTGCAGTAATAAAAGCTTTGCAGAATATAAAGACATATATCGTTTTAAATCAGCTTATTCTGCATTTCTCTATCTCATTCCTACATTATATCTCACTGTAAGGATTCATGCAAGTTCCTAATCCAATATGCCCGGACCATAATAGGATACAAATGTGATTGTCAATAATATGAAACACTTCAAAGAATCTCAGTTTATCAATATAGCAATTTATACGCAGGCAAAATGTTTATGCCATTTTCTTTTATGTAGATAGAGCCCCCCCCCCCAAAAAAAGAAAAGGAAAAGGTAAAATCAATTTCTAAATAAGCTTTATTGTTTTTTTTTGTTTTTTTTAACACACTGCACATTCTATCCTGACTGATAGTTTCCCTTCTCAGGTGGTATCGGATAAAACATTATTTCAACATACTAGTGTAGCATTATGTGGAAAAACTGCATCATAATGCCTTATCGGTCTCTTTCACCACCACTGCCGATATAAATGTAGTCTTAATTTAACTGTGTCTTGCTTCATCCGGTCTGGAAATAATGTAACGCATCAAATCCTGCAGCTCCCAACACGCCACACTGTCCTGGTCACTGCATCACTTAGTGGAGAATCGTTGTAGTCTCACACTGCATTTTCAGCCAAAGTTAAGAATTAGCCTCATTTATAGGTTTTTCATTCATGTGTGTGTGTGTGCGCATGTGTGGGTGCTCTTGTGTGCGGCACCACTTGTTGCCGTGGTAACGCCGATTGTCTCTGGTTTGCAGACAGCCAATGGGAACGTGGAGGCCAAAGTGGTGTGTTTTTACCGGCGCAGGGACATCTCCAGCACACTCATCGCCCTGGCAGACAAACATGCAAGTGAGTGACCACAACCCAGCCGGCGAGCATCAGGCATCAAAACAATGCCAAGCCGGGATTTAAAGCGGTTCTTTTTTGGCAACGCCTCCTCAGTTATCTTTCCAGTTGTAGTGACTTCAAATCCAATCAGACATGATTCCTAGAAATGGGAAATACAACTCTTATTTGTTTTTTTTTGGCGTGTGTGTGAGGCTTGTTTGTACACCAGATTTTATTAAGGGATGAATCAAAATTGAATTCAGGTTGTGCGCTGTTACCGAGCTGAGAGAAATGGTCCAGACTGCAGCTCCCACCCCTCCCCACCCTACTCTGATAGACCTGACTGCAGACAGCATTCGATCTGCTGAGTGTATCAATATGACGACACCTGTGTGTTATTTTGTGTGTGTGTTTGTGTCTACGGGTGTGTAGCATGTATTCGAATGTGCTGCTGTTCTCCAGAGCTCGGAGCAGATTTTGCAGCAGCCGGATCAGACTTTGAATGGGCTCCACCTTTAAGCAGCCTTGTGTGGGGAGGAAAAAAAGGCAGTCAAAAAACGATAAGTGGTTTAAGATGGTGATGGGAAAGAAAGAAAATGGGAAATTGCAGGTAACTAAAGTGTGCCACTTAAAAGGCCAGAGCCATTCTCGACTGTCCGGGTCACCTCCCCAGTGGTCAGTTGGAAATGATGCCTTCAGGCCACTGCTCCAGAGAGCTTGAATTCAAAGAGTGAAGATGCAGGATTTATTCCCACTGCAGGATATTTGCTTATTCTGGAACACGACTTGATGTCGCCTCTCAGAACATGCCAAAACTATCTATTTTGAAATAATTTACAACCATTCGGCACTGTAAAAAGTCACTCATGTCTTTATTCGAGGCATTGTGGGGTGGCTGGATTGCACTGTAAACCATGTGCAAGCCAACCTTATAGTACAGGATGAATTAATTTGAATTGAGGATATATAAGGACTCAATTTTTCATTTGAAAGACGAGTTGTTTGTAGGCCGCATTCGTTCTTGTAGGTCACAGTTAGTTATCTACACCCTGCTCCATCTCCTGTAAAGCCAAGGTGGGGAATTTACCCGCTACCCACATGCTAGTGAGGATTTTAGTCATCCTCACCAGTTATCTTGAAATGCAAACAAAAGGAAGCAAAGATTAGAGAATCCTTTTAGAGTTTTTTGATGATTTCCGCCCTTCAAAGAATCTCAAATAATGAACCATGAATGATGGTTGGGCTAAATGTCTTCTATGAAATGCGGAGAATGATTTCACACCATCTACAGATTTTTCCTTTTTTGCTATAAGGAAAGACTTGGTTCAAGACTACATGACTTGTATATTTTTGCAGTCTATAGGCCATATTTGTATATTTAGAAACAGATTCTACTGTTATTTTGTTTAATATTTAGTCAAACATGACATGATCCTTAATAATCTTGTGTTCAACCTGAAATAATTTGTTTAGTGGGCTAATCTATGATGTTCTATTGTGACTTTTCTGAGTGTTAAATGAGCAAAGGTGCAAAAAAATAGCCAAGGCTGTTGTGTGCGAACATATTAACATGGGAACACAGTGAAGCAGCTGAGTGGACTGTATCTGTCTCACATCTGGACTGGGAAAGCCTACAAGTCTCTCTTTCTCTCTCTCTGTCCGTGTGTGTTGTGGTGCTGCATGAGCAATGTGACAACAGCACAGGGAAACACAGGTTAAGGTCATGTGAGCTTATTGGGAGCATTCAGGGAGGAGTCCAGCTCTGTGTGGCCTCTTGTTTGTGCACATGGTTGCAGGAAGTCCACTCCAACTTTAAAATGCACATGAAATAAATGCACAAAAACTTAAAAGCAAGCAGGGTAATACAGTCAAGTACATTTCAGCACAAATTGATTTCTAACCTGATTCAATTCAAGGCAAATTTATTTGTACAGCACATTTCAACAAGGCAATTCAAAGTGCTTTACATAAAACATGAAATGCATCAAGAAAGGACATAAAAGCAAGCATGGCAAAACAAAAAGACATTTATATACAGTTAAGTGTTAAATTGGTAATAAAATTAAGATAAAATAGAATAAGACACAAGATTCAATTCAAATAAGATTTATTGGCATTGCCAAAGCAATATAGATGACTAACATTGACAGATGATTAAAAATGCTAAAAAGGCTTCTTTTTTAAAAAAAACTCTCGACCACTTCACTAGTAGTGCTGTCAGACTAACAGTAGAACCGCTACCATCCTGTAGCACAGCCGACCACTAGACTTTGACTGGGTGTGGCACTCTCAATGTTGGCTCTTGGGGTGTGAAACATTATGTGTGTGTGTTCAAGAGCTACCAAGTGTCCTGTTTAAATGAGCACACATGTGTTTGTGTGTCTGTGTATGTATTGTGTGTGTGTCTGTGTGTGTGTGTGTGTATTTTTGAGTCTTGACCGCAGTGTCCACAGAGGAGGCCTGGGGGTGTATCCGTGGCAGAAGGGGATTGTTTGTTCTGTTGGACCACACAGCATCAGTTTTGTGTGTGTGTGTGTGTGTGTGTGTGTGTGTGTGTGTGTGTGTGTGTGTGTGTGTGTGTGTGTGTGTGTGTGTGTGTGTGTGTGTGTGTGTGTGTGTGTGTGTGTGTGTGTGTGTGTGTGTGTGTGTGTGTGTGTGTGTGTGTGTGTGTGTGTGTGTGTGTGTGTGTGTGTGTGTGTGTGTGTGTGTGTGTGTGTGTGTCCCTTTAAGGAAGTGTGTGATTATTTTTGAGCTGTGTGTGTGTTCATATGTATGTTGCTTTATCTGCGCACTACACTTTTGCAGGATGTTTAGTTATTCTGCTGAAGACTCTGGTAGTGTGAATGCTAATAGGATGATGAAGCAGTATGACTTTTCTCTAGGCACAGTTTCCAAACTTAAAACTGAAACAGACATTTGGGTATTTTAAATTGTTTTGGTGTGTGTTTGTTTTTGCACGTTGAATATTGAGTTAACATGAATATTTAACTTATAATCAAAGTTAATTAACCAAAACCTCTGTTTTGTTGCTTTTGTGGTTAAACAAATGCACATACTCAGCATCATCTCATAGGACTGGGACACTGATAGATGTGGCAGGGCTTTTTTTTTTCATGGAGAAATGTTTGTATAGGCTGTTCCTATATAGGCCTCTTTGGTTTTGGCTGAGCTCTGCCAGCTGCAGTTTGGTAAGGGGCTTCCAGACATTTGCAATATGTAAAAAATGCATGGCAGTAATGGCTGCGCACCGCATGGGTGTGGGCTATATCCTGTCTGCGTTTCTGTAGCTGCAGCCTCACTGTATGTTGCTCTCTCTGAGCATGTGTGTGTGTGTGTGTGTGTATATGTGTTCTTATACATGCATGATGGACTTGGGAGTTTTTAGCTCTGGGCCCTGTCACAGTAATTGCTAAAGGGGTCGGTTTAATTCAGTTTCTTTATGGATCAGTGGAGAATGGCAGTCAAGTGTGTGTGTGTGTGTGTGTGTGTTTGAGCCCATGTGTCCTAATGTGTGTCTGCTGTGAGTCATTGATCAAATATTTTGCTTGCAGAGATTTCTTGAGCGCTCCCTCAATGGGGCCTCCAGCTCCAACATTAGCCCCTCCCCTGTGACCGAAGCAGCCTCCTGAGTGGTCAGCTTCTCTGGCGGACTTGGCATTTTACCTCCGTGGCCCCTCCCTTTAGACATTTGAATTTGCCGTGACTCAAACCTTTTTCTATTTTTGAAGCTGTGGCTCTTTGCTCCCATGAACAATAGACAACAATGTTGCCAGTGAACTGATTCACTAAAGTAGAACCAGTTTGGCTGAAGTCAAACTGGTCCTGGGCTAAGTGCAGTTGGTCTCTTAAAGCTGGTGCCCCCAACACATTTTGGGTCACATCCCTTTTTTATGGATGCTTTACTCAAAGTACTTTACCCCTCTGTTAGAGAACACATTAGCACAGGAGTCTGTATGTGAAACCCCTCACCCTGACAGTAGTAGTGTCATGTTGTACCACTTCAGTTGCACAACCACTCTGTATTTGAAAAAAATATGTTATAAATGGGACATGGTACTACAATGATAAGATACATTTCTCTGCAGAGCTTTATGAACTGCGGCCTTTTCAATGGTAACGATTACACAGTGAAAGCAACATCGTCCATGTGCTTGTTATTGAGAACAAGGAGATTTCACATGTGCAATGTAGTTAAAAAATGTTAATCTTTCAATATTATAAATTATAAACATGTAAAGAATCTGGCATGGAAGAAAGGAGAAGATTGGTCTAAAAATACCTTCCTCTGCTGTTTATGTTTACATGTCGTGCAGCAGTAAACCTTTTGAAACTTGTTTATCCTTCTTATAGTAAACTGAACTGCTGTTGTTTTTCATGACCAGCCACCTTTCACCAGATTTTTGCACGCGCTGCAACAACCTAATTACTCGTGTTTACATGTACTTGGCCCCTAATCAGATTTCTCCTTTACTTCCTTACCACATTGTTGAAACAAAGCTAGCACTGTCACGGAGTATGTACAGTAGTGATATAGAAAAGCGTGGCTAAAATACAAAATGATAAACTAAATGGCTGAAATCCTTACCACAATTACAGACATTTAGTTTCTTCCTCGCTGGTTCCATTTAGTTAAATATGATCTCCGCTGATGATGGAAAACAGTTGTTATCGTGTGTCTCTGGAAGGAGCTTTGTCACGTCTGAGAAAATATCCAAGTTTAACTCAGGTGTGGAGAGTGTAACGCCAGCTTTCTGCAAAATAATTGCAAATTGGCAGCATGGATTTTGAAAAACTTAGGTGTTTATCAGACAGGGAGGGTCAGACAAAAAGACACACTTCAGCTGCACCATGTGATGTGTTTTTTGGGTTTTAAGAAAATGTATTTTGTAAGTCCCCATACGTGACAGAATTGCAACAGTAAATCGCTTGAGTTCACTTAATCTCATGTAAACACACTGATTTACATATGTGAGTCTAATAATCCACCTGATTGGAGGAAAGGTCATTTGCATTTAAACTACATCTGCTCTCTACATCTTGTGCTCACATAAACATGTTTAGTTTGTTCATAATTTAAATATTTGTAGGATAGGTGAAAAAAAAACTATAGCTGCTGTCTATGCATTTTGGTTACTGAGAGGATCTCATTTTGACAATGATTTCATTGTTTTGTGGCTGTGAAGACACTTAAATACATTCCTGATTTTAGTTATAATTATTTATTTTATCTTTAAGAGACAAATAAAGATTCAATTAGTAACATAGCCCAAATACTGTGATTTTGTCAAATTTGCAGACATGTTCACTTCATACAAGGGGCTTTACATGTTGTACTAGTTACTTAACACTTTTCTTATGGAGTTGAAAATCTTCAGAATAAATGTTGTCAGTTTTTGATAACTAAACAGCATACTGCGTGATTCTGCAGTTCCAACTTTACAAGAAAATCCGCACCCACATCTTGCAAACTAGACTTGAAGTCCCATTGTCACCATAGTCACCATAATACAACATGATCAACGCTACATTGTCCTATTGCCTTGTTTGCTTTCCCCTGACTGAGCTGGTCTTGTCCTTACTCCTGTCTGGAATGTGCTGTGAACGAAGAAAAATGTTCAACTGTGCATTTGTGTAAAGGTAGCATGACGTTAAAATTGAAATTCTTCCTCGAGATGATGCCTGGACACAATCGCCTCTTTTGATATAGATTTAAGAGCTTGGCAGGACTGACAAAATCTTCATCATAGTATTGATAATGTGGTGGTTACTGGTGTTTTTGCAGTAAATCTAATACAAAGTTAAATAATTAAGCCACTAAGAAGAAAACAATGTTGGTAAAGGATAAGACAGTCTGGTAGGTTTGTAAACTTCATTGTAATGAAGATTTTAAGACTAGGTTAAGACAATATTTAAGGAATGTCATAATATTATGACAACAAAATTCTCAGATTAAGTGTCTAGTCTCCCACAGTATTGATTTTCTATCAGGAATAGTGAACCAGTGATTTTTGAGTGGACGCATGTAGCTGTCTGCTTCTGTCCACATCCCTGCCACCACCATATTAACACGCACTATATCATCGAGGTGTAGTCAGTTTGTTAAGGTAATAACGGTCTGCCATGCTCTCCTCACCTCCTATTCTCGCCCTCTAGCCTGCTCTCTTTCCTCTCCTTTCCCTCCCTTCACTGTCTCTCAGCCCGGTAAGGCGACCCATTCATCAATAATTGATAATTGGCTGGGACAGGTGAGATGGAGAGGCAATTTGTCGAGAGTATGGTGTGGGTGCCCTGCCAGGAGATTGGCTCGGAGATGGAGAGGAGGGGGGACTGAGGTTGGGGAGTTGAGTTGCTACTCAAGGACGCATAGCCATGGAGCAGCCAAGTTCCTCCATTTTTGGACAGAGGCTTAAAATTTCTCCAACAAAGACATCATAGCATAGCAGATTGTACACTGAATCATACATCTTTCTTATATCTTTGCTCTCTTTGATCTGATAAGTTATTTTCTTGAAGTGAAAACTATATCCCATCTAGAGCTGCAACGATTACTTGATCTAATTTAATAATATATTTATTGTTATGAGTACATTTTTTAAGAAATAATCCTAAAACTGTGAATATTTCCGGGTTTCTTTAGTCCTTTGTGAGTGTAACTGAATGTCTTTGGTTGTTGGTCTGGACAAAAAAAGAAAAACAAATTAGTTTGAATTGTGGGCTTGGTGGAATGGTGATCAACATTTTTCATAGTCTACAGACATGTCAGCTTATAGGATGGGCAAAATGTAGAAAACACACAACTTTAAAGTAGTGGTTGTGTAGACATGTATGGGTGTAAACAAAAAAATATAAACCAAAGTCCAACCAAACCAAGAAACTTAGAGAGGAGAGAGAGAAAGACTGTTTGCTTAGGCACATATTTAATATATTTATATACAGTATGTGAGCAGTCACACTAACCCAGTTGTCAGCCATCACTCCAAATGAGCTACCCCCCAGATCCCAGCAACCAAACCAAACAGGAAATTGGTTTTGATGCCCAGGGGCCATTACACATCCCTCCTTAAGAGTGAGGTCCCACCTCAGACCCTGGAACAAAATAAATATTAGATACAAGAAAATTCAATTAATATTAGACAATTTTCTAATCCATTATGATCTACAAACATCAAATGAGATCAGCTCATATTTACATCAACAATCCTATAAAACAACCTTTAGTACCTCCCAGTACCTATTTCCCCCAATTTTCACGACCCAGCAACCTTGGATCTGGAGGAAGCACTTTTAAGCGTACATCAAAACTGGGATAGTAATATAAAATGATGATAGGCAAGTCCACCAAAGCACATTTTATGTTGCACCCAGATGTTCTGCATTACTATCACGAGCTGTCGGAATTACTCATGTCCTAAATTTTGAAGGCAGTAAAATTTGCACAATAAGATCACCACTTAATGCCTCTCAATGAGGAGCCCACACCCTAAGCAAGAGTTCATCCTGGAGGAAATACCCCAGCCTAACTTCTCCCACCTGAGGTGAAGGCAAAACCAGGTCATACATGTTCTTCAGAGACCGGTCCTCTCTTTGTTCTTTCAACAGCTCTCAATGAGAAACAGACAGATCAGTTGGCACTGACAATGCAATTTTTTATTTTTTTTGCATCACAAAACTTTTCCGAAACCGCATCATTATCAGCCAGTGCAGCTCATTGCATGAGTCACGGCAAAGACTGTAGACACATCTTGCTCTGATTCAGTGACCCCTTGCGGTTCTGGAGCAAAGACTGTAGAAACCGCCTGATCTGGTTCGGAGACCTCTGGAGGTTCTAAAGATGAAGTATTTTTAGTTTGTATTAATACATCAAGTATTTGTACCCTGTCTGGCCGTACACGGCTACCTGCCAGGTCATTTCATTTCATTGACGTCAAATCCTTCAGCTCGCAGTTTCAGACAAACACTGACCTCCGCGTCTCCCCTTACCAAATCTCACGACAATCCTTTTATGCATGGGCACAAAAATGGTTTGCACCTCCACCATCTCCCTGTGTCTAAACCTGAAGAAAAAGGCAGGATTGCCTTCTCCACCAAAGGTATGCAAAGCTCCTGGGTCCCACAAAATTCTGACTGGAACTTGCTAGTCACTCCCTATTAGAGTTACAAAGTCATCAGACACGAATGGAGATTAACCCAAGTCAATCTTAGAGATGTCTATTGGCTTAACCTGCATTTGAAATGGAGCCACCAGTTCTGCTGCGTCACCAGCTGTGGGATTAGAAATAGGTGCAGCCACATCAACTGACTTCACATGGGATATTTTGCAAAGGACATTCTTTTTTCCAATGACCCTCTTGTTGGCAATCATTGTACACACTTGGATCACTTTTTCCATTAGGCCGCTGTTCAAACTTTGGGGACAAACAATCTCCTTTCTGGGATTTGTCACTTTTATACTGCTTGCATATCAACACATATTCATTGGCCAGCACCGCAGCCTCACTCGGACATGTGGCTTTGTGTTAATTGATATATTTTGCAATGTAATTCGGCACAGACTGAACTTTTCTGGAACAACAAGATAAGAATTTATGAAAACTTTTCACACCAGATGAAGAGCACCAGTGATTAAAATGTGAGATCAAATACTGTGCAAAGTCCACATGTGTTTAACAGTCTTTTGCCGGCCCCTGAAATGTTGGTGATATTCTTCAGGAACTAACTAATATGCCTTAAAGAAAACTGGCTTTACCATATTGTAAGCTTTTCAGTCCACAGAAGGTAGAGCAGAGTAAGCCTCTTGTGCTTTACCTGTGAAGACTCACTAGAACGTTAAAGTTTACCCATCAGGCTTCTTGAATCAACAACATGCTCAAACAAACCAAAAATGGGGGGAAAAAATCAACATCTTTTTCATTAAACTTTGGCAAAAACCTCAAGTTATTTGCAACATCAATATGTGAACCAGTTGTTTCTTCATTTAAAGTAGATCTTGACCTTTTACCTTCCTTAATCAATGTCAATTTTTGCAGATCTGAATCCAATTTTAGATTGTGCCAACCACTTTCTCTTTCATATAAAAAAAACACCCACAAGAGACAGTCTAGTAGAACCTGCTGCTACACCTCACAAAGGAGAACACCAAATAATGCCTCTCTAAACATTTTAGCGCTACCTGTTAAACTCAAAACAAAATGGATATGATTAATGCTCCCCAAAGTAACAAGACACTACTGTCATGTGTGATTCTCCAACCAAAGGTAGCAAAGAAAAACTAATGCTACCAAAAAATGATCGGACAAGCCCCCTTTTGTCATGACCTGGTTCAAATGTGGAGACCACACATGACTCTTTAAAGTACAATAAATGTACTAAACAAAAAACTAAAGTAAGTATGCAGCCAGTTCATCAGTAATGTGTGTAGATGTGTAATTATGTACAGGTGTAAGAAAACAAAAATAAATCAACCAAACCAAGTCTCACCAACCCAAGTGTCCACCACATCACATGAAAGTGAGCGATCTTACTACAACACACAGCAAAAATCAATAAACGATTCTTAAAACTATTATCTTGTTGATAATGAGAGATGAGATGTGACAGGATCTATCTGATGCAGCTCAGCAGGTGATTGATCCATTGATCCCTTTTTATGTTTGCTAATTATTCAAAGCAGCATATTAGAGTGTCAGGAAATAAACCTTGCAGATTTTGATCAAGATGGGAAAAGTATTAACGAACAGCATAATCATTCATATTCAGGAGGTGATATGCGAGAGAAAAGTGGGCAGTGCTTAACTCCTCACCTGAGCAAATTCCTGGGGGGGGGAAACTTTAGATGACTTTTGGTGATGTATACATTTACATTTTTGAATCGTATGCCCTAGATTTGTACATGAACCTGGTTGCCATCCTGCCATCAGTTTTGCGTGGGAGGTTTTTGGTGCAGCTCAGTTAAAACACAAATGCAAACAGCTTCTGTGTTACCTGTAAAAAAAACACAACATAAAATAAAATGTTGGAGTAATCGTCTTCATCTTTCTTCCTTTTCATTTACTTTCTTTTAATGGTTCAAACTGATCTGCTGGCAAAAAAAGTGCAAAGTGTTTTATTTAGCAGTCTTTAGTGTATAAATCAAGAGATTGTATATGGCACGCACCTATTTTTTCTTAACATTGAAAGCCAGTTAGGCTAATAGGTTACACACGCCTTGTGAAATTTGAATGTGAATAAGTTTTGCAGTGTTATCGATTTTTATGCAAATGCAGTGCCGTGTAGGGGAAAACATTATAAGCTGCATGGCTGCGTAACTACTGGAACATCAGTAAATGTAAATATAAAACACATGTAGGTACATTCAAAACATACAATTTAACTCATGTCAGAAGTGCATAGTATACTTAATGTCTCACACACAATTTCTCACAACACTTCCCACCTTATTTCCTTTTCATTCAAACCTTTTATTAATAATCTAGGTTTATATATATATATAGTGTGTGTGTGTGTGTGTGTGTGTGTGTGTGTGTGTGTGTGTGTCTGTGTGTGTGTCTGTGTGTGTGTCTGTGTGTGTCTGTGTGTGTCTGTGTGTGTCTGTGTGTGTCTGTGTGTGTCTGTGTGTGTCTGTGTGTGTGTGTACTGGGCACTGATGGTGTGTCAGGTGGGTGCTGAGTGCTGGGCAGAGTGAGGGAGTGAAGGAGTACTTATTGATTTTGGCCACACATCTCTTCTCCTGAAAATCCCTTGATTGCTTTTGTTCTGCTCCCTGTCTCCCTCTTTCTGTCTCGCTTCCTCTAATGAAACTCCAAATGAATTGGAGCACGTACTGACTGCTCTCTCTCTGGTTCTGTTTCACTTCAGGTCTCCCTCTGTCCTCCATACTTCCTCACTCTGTCTCTCTCTCTCTGGCTTTTTCCTCTGCCTGCCTGTCTTTCTCTTTCTCTGCTGATTTCTCTATCCCTCCCCCTCTTTCTCGCTGCCTTACACACTTTCTCCCTCAGTGCTCTTCTTGCCTATTTTATCTGACTCTTTGTTTATCTTTTTTGCTGACCATCTCACCTTCTCCTTCCCTTCCTCTCATCTCATCCACCAATGAGGAAGTGGGTTTTTGTGGTGGAGATGTTGCTTACCAGCAGCAGCTAAAGCTATTCTTACAGAATGACTCAGACACATGACCTAATCAAATGGACTGATAGTCCTTCCATCATCCCTCTGTCCATTCATCCTTGGACCTGTTTTCAAGGACTGTTTTTCACCCAATACTTTTGATTCTTGCTCCTCCTAGACTGTGTAGAACTGCAACAATTAGTCAATTAAATGATCAGTGTTTCACCATAATTTATTTAGTAATTTTTTGGAATATATGCCCACATTCTCTGGTTCTGTATTCTTGAATATGAATATTTCATGGTTTCTTAATCCGCTTGTTGTCCTTGAGTCAATTTTGACCTGGGAGGACGACAGGCGTTAACTCAGAAATTAGGTATTATTTCATTTAAATGAGGCCTGGCTATAATTTCAAAAAATATATGTTTAACTTGGGGAAATAATTCTTCTGTGATGGTAAATTTGAATATCTTTAGGTTGTGGACTGTTGATTGGGCCAAACAACATTTGAGACCGTCACCTTGGGCTTTTGGAAACCGTTAGTTGCAGCCCCATGCGTAATAATGAATGTACCTGTATCTTGTGATGTTGTGATCTTGTGAATCCAGCTGCCTCGCAAGGTAACAAGAAAGTACCCAAGGTGACAAGAAAAACACAATGGCGTACCTGCTGAGGCTTTATAAC
Organism: Scomber scombrus; assembly: GCF_963691925.1. NCBI lineage: Eukaryota > Metazoa > Chordata > Actinopteri > Scombriformes > Scombridae > Scomber > Scomber scombrus. The sequence continues at coordinate 7,997,635 of NC_084988.1, read as the reverse complement.
AAGATCAAAAGCAGGTTTAATGTCCCGTGTTCGTCATCTTAGTTTTACAAGTTGGCATCTTAGAATTAGCTGATTACCACAAAACACAAAGTACAGCCGAGTCTAATGGAAATGTCATAATTTTTGTAGCTATGCTGTCATAACAAAAGAATGGGGGGAAAAAATGAAATAAAGTTTTAAAGTGACGGCGATGATAAAAGTTCAGTTATTTCATTTGAGGTGAACATGAATGTCTGGACCTATCTCATGGCAATCATCCAGTAGTTTTATACGATATTTCACCACAAATGTCAACCTCATTAGGTGGTGCTGAGTAATCAACAAAGTCAGTATGCTTCTTTCTCTTGGGACCATGAGTGTCTGTACAAATTTAATGGTAATCAGTCCAATAATTATTGAGATATTTCAGTCTAGACCAAAGTAGTGGAAATACTGACAGACTGACATTGCAATCCCTAAAGCCTCGTCACTAACGTGGCTAAAAATGAGCTCAATCAATGTCATAAGCTGAACATAAACATGCATTCTTGTACTTCTGTCCTCATGAGGAGTTTTCTGGGGATCCTAAACATGAGTACGACACTTCTAACCTAAATTTATAACCAAATACCTTTTTAATGGTCAGTTTATCCAAATACTCTGACACATCTGTCACCACCGCTGATACATTTAAAGGTGAATGAAATTTATTTGTGCTCATTCATAAAATAGAGACATCTCTTTCCAGAAACAGTGTCCCCATTACTTCAGATAATCCCCAGGACAGGTAGAAAATTTAAAAAAGTAGCTTCAATGAAAACCTTTTGACATTGAGGTCTGTGGATTATCCAGAATAACTGGGACATTGTTTCTGAAAAGATTTACTGCTGAATATAAATTTTTCAATGTTTTGAGCAAATTAAATTCCAGTCACCCTCATTGTATCGGTTGATGGCAGAAATCTCAGAGATTGATATCTCTAAAACTGAGACCGTGCTCACATACCTTTGTAGTCTACTATGTAGAGAAAATAGATTAAATCTACTCTGATGTTTTTTAGATCTCATTCAGGTTCTTATTATAGTTTCCCTGCTTGAAATACAGGGTATTACCAAAATAATGATTTTATTTAAAAAATGAAAATAATAGTAGAGCATTAAAGTGATGGAGAATCCTGAAGGGACAAAGAGGAGTGAGTTCGAACCACTGCAATACTTTAAGTGTAGCAGTACTGAATTGGACGAGTAAACCTCAGCCAATTCATGTTTGTTTCATACTTTGTCTCATGTAAACATAGTTTGTGAGATTTCGTGTGAAATGATGGTGTATATATACGCAGGTCTCCTCCTCCCCGGGGACTTCATTGTTCCAGCTCATCAAATGTGCATCACTGTGCTTCATGTTGCTCGTTTTGCACCCGAGACTGTCTGTGTGGCTGCAGCCGATACATTTGCATCCCCCCCCCCCCCCCCCCCCCCTCTCTGTTTTTTCCCTGTAGACGTTATTATTCCGCCTCATCTGATGTATGTATGTTTGACCTTTGCCCTCAACCCCCCAGGGGAGCTGGAGGAGGAGATGGAGAATCCAGAGATGGCGGACCTCCCCGAGAAACAGAAACACCAGCTTAGACACAGAGAGCTCTTCCTGTCCCGCCAACTGGAGTCCTTACCTGCCACACACATCAGGTACACTGCTGCACACCTGCCTGGTATTAAACCAACAAATGATGTGTTCTAGTTTGCGTGACTTGACTTTTAGGTCAGTTTCTCTTTAATTTTATATGTATCTTTCTCCCAAGAATATTGGACCTCCTCAGTGCACTTTTTTGATGCTGCATACACCAAAACTTTGTCTTAATACGTCTTTTGGCCTACTGAGTCCAAAAAACTCAATTTTCACAAAACTTATAAGAAATTGATTAACAAGAAACTTGAAACATCTCCCTTAGCAGAATTATTTTCACTTGTTTTAGTTAACTGTTAAAATGAAACATTTGGTAGACTTTTAAAGCAGAATGAATTATTTAACAGCAGCATATACTATTAAATTGGTGATATTTCACATCTTGGTCACTTGATTATACTGCTTTTTAACAGTTTGATTACTTATTTCACTTATTTATTACCATATTTCTCTTTGTGTTTGATTTGCTATGCAAAGCACGTTTTACCTCTTCAGATTCTGTTTGTGGTGGTAAATACTGCAATGCTCTGACCAAAAATGTGGTCAATGATGATGACATCATTCATTGATTCCTCCACTCAAGGATCTCGGTCTTCTGTGGTTATGGTGGCTCAAAGATGGTTGGAAGCAGTTTGAGCCTCAATTTTCAGTATGTTTTAAACAGCTCAGTCACAGAAACAATCTTCAGTGTGCACTTCGAGCACTGAATGTCAACAGACAGCTGTTTCTACATATAGAACTGCTTTTGCTCATCAGTAAGCTCCAGGCAAACCCACCTAATCATTACCACATTATTACATGACATTTCCGAAGAGTCACAGAAAGTGTAAACTGACATCTGCTCAAATTAAAAGAAAACACAATTCTGACGAGCTGTTTAGTTAGAAAATCAAGCCCGATTAAATTTTCTATCTTAACTCCAGTGTGCAGCGAGGTTACTGAAGGTGTTTGAGTTTATCGCCCTGACAAATTCTATTTGCTTCAGGCCAGAGAGGCATGACTAAGTAGCTGGTAAATAATCAGAATTCATATAAGCAGCAGTGAAATGACAGAGATGAGCACTGTCACCATCCACACGCCGACTCAGGATCCGTCAAATAACAGGTTGCACCAACTGGAAAAATAAAGTCAAATCAATCTCACCATTGCAGATTCTGAGATGTATCGTACATCAAAGTTTCTTCTTTTACAATTTCTCTTGGAGAGGAGAGTTTGGACAAGTGTAGATGCTTTAATCTCACACTTACATAACGTGTTTATCCCAAGGACTTCAACTCCTGTCTGCTATTCTATGTTACGTTAACTAATTTTTTCTTCATTCTCTCCTTCCTACCAATCTTTTTCTTATTTTCCTCCCTTCACATACCTCTTTTTCTTTTCTCATCTCCTTGCTGTACATCCTTGTCTTCAGGGGGAAGTGCTGTGTGACGCTGCTGAATGAGACAGAAGCTCTGAAGTCCTACCTGGATAGAGAGGTATGTACGTACACCGGCTTCACATGCTCAGTACCATCGAGGGGTCTCCTAAACTGTGATTAGGTGTGTTAGATTTCAGGAGGTCTGTAAGAGAGTGTGTATAAGAGACTTATGAGTTCAGAGATTCTTGTTTCCAGATGAATAATTCAACGTGTTGACCCAGAATGTTCTTTTCACATACTGTAATGAGGAGACGAGAGACTAGCAGAGGGGGAAAATGAACACACACTCACACACTCACACACACACACACTCGCGCATGCACTCCTCCACTCTTATACACTCGCCTCTCTCTCCGCTTGCCCATCTTGCTTCCTGTTCCCTTCATTCCTTTCAATCCTCACGCCTTCCTGCCATCTGTATTTCCCAGGATGCCTTCTTCTATTCACTGGTATATGACCCTCAGCAAAAGACCCTGCTGGCTGATAAGGGGGAGATCCGCGTGGGGAACAAGTATCAGGCTGACATCACTGACCTCCTGAAAGAAGGTACGTCCAACTTAAATGTTGGCAGTTTTAATTGAGCGTTTCCAGAGCAGCTTATTCACAGGGTAGCACATGAACTTTTTGTTTCTGCAGGGGACATTTTACCCTGCGCTGTACTGACATTTTTTTTGTCATTTTTTAATACGAATTTTCAACATTAATAGGGCATCCATGAACTATTACATTTTTTGAGGACGTTTTTGTAACTGCTCAATTCTCAGGAACATTTTATGACGTTAAAGCAGTCTTTTTTAACAGATATCATCTATGTGCTACACAGTATGCAAAGGATCAGATTCATGACTGTATTTTATGGCAAAATGTAAAGTGGCAACTATTCATACATCCAAACCTTATTAGAAATGTGGGCCTTATTTTAAACACTGAAGAATATCACTAAACTTTATACCTTGGAAGAGTTTCTTGACTTTGCAACTTGTCCATAATGTTAAAATCTATAATTATCATCATTTGATCAGTCTGACAGATATTTTTGGCTGAAACTGAAGCCTTTTTTGTGCCAGATTTTTTTTTTCTGTTGTTGCAGATATTCAGTACAAATATGACTATTTTAATGCCAAATTTTTCGTTTTCATTGTTTTGCCAGAATTTAATTCTTAGCAGGTGGGAAAACCTCTGAAATTGCAATTAGCACACCATGGGACATTAAGCTCTCTAATTAAACCCATGTTAATGAAATTTTTTGGTTTACATGTGTTAGAAGTTGAGGCAGGTTGGCTGGTGGGTTGCGGGCTGGCAGCTTGACAGCACCCACCTATTCAACTCTGGGATTCATTAAAGCTTCACACGAGACATTTTTAAAAAGGGGAAGCTATGAAGAAAATCTCATTTTGATTGCAGATTTTACAAACTGTTGTTGTACAGATGTGACCCATGAGGTACCCCATTGGCCCTGGACAACATCAGATAATTACTGTAAGAGTGCTGTCTATCTCTCTCTTTCTCTTTCTGTATGTGGGTCTATGTAGGCGAGGAAGATGGCAGAGACCTAGAGAAACTGGAGGAGAAAGTCTGGGATCCCAACAGCTCACTGACAGAGAAACAGATTGATCAGTTTTTAGTAGTAGCTCGGTAAGTAATAACAGTAGAGAAAAAAACTTTTCATAACCTTTGTTTCCCCCCTTTTTTAAGAGCTAGATATAGTAGTTGATTCAGTAATAATTGGCTTGGAGTGTATCATTTGCTTTGCAAAACTACATTACTGAATATTTCATCAGGAAGCAGCAAATTTATGACTTTGCTGATTTTACTTTTTTCCTGCATAAATAGTTCTGAAAAAAGGTCTGATGTCAGGTGGAACTATGCATATAGGAAGTCTACGCAGTGGAAGTTTTTTCTGTCCTTTTTATAGATCTTTTTTTTCCCTCTGTGTCCCAAAGGTCAGTAGGTACATTCGCTAGAGCTTTGGACTGCAGCAGTTCTGTCCGGCAGCCCAGCCTTCACATGAGCGCTGCAGCAGCCTCCAGAGACATCACCTTGGTGAGCTATCCACACATACATACAAGCACACACATGAAAGTGGCCTTGGGTTAAATCAGCATCGCGCCATAGGTGGAACGTGTAGGAGAGAGGCAGCAGTGTTAATCAAAGAAAATGCTTGTGTGTGTGTGTGTGTGTGTCTGTTAGTGATTGTTGAGGACTGTGTCTGGTTATCCTTAACAAGCACTGGGCCCCAGAAGCTTGGTGCGGGTCTATTCTGCCCTAGATCTTATCCTCCTCATATATAAAACATAGATGAGAGAGGCCTTCTGGCTACACACACATACACATACACACACACACACACACACACACACAAAAACATACACACACATGTACACACAGCCCAAAGGCTGCATATCAACTCTCTGGACTGAGCAAATAAAAAGGTGCTATACTCATCCCAAGAACTCAGCAGAATCATGCAGAAATTAATTGCATAATTGATCCAAACAAGATTCAGAACAACATGAAAAAAACCCCAACACTTATTTCCTTCCTGTGCTCAGTTTCACGCTATGGACACCCTCCACGCCACGGGCTATGACATGACTCGAGCCATCGCAGCGCTGGTGCCTCAGGGTGGGCCTGTCCTCTGTAGGGATGAAATGGAGGAGTGGAGCGCCTCGGAGGCCAACCTGTTTGAGGAGGCGCTAGAGAAATACGGCAAAGACTTCACCGATATCCAACAGGATTTTGTAAGTAGCCAAAAAAAAGAAGCTTAGGGCAAAAAAAATCTCTGCTAAATTTAGTAGTGTAGTCAAGATATGCAAGGAAGACCTATTGAGTACTTGGTACAGTATGCTGCTCATCAGCCTTTATGTTGGATCCTGAAATCTAATTTAAAGATGTGTGTTGTAGGTATTCAGTGCACTCATAATTGCTGCTTCTGAGTGCATAAACCACAGAATTAGAGCTGAACTTCTGCAGCAGACATATGGACTTCATTCGGGTATTTAGCTGATTTTATACAGAACAACTTCCAAACACAATCATGGTCTTGTAAGCAAAATACTTAAGCAAAGCACGATGGTCATTTATCTTGTGAAACATCCCAAAGAAACTAGACAAACCAGACTAACTTAGGGGCCCACAGAATGTCCTCTGTGCTTTCAAACTGAGAAGAATAAGGCTGCCGTTTGTGGACTTTCCTACTACACATTGTGCTCAGCTCTCACTGTGTGCATCACTCCACCACCTGGTGGCCGGCTGCTGTCAGTGCCGCTCACTCTTGTTTCCACCCCGGTCTTTTTTCTCAAACAACAGGACTAAACCACCATTATGGGTGGGGCCACTACTTGACAGCTCATTTTCCTTTCAAACTAGTAAGAGGAAACTTTACTGTACAGTCTCTGTAGGATCAAACAGATTTTGTGGCCAGTTGTTCTTTTTTTGTCCTTTAAGGAAAGATATTTTTAGTAAAAAGTGGTATTTTTTGCGGCAAATGTGTAAAAGTTGTGAGGAATTCTTTAAGTTTACACACAGTTTACGTTTGAAACAGACAACATGAAGCTTCTGGGTGGTTGCAGTATTCTTGACC